>NC_133150.1:42114380-42714380 GCF_048418815.1 Hemitrygon akajei | reverse complement strand
TCTCCAAAGAGTAAAGCCCTAGCTCCCTTAATCTCTGACCATAATCCATACTCTCTAAACCAGGCAGCATCCTGGTAAATCTCCTCTGTACCCTTTCCAATGCTTCCACTTCCTATGAAACACATCATATCATTTTATATCTGCACACATATATATGTCTCTTATTGTAATTCATAGTTTTTAAATGTCTTGCACTGTTTTACTGCCACAAAAATAGCAAATTTCACAACATTTCACTAATTTTAACTGATATTAAACCTGATTCTCATTCTGATTCTTTATAGAACTGAAAGCTCAATAATATGGAGGTATCAATGGAAGTGTACCAGTTCACAGAAATGGAGGGAGTTTGGATGGAAAAACTTGATAAGATATTTTATTACACCCTCTCAGAAATCCCATTATGATAGTAACCTCCCTGTTTTCTGGAGAAATTGTGGAAATCAAAATTCAAATCATTATCAGATTTTTTGGGACTGCCCTGTTATCAAAAACTATTGGAGGGGGATACACAATGCCCTACAAGACATCTTTAAATGTGAAATACCCTTAGAGAGTAAGACCATATATTTTGGACATACATCTCAAGAATGGTTGAAAAGAGATAAAAATATTTAATGAATATACTGTTGGTGGCTGGTAAAAAGACTCTTACTAGGAAATGGTTATCACAGGAGAGCCCAACTTTAAATACATGGATGGAAATTACAATGGACATTTACAAAATGGAGAAGATAACAGCATCTGTTAATCATAAGCTGGAACAATTTGATTCATACTGGGAAAAATGGTTTAACTACATAATGCCTCATAGGCCTGATTTTATTCCCACAAATCAATGAATATGTTGTTAAAAAAGATCACTCCCTACTTGTACATAGTTCTTTCCTTTTGCTTGTTTTTTCTTTCCGCTCTTTTCTATAAGTGTATACCTCAGATAAAGACTTTGTGGAGATTTGTGATATATATGATTATATGATATATATGTACAATGTCTGAAATACATTTTGTGGAAATGTTTGTTTGATGATGAACTTCAATAAAAAATAAATTGCAAAAAAAAAAGAACTGGGAGCTAACAGTCACAGTGAGTGATACAATACAGTTAGTGGCGGGGAACTTTGTTCAGTAGTTAGTTCTAAGCTTGTATACAATCGCGACCACATCACTAAGAATGGTTTTGTAATGAGGAACTGAAGCCTGTGATGTAATTACACGAGCACTGCCTATGAACAGTCATCAACTGACAAGTAACTTCTCTTTCAGGCGGACTTCAATAACGAGTGTGAATTCAAAGAAAGGCTCTTGCCCAATCGCTACAACGTGTATGAATCGAAGGCCTACCCGGGGATGTACATAGCACTGAGTAAGCATGGAAGAGCGAAAAGAGGAAGCAAGGTTTCGCCTACCTTGAGAGTTACACATTTTTTGCCGAGGCTGTAAAGAAACGAATACTTGAAATTTCGCAAGTCCTAAACTCCATGGAAATAGCATTGCAGAAGAGTATATATGTACAGGACATTTCTAGTTTAACATTAACTTATTAACTTATGTGGAAACGGCATTACGTGTAAATATGTTTTACTTTTTATAGTTACTTTGACATTAATGCTGCTTTAAAAAGGAAGTATGACCATGGGCAAGCGTGAAGGTCATTTACCACAGAGGTCAGATTGTGCTCCCAGCCTGAGCTTGTACACCTTTATCGAGAACAGGAGACATCAGTTACTATGTTGGCCTCATCAGACAGTTTCCTGCATTACAATGAGTTATGTAAGGAATTCATTGGTGGTGCATTGGGGAGGTGATTATTGCTGAACATCAAAGTGATACGTGACTTGCAACCAAGTCAGCAATAAATAAAACGGGTAGATTCTAACAGGAATGTCATTGTGGGTCCGTTGAGTCCTTCCCCCTTGGGTTTGTTCTTGTTTATGACTCCTGACATCACATGGAACTGATAAAAAAAAATTGGTCGGTCTGATTGTCCTTTGCTTCTTAGGAATATTGTGGAAAAAAATTTAGACAGGTAATGGACTCAAAGGTTTGGGGGTGGGGAGGGGAAGGGTCAAATGCCGGTAAACGTGACCAGCTTGGATAGATTTCTTGTTTGCATGGATGAGTTGGGCTGAAGAGCTTGGATCTAACTCTGTGACTCCATGAAACAATGCACCCCTTGCTAACCCTGAAATCCCTGGAGACGAGCAATAGATAACAAAGCAAGCAGTTTTGTTCTGATGGTCTTAGTAGCTGGCGGACCACCAGTGACCATAAGTGAGGCAGAAATGTGAAGTCCTGTTTCAGCATACCAGAAGTAAGCTGGTAGAACCAGACACCAGTGAAGTAAACACAGCCCAAGGAGGTAAAAAGGAGAGCAGCAACACACACACAGTGGATAAGAAATAGATGGTTTCCATATTGATGTTGGCTTTTTCCAGGCACAAGCACAAACTGTCCTCGATGGTAAGTGAGCTTGTAGATTACTGATACCTTTAGTGGAGATTTAGGACATGGTTGCCCCTGGGATACTTAGTGTCCAAACAATGAACTGCTGCTACCGGTTATATAACAGATTTCCTCCAACGCCAGTCAAACGCCAGCCCTGATCTGAACAGCAGGAGGTGTTTGTGAATTATGGACCTTTTCATCATCTTTCTCCTTTCACTTTGCAGTAAGGGTGTGGAATGTGCCTCTCAGAGCAGACAGGACTAAGAAACATTCAAAGATGGAAAGGGGAAATTATACTGAAGGCAACACACACAAAATGCTGGAGGAACACAGCAGGTCAGGCAGTATCTTCTTTGGGTCTTCTTTAGGCCAAGATCTTCTTTAGGTCTCATTAGGGTCTCTTCAGCTCTAGCCCCTAAATACCATCTGTTTATTCATTTCCATAGAAGCAGCCTGGCCTGCTGAGTTCTGCCAGCATTAAGTGCATGTTGCTCTAGATTTTCAGCATCTGCAGAATCTCTTGTGTTTAAAATATATTGAATGATTAGAACAGGAGATGGTTATAAGACATTCTTGTGATTTAGTAATTCATTTTCAAGATTTAATGAAGTTAAATATTGAATAATTTTTATACTATTATGCACATATATAAATATTGACTTTGATGTGATAGTGCTGATTGGACAGCTCCAGTGCTGGTTTACTGGGATTGGCTGCCTTGAATTGAAACCAGTAAACTGATATAAATATGTAAAAGGTATCAGCATCTTAAGTAGACAACTGTGCCTGCAATAGGGTGGATTATGGAGGCATGGTCTTGCACCCTGAGTAAACAATCGTGCCTACAATAGAGTGTGCTATAGAGGGGTGGTCTTGCATCCTAGACAAATGAGCCTGTAGTAGTGTGGATTATGGAGGGGAAGTCTTGCATCCTAAATGGAGAACTGTGCCTGCAATAGGGTGGATTATGGAGGGGAGGTCTCAGATCCTAAACAGACAACTGTGCCAACAATTGGGTGGATTATGGAGGAGAGGTCTTGTATCCTAACTAGACAATCGTGCTTGCAGTTGGGTGGATTATGGAAGGGAAGTCTTACATCTAAATAGACCACTGTGCCTACAACAGGGTGGATTATCAAGGAGAGGTCTTTAAAGATTTATCTGCAAATAGATACATGATTTTAGTATTAAGATATTGTGGGGCATTGAACCAATTGATTATAAACACCCCAAATGTATTTGCTTTTGGTGAGTAGTTTAAGGGGGCATTTTTATCTGAGGGTTATTGTGATCTAGAAAGGCAGTGGAAACAGATTCCTTAAAAACTTCTGGTAATATATTGGATAAGTGCTTGAAAATGGGGAATTTCCAAGGCAGTGGAGAAATAACAATGTGATTTTTCAAATTAGAAGATTCTTCTAAGGAGTGGGAACAGTTTCAATTGGTCAAATTCCTCAGCAAAGCACTGGAGGAACTCAGCAGGTCAGGCAGCATTTATTAGAGGAATGTTTCAGGCCAAGACACTTCACCCCAAGGACCTTCCTAATGAAGGGTCTAGGCCTGAAACATTGCCTGTTTGTTCCCCTCCGAAGATGCTGCCTAACCTGCAGAGTTCCTCCAGCATTTTGTGTGCGTTTCTCTGGATTTCCAACATCTGCAGAATCTCTTGTGTTTATGTCAAATGCCTCCTTCTAAGTGATTTTAATATTTACTCTGTTGTTTCTGCTGAGATCATACACAGTGATATAAAAGAATACATGAATAACATTACTCTTCATAGTGGGCAAATAGCTTTCCTAATAAAACATATCTGCTGCAACTTCTTAAAGCAATTTAAAAGCCTTAACCATGCTTTAGCAATGGACCTCTGGAAATGTTCCTTAACTAGTAACTAATTATAAATGTTTGAGAATATGCTTAGATCATTGTTGTATCATGGTGTTTGAAAATGAACCGCTACTCAGCGGTTCAAATTTTATTCCAAATAAAACCGAACTGTTAACGGACTATTGGAACGCTTGAATCCTGCGATTGTACCGTAAACCTGCTGACTGAACTTTGATAGGAAAAAGACTGGAGCAATCTGTCATGCCTTAAAAAAATGCCAGACCTGTAACTTAGCATTGCTGCAGCATATTTTTGTGTAAATTTGATATCACGTTCTTTTGAGAGTCGCTGTGCGTAAGTTAATAAATAAGGGTTGATATTTATTAGTATGGTATTACTATGTATTACTTAAATACTAATCTTGTTTGAACATCGTATAATAGTTATTCCTTTTATTTTGGGATTTAATGCAGTTTTGCCAAAAAAAAATATACTGAGCAAAACCCATACAAAATTTACTGCTTTGAAATTTAAACATTTCAACAAACATTTAGTGGCCACTTTATTAGGTACAGGAGTGGAGCCTGGTGTTGTCTTCTGCTGCTGAAGTCTATCCACTTCAATGTTCAAAGTTCTCCTCTGACTTATATCATGAACAAGGCGTTAAGGCCCAGAGAACGGCCACTCACTGGATGTTTTATTTTTTGTTTTCGCACCATTCTCTGTAAACCCTAGAGACTGTTATGCGTGAAAATCCCAGGAGACCAGCAGTTTCTGAGATACCCAAACCACCCTGTCTGGCATGGTCAAAGGCACTTAGATCATCTTTCTTCCCCATTCTGGTGTCTGGTCTGAACTACAACTGAACCTCTTGACCATGCCTGCATGCTTTTATGCATCGAGTTGCTGCCTCATGATTGGCTGAATAGATATTTGTATTAAGCAGCAGGTGTATATATGTACCTAATAAAGTGGCCACTGCGTGTTTGTAACCTCTGTACTGTATTCAATATCTATTGCTTGTAAATGTATATCCCTTTGAAACGGTGCTTCTGTTTTTAAGTATAACTCTTTTAAACCTTTCATATGTCTCTGCTGCTTTTACAGCTACCCTTGGAATTTAATGCTGGATTTAATAATTTGGGGAGGTTGCCGAGAAAACAGGGTTTGTGGGCAACGGCAATGTTCCACTTTTCTGGAGTTAAAGGTTTTCATTTTTCATGTACAGTGATCCGACACAATCCAGTATTACGGAGAATGGTTGTCACCGGGAATGAGTCCAAGGCAGAAATTGCTGGGATTAATCCGTGGAATCTAAATGTTCCCTGAGATTCCAAGTAAACATGTTCGGAAGAGTTTACTATTAATGGACAATCCCTTCAATTAGATGACTGCCATGTTCATTCCAACTCAGTTATTAATATGTTATTGATTTATACTGTTTACTTGATAAAGCACTTTTGTTCATTTTGTGTGGACTGTGGTTAAGCTGTTGATGGTTATCGGAACAGACACTCTCTCTGAGAAACAGTCAGCAATTACTTGAAATATTTGAATTTATTTAGTGCCTTTTCATGTCCTACTCCCTCAAGTGTTTTATCGCAGTTAAGTACCTCTGGACTTAAAGATACATAGGATGTTTCCTATAGTGGGGGAGTCTAGGACCAGAGGGCACAGCCTCAGATATAAGGACGTCCGTTTGGAACGGAGATGAGGAGGAATTTCTTTCAGCCAAAGTATCGTGAATCTGTGGAATTCATTGCCACAGGTGACTGTGGAGGCCACGTCTCTGTGTGTATTTAAAGTGGAAGTTGGTAGGTACATGATTAGTCAGGGTGTCAAAAGTTATGGGGGAAAGGTAGGAGAATGGAGTTGTGAGGGATAATAACTCAGGCATGATGGAATGGCAAGGCAGGCGTAAAGAGCCAAATGACCTAATTCTGCTCCTCTGTCTTATAGAGAGCAGAAATTCTGCACCCATACCATCACACTGTCAGCAAGGAGGCAGCCTTCAGAAATACATGGTTGAAGGAGCAAATATTAGCCGAGATAACTGGAGACTTGCCCCTTTTCTCATGGTAGCACCAAGGGGCTTTACAGTCCAGCTGGGATCTCAGTTTAACATGCTTTCTGGAAGATGGCAAAGGCTGAAAATTCTGTGGTTGGACACAGTATATGAAGACTCATGATAACCCATGGTGTCATGGCCAAATATAACCTGCAAAGGTTACAATTTCAGGTGAATGATTGACTTATAAATGAACTGATCTTTTTAGATATGTGATTAATTTGTCCAGGACTTTGTACCTTGTAGCTAAAGAATAATATTAGCTGTATTTAATAGACCTTTTGATGGATTTTGTGTTTTTTTGTGTTGTGAAAAGTGATCCATTTTAATTTGGAAACATATCACCATTTCTTCATCGCCACTGGGTCAAAGTCCCTTGTTATCTGTCCCAGACTGTGGAATATATAGTAGTGGTAATGGAATCACTCGAGTCGAGGATGATGATCTCCTAAGGGGTTGTCTATTTATGGATGAATGTACAGGTCAATCTGGGATCCACATATTTTGATGCAGTGTGGTAGGAGTAAGTGGTGTCTGTGGTTAGAGGTTGGGTCCTTTGATTGTTCGGTCTCCTTACACAACTGCCACTTGTTCTCTGTGGCACAGCGGAGGTTGCTGTCATGTAGCACAGCTTCCTGCTGAGGAGATTTATTGAGTGTGATGTCTTCCAAGTCTTTAGGTGTAGTATTAAATTTCATGAGGTGGATTTTGATGTTATCCCTGAAGTGTTTGCAATATCCATCGTCAAGAATGAAGCTCATCACTTCCATCGCAAAGAGATGGGCAGCCTTGCCGAAGTTGGCGAAGCCTCACTTGGAGTATTGTGAACAATTCTGGGCCCCTTATCTTAGAAAATTGTCTCCCATGGTGGCGCAATAATATCAGCGCCGGCCTCCGGAGCAAAGGTTCCCGAGTTCGAATCCACGTCGGGTTGAGCGCTGAGCTAGCAACTCAGCCTTGTTAAAACAAGAATAGCTTGCTACGGAAACACCGTCATGATGGTGCCCCGATAACTCCACTGCCGAGCTAAGGGCTATTCTTCTTCTTCTTCTTCTATCTTAGAAAGGATGCCCTGACATTGGAGAGGGTTCAAAGGAGGTTCACAAAAATGATTCCACAAATGAATGGCTTGTCATGTGAAGAGAGGTTGATGGGTCTGGCCTGGAGTCACTAGAATTCAGAAAAACGAGGAGTGACCTAATTGAAACTTATCGAATGGCCATAGAGTGGATATGGAGAGAATGTTTCCTATGATGGGAGAGTCTAACACCAAAGGACACAACCTCAGAATAGAGGGGCATCCTTTTAGAACAGAGATGAAGAGGAATTTCTTCAGCCAGAGAGTGGTGAACTTTTGAAATGAGTTACCACAGACAGCTGTGAAGGCCAAGTCTTTATGTATGTTTAATACAGAGGTTGATAGATTCTTGATTGGGCAGGGAATGAAGGGATACGGGACGAAAGCAGGAGATTGGGGCTGAGAGAAAAAATGGATCAGCCATGATGAAATGGTGGAACAGACTCGATGGGCCAAATAGCCTAATACTGCTCCTGTATCTTAAGATCTTGTGATCTTATGGTCTAATAATGTTAGGTAAAGCAAACCAGAAAGTGGTAGAAAGTTAAGAAGACCAAAGACAAGAAAGAGGGCAGAAGGTACAAAGAATTTGAGTAATGTCAGTGGGTAGGTAGATGAACAAGAGAGATTATGTAGAAGCAGAATTCCAACAAAATAATGAGAGTCATAAACTATGACTCAGTCATTATAAAGTTATAAAGCAGCAGAATATTTTAATGCAATTTATTTGAGGGCTTTGATTCAATGCATGAACTCCAATATTTTATAGGATGCCATAGTGGTGATTCTGATGTACAAAATTCTAAGGAAGTGTTCTTGTGGAGAATCAGAGCAGGTGGTTTGAAAGATGAATGGTAACGAGAGGAAATTTGGCTCCCATACTGACTTGGTAAGGAAGTTGTCGAAGGACATTATGGTCCGGGAGAACTTGTCTGTTGGTGAGATGGTGTCAGCTAAGGCAAACAGGGAGTAATGAAGTCGAACTCCATGTCTCCTGCTTAGTCTGAGTAACGTTAACAAGGTTTTCAGTCCCATCCCTGATTGATTGCAGAATTTGCATTTGTTTAAATATCAGACTAAGAATGAGTAATGGTAAAACATAGACAAAAGAAAACATCTCTGGTGTTTCATAAAGAAGTGAATGATGTGGAAATAAACCCAACTAAAAAATCAATAGCTTTATCTGAGGACAGAGAGGGCGAAAGTACTATAGAGGAGAGAAGAAGATGAATGGAGTGATGATCTCATAAGGTTGGTTTCATCTACAATGATGATGTATTTTAGCGTAATGCATATTTCAGATGTTCAGAAGAATAAGCACCAAGCTATTTTATCTTATTTGCAGCAGCAGACAGGATAGTCTTCAGGGATGAAGGGAGCATCATAATCAGAGAGCTGTTGGAGCAATTTAACTTTAATTTACTTTAACTTTTAGTTAACTTTCATTTAATTTGATGGTAGGATGAAGTGGCAAGGATAAATCATCTGCCTCGGTACATTACAAATTGAATCCCTAGTGGTTATTCCACTGGAGCGAAAGGGTTGGTAATAGGTTTCTGCAGATGCCTCTGTATCTGTATGTCAAAGCAAATGGCCCCCATCCCTACACGCCTAGAAAAGAACATGAGTAAACTTTGTTTTGATATATAAGGATCTCCCTTTAGAATGGAGATGAGCAGGAATTTCTTTAGTCAGAGGGAGTTGAATCTGTGAAAGTTGTTACCACATATGGCTGTGGAGGCTAAGTAATTGGATATATTAAAGAGGAGGTTAATAGATTCTTGATTAGTAAGGGTATCACAGGTTACAGGGAGAAGGCAGGAGAATGTGGTTGAGAGGGATAATAAATCAGCCATGATGGAATGGTGGAGCTGACTCGATGGGCTGAATGGCCTAATTCTGCTCTTATGTCTATGGTCTTATGGAAAAATGGGATTTAAAACTGGTGGTATTTCAATCTCCCTAGTGCTGCAGGCAATTCCATCCAGAAATATGTCTAAAAAATGTATGGCTGTGATCAACAAAAGAACACATTTCCTTTAAAGTTGAAATCTACATTGAAATTGGCATTCATAAATCAAAGTTTTGGCATATTTTTCCTTCATAAATTACAGGATATGGGATGTTAAGTTGAAGTTGTATAAGACATTGGTGAGGCCTAATTTGGAGTATTGTGTCCAGTTCTGGTCACCTACCTACAGGAAAGATATAAATAAGATTGAAAGAGTTCAGAGAAAATTTAGATGAATGTTGCCAGGACTTGTGGGCCTGAGTTATAGGGAAAGGTTGAATAGATTAGGACTTTATTCCCTGGAATATGGGAGAATGAAGGAAGATTTGATAGAGGAGTACAAAATTATGAGGGCATGGATAGGGTAAATGCAAGCAGGCTTTTTTCCACTGAGGTTGGGCGAGACTGGAACTAGATGTCATGTGCTAAGGGTGAAAGGTCAAATTTTTAAGGGGGAACTTCTTCATTCAAAGGGTGGTGAGAGTCTGGAACGAACTGCCAGCAAAAGTGGTAGATGCTGGTTCAATCTCTACATTTAAGAGAAATTTGGATAGGTACATGGATGGGAGGAGGTATGGAAGGCTATGGTCTGGGTGCAGGTCGATGGGAGTAGGCAGATTATTAGTTTGTCACCAGACTAAATGGGTTGAGGAATCTGTTTCTGTGCTGTAGTACTCTATGACTCTATGATTCTACACTGGGATCACTTAATCGCTCATCTTTGTTACTTTGCTATAATGAAATGCTTCATTGTAAAGTGTCTGTGCTGATGACTATCTTATATTATCGCATGCAGTTCAAGTACGATGCAGGCAACTTAGAATGAAGAATTTCATTGTTTTGTGAATACCTCTTTAACGAGAAGAACTCCAAGCTGGCTGAGAAAATATTGCTGCTTCTGTCCCATTTCAGATGTGGGCTAAATTTGCAGATTCTCTTATAATGCCAGGTACCTCAGCAACTGCATGAAGCACTGTCAAACTGTTCTGTAAATTGTACTTGATGCAACAGACTATGTAGAAACCTCTTTAGACTTTATTTTCTATTGCACTTTTGTGTATGTGCCATGCACAAGATCATTTAATCCTATATATGAAGTTATTTATTAAAAATATTTTATCAGAAAGTGAAATATGTTTCACGTGTCTATTTTATTTACTTAAAGGTATAGCACAGAACAGGCCCTTCCAGCCCAGTGAACCGTGACACCCAGCAATCCCCCGATTTAATTCTAGCCTAATCGTGGGACAATTTACAATGACCAATTAACCTACCAACCGGTACGTCTCTGGACTGTGGGAGGAAACTGGAGCACCAGGAGGAAACCCACACAGTCACGAGGAGAACGTACAAACTCCTACAGGCAGCAGTGGGATATGAACTTTGAACTCTGATGCCCTGAACTTGAATAGTGTTGAACTAATGGCTCTGCTACTTCTAGATACATGGATTATGACCAAAGGAAAGATGGCTGGGGTCACTTCACACTTCAGTGCAAGGGTATTTAATAGGTGCATAAAAAAACAAACTTATAGAAATTAGCAAAAATACTTAAAAGAAGACTGCCAATATTTATAAAATGATATCTACCAGTAAACACAATAATAGCTCCATATTATTTTGTTCAGTATGAACTCCTGGCAGCCCCAATCTACCTTTTCTACTGAGAGCCAAGAGCCCCGTTTTATTAGGTACCAGGGCATACCATCTTTAATTACCCACAAAGTTAATTTAAGACTTCACATGAATTAGATTATGATGCACCCCACAATGTATGTTTGTAGTTACAATCATATTACAAAATAAAAAGTATCTGCCTTAAATACAGTATACAACGACAAATACACATTTGCATATCCCCATTGCTAAAGAAATTGGATACTCTGCCATGTATGGCGGGTAAGGCAACCATAAACCCATCCCGAGTGCATCAACTTGGTTTCAGACACATTATGAGAATAAACCGGGGAAGACATTGAGGTGCGTACACTCAGCGTGACAAGCAGAGTGACAAGTGTGTGTGCGTGTGTGCGTGCACGTGTGTGTGTGTGTGTGTGTGCATGTGTGTGTCTGTGCTCGCGCGCGCGTGTGCACATTTACTGGGTGCTGTCTGTCCCAGCTACTGTGTTACCCACATTTGTTTTTCTGATAACCTTGCATTGCTTTTCATGTTAGTAGCTACAACCAGTAGGTTTGGTACATGATAAACCTACTAAACCCCTGTGTTGCGGAGGCAAATGGATCAGGAAAATCCCAGAGTCAGACCATCACCCATACATAACCATTTTGATATTTATTTATAACACTTTAACCACACAGACTGTAAGTTACCATTTATTGCCAATTGTTAATTGGCCTTGTACAGACTGGCTTATACCTTGGGCTATTTTGGACCAAGGATTGACCTTATTTAGAATTTTCTATTGTGTGTTGACATGCAAAAAAAACAATAATATTCAACAATTCAAAAGAATTATATAAAAAATGTTAGCGGTTAAAGGACTGGTATGGAATTAAATTTGCATAAATACATATATACCAGCATGTACTTACAATGTAAGCAATATTGTAAAAAGTGGTTTAAAGTGTTTGCAGTGCTATGCTGTGATGAGAGTAATTGATGGAGGAGGTGGAGTGGCTAACTAGAATAATGGATCAGATTAATTGCCTGGGGTAAAAACTTTTAAGTTGCCGTGAAGTTTTTTTAAATAGCTCTGTAGCGCTTTCCAGAAGAGAGCTTTTGGAAAAGGCAGGGTTCTATAAATACAGTACTATGCTAAAGTCTTAGGCACTGTGTATATAGCTAGGGTGCCTAAGACTTGTACACAGTACTGTAGTAACTTTATGTATTGCACTGTACTGTAGTCTCAAAAAAAACCAAATATCATGACATATGTGAGTGATGATACTCTTGATTCTGACATGGGACTCTATTGTGGACTGGGAGTGGGAAGGGGGAAGGGAGATGGGAATCATTGTTGAGAAAAGGGAAAGCACCAGAGAGACATTCTGCATTGATCAATAAACCAATTGTTTGGAATTAAATGGCATTGCCCTCTGTCTCAGGACTGGAAAGTCTGCTCCTGCAACTCGCCACCCCCCCCCCCCCCCCCACTATCCCTGGCATTCCTTCTCTACTGTCCATCCCACACCCCTCCCATGGCATTCCACGCTTGCCACTCCCAATACCCTTTGCTCCTGGTAGATTTACAAATTTGCTCCCTGCTCCACGTGGACAAATTCAGAACTGAGCAAGCTATTCACCTGAAGTGCTGGTTGGCTGTTTAATTAGGTGCGGCAGGTTAATCCAAGTGTCAGTGGGTGCGGCGAGAATCATGGGGAAGTTGAAAGGGGTATGTGAAAGTAAAGGTCACATGGCAATGATGTGATTGATGGGATTGCTCAGAGAACTGGTCTAGAGTCAATGGGCTGAATGGTTTCATTCCATGTCAGAAGGAAATAGAAAATTCCAAAGGCCTTGGAAAATCAATCATCAATTGAATTCTCATCCACCACTAGAATTCATAATTTTTAAGGAATATTGCACAGGGCTTGTGCTAGTTAAATTAAAAATAGTGTAAAAACAGAGGAGAAAAGTGAAGTAGTGTTCACGGGTTCAAGGTCCATTTAGGAATGGGAGGGAAGAGCGGACAAAGCTGCTCCTGAATCGCTGGGTGTGAGCCTTCGGGCTTCTGTACCTCCTACCCGATGGTAGAAATACTGCACATGGATGTTAACAGGACTGGAGCTCAAACTCAAATGACCGAATGGCCAACTCGTTTCAGTTTCTAATCCGTGAATCTTTCATGTGAGCCAAAGAGTCTTCGGCGAGCTTGTTTGTTTAAGCAGCAGTCAGAGTTCCATTATAGGATCTATCTGAGCCACACAGACGAGCCAACTTTTCACTTTCCCTGCTTCGCACAACAAATACTGCTTCTTAACTGGTGGGGGGGGGGGGGGGGTGGATCTGCAATAGGTACACTGCATGCATGGAACGTGCACGTGTAAAGAGGCACCACCTTTAGAGCAATTGACAGGCTAAGTATCCTCCATAAGTCCGTAAGACATAGGAGCAGAATTAAGGCCTTCAGTCTGTTACTCCTGCTCCACCATTCCACCATGGTTGATTTATTTTCCCTCTCAGTCCCATTCTCCACTCATTAATCTTTGACGCTCCCAATAATCAAGAACCTATCAACCTCCGCTTTAAATATACCCAATGACTTGGCCTCCACAGCCGTCTGTGGCAATGAACTCCACAGATTTACCACACTCTGGATAAGGGTATTACTCCCCATCTCTGCCCTAAAGGGATGTCCTTCTATTCTGAACAAAACCATCAGATCCTAGACTCTCCTACTTTTGGAAACATCCTCCCCACATCCACTCCATGCGGGGCTTTCAATATTCAGTGGGTTTCAATGAAATCCACCCCCCCCCCCGCATTCTTCAAGACTCCAGTGAGTACAAGCCCTGAGCCATCAAACACTCATCATAAGTAAAGTCTTTTATTCCTGAAAACATTTGTCGTGAACTCCTCTGGACCCTTGGGCTATGAACACACCTCCCCACTGCTGATTAGCTCTATCCAAACTTAAAGAACCAGCCTGTTTAGAAAAGTGACAAGAGATTTGATGATATTTGCCTAATTTCTTCCACCTACTAATTCCACTTTAAAGGTCCTATCATTATGTATCCTACTAAAATGCTCCTTAGAAACTTGAAAGGTAAAATAAAACTCTTATTACAAACTATTTTTTTACTAGGATACACAACAATAAAAGATTCCTCTCCAGGTGACTCTAGTATCTTAATTGACGATTTTGGAATTTTCTGTTAGAGCTTTCAATATTTCAAATTTTACTGATTTTATTGTTTTCGATGGTTGACCAACCCCCCCCCCCCCCCCAGCTCCCTAGATAATTTTAACATTCTTAGTAATAGAGATTTATCATTCTCTGAGAGCGTCACAGAATGTTAAACTGAAACGTTGTGCCTCAGGGTCTTTCATTGGAATTGGAATTGAAACAGTACATTTATTGTTGCATGTACTGAGATACTGTGAGTTGCTCACCAGCTACACCAGTGGTTCCCAAAGTGGGCAATATCGCCCCCTTGGGGGCAGTAGGAGTTTCGAAGGGGGTGATAAAGATAAAGGGGGCAGGGGTGTGCTCGACAGCAAGGAGGGCATTTGAGTGATTACAGGCTTAATTTAAGAAATTTATTACTTATTTTAAGCATTTGAACCTCAGTGCCTCATAATTGATGACATTGATCTCTTGCTAACCCACCCTTCTCCTAGACTTTGCTCAAAGCGCTTTATAGTTGCTGAAAAGCAACGTGACTCTTCTGTAGTTGTCATATCATGAGAAATCTGAAATGAAGACATTGTGTTATTTCCAGGCCCGCGCATTATTGCCATTCACTACGGTAGTGAATTATACTCAAATCACACAGTGACACAATTGTTGTCAATTAGAATCTAGAATTGAATGGAGTAAAGTTCAGAGCCTGTCCTTTCGAATAGTCTGGACTGCATTCATCCAGCCTATGGCCCAACTGAGATAACGTCCCCTCACTTTATGTACCTTCAGGCAGAATGTCAGGTTTCGCCTGAGCTATGATAACGTTCCCCGTTATTGATCACAGCATTTAAGGTTGGACTTAAACAATAGGTGATTGATTGTGGTCATTAATCCATAATGAAAACTGCAGAAGCATGCCAAATGAATAAAAGTGTAGACAGTATAGAGTGCAGAATCTGAAATATGGATTTATACCAGCACCAAGCAACCAACAGCAGCCAATATGACTTAGGTGAGATTTGTTTTACATCTGAGGCAATTAAACCATTCAGGCTGCTAAAACATTTGAAGGGAATACACCCTGATAAAGCAAATAAAAAAACTTGGCTTATTTTCAGTCACTTTCAGCAACGGAGAACACTTCAAACCATGCTTGCCAGCACTTCGCAAAAAAAAAGTGATGGTTTGTGTGCTTTGCTCAGTGCTAAACCTGGAAAGGCCTGTGCAACTGGAGAATAATTGATTCTGCTAGCAATAAGGGAGGTTCTGAGGACAGTTTTGCACCAGATCAACTAATTAAGGTGATACAGCTCAGCAATAAGTGATAATGCTCAGTGATCATTAATGGAGAATGTGTGGAGCAGGTTAAGACCTACAAGTATCTGGGAGTACAGTTAGACGAGAAGCTAGACTGGACTGCCAACACAGATGCCTTGTGCAGGAAGGCACAGAGTCGACTGTACTTCCTAAGAAGGTTGGCGTCATTCAATGTCTGTAGTGAGATGCTGAAGATGTTCTATAGGTCAGTTGTGGAGAGCGCCCTCTTCTTTGTGGTGGCGTGTTGGGGAGGAAGCATTAAGAAGAGGGACGCCTCACGTCTTAATAAGCTGGTAAGGAAGGCGGGCTCTGTCGTGGGCAAAGTACTGGAGAGTTTAACATCGGTAGCTGAGCGAAGGGCGCTGAGTAGGCTACGGTCAATTATGGATAACTCTGAACATCCTCTACATAGCACCATCCTGAGACAGAGAAGCAGTTTCAGCGACAGGTTACTATCGATGCAATGCTCCTCAGACAGGATGAAGAGGTCAATACTCCCCAATGCCATTAGGCTTTACAATTCTACCGCCAGGACTTAAGAACTTTTTAAAGCTATTATTAATGCTTTTTGAGATGGTGATTTAGATGCATATCACATTTTTTTTACTGAGTTAAGTATTGTATGTAATTAGTTTTGCTACAACAAGTGTATGGGACATTGGAAAAATGTTGAATTTCCCCATGGGGATGAATAAAGTATCTATCTATCTATCTATCTATCTATCTATCTATCTATCTATCTAACAACTCTATTCAAAGACGAATAGATGAAATGTCTGAGAATGTGGAAGACATACTTGGGTGAGCAGTTGGATGAGTCAACTTTGCCAAGCAATGAATCTTTGCCTCTTGGTTATGTTCACTTCATAAAAGCGGAATGCATGGATTAAGAGTTGTTATTTGCAAGGGGGCTGGAAACAGAAATGAAGGTGAGGGGTCAATATTTCAGGTTGTTGATCAATTTTTCAAAACGGAGGGCCTCCTACTCACCAACATTCTTGTTTGTGCAACAGATGAGGCCCTGTCAATGACAGGTCACCACCATGGGGTTACCACTTTCTAGAAAAATGCTGTATTTAATATACTTACCATTCATTGCATAATTCACGGACAACATCGTGTTGCAAAACAACCTTAGTGATCGGCTGCAATAATCATTAAATACTGTTATCACAGCAGTAAATAAAATCAAGCCCCATGTTCTCAATTCTTGACTATTTCGAGAGCGTTGTACTGAGAATGATGAATAGTTTGAATGCTTACACGGGAAATCTGCAGATGCTGGAAATTCAGGCAACACACACAAAATGCTGGTGGAAATCAGCAGGCCAGGCAGCATAAACGTCGACTGTACCTCTCCCTGTAGATGCTGCCTGGCCTGCTGCGTTCCACCAGCATTTTGTGTGTGTAGTTTGAATGCCTGCTGTTGCTCTCAAAAGGAAACCACCCGAGGTATGTTTAGGTGCTTTTTGAAATTGATAGAATTATACAACATTGAAATTTGTCTGCTTACAGACAGCCACACAGAAAAAAACCTGAAAGAACCCAATAAAAAAAAGACCAAAACCCAATGTGCACAGAAAGAGAAAAATACACAAATTATGCAAACAACAGAAGTGAGTAACAGCATTCGCAGCCAAATTGAGTCCTGTTATTAATAATGCTTTTGGTCGAATTTCGTGCCTTTCGAACTACCAGTAAGCCATCTCTCACCTTCAGTAGTGCCATCTTAAACCGGAAGTTGAACAGTCTGTGTTCAAAGCCATTTGATTTTTGGGTCAGGTAGACAATGGATTCAGATGTTTCCAAGTCAAGAACCATGAGCAAGCACTAATTTACAACCTGAAACATCGATTGTTTATTCCCTTCCATAGATGCTGCCTGACCTGCTGAGTTCCTCCAGCACTTTGCTTTGTGTATGCTTCCTTTTCAAGACATCAAAGGTTTCATCCTCCTTCAAAGAGTGGGATATTCCTCCCTCCACCTTTGGTGCTGCCGTCATCCACATCTGCTCCATTTCCTGGGCATCTGTGCACACCCCACCTTCCCACCTCCGTAACAGTGATAGAGTTCCTCTTGCCTTTACGTACCATCCCATGAGCCTCCACATCCAACCCATCATGCTCTGCTACATACGCCATCTCCAAAGGGATCCTACCACCAAACGCACATGTGTGTTGCTCAAGATTTCCAACACCTGCTGAGTCTCTGCATCTCTAATTCACAACCGCATAGTGAGAACAAAATTATCAAATGGACCCCATTATATAAGACCATAAGATATAGGAGCAGAATGAAACCATTTGGCCCATCGAGCCTGCTCTGCCATTTCATCACAGCTGATCCATTATTCCTCTCAGCCCTAATCTCCTGCCTTTCCTCCAGATCTCTTCATGCCCTGACCAATCAAGAATATATCAATCTCTGCCTTAAATATACCTACAGACTTGGCTTCCACAGCTGCCCGTGGTAATGAATTCCACTGATTTACTTCTCTCTGGCTAAAGAAATTCCTCTTCACCTCCATTAGAAAAAGACACCCCTCTATTATGAGCCTATGTCCTCTGGTCTTAAAGACTCCCACCATAGGAAAAATCTTCTCTACATCCACTCTATCAAGGCCTTTCACCATTTGACAGGTTTCATTTAGGTCAGCCCCCATTCTTTTGAATTCCAGCGAATACAGGCCCAGAGCCATCAAACGCTCTTCATATGACAAGCCATTTAATTCTGGAATCATTTTTGTGAGCCTCATTTGAACCCTCTCCAGTTTCAGCACATGCTTTCTACAATGAGGGGCCCAAAACTGCTCACAATATTCCAAGTGAGGCCTCACCAGTGCTTTATAAAATCACAACATTACATCCTTGTGTTTACACTCTAGTCCTCTTGAAATGAATGCTAACATTGCATTTGCTTTCCTCACCACAGACTCAACCTGCAAATTAAATATATTTGATATGAATCTTTAATGATTGAACAACAGAAATATTCGACCTTAATGTTTCTCCCACCACAATAATTAATGATGCCCTTTTCCTTTTAAATATAAGTTCGTACATTACCCAATGACTACACTTCACATAACATGTTATTGACTGTAAAGTATTTCTGGGTACAGTTCCTCCTAACCTTAGGAACAGCTGACTTATGTGTATCTCGTACATATGATGGAGAATTTGTGATACCAACGGGCAGGACGTGTTAGCTGCTGTGGGTCTGCAGGGACCTTCTGCCTTGTGAGAGCTCAGTTCATGGGCACATTTCCAACTTGCAAACTCTTTGGGTTACAAACAGCTCTCGGGAACGGAACCCTGCCATAACCTGTGGAGGACTTGTATTATACAATTGGTAACAATTGGCAAAAAGGTGTAAGTCGTTCTTTTAAAGTAGTTCAGCACAGGATAGTCAGAGAGTCATTGAGCTCTACAACAGAGAAACAGGCCCTTTGGCCCATCTAGACCGTGACGAACCATTAATCTGCCTAGACATCAACCTGCACCTGGACCATAGCCTTCCATCCATCGCTTTCACTGGCAGCTCATTCCACCCTCTCACCAGCCTCTGAGAGAAGAAGTTCCCTTAACCTATGACCTCTAGTTCTAGTCTCACCCAGCTTCAATGGAAAAAGCCTGGTTACACTTATCCTCTCTATATCTCACATAATGTTGTACAGCTCTATCAAATCTCGCCTTATATGCTCCAGGGAATAGCCTATTCATCCTTTCCCAAGAGAGTAGAGCCCTCTACTCTACTCTCTAAGTGCACATATGTGGCTGAGTACAGCTTCAAAGCCAAATGCAATTGTACCAACAGCACTGCTGTCGTTAGACGTGTCGCAGGTGCCCTCGAGTCAGCTTACCAGAGTGAGATGTGTTACCTGGGTGAGTGGTGCCGCAGCAACAACCGCTCACTCAACATCAGTAGATCTGAAGAGCTGCTTGTTGACTCGAGGAAGGGGAGGAGGGTGAACATAGACCAGTCCACACTGGAGAGTTGGTGGTGGACCCTATACCTCAAGTCACCAAGACCTGGTAAAATCCTTGTTAATTTTCTCCATACTCTTTTAATCTTATTGACATCTTTCCTATAGGTAGGTGACCTGTTATGGACGTGGGAATGTTTTAAGTTTCAGAAGCTCTTTGTGTAGGTGAGGTCCAGCCCCACTGTTATGTAGTGCGAATCTGCTTAAACTGTGCCTTTACAACACGTTAAAGTCCAGACTGAAGAAGGCAGCCACTTCATCAATGCCAGCCTCTCTTGGTACACACAAACCACCCCTGTGACCTTTCTGAATGAATTTCCAAATGCTCTATGAGTAAGCGAAGGAGACAACTACAGCTAAATGGTGAATAACTTTCATCTTAGAAAACTTGGGTTGGACTGAAACTCGAAGTTGGGTTTGCATCACCACAGAACCATAAGGCAAAGGAGCAGAATTAGGCCATTCAGCCCTTCAAGTCTGCTCCACCATTCCTTCACGTCTGATTTATTATCCTCTCTTAAACCCACTCTCCTGCCTTCTCCCCATAACCTTTGATGCCCTTACTAATTAAGAACATACCAACCTCCACTTCAAATATACCCAATGGCTTGGCCTCCACAACCATCTGTGGCAATGAATTCCACAGATTCACTACCCTCTGGCTAAAGAAATTCCTCTTCATATCTGTTCTAAAGAGACTTTCTGCTATTCTGAGGCTATGCCCTCTGGTCTTAGACTCCCCCACTATAGGAAACATCCTCTCCATGTCCACTACACCCCACAGTCCCTGGTTAAACTGCTTTAATGATTGAAAGAATGTCTGGAACTCTGTGAGATATTCTGTTTATTCTATTAGTAGAAGCAAAAGCGTTTCTTTAAATGGATTCTGGAAGAACACATGGTGTTGCTGTTAAATATTATTTTACATATGCAAGTTAACTGATTTAATTTTCATATGTAAGCAAGACACTTTTCAAAGGGCAAGAAGAACCTGTAATTTTAATCTCAGTTTTAATTTTAAACGTTTTGCATTTCAGCTTTCATGAATCTCGTGGTGAATAAGCAGAGGCCACCTTTGTGTAGACATGTGTGTGAGTGTGAGTGTGTGTGAGTGTGTGTAAGTGCGTGTGTGTGTGAGTGTGTGTGTGTGTGTGTGTGCTTGTGAGAGTGTGTGTGTATTTATATATATGCATAACATTCCAAGCTTGTGGACACTCATAGCCAATAATATAACATGGGGACATTACTTGCAAAATTCCAGGACAACTACATAATTCACTTATTCTAGAAGCATTACACTATTTTATTCGTCGACCTTCAGCTAACAAATAGGCACGGGCACTGAGATTCTAATCACAGGGGCCTAGTGACGGATATTTTCAAAAAGAGAGTTTAGTCAATAAAAGATCGATAGAGCTCGCAATTTCACTTGGAGGTCAGTGAGCGTGTGGAACGAGCTGCCAGCATAAATAGTGGATGTGGATTCGATTTCAACATTTAGGAGATTTTTGGATAAGTAAATGGATGGGAGGGATATGCTTCAGGTGCAGGTTAACGAGACTAGGCAAAATAATAGTTCAGCATGGACTAGATGGGCCAAAAGGCCTGTTTCTCTGCTATAGTGCTCTATGACTATGAGTCTATGAACTTACTGAAAGTAGGTTTGATATGAAATAATGACGGGGCTCTACAAAAACATTTAGGGGTCTTTTTAAATTTGCTGTCTACATTTGCCTGTGTTTACTATCCCAGGTGAGGAGCCGGGGGAGAGTTTTCTTTTTGCAACTATTACTTTTCTGCACGGCATTCTAGAGGACTCCCAGACCTTAACTAGCAGAAGACCTAGTCAGCATGATGTCTGGCTGGTAAGGTAAATTGTAAATGGTGACATACCAGCAGTTCGCAGAACCCTCAGGGACCCACCCATCCATCCCACAATCCCCTTGACCTCCTACCATCAGGCAGAAGGTACCACAGTACCTGAACAAGGACTGTTAGGCTGGGTAACAGCTTTTTCTGCCAAACTGTGATACTTCTGAACACCCTGCCACCACCCAGTACACGGTATTTATGACAGCGCCAGTAGCATTATACTGTTGTATATTTAACTATATGTTGTATCTGCACTTTATGTCAACTTGTACATCTATAGAATATGTGTTACCTGCTAATATTATTGTATAAATGTTATTTTATGTGCTGTATGTGATACATATATAGAATGTTTGCACCTTGGACCCAGAGGAACATTGTTTCCTTTAGATGTATACACGTGTCTGGTTGAATGACAATAGATATGACCTTGAACTTGAAATAGTCATGATCACAAAGCACTGTGTCAACACACTTGCCAAGTTACTGCAACCCATTCTACAGACAAAGCATATGGCCTAGACATTGAGCCCAATTGCTGGGACATCGGTCTTCAATAATGATCACAATTCTCATAAAACGAGGAAATAAACTCGGGTGGTGTTGGGTACATTGTGAAACAGAAGAATCAAACTTTGCATGTCGGAGAATGAGAGGAGACCTTATTGAGGTGTAAAAAATCGTGAGGGACACAGACAGGATCAATGGGCACAGTCTTTTTCTCAGAATTAGGCATCAGGAACCATAGTGAGCGGTTTAGTAGTTACCTCAGAGGCATCGTTCTACACCCAGAGGATGGTCAGTACAGTATATGGAACAAACCACGAGAGAGGGTGAGGTATAGCTAGAGTGTCTAAGGCTTTTGCACAGTACTGTATTTGTCAACATGGAGTGGAGAGCGAGTTTATAAATCTGGTGGGAGCAAAGGATGTTGGGAATGGTAAGGGTGGAGTGCTGCGGGAGGGGTGTGGGTCAGGTGGTAGAGAAGGAGTGCAGGGACGGCAGAGGTACAGACACAGTCAGCCCTGAGACACCAGGCAAGGTCACCTGATTCCAAACTACTGGTTTATTGATCATTACAGAATGTCTCTCAGGTGCTTCCCACTCCCTCCCCCCCTCCCCCTTTCCCAACAATGATTCCCCTCTCCCTGCCCCCTTCCCACTCTCAGTCCACAACAGAGACCTATTTCAAAAATTGCACTGGCAGTAGCCAAAAAGGCTATTGCAGTTACTTGGAAATCGGATACATATTTAAGGATAGATTGTTGGAAGAAAGAAATTTATGGCTGTATTCCATTAGAGAAAATTACTTATAATTTAAGAGATAAATATGAAACATTTTTGAAAATTTGGTGCCCTTATTTACAAAAGACAGGACTAAATATATAGGTGCTCTGAAGATGAAACAATTGGTTACTTGGGGAAAGAAAGAAATATATATACTAAAGTTATTAAGAACTCCATGGAGCATGTGGAGATCTTCCAACAACCAGGCACTCTTTCTTTTTTTTTCTTTCTTACTTTCTCTTTTTTTTATATAGGGAAGTTAGGGGGGAGGGGTTAAGGGGAGGGGGGAAGGGATATATACTTTTTTTTTCCACACGTGTAATTACTTAAAAACGCAATTAAATAAAAAAAATTTAAAAAACAAAAAAAACAGAGACCCATTTCAGAATCAGGTTTATCATCACTCACTTATGTCATGGTTTGTTTTTTTTGTGGCAGCAGTACAGTCCAATACATAAAATTATTACAGAACTGTGCAAAAGTCTTAGACACCCTAGCGATATATAATACGTGCCCAAAGCTTTTGCAGAGTACTCTACATTAACAACATGTACTTGTACAGGAAGATAGATAGGAAAGGTTTAGAGGGATATGGGTCAAACATGGGTAAATGGGACTAGCTTAGATGGGAACCTTGGTTGACTTAGACCAAGATGCCTGTTTCAACGCTGTATGACTCCATCACAATCTCAGTTGGATCCACTTAAGATATGACGACTTTGTTCCTGAATTTTTTTTAAGATGATATTTGATCAGCAATGTTAGGACTATTAACTCAAGTTTGTGATGTACAATGTGGGATTTTCAACCCATTAATTATAGGCTTATAGGAAACAGCATAATGTATGCTCCTAATAGGAGAAATTCTCAGCTGGAACTTCAGCTCAAAATACAATGATTGTGTTGTTCACTTTGGGGCTGTAGATTTAATTTCACCCTAAGAATTTTAAGTGGATCAACACAATAGCTCAGTTTATAATGCACTTATAATGTGTTGTAGGTATTATTTACAATATAATTACGGAACAACATTTGTCACAGGGTAAATATCAGGGAAAGTGGCCATAAACTCAAAGAGTTGGACTTTAAGGGATAAGTTAAGGAAGGAGAGGGAGGTAGCGGTGCTTGTGGAAAACATTCCAGAGCGTAGGATCTTGGCAGCTGAAAACACAGCTGTCAACAGAACTGGGATCCTAGGCCAGAGATATGGGAGTGGAGATATCTTGGAGATACAGTAGGTTACAGAGAAAGAAGGACATGGCTATGGAAGAGTTTTAAAGGAATGATAATTTTACTGTACTTCAGAGAATGCTATAATAACTCTGGTTTCCTCCCACAGGCTGAGGACGCACCGGTTGGTAGGTTAATTGATCATTATAGATTGCCCTGTGATTAGGTTGGGGTGAAACAGGTCTGTTGCTGGGAAGTACAGCTAGTTGGGCTGGAAGGGCCTGTTTCACACTGTGTAAATGATGCACCATCAATAACTCTCGGAGACGGGAGGCGAACGATAGGCTTTTATTAGCTGCAAGAGACCACGATTAGCAGCAAGAGACCACCACACAACATCCTGGAGACTGAGGGAGGAGCAGTGCCTCCAATCACCTTTATACGGGGGTCTGTGGGAGGAGCCACAGGAGCAGTCAGCAGAGGGGCGTGTCCAGACAGGTATATGTAGTTCACCACAGTAAATAAATAAATAATTCTAAGATGATTGGAGAAAAAGATAGGGGATTGTTGGAAGTAAGTTTTTTCCACAGAGAGTGGTGGGTGGGTGTGTGGTAAAGGCAGTGTTGGCCAGAAAGAATGACAATCTTCAAATCAGTGAATTCAAATGAATCAAGGACAGTGGAAGCAGTCTTTGTTCTTGCCGTGTGCTTGGGGGATGGAGGCTGCCATTTTGTGAAGACACTCGATTCTCCATTTTGTGAACTTGACATGCTGGACTTGATTAGTGTTTTAAAGAAGGCACAAAGACCTTCAGGTAATCTGCTGGACTGGAGGTAATTTCCAAATAAGGAGTTATTTATGAGGTGTTCTTTGGTTGGCTATAACGTGCAGGATTGTGAATGCCTGAGGTGATTCGAGCTCATTGCCGACTTAGAACAAAGAGCCATAAGTCAGCAACTGTCCCTTGATGGGAAGAGGACAATAGATGGATGCTGCTTTGGAGTCACAAATCACAATGAGTTTAACATCACTGATATGTCATGAAAACTCAAGTTCAAGTTTATTGTCATCTGACTGTGCATATATACAACCAAATGAAACAATATTCCTCCAGGCCATGGTGTACCCAAATCATATGGCACACTGAGCACATAAAACTAAATATTGGTACAAGTTATTAAAATATAATTCCAAGTGCATGTAATGCACAACACAGGGAAACAGTAAACAGCTCGCTGTTCTAGCGACCAGAGCTCAGTGGTGGCAGGGTATTTATTAGTCTCACAGCTTGAGGGAAGAAGCTGTTACCCACTCCGGGAGCCCTAGTTCTGATGCTTCTCTACCTCCTTCCGGATGGTAGTGGGTCAAAGAGATTATGGGATGGGTGGTAGGGCCTACACAATGTTCCCGGTAAATGTCACAGATAAGGGGGGATATAAGGGGGGACAGAGTCAACGGTGATCCTCTTGGTGGCTTTTACTGTCCTCCAGGGTCTTGGCAGTCCGATGCCTTGTAGTTTTTGTACCACACAGTGATGCAGCCAGACAGCACACTCGCAATGGTGCTCCTGTAGAAAACTGGTGTTTTGTGACTGAAGTACAGAGCAATACATTAAAAAAATCTATAATTTACTAGAAGAAATACATGTTTTAAAAACTAAATCAAATAAACAGTGCTCAAGTATTTCTTCACTTATTTAAAATAACCTCGATGCTAAAGCTCTCATAGTATCAGTATCTGTCAGGGGAAAAGAAAACCTGTTCAAGGATTTGGATTAAATTAGTTCCATCTAATGTTTCACCTTTGTTAAAAACAAATGCATAAAATATAGATTTTTCTCACATCCCTTCCTTCTATTCAATGGAGTCTCTGTGTAGTAGAAGACATTCTACTGGGAATTTCATTAATTTATTAATCATCCTCAATTTCATGGGACTCAGTTGAGGAGATTTGATATGTCACCAAAGGCCGTGGCAAGTTTTTGCAGATGGACCCTGGAGAGCATTCTGACTGGCTGCATCACCATCTGGTATTGGAACACCAATGCACAGGATCAGAAATAGCTGCAGAAGGGTCGTAGCCTCAGCCAGCTCAACCACAGGCACAACGGTCTCCACCATCGGGGAATCTTCAAAAGGCGATGACACAATCAGGCAGCATCCATCATTGACGACCCTCATCAGCCAGGACATGCCCTCTTCTCAGTACCACAGTCATGAAAGAGATACGGGAGCCTGATGACCCATACTCAACAATTTAGGCACAGTTTCTTCTCCTCCACGATCAGATTTCTAAATGGTCCATCTACACAACCTCAATATCTTGCTCTCTTTCTGCACTACTTATTCTTTATATTCCTTATTGTCACTCATTGGGTGGCAGCGTGGAGATACATCTCTACCAAAGGAGGAGTAAGGCGCTGCTTCCTTCCTCTAGCCTGCAGCTTACCCTTGGGGAAGGTGTAGCACCTGATTAGCCCTCCACCCCCCAATCAGGGTCACGTGAAACCATGAGACCAGGTGGTGGATGGTCATATGAGCACATGACCATGAGCACTTGGATGGCTCAGGGACAGGAATGGTTACAGAAAGGACAGGGAGGGAGGCAAAAGAGGTGGGGGCAAGGCACAATTGATCAGAGATAGTGTCACGGCTGCAGAAAAGGTGGATTCCATGGAGGGATTGTCTACAGAGTCTCTGTGGGTGGAGGTTAGGAACAGGAAGGGGTCAATAACTTTACTGGGTGTTTTTTATAGGCCTCCCAATAGTAACAGGGATATCGAGGAGCAGACAGGGAAACAGATCCTGGAAAGGTGTAACAATAACAGAGTTGTGATGGGAGATTTTAATTTCCCAAATATAGATTGGCATCTCCCTAGAGCAAGGGGTTTAGATGGGGTGGAGTTTGTTAGTTGTGTTCAGGAAGGTTTCTTGACACAATATGTAGATAAGCCTACAAGAGGAGAAACTGTACTTGATTTGGTATTGGGAAATGAACCTGGTCAGGTATCAGATCTCTCGATGGGAGAGCATTATGGAGATAGTGATCATAATTCTGTCTCCTTTACAATAGCATTGGAGAGAGATAGGAACAGACAAGTTAGAAAAGCGTTTAATTGGAGTAAGGGGAATTATGAGGCTGTCAGGCAGGAAATTGGAGGCTTAAATTGGGAGCAGATTTTCTCAGGAAAAAGTACGGAAGAAACGTGGCAAATGTCCAGGGGATATTTGTGTGGAGTTCTGCATAGGTACGTTCCATTGAGACAGGGAAGTTATGCTAGGGTACAGGAACCGTGGTGTACAAAGGCTGCAATAAATGTAGTCAAGAAGAAAAGAAAAGCATACAAAAGGTTCAGAGAGCTAGGTACTGTTAGAGATCTAGAAGATTATAAAGCTAACAGGAAGGAGCTTAAGAATGAAATTAGGAGAGCCAGAAGGGGCCATGAGAAGGCCTTGGTGGGCAAGATTAAGGAAAACCCCAAGGCATTCTACAAGTATGTGAAGAGCAAGAGGATAAGATGTGAAAGAATAGAACCTATCAAGTGTGACAGTGGGAAAGTGTGTATGGAACCGGAGGAAATAGCAGAGGTACTTAATGAATACTTTACTTAGTATTCACTATGGAAAAGGATCTTGGAAATTGTAATGATGGCTTGCAATGGACTGAAAAGCTTGAGCATGTAGATATTAAGAAAGAGGATGTGCTGGAGCTTTAGGAAAGCAACAAGTTGGATAAGTCGCTGGGACCAGATGAGATGTACCCCAGGCTACTGTGGGAAGTGAAGGAGGAGATCGTTTAGCCTCTGGCGATGATATTTGCATCATCAATGGGGACGGGAGAGGTTCCGGAGGATTGGAGGGTTGCGGATGTTGTTCTTTCATTCAAGAAAGGGAGTAGAGATAGATAGTCCTACAAAATCCTACCTTGGGGCCTCACCATGGCGTAGAAGTGACACTGGCCGAACATCAGCTAAGTATGGCAGAGATTCGTTCTCTGGCAGGTCTAACCTAGCCGTGAAGGTGATGTTCCATCGGTATACTACTAGGCTAGATCTAGTAGCAGGATCGTGGCTAGCTAAGTCAAGGAGGTAAGCATGCCTTTGCTACTTTGTAGGTTATGCCTCTTCAGGCAAAGGCTGCACCCAACGAGGACACCGGCAGCAGGGCGTCTGATGGTGTCTGTGGCAGATGAATCCAAAAGGGTCAATGGTACAGCCACCTTGGTGACATGCGGAGGAACCAGAGTGCTGGTCAACAGATGGCATCACTAGACTAGTTAGTTGTCACTGCGGGGCAGCTTCCTTATCCACTAAGTCTGTTACACTCCTGAGTACCACTTAGCATCAGACTTGGAAGCCCAGAGAGACTGTATGGTGGGGGCACGACACCGTCTGTCTTATTACTGTGCAAGGCGTGTTGGAGTAGAGTTTCCTGCAGAGACTAAACTCTCAGCACAGTCAACATCGAAATCGATGGACAGCCGAAGAAGAAGAAGAGATAGCCCAGGAAATTATAGACCAATGAGTCTTACTTCAATGGCTGGTAAGTTGATGGAGAAGAT
Organism: Hemitrygon akajei; assembly: GCF_048418815.1. Taxonomy (NCBI): domain Eukaryota; kingdom Metazoa; phylum Chordata; class Chondrichthyes; order Myliobatiformes; family Dasyatidae; genus Hemitrygon; species Hemitrygon akajei. Next base: position 42,685,952 of record NC_133150.1, on the reverse strand, counting down.
ACTGAGAGGCGGGATTTATGAACATTTGGAGAGGTATAATATGATTGGGAGTAATCAGCATGGCTTTGTCAAGGGCAGGTCGTGCCTTTGAGCCTGATTGAATTTTCTGAGGATGTGACAAAACACATTGATGAAGGAAGAGCAGTAAATGTAGTGTATATGGATTTCAGCAAGGCATTTGATAAGGTACCCCATGTAAGCCTTATTGAGAAAGTAAGGAGGCATGGGATCCAAGGGTATTGCTTTGTGGATCCAGAACTGGCTTGCCCACAGAAGGCAAAGAGTGGTTGTAGATGGGTCATATTCTGCATGGAGGTCAGTCACCAGTGGAGTGCCTCTGGGATCTGTTCTGGGACCCTTACCCATCGTGATTTTTATAAATGACCTGGATGAGGAAATGGAGGGATGGGTTAGTAAGTTTGCTGATGACACAAAGCTCGGAGGTGTTGTGGATAGTGTGGAGGGCTGTCAGAGGTCACAATGGGACATTGATACAATGCAAAACTGGGCTGAGAAGTGGCAGATGGAGTTCAACCCAGGTAAATGTGAGGTGGTTCATTTTGGTAGGTCAAATATGATGGCAGAATATAATATTAATGGTAAGACTCTTGGCAGTGTGGAGGATCAGAGGGATCTTGGGGTCCGAGTCCATAAGACACTCAAAGCAGCTGCGCAGGTTGACCCTGTGGTTAAGAAGGCATATGGTGTATTGGCCTTTATCAATCGTGGGATCGAGTTTAAAACCCGAAAGGTAATGTTGCAGCTGTATAGGACCCTAGTCAGACCCCACTTGGAGTACTGTGCTCAGTTCTGGTCACCTCACTACAGGAAGGATGTGGAAACCATAGAAAGGGTGCAGAGGAGATTTACAAGGATGTTGCCTGGATTGGGGAGCATTCCTTATGAAAACAGATTGAGTGAACTCGGCCTTTTCTCCTTGGAGCGACGGAGGATGACATGTGACCTAATAGAGGTGTATACGATGATGAGAGGCATTGATCGTGTGGATAGTCAGAGGCTTTTTCCCAGGGCTGAAATGGTTGCCACAAGAGGACACAGGTTTAAGGTGCTGGGGAGTAGGTACAGAGATATCAGGGGTAAGTTTTTTACGCAGAGAGTGGTGAGTGCGTGGAATGGGCTTCCGACAATAATGTTGAAGGAGGATATGATAGGTTCTTTTAAGAGACTTTTGGATAGGTACATGGAGCTTAGAAAAATGGAGGGTTATGATTAAGCCTAGTAATTTCTAAGGTAGGGACATGTTCGGCACAACTTTGTGGGCTGAAGGGCCTGTATTGTGCTGTAGGTTTTCTATGTTTCTATGCTTCTTCCTCCCATTCTGATGTTTGGTCTGTACAACAACTGAACCTCTTGAACATGTCTGCATGCTTTTATGCACTGAGTTGCTGCCACATGAATAGCTTTTTAGATATTTGCATTAATGAACAGGTGTACAGGTGTGTTAATATGATTGCAAACAAGCTCTGTTAACTAGAACTCATTGAAGTTGATACATAATTGTTACACCTAATCAGCTCTTGTGGACTACATGTGTGTATTATTATAGTTAAATCCAGTTATATGTGAATTGTTTACATCAATACCTAATGAATTCTATAAACAATTACCAAGCAATTATTTTGTTGTATCTATCATTCTACGGTGGAGGGCACCCTGACTGATTACATCATACGTTGGTACAAAGGCGCCAATGCACAGGATCGAAAGAAGCTGCAGAGTGTTCTAGAGCCAGCCAGCTCCCTCAAAGGCACAACCTTCCCCACCATCGAGAACAGCTTCCAAAGGCAATGATGCCTCAAGGAAGGCAGCACCTTTTATTAAGGAAAACTCACCCCCCAGGATGTGCCATCTTCTCATCAGGGAGGAGGAGCATGGGCCTAAAAACTCAAGCACACTATATTTTAGGAACAGCGACTTTCTCTCCAGCATCAGAATTCTGAATAGTCCATGAACCCACCAGAATCAGAATCAGGTTTATTATCACCGGCATGTGATGTGAAATTTGTTAATTTAGCAGCAGCAGTTCAATGCCATACATAATCTAGCAGAGAGAGAGAAAAAACTAATAAATAAACAAGTAAATCAATTATGTATATTGAATATTTTTTTAATATGCAAAAACAAAAATGCTGTGTATTACAAAAGTGAGGTAGTGGCCAAAATTTCAATGTCCATTTAGGAATCAGATGGCAGAGGGGAAGGAGCTGTTCCTGAATTGCTGAGTGTGTGCCTTCAGGCTTCTGTACCTCCTACCTGATGGTAACAGTGAGAAAAGTACATGCCCTGGGCGCTGGAGGTGCTTAATAATGGATGCTGCCTTTCTGAGACACAGCTCCCTAAAGATGTCCTGGATACTTTGTAGGCTAGTGCCCAAGATGCAGCTGACTAGATTTACAAGTTTCTGCAGCTTCTTTCGGTCCTCTGCAGTAGCCCCTCCATACCAGACGATGATGCAGCCTGTCGGAATGCTCTCCATGGTACAACTAGAGAACCCATGAACATTACCTCACTATTCCTCTTTAGCAATATCTATCCATCTACCTATCTATCTATCTAACCATTTATCCATCTAACCATCTGTCCATCTATCCAGCTTTCTATCTATTTATGTATGCATGTATGTCTGTATTTATTTATTTATTTGCCTGTTTATTTATCTGCCCATTTATTTATTAATCTATTCATTAATTCAGTCATCGCAACTTGAAGTAACTTTTATATCTCGACATAAACTGGGCTCTGAGCTTTGCCTGGGTTTTTTTTGCAGCAATTTATACCTTTTCCCAACAGAGGGCGCTGAGAGATTGGACTGGAGCTGGAAATGGTTTACTTCCCTTCTTCCTGAAGAGGTCACTGGGATGCCCATTCCAATATGCCTCACATCAATGATGGGAACTGTATTGATCCCTCAGTCTCCAGGGAAGCAGTAATTAGTAGAGAATAGGACTAAAGGGATGGAAATGAGCTAGAGATTTGAGATCAGAGCAGACTACAGCGTAAATAGTCAAAGTCAAAGTAAAATTTATTATCAAATATATTTATGCTACCATATACTACATTGAGATTCATTTTCTTGCAAGCATTTACAGGAAAATAAAGAAATACAACAGAATTTTATGTATAGAGTTTTTTGAGGAAGTTATTATCGAAGTTGAAGATGACAAGGCATGAACTTTAGCAAGGCCTTTAACAAATTTCCACGTAGGAGGATAGTCAAAACTGTTCAGTCGCTTGGCGTTCTAGGTGACTTATCAAATTGGATTAGACTTGGCTTCATGGAAGAAGCCAGTGAGTGGTAGTAGATGATTTCCGTTACTTGTGGTGTGCATTATAAATTGTCACTCCAAAACATAAAACTAATTGAAAGAAAAACATGGAGCCACGAGACACTTGCCTTAGTGTTGTTTTTACTTTTAGTGAGGCGCACACGTATGACACAGTGGTGTACTCTTACATATAACCCGCAATTAATTATTTAAACAAAGTATGCTCAATCAAACAATACTGTACATTTATAATATCACTCAATATCACTGAAATATTAAATACACAACTCTTCTCCCAGCATAGCTATAAACCAACTCAATATAGAATGCATCTCTACTTATATACACACACCATATACACAGTATACTATATAATACAACTACTATATACTGACATCCACAACATAGTCCATTTTAAATCGTCCCATTCAGGCCTAAAGATTTAACCCCTGTGGAGGATTTCATACTCTTGTGGGGTACAGTAACATCGTTCCTGACGGGGGGGGAGGGGGTTCACTCAGGTGAGACTTGTGGCTGTGAAACTGTCTCAGGTTCTGCGGCTTCCCCCGCGGCGGTTGTAGGAGTTGACTCTGGGACTGCAGGAAGTGGTTCTGAACACCTTTCTTCTGGAGGTGCTGGCATCCTCGACAGTGCACGGCAAGCTGCTCGATCTGTTGATCAATCCCAGACCACCAGACAAAGCTTCAAGCCAATGCTTTCAGTTTGACTACGTCTAGATGGAGCTCCTCTGACATTTTAGTTCTTAACTTGAATGCGACAACAATTCTCAATTAGAGAGAAACCATAAAACTAATGGAAAGAAAAACGCGGGGAGACTGGGACAAACGTGTACTCTTTGTTTTTACCTTCAGCGAGGTGTGCATGTATGACGTGATGGCGTAGCAATGTATACCATTCATTTACTCTTATATACAACCCACAATGCATTATGTAAAGAAGAAAGAATGCTTAATCAAACAATATATTTACAATATTACTGAATTATTAATTACACAACAGAGTGACACAGGGATTGGTGCTGGGTCTGTTGTCACTTGTCATCTAGATCAACAGTCTGGATGAGAATGTGGTAAACTGGATCAGCAAGTTTGCGAATGACTCCAAGACTGGGGGTGTAGTGGACAGCAAGGAAGACTATCAAAGCTTGCAGCAGGATCTGGAACAGCTGGAAAAATTAGCTGAAAAGTAGCAGATGGAGTTTAATGCAGACAAGTATGAGGAGTTAGACTTTGGGAGGACCGACCAGTGTAGCTCTTGCACAGTGAACAGTAGGGCACTAAGGAGCGAGGTAGAACTGAAGAATCTGGGATTACAGGTCCATAATTCCTTGGCAATGGTACCACAGGTAGATAAGGTCATTAAGAAAGCTTTTGGCACATTGACCTCTGTAAATCAAAGTACCGTGTACAGGAGTTGTGATGTTGTGTTGAAATTGTAAAAGATATTTGTGAGGCCTAATTGGAGTATTATGTGCAGTTTTAGAAACATAGAAAACCTACAGCACAATAAAGGCCCTTTGGCCCACAAAACTGTGCCGAACATGTCCTTTCTAGAAATTACCTAGGCTTACCCATAGCCCTCTACTTTTCTAAGCTCCATGTACCTATCCCACAGGATGGGAGGGATATGGATAGGTAAATGGATCAGAGGGATATGGATAGGTAAATGGTTGGGAGGGATACGGATAACTAAATGGATGGGAGGGATATGGATAGGTTAATAGATGGAAGGGGTATGGAGGGCTATAGCCTGGATGTAAGTTGATGGGAGTAAGCAGAATAATAGCTTGACGTGCACTAGGTGGGCCGAAGGGCCTGTTTCTGTTCTGCAGTGTTCTATGGCTCTATGACTCTAATTTCTGAAAAAATAGACATCAAGGCTGACAAACAAATGTACAAGATAGCACCTGCGTACATCAGCAACTCTCTGCGGGCTGCAGGAAATTGAACCAGTTTTCCTCTTAAACATACTCCCTCTGAGCTACTTACACTGCAATCTGCAGCATGTAGATTTCCTCTTAACAATGGTCTACGAAATTACATCAATGATCTTCAGATCTCACGTTCGACGGTTAAACGCGGAGCCGTGAAGCGCAGTGCCCTTTCGGGTCAAAGCCAAAACCGAAAACGCGGCAGGAGAGGCGTTATTCCAACCAGGCTGAAGCACAGGAGGCTGAGGCCTCCTCTGCCTTCCATCGTGTTAGCGAATGTACAGTCACTTGAAAATAAGATTGACGATCTCAGGGCACTTGTGTCTGAGGCAGATGAGGCAAATCTCAATTGTTTGCTGCATTGAGACTTGGCTGACAGCGAACACGTCAGAATCAGCTATCCGACCAGGCTGTGCGATTTTCCAAATGGCTCGAACTTCAAATTCTGCTAAGGAAAGAGGCAGCAGAGTGTGCTCTTGAGTCAATTCTAATTGGTGCGTGTACATTGGCGTTATGTCACCCTTCTTGTCCCCTGACTTAGAACAACCAATGATTACTGCACACCATTCTATTTGCCTCCGGAGTTCTCATCCGTGATCCTGGCCGTAGCTTACATACCCCCAGCAGCTGAGCATAAGCAATCATTCGCAATGCTGTCTGTCAACAGGAAACGGCCCACCCTGACACATTTCAAATTACAGTTGCCAACTTTAACCGGGCCTGTTTGAAGAAAACCCTGTCCAATTATCACAGCAGGTAACCTGTAGCACCAGAGGTCGCAACACACCAGGCCCACTGCTACACTATGATAAGGGATCCTATCGCTCCTTCCTGAGGCTGCATTTTGGCAAGTCGGATCATTTGACTGTACTCCTGCTACCTGAATACAGACACAGCCTAAAGAGCAAGGCTTCAGAGATCAAGACAACTAAGAGGTGATTGCAGGAGGCTGAGGAACGGTTACAGGATAATGTCAATAGAACCATGGAACTGATTGTGGACTTCAGGAGAGGGAAACCAGAGGTCCATAAGCCAGTAATCATCAGATGATAAAAGGTGGAGAGGGCCAGTGACTTTAAATTCCTGGGTGTCACTATCTCAGAGGAGATGTCCTGGACCCATCATATAAATATAATTGTGAAGAAAGCACGGCATTCCCTTACTTCCTCAGGAGTCTGCAGAAATTCGGCACGTCATTGAAAACCTTGGCAAACCTCTACAGACGTGTGGTGGAAAGCGTGCTGACTGACTGCATTGCGGCCTGGTATGGGTACACCAATGCCTTTGAGCGGAAAATCCTACAAAATGTAGTGGATTCAGCCCAGCACATCATGGGGAAACCATTGAGCACATTCACATGAAGCGTTGCTGTGGAAACCAGCATCCATCATCAAAGATCCTCACCACCCAGTCCATGCTCTTTTCTCGCTGCTACCATCAGGTAGAAGGTACAGGAGCGTCAGGACTCACACCACCAGGTTCAGGAACAGTTACTACTCCTAAACCATCAGGCTCTTGAACAAAAGGGGATAACCACACTCATTTAAGGACTCATATTGGTATATTGATGAGATGTTATACTGTGATTCCATGCTCGTTATTTATTGCTATTTATTTATTTCTGCATTTGCACAGTTTGTTCACAGCTTACAGTTGCTGTTCCATAGGTTTGTTAAGTATGCCTGCAGAAAAAGAAAAAAATCTCAGGGTTGTATGTGGTGATGTGTATAATTCTTACTCTGAACAAATAAAAAATAAATAAACAATGCTTAAAAACCAATTGTAAAGAGTCCTTGAAAGTGAGACTGTAGGTTGCAGAACCAGTTCAGAGTAGCAGTGAATGAAGTTCGAAAGCATGATGGTTGCAGGATAATAACTGTCCCTGAACCTGGTGCTGTGAGACCTGAGGCTTCAGTATCTCCTGCCCGATGGTAGAAGCAAGGAGAGCGCATGGCCTGGAGGGTGGGGGCCCTTGATGATAGAGGCTACTTTAGACAATAGACAATAGACAATAGGTGCAGAAGTAGACCATTCGGCACTTCGAGCCTGCACCGCCATTCTGAGATCATGGCTGATCATCTACTATCAATACCCGGTTCCTGCCTTGTCCCCATATCACTTGATTCCCCTATCCATAAGATATCTATCTAGTTCCTTCTTGAAAGCATCCAGAGAATTGGCCTCCACTGCCTTCCGAGGCAGTGCATTCCAGACCCCCACAACTCTCTGGGAGAAGAAGTTTTTCCTTAACTCTGTCCTAAATGACCTACCCCTTATTCTCAAACCATGCCCTCTGGTACTGGACTCTCCCAGCATCTGGAACATATTTCCTGCCTCTATCTTGTCCAATCCCTTAATAATCTTATATGTTTCAATCAGATCCCCTCTCAATCTCCTTAATTCCAGCGTGTACAAGCCCAGTCTCTCTAACCTCTCTGCGTAAGACAGTCCGGACATCCCAGGAATTAACCTTGTGAATCTACTTGTGGCAGTGCTCCCTGTAAATGTGCTCAGTTGTGGGGAGGAGTTTACCTGGGATGGACTGGGCTGTATCCATCAGGTAAGAAACTGAACAGGTCGGAATCCAAGAAAGGATGGCCAGGAGGGACGGGGACAGTGTGGGCACAAACGTGGAGAGTAGCAGCTGTTGAAGGACAGGCATTAGGTGCATCAAAGTTCAAAGTACATTATCACAGTATGTGTACTATATACAACTGTGAAATTCGTCTCCTTACAGGCAGCCTCAAAAGCAAAGAAACCCAATAGAACCCAATAAAGAGACCATCAAACAACCAATGTGCAAAGAAAAAATGTGCAAACAATAAAAAGTAAACAAATAACACTCAGGACTCAGGTTCAGGAAAGTGAGTTGTCAGCCTCGAAACCGGTTCATTCTTGCAGCCGGCCCAAGAGCCTGTTCGTTGCAGGCTTCAGCCTTATTTCAGTGCGGGGATGAGTCCACCTCGCTGTCCAGCGGCCCATCCCTCACCTCCAGCTCTGACTCCCTGACCTTTTCAATTTGGTCCTGTGCTTAGATCGTCCAAACAGCGGCTCATTCCTCGCTCTCAGACCCAGGCCCTGCTGCTTCCATTCAGCCCCAAGTCCACGGATCAATGCACGGACAGTAACTACTGGACAGTAGGTTGCATCGATGTCTGCTCCCGAACATTTTAATTGAAAACCCCTCTCGTTCGCACTCAGCAGGTCATTTTTCCCTCTCCGGCCCATCAAACGTTAACACCTGATGATGTCACAGGCCGCACAGTGGAGCCCCCATGGTCATTCTGCCGCCTGAGATTACTACTCAGCGCTTTGGATTCAGATGTATTTGTTTAACACAGTGAAATGCGTTAACAACCAACACACACAAGGAGGTGCCGGAGGCAGCCCACAAGTACTGACACACATTCTGGCGCCAACTTCAACAGAACAACACAAGCAATGACAACAACAACAAAAACAACAGTAAAACAAGCTGTGCGTGAAAAGTATCCCCGGACTGTGTGCAATATACTAAACTCTGGAGGCTATCAAAGAAAACAACTGCTTCCAGGTAAGCTATTTTGTAGGTAAACTTGCAGCCAAAGAGTTAATTATTTTTAAGGATTAGCTTTATTTGTCACATGTACATCGAAACATACAGTGAAATGTTGTTTGATGTGCTGGGTGTCAGCCTGCAAGTGATGACATACTTTAGGCATCAACATAGTGTGTCAGTAACTAATACTTCTCTGGAATGAGGGAGAAAAGCGGGGCACCTGCAGTAAACCCACGCCATCACGGGAGAATGTACAAACTCCCTACAGACTGCGGCCGGAATTGAACCAATTGCTGATTGCTGGCACTGTAATACATTCCGCTAACCATTCCGCTTCTGTGCAGCCCTTGCAATTACAATTCAAAACTGGTGCACATTGTGATTTATTCAACAGGCAGAAGCACACTAGGGTGGCAGGGTGAAGATATGTCTCTACCAAAGGAGGTGTAAGGTGCTCCTTCCTTCTGTTACCCAGCAGGTCACCGTTGGGCAAGGTGTAGCACCTGCTTAACTCCCCCCACCCCCCCAAACCCCTGATCAGGGTGATGTGAATCCATGAGACCAGGTGGTGGATGATCGTATGAGCAATTGGTGCATATCACAAGTCCTGGTTATGCAACCACTGACCCCAGGCAGACAATCTCTTAAGAGTATTGATAATGGCTGGGGCCACCCATCTTGTAAAGACACTGTCCAGAAGAAGGCAATGGCAACCATCTTGGTAGAAAAATTTACCAAGAACAATCATGGTCACGGAAAGAGCATGATCACCCATGTCATATGACACACCACATAACGAACAAAGGTAAATGAGGCAGAAATCCTGTTGGAGAGGGGCAGAGCTTAAAGTCACAGAGAGAGACAGAACAGAAACAGATTCTTCAGCCCATTTAGTCTGTGCTGACTGTCAGTCTCCAGTTTAAAATAAATCTATATCAACGCTCTATTTTATTCTCTTCACACTCGCAACAGCTCCCCCTAGGGGAGGGAGGCTGAAGTGAGAAGCTGAGAGGTGATAGGTGGAAAAGGTAAAGGGCTGGAGAAGAGGGAATCTGATTGGAAAGGTGAGTGGACTAAGAAGGAAGAGGGACACCAGGGGGAGGTGGTAGGCAGGTGAGGAAAAGAGAAGAGGTAAGAGGGGAGCCAGAGTGAGGAATTGAAGAAGTGGGAAGGGGGGTGGGGGAAAATGTACTGCTGGTTAGAAAAATCAATGTTCATGGACCAGTCCTTTACCTTATCCACCATTACCTCCAAACTTCTTACTTCACTCCCCCCCCCCCCCCCCCACCTACCTGGCTTCACCTATCACTTGGTTTGTACTCCTTTACCTCCAGTCTTCTTGTTCTGGCATCTTCCCTCTTCCTTCCCCATCCCCGATGATGGGTCTTCACCCGAAATGTTAACTGTTCATTCATTTCCATACGTGCTGCCTGACCTGCTGAGCTCCTCCAGTTTCTTGTGTGTGTTGCTTTGCATTTCCAGCACCTGCAGAATCTCTTGTCTTTATGTCTCTCCTCAGCCTTCTTCCCACAAGGGGGAAAGGTCCTATCCAGTGTCCCATGACAAGTCAAATCTCCAGCTCCGGTAACATCCTCGTGAAAATTTTCTACACCCTTTCCAGGTTAATGACAACTGTTAGGGTGTAATCTGGAGTTAGAGTATAGAGTAAATATTAATTTCAGGGGCAACCAGTCTTCAGATTTGAATGTGGGTTGTAGATTAAATTTAAAATGCAGTTCTGAGCAAAAGCTTCACTGGAGCTGCAAATTGGGGCTGATTACAAACCAGGAAATACCCACTCACGTGATGTCTGCATTTTCACGAATCCAGAGAGACCGTCAGTGGGGAGTAACATTCACTTTGGGTGTCTGAGGTGTGGGCTTGAAGAAGGATGTGTTTGAAAACTATATGCAATTCAAAGGAAGCATTGTAGACACATTGTATCATGTACCGTAGATTCCGGACTACAGAGCGCACCTGATTAAAAGCCGCTGGCTCTAATTTTAGAAAGAAAATCAATTTTTTACTTGTACAGGCCACACCGGATTTTAGGCCGCACCGGATTTTCGGCCGCACCGGATTTTCGGCCGCAGGTGTCCCACGTTGTAATATGAGATATTCACACAGAAAGATATTACACGTGAGGATTTTTTAACTTTTAATTAAATCCATATGGTAACATAAACAAATACATATTGCAAATGCTTTTTTTCGAACCGTGCCTGTAACGCGGCTACTTTTAAATATACGTTGCGTATACTTTTTTACTGAACAACATTCCAATATCTCCTAACGACTGGTAAAAAATATATATACTGCAGCCTACCAGGAAAAGTTATTGATCGCCTTTAACTTAAAAGCAGCGTTCGCTCAGATCTAATGCCGCTCCGCCGCTCGCCCCCCGCCGTCCCGTTTATCGCAAACGGCATTTTTCCCACAAGACGCGGCGAAACCGGGTGTGACGTCATAGCATCCCGCGATGTAGTACAGAAAACAATAGCATCCCGCGATGCAGTACAGAAAACAAATATAGTTAAAACACTTCTAACTTTAACTAGAAAATGAATTACTAAGCGAAAATATTATAAACTAAATAACTGCCATAAAGGCAGCACAATGCTTTTCTTCGAGTGTTTTCCATGTTGATGAGGGTGAGTACAAATGACTGATTTACAATAATTTAATTGTGAAAGTGCGCTTGATTTATCGTACAATTTCATTGGACCTCTGTGAACTACTCATCAATTTTATCGGTCTACTGTTACGAGGCAAAATGTTTTTGGCGGCATGAAAAAAATCATGTATTAGCCGCTCCGTATTAAAGGCCGCAGAGTTCAAAGCTGTTCAAAATGTGGGAAAAAAGTAGCGGCTTATAATCCGACATCTACGGTAATATTGGGACAAGCAAGCCTCCTGTGCCAAGAGTGTCTCAACATGATGCCTGCTGCTCATTTTGTTGAATAAAACTCATCTATATCCACGAGCTTCAGTGCCTCTCCAGTGATTTGTTCATGTCACAACAACATCCTTGTTTGGTAACTACACCTGTACAGAATACTCCAAGTGTAATCTCACCAACGTATTTTGACTTCCAACTCCTGGACTTAATGCCCTCGTCAATGAAGGCAAACGGAACACACACATTCTTTGCCACCATCTACCGCTGATCCCCGATATCCTGAAAAACGGTTATAACAGACTCTAACATATCAACATACTTTGTTCTTAACAGACAGGTATCCGAATTACTGGAGCAGCCATTCAGCCTATCCAGTCCATGCTTGCCCCTTGTTGGAAAATCTCAATTCTATTTCCTTCCTCCACAAAATGACTCAATCAGCAGAACTGATCTAATTCCCTTTCAAAGGCCCCAATTCTTTCTGTTCTCATCATCCCTAGAAATGGCAAGTTCTGGTTTCTCACCCTCCCTATGAAGAGAAAATATCTACTCACAAAGGCAATAGTCTAAGTGCAGTCTAACCAGTGTTTTATAAAGCTGCAATATCACTTCCTGACTCCTGAGCTCTGTGCTTTGACAAAAAAAGTAAGCATGCCATTTGCCTTCTTTACTACCCTCTCAAATGATGTGGCCACCTTCAAGGAGCTATGAACTTGTAACCAAAATCACTCTGTACATCAATACTGTTAATGATCCCATCAATGCTCTTAATTATCCAATGCAGTTTACTGTGTACTTCCACTTTACACTTAATCTCCCACTTGCCACACAGAGTGGTGGGTGTTGGGAATGTGCTGCTGAAGTGGAGCTGGATGCAGATGCCGATCTCAGTGTTTGAGGGGATCTTAGAGCCTACAATAGATTGTGAGGTGTGCTGAGAGGATCACTGGGATCTCTCCCCCCCTCCCCCCAGTCAGGATGTACACCAGAAGTCTGCATTCACAGAGCCCTCTGCATTGTTAAGTACCCCTTCCATCTGTCTCACGATCTCTTGGACCTCCTACCATCAGGGAGAAGGTACCAGAGTATAAAAACTGGCAGGTGGCTAACAGCTTCTTCTCCCGGGCTGTGGGTCTTCTGAACACCCTGCTATCGCCCAGTGCACATTACTTATGACAGCGCCAGTAGCATTATACTGTTGTATATTTAATTTTATATATTACATGCACTTCACTGTATGTCAGCTTGTCCATCTACAGAATATCTTTTATATCGGTTAATATTACTGTGTGATAGATAGATAGATAGATACTTTATTCATCCCCATGGGGAAATTCAACTTTTTTTCCAATGTCCCATACACTTGTTGTAGCAAAACTAATAACATACAATACTTAACTCAGTAAAAAAATATGATATGCATCTAAATCACTATCTCAAAAAGCATTAATAATAGCTTTTAAAAAGTAAAGATGTATATGGTAAGAGTTTTGCACCTTGTTCCCGAGGAACATTGTTTCACTTTGATGTATACGTGTGCACAGTTGAATGCAGATAGCATACGACATCGCACTAGATTGAACAGAACTGAACTGAATATGTCTGGACCCAATCGATTTTGTGCTTTATATTGTACATTTTTTGATCATTTTTCTTTTTGCTGCACTTTTTTTTTGTGTGTGTTGGCTGGGGTTTGGCGTTTGTCCCTGAAAGGGTTCCATGCTTTTCTTCGTTTTGTGGCTGTCTATGAGAAGAATCTCAGGGTTGTATACTGCATACATACTTTGACAAGAAATGTACTTTGAATCTTTGAACATCCCTATATCCGCCCAACTGAATGTTTGTGATTCTCCATCAATATTCCAGTTTGTACCAATCTATGTCTGCGCTCTAACCTTGTACCTGACATCCCACAAACCTCAAATTAGTTCTGTAAATCTTTTCTTTACCCTTGGTTTGAGGCTCACATTCTTCCTAAAGTATTGTAACCAGTGTATAGTTTATATAACTCCATTATATCTCCAGTTACTGCTAAATCTTTTATGTAGCTTCAACAAAAGAGTAATTCTATCCTCCCATTACAGGAACTTGTGCGTCAGGCTGACGTTAAATGAATTGCACACTGTGTTCAACACAATCATCCCACCCAAACTAATCATTGAGCTTCCAGACCTGAGCCTCTGTGCCTCCTTCTGCTACCGGATACTTGCTTTCCTCATTGGCAAACCTCAATTGGTGAGGATTGGTAACAACATCTCCTCCTCACTGACTGTCAGCACAGATGCACCTCAAGACTGCATGATTAGCCATAGCACAACTCAGTACTGATACAAGCCCTTTGGCCCATTTAGTCCATGCCATCCTGTTATTCTGCCTATTCCCATTCAGATGAGGAGTGGTTTGAAATACTGGAACTTGAAGGAAGGTAACCAGCATGCAGGGCTTAGTTTGGGGAATTCTAGCCATAAGCAGTATGGAGCAGGTAAATCAAAAATCTACTCTTTGGGAGAGTCTAGGGCCAGAGGGCACAGCCTCAGAACACAAGGACGTCCCTTTAGAATAGAGATGAGGAGGAATTTCTTTAGCCAGAGGGTGGTGAATCTGTGGGATGGCAGTGGAGGCAAAGTCATTGAGTATATTTAAAGTGGAGTTTGATAGGTTCTTGAATAGAAAGGTTATGGGGAGAAAGCAGAAGAATGGGGTAGAGAGGGATTATAAATCAGCCATGATTGAATGGCGGAGTGGCCTAATGGGACAAGTGGCCTAATTTTGCTTCTATGTCTTATGGACCTGCAACTGGACAATAGCCCTCCTTACTCCTCCTATCCATATACCTATCGCAATTCTCTTAAATGTTGCAATCAAACTGACATTCACCACTTCCACTGGCTGTTCATTCTGTGCTCTCACTACTCTCTGAGTAAAGAAGGTATTTATTTTATTTGGAGATACATGTGGAACAGCCCACAGATTTAACGCTAGCCTAATCACAGGACAATTTACAATGACCAATTAACCTGCTAACAGGTTTAAGATGGCGCTACTGAAGACGGATGACAGCTCCCTGGCGGTTCATAAAGCAAGAAATACAACTTTAAGTACTTCATTAATAACACTTTTTCTTTGGAAAATGATCACTGCAAACTATGAAGAGGCGAGGTCAGGCTGACTCGAGAGTCAAGGTGTGCAGATGCGACACAAAGTCAGAGCGAGGTCGAGGCATGGTTGAGGCGGAGTCTCGAGTGAAGTGGAGAAAAGTTGGAGCAGAACATCTTTGGAGTTGCTCCACCTAAACCAAGAGCGAGGTCTGATTGATCTGAGCACCAGGCCAGTTTGGAAAGGTTGGGTACGTGTGGTGAACTACATATACCTGTCTGGACACGCCCCCCCCGCTGACTGCTCCTGTGGCCCCTCCCACTGACCATGGCTCCTCCCACAGATCCCGGTATAAAGGCGATTGAGGCCTGAGCCTGGCCCTCAGTCTCCAGGATGTAGTATGGTGGTCAACTACTGCTTGTTCTTTCTTCCAGTCAATAAAAGCCGATATCTCGCCTTCACGTCTCAGAGAGAGTTATTGATGGTGCATCAGTACGGGCCCAGAGTGTGTTGATGCAACAAGGCCTGTGTCCTGGTGCGAGGAACGAACCATTGTTTGGACAATTTAAACGCTGGGCTGGATGGACTGAAAAGGCCGGTTGTCAGGACCAGAGGCGAGGATCGAGCCAGTTCTGCTCACTGCTCCATGACGATTACTCTGCTCTCCACGGCACTGAGGCTGAGGCTGTGGGCCTGCTCCAGGCTTCATGTCTGTGGACTCACTTTCATTCTGAATGCTGTTGTTTGCTTTTATTGTTTTTTTCTTTCTCTCTCTCTCTCTCTCTCTCTCTCTCTCTCTCTCTCTCTCTCTCTCTCTCTCTCTCTCTCTCTCTCTCTCTCTCTCTCTCGTGTTTGTTAGTCTTTTTTTAATGGTTTCTTTCGGGATTCTTACTTTGTGGCTGCCTGCAAGGAGGTGAGCCTCAAGTTTGTTTAATTTATACATACTTTGACAATAAATGTTCAAAGTGGAAGAAACCAGAGCACCTGGTGGAAACCCACGTGCACACGGGAAGGAACGTACAAACTTGTTTACAGAGGACATCAGAACTGATCTCCGACGCCTTAAGTTGTAATAGCATTGTGTTAACCACTATGCTACCATGGTGCCCTAAACTATCAGCTCCCCCTCAGATTCCCCATAAATATTTAACCTTTCACCCTTAACTTATGACCGTTTGGTCTAGTCCCACCCAAGCTCAGTGTAAAAGCCTGCTTGCATTTACCCCAGAAGTACCCGTCATAATTTTTGTATACTGTATCATATCTGCCCTCATTCTCCTACAGTCCAAGGAACAAAGTCCTAAACTATTCAAGCTTTCCCTGAAGAGTATAGCCCTCGGCCCTGCTCCCTATGCACACGTGACTGTGTGGCTAAGCACAGCTTCAATGCCCTGTACAAACACACTGACAGCACTGCTGTTGTTCGATGAATCACAGGTGCCCGTGAGTCAGCTTATGTTACCTAGCTGAGTGGTGCCACAGCAACAACCTCTCACTCAACATCAGCAAAACTAAAGAGCTGGTTGTTGACTTCAGGAAGGGGAGGGAACACGTGACAATCTACACTGGGGAATTGGCAGCGAAAAGAATCGCAGCTCTACATTCTTGGGCGTTGACATATTGGATGACCTGTCCTGGGCCCAACACATAAATCTTAGGGAAATGGTGCCAGTAACTTTACTTTCAGAGTACTTACTTTAAGGAGTTTCGGCTTGTCACCGAACACTCTGACAAACTTCTACAGATGTACTGTTGAGAGTATCCTGCTGGTTGTATCAAGTCAAGTCAAGTCAACTTTTATTGTCATTTCAACCATAACTGCTGGTACAGTGCATAGTAAAAATGAGACAACGTTTTTCAGGACCATGGTGTTACATGACACGGTACAAAAAACTAGACTGAACTACGTAATAAAAAAAAACAGAGAAAGCTACACTAGACTAAAGACCTACACTGGACTGCATAAAGTGCACAAAAACAGTGCAGGCATTACAATAAATAATAAACAGGACAGTAGGGCAAGGCGTCAGTCCAGGCTTTGGGTATTGAGGAGTCTGTTAGCTACGGTAGTCTGATATCGTGGTCCGGTACAGCAATTCAAATGTGCAGGGACACAAAAAACAGCAGGGAGTAGCGTGCTCTGCCCAATATATCACAGGTGCATCCATCCCCACTATCGATGTTACCTACAGGAGGATTGCCTCAAGAAGGTAACATCGAACATCAACGATCACCTCCATCTGGGCCATTCCCTCTTCTCGCAGCTACCATCAGGAAGGAGGAGTAGAACCCTGAAGCCCCACGACAACAGGTTCAATAACAGAATCAGGTTTATTATCACTGACATATGTCACAAAATTTGTTATTTTGTGGCTGCAGTACAGTGCAAGACGTAAGCAAAAGCCAGAGTGGAATTTATTGCCACAGACAGCTGTAGAGGCCAAGTCATTGTGTATATTTAAAGCTGAGTTGATGGGCCAAATGGCTTAATTCTGCTCCTTTGTGGTCTAGCACATTGTTAAAAAAAGTTGCAGGGGAACAAAAAAAAATGCAAAATAGGAATAGTGAGGTAGTGCTGATGAGTTCACAGACTGTTCAGAAATCTGATGGCAGACAGGAAGGTGCTTCTAAAATGTTTGAATGTGAGTCTTCAGGATCCTAGATCTCTTTCTTGTTTGGTAGTAGGGAGAAGAGGGCACACCAGGAACGGTAAGGGTCCTTAATAATGGATGGCACCTTGTTGAGGCATCGCCTTCGAATGATATCCTTGACGGTGGGGAGGCTTGCAACCTGTCAGAATATTCTCCACAGTACACCTGTAGAAATTTGCCAGTGTCTTTGGTGATGCATCAAATGTCAGCACAGAGCAGCTAATGTACCTCCCTTCAGCCATTCAGTTCTTGAACCAACCCACACGACGCTGAACACAACTGTGCAGTACCACCATGATCACACTTTGCTCTGAAGTGGGCTTTGTGTTTTTTTTGTGTATTTAATTATGTTCTAACTTGTAGAAATCGTGTTTATGTTTGTGAATGTTGTGTGCTTTGGTTAGCTACCTGCAGGGAAGATCTAAATAGGGTTGAAAGCGTGCAGGGAAAATTTACAAGGATGTTGCCAGGACTTGAGAACCAGAGCTATAAAGAAAGATTGAGTAGGCTACGACTTTATTCCTTGGAACGCAGAAAAACTGAGGGGAGATTAGAAAGAGGAATACAAAATTATGAGGGGTATAGACAGGGTTTATTCTATTGAGGTTGGGTGAGACTGCAACTAGAGGTCATGGGTTAAGGGTGAGAGGTGAAAAGCTTAAGGGTTACATGGGGGAAACTTCATTCAGAGGGGCATGAGAGCGTGGAACGAGCACAAGAGTTGTACAAGCCCTAAATGTTGAAGAGAAGTTTGGATAGGTACATGGATGGTCAGGATATGGAGGGCTATGGTCTGGGTGCAGGTCAGTGGGAGTAGGCTGCTTAAATGGTTCAGCACAGACTAGATGGGCCAAATGGCCTGTTTCTGTGCTGTGCTTTTCTAAGACTATGATGCTATGTGCCAGTGATGCTTCTGCAAGTAAGTTTTTCACTCCTGATAGTGACATCCATCATCAAGGACTCCCACCATCCACTCCATCTCACTACTACCAGCAGGCAGGAGGCAGTGTGACCCTTAGGTCACACACCAGCAGTTTCAGGAACACTTATTACCCCTTAAATGTCAGGCTCTTGGACCAGCGTGGATAACTACACTCACCTCAACTCTGAACTGACCCCACAACCTACAGACTCTCTTTCAAGGACACTACACTCATGTTCTCAGTAGTATTTATTTACTGTTTTTATTTGTTTGTTTAGGTAGAGTCACAGAAAAGTACAGCATAAAAACAGGCCCTTCGACCCATCTAGTCCATGCTGAGCCATTTAAACTGGCTACTCCTGTCGACCATAGCTCTCCATACCCTTACCATCCGTGTACCTGTCCAAACTTCTCTTAAACGTTGAAGTCAAGCTCGCACGTGCCACTTGTGCTGGCAGCTCGCTTCACTCTCTCACGACCCTCTGAGTGAAGAGGTTTCCCCTCATCTTCCCCTTAAACGATACACCTTTCACCCTTAACCCGTGACCTCTAGTTGTAGTCTCACCCGACCTTAAGGGAAAAAGCCTGCTGCATTTACCCTATCAAAACCCCTCATTATTGTGTATACCACTATCAAATGCACAGGTTGTCTTCTTTTTCACACTGGTTGTTTGTAATTTTTCATTGATTCTATTGTATTTCCGCAAGAAAATGATTGTTAAGGGAGTATATGGTGACACATACAGTACATTCTTTGCTGATAAATTTAATATACAGGCGAACATAATTGGGTAGTTTAAGTACAGGACTTGTAAGGAGACCCAGCATAGATACAATGGGCCAACTGGTTTCTGATGTCACGTGAGAATACTTGACGTATATATGAAGAACACCAAGAATACTTGGTGGGAGTTATGTACAGGCCACCTAACAGTAGTAGTGAGGTTGGGGGTGGCATTAAACAGGAAATTAGAAATGCGTGCAATAAAGGAACAGTAGTTATAATGGGTGACTTCAATCTACATATAGATTGGGTGAACCAAATTGGTAAGGGTGCTGAGGAAGAGGATTTCTTAGAATGTATGCGGGATGGTTTTCTGAACCAACATGCCGAGGAACCAACTAGAGAACAGGCCATTCTAGATTGGGTATTGAGCAATGAGGAAGGGTTAGTTAGCAATCTTGTTGTGCAAGGCCCCTTGGGTAAGAGTGACCATAATATGGTGGACTTCTTCACTAAGATGGAAAGTGACATAGTTAATTCAGAAACAAAGGTTCTGAACTTAAAGAAGGGTAACTTTGAAGGTATGAATCATGAATTAGCTAAGATAGACTGGCAAATGATACTTAAAGGGTTGACGGTGGATATGCAATGGCAAGCATTTAAAGATCACATGGATGAACTACAACAATTGTTCATCCCAGTTTGGCAAAAGAATAAACCAGGGAAGGTAGTGCACCCGTGGCTGACAAGGGAAAGTGGGGATAGTATCAAGTCCAAAGAAGAAACATATAAATTAGCAAAAAAAAGCAGCACACCTGAGGACTGGGAGAAATTCAGAGACCAGCAGAGGAGGACAAAGGGCTTAATTAGGAAAGGGAAAAAAGATTATGAGAGAAAGCTGGCAGGGAACATAAAAACTGACTGTAAAAGCTTTTATAGATATGTGAAAAGAAAAAGATTGGTCAAGACAAATGTAGGTCCTTTACAGTCAGAAACCGGTGAATTGATCATAGGGAACAAGGACATGGTAGACCAATTGAATAACTACTTTGGCTCTGTCTTCACATAAATAATCTTCCGGAAATAGTAGGGGACCGAGGGTCTAGTGAGATGGAGGAACTGAGGGAAATACATGTTAGTAGGGAAGTGGTGTTAGGTAAATTGAAGGGATTAAAAGCAGATAAATCCCCAGGGCCAGATGGTCTGCATCCCAGAGTGCTTAAGGAAGAAGCCCAAGAAATAGTGGATGCATTAGTGATAATTTTTCAAAACTCCTTAGATTCTGGACTAGTTCCTGAGGAATGGAGGGTGGCTAATGTAACCCCACTTTTTAAAAAAGGAGGGAGAGGAAAAACCGGGGAATTATAGACCGGTGAGTCTGACATCGGTGGTGGGGAAAATGCTAGAGTTGATTATCAAAGATGTGATAACAGCACATTTGGAAGAGGGTGAAATCATCGGACAAAGTCAGCATGGATTTGTGAAAGGAAAATCATGTCTGACGAATCTTATAGAATTTTTTGATGATGTAACTAGTAGAGTGGATAGGGGAGAGCCAGTGGATGTGGTATATTTAGATTTCAAAAGGCTTTTGACAAGGTCCCACACAGGAGATTAGTGTGCAAACTTAAAGCACATGGTATTGGGGGGTATGGTATTGATGTGGATAGAGAATTGGTTGGCAGACAGGAAGCAAAGAGTGGGAGTAAACGGGACCTTTCCAGAATGGCAGGCAGTGACTAGTGAGGTACCGCAAGGCTCAGTGCTGGGACCCCAGTTGTTTACAATATATATTAAATGATTTAGACGAGGGAATTAAATGCAGCATCTCCAAGTTTGCGGATGACACGAAGCTGGTGTTAGCTGTGAGGAGGATGCTAAGAGGATGCAGGGTGACTTGGATAGGTTAGTTGAGTGGGCAAATTCATGGCAGATGCAATTTAATGTGGATAAATGTGAGGTTATCCACTTTGGTTGCAAGAACAGGAAAATAGATTATTATCTGAACGGTGGGCCGATTAGGAAAAGGGGAGGTGCAACGAGACCTGGGTGTCATTGTACACCAGTCATTGAAGGTGGGCATGCAGGTACAGCAGGCGGTGAAAAAGGCAAATGGTATGTTGGCATTCATAGCAAAAGGATTTGAGTACAGGAGCAGGGAGGTTCTACTGCAGTTGTACAAGGCCTTGGTGAGACCACACCTAGAATATTGTGTGCACTTTTGGTCCCCTAATCTGAGGAAAGACATTCTTGCCATAGAGGAGTACAGAGAAGGTTCACCAGATTGATTTCTGGGATGGCAGGACTTTTATATGAAGGAAGACTGGATCGACTAGGCTTATACTCACTGGAATTTAGAAGATTGAGGGGGGGATCTTATTGAAACGTATAAAATTCTAAAGGGATTGGACAGGCTAGATGCAGGAAGATTATTTCCGATGTTGGGGAAGTCCAGAATGAGGGGTCACAGTTTAAGGATAAAGGGGAAGCCTTTTAGGACCGAGATGAGGAAAAACTTCTTCACACAGAGAGTGGTGAATCTGTGGAATTCTCTGCCACAGGAAACAGTTGAGGCCGGTTCATTGGATATATTTAAGAGGAAGTTAGATATGGCCCTTGTGGCTAAAGGGATCAGGGGGTATGGAGAGAAAGCAGGTACAGGGTTCTGAGTTGGATGATCATACTGAATGGCGGTGCAGGCTCGAAGGGCCGAATGACCTACTCCTGCACCTATTTTCCATATTTCTATATACTTTGGGGTGGCATGGTAGTGTAGTGGTTAGCACAACACTTTACAGTACCAGTGACACAGGTTCAAATCCCACCACTGCCCGTAAGGAGTTTGTATGTTCTCCCCGTGACTGCGTGGGTTTCCTCTGGGTCCTCTGGTTTCCTCCCACAGTCCAAAGACCTACCGGCTGGTAAGTTAACTGGTCATTGTAAATTGCCCCATAATTAGGCTAGGGTTAAATCAGGGATAGCTGGAGAGTGCAGTTCGAAGGGCCAAAAGACCTACTGTGTGCTATATCTCAATCAATCAATCAATCAATTAATAAATAATACAAGTCCTGTTCTGGTCACTGATTCCAGGATATCATGTTGCAGCTGGTCAACACTCTGATTGGTCCACATTTGGAGTAATGTGATTGGTTCTGGTCACTGTATTACAGGAAAGACGTGGACACTATAAAGAGCATACAGAAGAGGCTCACCTGTATGTTGCCTTGACTGGAGAGTATACGCTGTAAGGAGAACTTGGTCGAACTTGGATGTTTTCCTGGAGAGTCAGAGGCCGAGGGAAGTCTTGAAAGAATCTTTTAAATTATTGGGGCTTTGGAGCTCTTCTGTTGCTTCCATGAGGGGATGAGGGGTGGGGGTTCTGTCAG
This sequence comes from Hemitrygon akajei, assembly GCF_048418815.1. Lineage (NCBI taxonomy): Eukaryota > Metazoa > Chordata > Chondrichthyes > Myliobatiformes > Dasyatidae > Hemitrygon > Hemitrygon akajei. The sequence goes on along the minus strand of NC_133150.1, from coordinate 42,663,498 downwards.
TGTTCGTGCAGAGGGGGGGGTGACTTATCGATGTTTCTATGATTCATTCTATGGTGTTTCTTGTTTCATGGATGTCTGTGAAGAGTACGAATTTCAGGTTGTATACGGCATACCTACTAAAAGCAACCTGTGAAACTTTGAAAATCATGAGAAACATAGATGGGGTAGACAGCCAGTTTTTATCACGGGAGAAATACTGGAGGTCATGGCTTTAAGATGAGAGGGGGAAAGTTTAAAGGAGATTTACAAGGCGAACGTTTTTACACAAAGAACGGCAGATGCCTGGTGCCAGGAAGAGGTGGAAGATGATACGATAGACACATTTCAGAGGCTTTTAGGCAAGCCTTTAAAACAAATAGTGGAGGGATTTAGACCATGTGAAGCCTCTGATCAAGATGGCACTGAGCTGTGATGTCCATCAATGTCGTGACTCAGATTTAATTGTTTTTTTTAGGTTTATAAGGATAGTTTGGGGGGTAGTGTGGGGAGTTGGGGGTCAGTTTAGGGTTTATGGACTGGAATGAGGTAGAGTTAGAGGTTGGGGCAGTAATTGAGGAATCAGGGACAGGCTGGGGCGATCTACGGTCAAAGGTCAACATCTCCGGAGGTCAGGTTGGCAGACGCTGAAGAGACCAGTGATCCCCAGGTTGGAGGTTCGTATGGGCTGGAGCCATGAGGACCAGTGAACCTCCCCAGGTCATCGGGATCGGAGTTCCTTGCCAATCCAGAAGTTGAGGCCTGAAGGTCAAACCCGTGATTGGCTAGTCATGGGGTCGAGGCCTGAAGGTCAAACCCGTGATTGGGCAGTCACGGAGTGGAGGCCTAAAGGTCAAACCCGTGATTGGTCAGTCATGGGGTCGAGGCCTGAAGGTCAAACCCGTGATTGGCCAGTCACGGAGTGGAGGCCTAAAGGTCAAACCCGTGATTGGTCAGTCATGGGGTCGAGGCCTGAAGGTCAAACCCGTGATTGGCCAGTCACGGAGTGGAGGCCTAAAGGTCAAACCCGTGATTGGCCAGTCATGGGGTCGAGGCCTGAAGGTCAAACCTGTGATTGGCGAGTCATGGGGTCGATACCCAGAGGTCGGCATAGGGTGAAGTCCAGAGCTCAGCGAGTTTGCAGGTGGATCCCCGAAGGTTGAAGACTGAGATTAGCTAGTCCAGAAGTAGAGGCCTGAAGGTCAAAGCCTTGCGATCCCAATGTCTCCGGGTCCGGACGAGCCTGGAGGTAGGAGGTTGGATTGAAGTCTGAGAGTCCGGGGAAAGGTGGGCAGGGACGGCACGCGCTCCCGGGCTCCTGTCAATCATCCGCCGAGTCCCTCGGCCAGCGCTGCGGCGTCGCGGATGCGCTGCTGGTGTGCAGGTTCAGGATTATATTGCATCGTTATTAGCGCATGCAATGCCGGGCAAATGGGTGCAGGAACCATATATGCTCTGGCTTTCAGCTTTGTTCGCCCAATGTACATCGAAGGTGAAATCATCGGACAAAGTCAGCATGGATTTGTGAAAGGAAAATCATGTCTGACGAATCTTATAGAATTTTTTGATGATGTAACTAGTAGAGTGGATAGGGGAGAGCCAGTGGATGTGGTATATTTAGATTTTCAAAAGGCTTTTGACAAGGTCCCACACAGGAGATTAGTGTGCAAACTTAAAGCACATGGTATTGGGGGTATGGTATTGATGTGGATAGAGAATTGGTTGGCAGACAGGAAGCAAAGAGTGGGAGTAAACGGGACCTTTCCAGAATGGCAGGCAGTGACTAGTGGGGTACCGCAAGGCTCAGTGCTGGGACCCCAGTTGTTTACAATATATATTAATGATTTAGACGAGGGAATTAAATGCAGCATCTCCAAGTTTGCGGATGACACGAAGCTGGGCGGCGGTGTTAGCTGTGAGGAGGATGCTAAGAGGATGCAGGGTGACTTGGATAGGTTAGTTGAGTGGGCAAATTCATGGCAGATGCAATTTAATGTGGATAAATGTGAGGTTATCCACTTTGGTTGCAAGAACAGGAAAACAGATTATTATCTGAACGGCGGCTGATTAGGAAAAGGGGAGGTGCAACGAGACCTGGGTGTCATTGTACACCAGTCATTGAAGGTGGGCATGCAGGTACAGCAGGCGGTGAAAAAGGCAAATGGTATATTGGCATTCATAGCAAAAGGATTTGAGTACAGTTGCAGGGAGGTTCTACTGCAGTTGTACAAGGCCTTGGTGAGACCGCACCTAGAATATTGTGTGCAGTTTTGGACCCCTAATCTGAGGAAAGATATTCTTGCCATAGAGGGAGTACAGAGAAGGTTCACCAGATTGATTCCTGGGATGGCAGGACTTTTATATGAAGAAAGACTGGATCGACCAGGCTTATACTCACTGGAATTTAGAAGATTGAGGGGGGGATCTTATTGAAACGTATAAAATTCTAAAGGGATTGGACAGGCTAGATGCAGGAAGATTATTTCCGATGTTGGGGAAGTCCAGAACGAGGGGTCACAGTTTAAGGATAAAGGGGAAGCCTTTTAGGACCGAGATGAGGAAAAACTTCTTCACACAGAGAGTGGTGAATCTGTGGAATTCTCTGCCACAGGAAACAGTTGAGACTGGTTCATTGGCTATATTTAAGAGGAAGTTAGATATGGCTCTTGTGGCTAAAGGGATTAGGGGGTATGGAGAGAAAGCAGGTACAGGGTTCTGAGTTGGATGATCATACTGAATGGCGGTGCAGGCTCGAAGGGCCGAATGACCTACGCCTGCATCTATTTTCTATATTTCTATGTTTCTATATACTTTGGGGTGGCATGGTAGTGTAGTGGTTAGCACAACACTTTACAGTACCAGTGACACAGGTTCAAATCCCACCACTGCCCGTAAGGAGTTTGTATGTTCTCCCCGTGACTGCGTGGGTTTCCTCTGGGTCCTCTGGTTTCCTCCCACAGTCCAAAGATCTACCGGCTGGTAAGTTAACTGGTCATTGTAAATTGCCCCATAATTAGGCTAGGGTTAAATCAGGGATAGCTGGAGAGTGCAGTTCGAAGGGCCAAAGGACCTACTGTGTGCTATATCTCAATCAATCAATCAATCAATTAATAAATAATACAAGTCCTGTTCTGGTCACTGATTCCAGGATATCATGTTGCAGCTGGTCAACACTCTGATTGGTCCACATTTGGAGTAATGTGATTGGTTCTGGTCACTGTATTACAGGAAAGACGTGGACACTATAAAGAGCATACAGAAGAGGCTCACCTGTATGTTGCCTTGACTGGAGAGTATACGCTGTAAGGAGAACTTGGTCGAACTTGGATGTTTTCCTGGAGAGTCAGACGCCAAGGGAAGTCTTGAAAGAATCTTTTAAATTATTGGGGCTTTGGAGCTCTTCTGTTGCTTCCATGAGGGGGTGAGGGGTGGGGGTTCTGTCAGTGTTCGTGCAGAGGGGGGGGTGACTTATCGATGTTTCTATGATTCATTCTATGGTGTTTCTTGTTTCATGGATGTCTGTGAAGAGTACGAATTTCAGGTTGTATACTGCATACCTACTAAAAGCAACCTGTGAAACTTTGAAAATCATGAGAAACATAGATGGGGTAGACAGCCAGTTTTTATCACGGGAGAAATACTGGAGGTCATGGCTTTAAGATGAGAGGGGGAAAGTTTAAAGGAGATTTACAAGGCGAACGTTTTTACACAAAGAACGGCAGATGCCTGGTGCCAGGAAGAGGTGGAAGATGATACGATAGACACATTTCAGAGGCTTTTAGGCAAGCCTTTAAAACAAATAGTGGAGGGATTTAGACCATGTGAAGCCTCTGATCAAGATGGCACTGAGCTGTGATGTCCATCAATGTCGTGACTCAGATTTAATTGTTTTTTTTAGGTTTATAAGGATAGTTTGGGGGGTAGTGTGGGGAGTTGGGGGTCAGTTTAGGGTTTATGGACTGGAATGAGGTAGAGTTAGAGGTTGGGGCAGTAATTGAGGAATCAGGGACAGGCTGGGGCGATCTACGGTCAAAGGTCAACATCTCCGGAGGTCAGGTTGGCAGACGCTGAAGAGACCAGTGATCCCCAGGTTGGAGGTTCGTATGGGCTGGAGCCATGAGGACCAGTGAACCTCCCCAGGTCATCGGGATCGGAGTTCCTTGCCAATCCAGAAGTTGAGGCCTGAAGGTCAAACCCGTGATTGGCTAGTCATGGGGTCGAGGCCTGAAGGTCAAACCCGTGATTGGGCAGTCACGGAGTGGAGGCCTAAAGGTCAAACCCGTGATTGGTCAGTCATGGGGTCGAGGCCTGAAGGTCAAACCCGTGATTGGCCAGTCACAGAGTGGAGGCCTAAAGGTCAAACCCGTGATTGGTCAGTCATGGGGTCGAGGCCTGAAGGTCAAACCCGTGATTGGCCAGTCACGGAGTGGAGGCCTAAAGGTCAAACCCGTGATTGGCCAGTCATGGGGTCGAGGCCTGAAGGTCAAACCTGTGATTGGCGAGTCATGGGGTCGATACCCAGAGGTCGGCATAGGGTGAAGTCCAGAGCTCAGCGAGTTTGCAGGTGGATGCCCGAAGGTTGAAGACTGAGATTAGCAAGTCCAGAAGTAGAGGCCTGAAGGTCAAAGCCTTGCGATCCCAATGTCTCCGGGTCCGGACGAGCCTGGAGGTAGGAGGTTGGATTGAAGTCTGAGAGTCCGGGGCCAAAGACCCCTTTGGTAAGTGGGTTCGATTGCCTCCGCTGTCTCTCAGGACGTTTACCTCCTCCCTGTGATGGCTTGGGTTTCCCTCTGGGTACTCCCATATTCCAAAGACAAACCTTGGTTAGGGTTAACAGGATGCTATTCTGGCTCTGGAAGTGTGGCGACACTTGCAGGCTGTCCCCAGCACAGTCCTTGGATTATGTTCACCGTTTGTTCCGCCGCTTCGATGTACATTGGGCGAACAAAGCTGAAAGCCAGAGCATATATGGTTCCTGCACCCATTTGCCCGGCATTGCATGCGCTAATAACGATGCAATATAATCCTGAACCTGCACACCAGCAGCGCATCCGCGACGCCGCAGCGCTGGCCGAGGGACTCGGCGGATGATTGACAGGAGCCCGGGAGCGCGTGCCGTCCCTGCCCACCTTTCCCCGGACGAGCCTCCTTCCCACCGACCAATCAGCGGCGGGGGATGCGGACGAGCCTCTGCCACGTGACGCGGGTGCTGCCAGCATGGAAGGAGCGAGCGCGTGACAGCGGCGCAGGCTGAGCCGAGCGAAACCCGCCTGCAGTGGTAATCCTTGCAAAGCGTGTGGACCAGAGAATAAATGATCAGCAGATACTAACACAGACCCGTGCGTTGCAACGACAGCGGGGGCGCCAGATGTTTCCGACGGCCGCATTGCATTTTCTGTGCAAAACCAGGTTAGAGAATATATTTCAGTATAATATGCCGCACGACAGATAGTCTTATTGGTTCTAACTGCAGCAATTCCGTTCCTTACCCCATAGTTCATCCGAGCAAGTTTAAAATTGTTTTCCTTCTGCAATGTTTCCTTAAATCACGTCACGGGAGCGGTGTGTTTCGGAAAATATGAAAAGCTGCTTGGTGTTCATTATAATGAAACTTTTCTTTAACGTATAACGTTAGAATAAAATTATAAAGTAAGAAGAGTGTTGAGATTTGCTTTCGCTGCCAGACGGAAGAATGAATTTTTTGCAACTTTTTTCCTCAATGTAATTTGATACTGTCGATGCCAGCTGTCCTTGATCTGACTGACAGCCGCGTTGACCTATCATCAGAAGAGGCTGTGCAGAGCTCTTTCTCAATTGGAACAGGGATGCAACAGGAGACCAATAGCAATGGAGCGAGGGCAGGCCCTGTGGCTGAGTGGCTGATGCAATGTAAACCTCTAGCTGTCACGAGGCACTACAACATTAATTAACCTTTCGGCAGACAAGAGACGCTAGTGTTGACAGTCCTGCCTTCAACAAAACATGCACTTTCCTTTAAACTCCAGCATTTAAATGGCCAGGCTGATCCGAGTTCACGTTTTTAACTAAAACATTATGGTGACTTTCTCAGAGAAGATTGCAGAAGCCAGCAGCATTAAGATCTTGGTCGCGAAAAGTTGGCGATATTTTTTTTTCAATGGAAGTTCTTTGAAACCGTAAACGATTAACTGCGGAAATCCATTTTGGGCTCATTTCTCCTCCAGGGTTGAGGGAGACGTGGTTTCTTCAGGTCCTGAGCTGGCTGATGAGGCCAATGTAATGATCGGCAGACAGATGCGACAGAAAGCGCCTGATTGAGTCGTTTGCGAAGTGGTCTTCTCCCTTTAAAAATTCATAAGTTTAAAGTTATTACCAAAGTACGCGTATGTTACCATATTCTACCTTGAGATTTCATTTTCTCGCTGGAATTTACGGGGGGAAATGCTATAGAATTTATTTTAGAAACTACACAAAAAGACAAAGATAAATCTGCCACATACTCAAGGCCTCTGTGCAAATTGGAAAATTGGTTCATTATGATGTACAGTGAAAAATTTAGTGTCACACGCCATCAATACAGATCATTTCATTACACCAGTACATTGAGGTAGTCCAAAGAAGAAGCTTTAACAGAATGCAAAATAAAGTGTAACAGAGAAGGGACAACACAGGTGAGACATTAAGGTGCCAGGCCTTGACAAGGTAGATTATGAAGTTTGCAAATTGCTGGAGGAACTCAGCAGGCCAAGCGGTTACTATGGGGAAAAAAAAGTACAGTTGACATTTCAGGTCAAAACCCTTCAGCAGGACTGGAAGATTTAAACTTCTTCAGGGTAGGCGTCCCTGGAAGAGACTTTGCAGAGTAGAAATCCTGCCGAATCTTGAGTAATTGTGAGTTCTGCATAAGGGTTTCAGCCCAAAACGTGGACTCTGCATGCTGGCCTGCTGAGTTCCCCCAGCATTTTGTGTGCGTTACTCAGATCTCCAACATTTGCAGATTTTCTCTTTGTTTATGAAGTCACAGGCCATTGAATCATACAAGATTGTGTGCTCCCGCTGACTTGCCTCAAGGCTTTTAATACCAGCCTGAATGCTTCTTCTTCACTTTGGACGTAGTCAGGGATTTCTAAGTGTTTTCAAAGCAGCTTTGAACACACAGTCATAAAGTTATACAGCCCAGAAGTGGGATCTTCAGCCCTTCTCTTTCATGCCAACCTTTTTGCCCATCTACTCTTAAGCCTGTTTTCCTGTATTAGATCCCCATCTTGTATGTTTAAGGCCTGTCTAAATGCCTCCTATACTCAGTAATTGTATTTGACTCCACCAGGTCCTCGGGCAGCGTGTTCAAGATATCAACAACTCAGAGCGCAAAAGCACTTACCCCTCAGATCGCCTTTTAAAATTCCCCCCCCACCCCCCCCCCATTTTAAATCTATGTCCTCTTGCTTTTTGACACTCTTGCCATTGGAGAAGGACTTTGGCTCTCTGCTCCTTCAATTCCCCCTTACCAGAATTTTTGCAACGCTCTTTAGGAAAGTCCCTACTTGCCAGATGTCATTTTACCTGCAAGGTTCTGCTCCCTACCTGCTTTCACCAGCTGCTCTTTGGCAATCGCAGTCAAAAATCAGCCTTACCCCAAGTAGGGACCTTAACTTGAGCACCAGCCCTATCTTTATCCATAACTATGTTGTAACAAATACATACTGATGGGTCATTGTAAATTTTCTTGAGAATAGACTAGTGTTAAGTAAGTTGGTGCTGGGTAGTGCAGCTTGTTGGGCCAGAGGGGTCAGTTCCATGTTGTATCTCTTTAAAAAAACATAAAAGTAAACTAAAACTTAAATAATTATGGATATTGTTGTAAAGTGTTCCCTAATTGACACTTCTACCACCTTCTATCTGGTTTCATTTCTGAAGGTACCTTCTGTAGTGAAACCATCTACATATTATCTCAAAAGGCTATCTTACAGATAATTAACATTCCAACCCATCCAACCCTTCTTAGTCAGGCAAATCCTGTCAATAATGGGAAAGCTACAGTCAACAAGCATTATCACCTTCTCCGGTAGAACTATCTATGTGCTGTTTCAAAGACTATCTTACAGACTTTTAACATTCTAACCCATCCAAGCTCTGCACTAAGGCGAATCCTGTCAATAGTAGGAAAGGTAAAGTCTTCGGCCAAAATCACCCTCTAGAGAAAATCTGTAGATGCTGGAAATCTAAGCAACACACACAAAATGCTGGTGGAACTCAGTAGGCCAGGCAGCATCTGTGTAAAAGAGTATTGTCGATGTTTTGGGCTGAGACCCTTCATCAGGACTATCACCCTAATGCTTTTATACATCTCCGCAATTTGCTTACACTAACTTCTATTGAGTGTAACCCAAACAAATTGCTCATCCATCACCTAATCCTCAGTTCTATCTGCATGGCTTAGATGATTCCTCAGGGATATCTTCCCTATGTTCTACTGCGATATCCCTGTAATCAATAGTGTGACTCCTCCTCTTAGTAACCTTGACAATGGAATAACTGTTGGTGCCAGATGGGGTGGTTTGAGTATCTCAGTAACTGCTGATCTCCTGGGATTTTCACACACAACTGTCTCCAGAGTTTGTAGAGAATGGTGTGAAAAATGGGGGGGGTGGTGGTGGGGGGGGGGGTGGGGGGATAGTGAGCAGCAGTTCTGTGTCAATGAGAGAGGTCAGAGGAGAATGGCCAGACTGTTCAAGCTGACAGGAAGGCGACTGTAACTCAAATAACCATGCGTTACAGGAGTGGTGTGTGCAGAGGAACATCTCTGAATGTATGATATGTTAAACTTTGAAGTGGATGAGGTGCAGCAGCAGCAGACCACGAACATACACCGAGTGGCCATTTTATTACGTGCAGGGGTAACTAATATAGTGTCCACTGAGTGAATGTTGTGATGTTGCAAACTAAATAATTTTGTCCTGCGTCAATGTTCGTATCCATATAAAATAATTTCACAGACACTGCAGGAACCAGTACACTTGGCCAAAATATTTTCTGTCACCTTGCTGTCTTTTTAAAACTGCATACATGCCAAAGATGTCTTGTGTCGCAGTGGGTAGTGTAATGTTATTACAGTGCCAAAGACCCGGGTTCAATTCCATAAAGAGTTTGTGCGTTTTCCACTTGACCTTGCGGGTTTCTCCGAGAGCCCCGGTTTCCTCCCACAGCCCAAAGACATACAAGTTAATAGTTTAATTGGTCTCATTAGTGCTGTTGGGCCGGAAGGGCCTGTTTTCATGCTAAACAAGTAAATAAACTTTACATTTTTTATGTGTGACGCTGTGAAAGGGAGAGACTGTATAAGTGTTCTCATGAAACCAGTGTGGGAACTAAACCAGTTTACTAACCTATGACCTGAGCCAGATGTGAAATCAAATCTGTAAAAGCGATTTATTTTCTTCCTTTTAGAATTCAAGTTTGTGTCAGTGAGTGGTGGTGTTGGGGGGGGGGGAGAGGTATTGGTGGGACTTGTATGCAATTATTGAATACTTTCACAGAAGAGTTTGCAGTGGTTTTAGGGGCACGTGTATCATTTATTTCCAGGAGTGAAAAGGTTAACATATGAGAAGCATTTGGTGGCTCACTGGAGTTTAGAGGAACCAGGAGGGATCTCATTCAAACCTTTGGAATATTAAAAGGCCTGGTGAACATAGAGAGGATGTTTCCTGTAGTGGGGGAGTCTACAATCAAAGGGCACAACCTCAGGATAAAAGGAAATCCCTTTACAGCAGAGATGAGGAGGAATTTATTTAGCCGGAGAGTAGTGAATCTGTGGAAATCATTGTCACAGACAGCTGTGGTTGTCAAGTCACTGAGTATATTTAAAGCGGAGGTTGATACTTTCTTTATTAGTAAGGGTGTCAAAGGCTACGGGGAAAAGGCAGGAGAATGGGGTGGAGAGGGGTAATAAATCAGCCATGTTGGAATCATGGGGCAGACTCGATGTGCTGAATGGTCTAAATCTGCTCCTGCGTCTTATTGGTCAGTTAGCTGGCAGACGTTCATCTGCATGTTTAAACATGTCACTAAATTTCTCCAACTTCAGTTCCCCATTCGAGCGTGCTCCTTGAAAGGTCCCTCATGAGGGTGTCTGTGCTGTATCTCATGAGGGCTCCACTGGGGTGTAAAACTAGAACGCACCAGTGGCTGATCAGAACTCTTGCCTGAGCCTGGGGACTCTTTAACATTTTCACACCTGACGTTTGCATAGCTGTGAGATTTATACCACCGTGTCAGTGAGAGGGGGAGTTGGTGTGCGTCAGAACGCAGGTGGATTTCTTTCAGCACTGATGACCTGAGTCAAACTTTGTCGTTGGAAACCAGATATCAGAAGTCCACAAATGCCCCGGTATCAGAATTGAGATTGTATCAGATGTTGGTGAGACCACGCTGGGAGTAGTGCAGTTCCAGTTATTCAGCCACAGCAGGGGTTTCCGACCTTTTTCATGCGTTGGACCCCTACCGTTAACCGAGAGGTCCGTGAACCCCAGGTTGGGAACTCCAAGCTACAGGAGGCGTCAGTCATTAAGCTGGTGAGAATGCAAGGGAAGATTCAGAAGAATGTTACTGGGACTGGAGGACTTGAGATACAAGGAGAGATTGGACAGGCTGCTCTGCTTTGCCTGGGGCGTAGGAGGCTGTGGGGTGATCTCAGGGAGGTTTATAAAATCACGAGAGGTGAATGGTCGCAGATTTCTTCCCCCCCAGGATAGGCCAGTTCTGAAACTAGAGGACATAGGTTTAAGGTGACAAGGAAAAGATTTCAAGGGGTCCTGTCGGGCAACCATTTTACACGAGGGTCGTGGATAGATGGAGCTGCCAGATGAAGTGGTAGAGGTGGGTCCAATTGCAATATACTTATGACTTACTCAGAGTGATAGCATGGTCAGTGTAGCAGTCAGTACAATGCTTTGTAACCAGATGCAAGGTTGTGGCTCGATTCCCGCTGTTGCCTGTATGTTCTCCCCAAAGGCACCGGGGTTAAGGTTAATGAGTTGTGGACATACCATGTTGGCACCAGGAATGTGGCAATACTCACGGGCTGCCCAACACAAGCCTCTATGGTTTGATATGATGCAAGGTGTCGCCTCTCACTGCCTGTTTCGGCGTACACATGACAAATAATGCTAATCTCATTTCGGATGGGAAAGGCTTGGAGGTATATGGACCAAGTTCAGACAAAGGGGACTAGCTCAGACGGCCATCTTGGTTGGCATGGACGAGTTGGGCCAAAGGGCCTGTTTCTACTCTGCGACTGTAGATGGGAGCGGCCCGTTGTAATTGCAGTGTCACTGCACCTCGATCCAGCTCCTGGCCAGTGCAGCTGTCTCCTGTACAGATGTAACATCAGCTGGTGAGACACAAAAAACATCACTGTACACATTGGGGATTGACCTAATTGCATTACTTGGTATGAATGGGTCCCTGTAGAATTGCTGACCTAGCTGGAGAGAGGAGTTCTCCCATTAACATCCCTACGTTTTTTCGTGGAAATTTCCCAGGTCCGTGCTTTCTGCTTCACGATGCTGGAGATCCCTCAGGCGGGACGCCACTGTGGCTTGGTGGTTAGAACGACACGACAGCTATTACAGTTCGGGGCACCAGAGTTCGGTGTTCAGTTCCACTGCCGTCTGTAAGGAGTTTGTATGTTCTCCCTGTGACTGTGTGAGTTTCTGGTTTCCTCTCACAGTCCAAAGATGTACCAGTTAGTAGGTTAATTGGTCATTGAAAATTCTCCTGTAATTGGGCTAAGGTTCAATAGATGGATTACTGGGTGGTGCAGCCTGTTCCATGCTGTATTTCTAAATAAAATAAACAAAGTAAAAATATTGCCCCTGCTCACCCACCACATTGGAATTTTTAACTATTTTATTTGGTGATGGAATGGGGCCTCTAGAATACATAAAAATGGCGTACAACTATCCCATGAATCTCATTGCCCCTAGAGCTCTGCACAATTTTCCCCTGCAGTTACATAAACAATCCCTTTTTGAATGTTGCTCTTGTTATCTTTTGGACTGTGCATCACAGATCTTCGATATTTGCTCCTTTTTTTCCCACTAATCATCCTAATTTATATCTGTTCCAACCCCTTTTGCAATGTGTCACATTAAAGCCAGGACGGCTAAGTTTACAACCAAAGGGAGTTAATTTCTCTCTGCCTGACCTACTGAGTTCAAATCAGTAGCTTGTTCTTTGATCATGCTGGCATCAACGTAGGACGTTCATTTCATAAGCATCATTTCTTCCGGTACGTAGGAAGGACGGTAGAAACACAGGCATGCTGGCATACACACTCCATAGGAAGGGGAGCAGTGGAAGGCCATTGAGCCCTTCGAGCCTGCCTGCTATCCATGCTCACTGTAATTAAGTGATAGGTTTTCCAGTCACGGAACTAATGACTAACTGAGTCAGTCTGAGTTCAATGCGTTAACTAGAAGCAGAGTGTCACTTGGAAATGAGTGATTAAAAATTATTAAAAATTTGGCAACAAAATGACTATTTTTAGAAGTGTTAATTGATCTGGATGCATCATTGACTCCTTTGGGAGATGCCATCAAACAGGATAAATCACCCAGCAATCTAGTCAGTGTGCAACCAGGGCAGATTTTAAAGATTAGCTTTATTTGTCAACGCACAGTGAAATGCGTCATCAAATCAGCGAGGATTGTGTGGGGAAGTGTCAGAAACGTAGCAGGTCCACTCCTCACCAACTCTTAGCTGTACATCTGTGGACAGTGGCAGGAAGGCAGAGCACCCGGAGGAATCCCACATGGTTACAGGGAGGAATCGAACCTCGACCCCACGGCCAGCGGCGTGAAGCATCAGGCTGGCCAAACACTACCGTACCGCCCAGGCGACAGTCAAACGGAAGGGACCTCTTTGCCCGTGTTCAAAGTTGAAGCTAAATTTCCTTCCTGTCAAGTGGAACTTCAGTTCAGTTGGTATCTGCCGAGGCCACTTTCCTGATGAAGGGTCCCAGACCCAAACGGGGGTGGTTTACTCCCCTCTCTAGGTGCTGCCTGACTTGCAGCATTCGGTGTGTGTTGCTCTGGGCTGGTCAAATCCTGTCAAGGAACTAGGACAAACAGCGCTTCAGTGAGCGCTCAGTTAAATCCACCCGAGGGGTCCAAAGAAGCAAAACTGTGGACGGTAACTTGGCACTTTTCTTTGTTTCTATGGAAACAATAAATGTACAGCATGGGCCACGACATGGGAATTGGAGCAAGTCTGGCAAGGACATCTATGAAGCACTGTCAGGAGAAATACTCACGTTAAATGCTGAGGCCGTGCCCTCTTCCCGCTAGTACCATCAGGCAGGAGGTACAGGAGCATCAGGTCCCACAACGCCAGGTTCAGAATCCGATTTAATATCACCGGCGTGCTGTGAGATTTGTTGATTTTGCGGCAGCAGTACAATACAACACTTAATAATAATGAATCGTGGAATTACAGGAACTGTGTATATAATTAATTAATTAAGTAGTGTGAAAATAGTAGTGAGGTAGTGTTCGTGGGCTCAGTGCCTTGGGTGACGAGGGTCCTTAATGACGAGGCATCGCTCCTTGAAGATGTCCGGGATGCTGGGGAGGATACTGCCCGTGATGGAGGGAATGAATTCCCAATTTTCTGCAGCTTCTTTCAATCCTGTGAGTAACCCCCCACCCACCCCCCCCCCCCCCCCGCAAACCAGACGGCGGTACAGCCAGGTAGACTGCTCTCCGCGGTACATCTGTAGAAATTTGCGGCGTTCAGGAGCAGAACAGTTAATTATCAGTTTTAATATCATTGGAGTGTATTGTTTTGTGGCAGTGGTACAGTGCAAGACAGACCCCACTTGGAGTTCTGTGCTCGGCTCTGGTCGCCTCACTGCAGGAAGGATGTGGAAGCCATAGAAAGGGTGCGGAAGAGATTTACAAGGATGTTTCCTGGATTGGGGAGCATGCCTTATGAGAATAGGTTGAGTGAACTCGGCCTTTTCTCCTTGGAGCGACGGAGGATAAGAGGTGCCCTGATAGAGGTGTATAAGATGATGAGAGGCATTGATCGTGTGGATAGTCAGAGGCTTTTTCACAGGGCTGAAGTGGTTGCCACAAGAAGACACAGGTTTAAGGTGCTGGGGAGTAGATACAGAGCAGATGTCAGGGGTAAGTTTTTTACTCAAGATTGAGTGGTGAGTGCGTGGAATGGGCTGCCGGCAACAGTGGTGGAGGCGGATACGGTAGGGTCTTTTAAGAGACTTTTAGGTACATGGAGCTTAGAAAAATAGAGGGCTATGGGTAACCCTAGTAATTTCTAAGGTAGGGACATGTTCGGCACAACTTTGTGGGCCGAAGAGCCTGTATTGTGCTGTAGGTTTTCCATGTTTCTAAAAATGACTATAAGTTGTGTTAAGTAAATAGATCGATAGTCAATGCAAAACAGGATTAGTGAGGTCGTGTTCATGGACTGTATAGAAATCTGACTGCAGAGGCGACAAAGCTGTTCCCAAAACACTTGAGTGTGGGTCTTCAGGCTCTTGTACCTCCTCCCCTATGATAGTAATGAGAAGGGAGCATGGCGAGGACTTTATGATGGATGAAGTCTTCTGAGGCACTGACTTTTAAAGATATGGTGGGAAGGTGCGTGTCTATGTTAAGTCTACAACCCTCTGCTCCCTCCTTCGATCCTGCACATCGGAGCCTCCACACCAGATGGTGATGCGACCGGTCGAAATGCTTTCTGCGGTACATCAATGGAAATAAAAAATTGGGAGAGTCTTTGGTGACATATCAAATCTCCTCAGACTCCTAGTGAAGTAGAGCCTCTGGTTTGCTGCCTTGGTGATTACATCAACCTGTTGGCTTTTACGGGAGAGTCATGCACAGCAGGCCCAGGAGAAATATCTGTGTTGCGTGCCTCTGGAGGAATTTGTGTTCAGAGTGACTCAGCAGAAAGGTGTGCTGCACGCTCAGAAGGAACTTGGGTATAGAGCATACGCTAGGAGAAGAGAGAGAGAGAGAGAGAGAGTGAGTGTGTGTGTGTGTGTGTGTGTGTGTGTCGTGCTCAGGAGGAACTTGAATTTAATATGCTTGAGAAATCTGAGAAGGTAGAAGGAAGGCTGATTTATTTATTCTAAAGATCTATTAAATTAATTCATTCACTGATGCAGCGCAGTAGCAGGTCTTTCCAGCCCAGTGAGCCTGCACCCGCCCGGTTACACCCATGTGACCAATTAACTTGCCAGCCTGTACGTCTTAGGAATGTACCGGTAGGTAGAAACCAGGAACCAGAAAATTGCAGTCATGGGGAGAACATACAAACTTCTTCCAGACAGTGGCAGGAATTGAACCGGGGATCACTGGTGCTGTAATAGTGTTATGCTAATCACTACACTACTGTGCCACCTCTAAATTCATAAGATCTTGAGAGGCGTGGGCAAGGGATCCTTTTCTCGAGGTAGGAATCTCAAAAGCTAGAGAACAGCATTTGAGGTGGTGGGGGGTGGAGTTGGAAGGAGAGGTGTGGGGCAGTTCTGTTTTTACACAGGGACTGGTGGGTGCCTGGAACTGGCTGTCGTCATTACTTGTGAAGCAAATACGGCAGTCGTGTTTAAGGGGCTTTTAGACAGGCAAGTGAATATAGGCACAGAGAACGGAGGGACGTGGATCATGTGCAGTCAGAAGAGATTTGTTTATCTTGGCGTGGTGTTTGGCACAGACGTTGTAGGCCAAATGGTCTGTTCCTGGGCTGTACTTCCGCACCTGCATTGGCCTCCATCAGAGCAGAGATATTGAAACATAGAAAATAGGTGCAGGAGTAGGCCATTCGGCCCTTCGAGCCTGCACCGCCATTCAGTATGATCATGGCTGATCATCCAACTCAGAACCCTATACCTGCTTTCTCTCCATACCCCCTGATCCCTTTAGCCACAAGGGCCATATCTAACTTCCTCTTAAATATAACCAATGAACCGGCCTCAACTGTTTCCTGTGGCAGAGAATTCCACAGATTCACCATTCTCTGTGTGAAGAAGTTTTTCCTCATCTCGGTCCTAAAAGGCTTCCCCTTTATCCTTAAACTGTGACCCCTCGTTCTGGACTTCCCCATAGGAGCCTAAAGGCACACACTCATTTTAGCAACAGCTTCTTCCGCTGCATCAGGGTCCTGAACAAACCCATAAAAACTCCCCTCACTATTTTTGCTCTCTTTTTGAACCACTTAATATAATTAAAAAATATTTATTTCTTCTTATGTTACTGTTCCTCTCGTGTTCTCAATATTTATTGCCTATTTATTATAATTTTCTTTTTGTGTTTGCACACTGCTCGTATGCCCAGTTCGGCAGTCTTTGGATTACAGCTATTGGATTTATTGAATGTGCCTGCAAGAAAATAAATCTCAGGGTTGTATATGGTGTCATACAGTACTTTGACAATAAATTTACTTTGAACTTTGCTTCCACAAAACATCAAATTTCATGACGTACGGCAGTGATATTACATCTGATTCTGATAACAAATCTATAGCCTTTTCAAACTGGCATCAGAGATGTTAATGTTTCAGCCAAGTGCAGAAATGTGTGTGCACCTGCCATCAGTTTAATGGGATGCCCATTGTGCATGGGTAATTGGTGTAACCTAAATTCCTGTGCATAAGGAATGACTCACTTTGTCCATCGATAACAGATGCAAAATCATTAGTCTGTACGGCTGCTCCAAATTTACTTCCTGCTTTCAAAGAGTTAAATGTTCATATATGGGAGAGGAATGTTTTTGTTTAATTAAAGTGTCATACAGAGTCAAACACACATTTACACTAATCCTACTCTAATCCCATTTTATTCTCCCTACGTTCCCTTCGACTACCCTGCATACCCTGTCTGGATGAAGGGTCTTGAACTGGCATGTTGGCTGTCCGTTTCCCTCCACTGATCAACACACACAGAATGCCGGAGTAAGTCAGCAGGTCAGGCAGCATCGATGGAAAAGAATGAAGAGTCGCCGTTTTGGGCCGGGGCTCTCCACAGATGCCACTCGGCCCGTTGAGTTCCTCCAGCATTCCGTGTGCTGCTCTGGATTCAGGCGTCTGCCGCCCCTTGTGCCTCCACGTTTGAAGACTCCCCTACACACGAGGGGCACCTTACAGCGTCCTACTGACTCACAACGTACCTTCACTCCATCCGCCTCGAAAGACGAAATGTCCGCATATTTCACAAGTTCCCGTTCTGGAAGTCTGGCTCATGGTGTCCTACAGTGCCACATTGAGGCCACACTCAGGTTGGAGAGCATCACCTCAGAGTCGCCTCCAACTGATGGCATGAACAGTGATTTCTCTAGCTTCCAGCAACTTCTCCCTCCTCTCTTTTTCCATTCCCCTGTCGCACCTTCTCACCTGGCCCATCACCTCGTTCGGGTGCCCCTCCTCCTCCCTTTTCTCCCATGACCCACTCTCCTCTCCTATCAGATTGCTGCTTCTTCAGTCCTTTACCTTCTCCACCTATCACCTCACAGCTTCTTACTTTAGTCCCCCTCCCCCTTCACCTATTACCTCCCAGCTTGTACTCCTTCCCCTCCCACTCCCCCCACCTTCATATTCTGGCCTTTTCCCCCCTTCTGTTCCGGTCCTGGTGAGGGGGTCTCAGCCCAAATCGTCGACGGTTTACTCCCCCTCCATAAAAGCTGTCCGACCTCCTGAATGCCTCCGGCATTTTGTGTGTGTGCTGCTCAACTGATCAAGCCACCTACGTGCACGTGGGAGGAAATGGAAGCCCACTTGGTCACAGGGAGAACGTGCAGACTCCACACAGTCAGCAGCCGTGGTTGGGATTGAACCCAGGGCTCTTGGTGCTGTGGGGAAGTGGCTGATCCAGCTGTGTCACTGTACTACCCCGTCTCAAACATTAGGCAGTGTAATCAAACTGCACTGAAGTAGCATTTTGTTTAGGAGAAAGGGGCCCTGGTGCGTCTGGAAATATTGAGGGAACTGTTTGGCGGTTACTCCAACATTCCTGGCCCAAGCGTGTGAGTGTAATGCGCTCACTCTGCTAGAGACCTGGGTTCAGTTCCTCCTGCTGTTTGTACATAGTCTCCGAGATCGTGTAGGTTTTCCTCTGGGTTCTCTGGTTTCCTCCCACAATGCAGAGGCATACAGGTTAGCGGGTTAATGGGCGTAATTGGGTGGCGTGGCCTCCTGGGCGGAAAGGCCTATTACCTGGCTCTATCTCTCAACAGTAAATAATAAATAAAGACCCGTGTCACACTGCTAGAATCACAGAGCATCATTGTGGTCTGTTCCTCCTCAGACATTGCATATATTTTCAGCAATGAAGTACTTCAGAACAGGAATGCCTTTGAAGAGAACGTTTCCTGTCAGGGCAGCACAGTAGAGTAGTGGTTACTTTACAGCACAGGCGCCCTGGGTACAACCTCCCCCTGCCTGTAAGGAGTTTGTATGTTCTCCCTGTGACCGTATGGGTTTTCTCTAAATGTTCCAGTTTCCTCCCACTGTCCAAAGACCTACCAGGTGGTAGACTAACTGGTCATTGTACATTGTAAGTTGTCCAGTGTTTGGGCTGGGGTTTGTCACGTACCCCAATCAATTCAACAACCTCTTCAAGTTCACGTTCAAAATCCCGGATAGAGGCCCCAATTTGAAATTCAAATCCCAAGACGAGGCCCCGATTTGTCATGTGCCCCATGACTGGGTTACTAAACCAGCAGAAATGGAATGATACGTTGGAGTCCGGTGGTACTGTAACTAAAGGTGTTTATTAGTAAACTAAGTAATACAGTATCAAAAATGCAAATTACATATAAAACAGGTTAGCAGTGATAAATACAGAAGTGTAGGAATAAGAATCAAAACCAAGCTCTATCGTAGTCTAGGGGTAAATGAATAGTCTTAAGATAATGCAGAGTTCAGTTTAGTTTGGGTTGAGGTAGTTGCTGTTGTGACGTTGGAGAGAGCGAGCGAGCAAGAGATGAGCAGCTGCAGCAGGCAAACCTTCCGTTGTGGTCACTGATTATGACCCCTCTGTTCCAAGTCAGACCGTTCTTCAGTGGTGGGCTCGTCACCCAGGCGTGGGTGGACACCCACACAAGCCCCCCACCGGCCTGGTTTCACACACTGTGAGCCTCTGACCGATTCCCCTGAATCGATCCTCCAAGCCCCCACCTTCCTGTGGGTGCACAACACTCGTTCAGTGTCCAGTGGTGTGTCTGCCTGCGTCTCAGCAGACTCGTCTTTTATCTCCCTGCCGGGGTACCGGCCATCCATCAAACTGGCCACTCCCTGCTGTGTCAGCAAGGATTCACACAAGCAGGCAAAGTCCTTGGAAGTAAAGTCAGCGAAGAAACCATAATTTTAAATCCTTGTGTCTCTCTCATTATCAGCATGTGTAGCATGGTGCCTCTCCCCCTCTTCATCTCTCTCTCTCGTTAGCAGCATAGTTCAGGGTGGGTCAACTCTGGACCCCATCTCCCCATGGTTTTCTCATCACACGTAACAGGTTCGATCAGGGGATTGCTGGGTGGCCTGGCTCAAGAGCTGGAAAGGCCTGTTCTGCACTGTATCTCAATGAATAAATAAATAAAATAACTGTTAGACCATAAGACAAAGGAGCAGAATAGGCCATTCAGTCCTTCAAATTTGCTGTTCCATTCCATCATGGCTGATTGATTTTCCCTCTCAACCCCATTCTCCTGGCTTCTCTCTGTAACCTTTGACTAATCACGAACCCATTAACCTCCAGTTTAAATATACCCAATGTCTTAGCCTCCACAGCCGTCTGTAGCTATGAATTCCACAGAATGACCATCCTCATTGTGAACTTCCTCCTCATCTCTGTTCTAAAGGGATGTCCTTCCTATTCTTATGCTGTGCCCTCTGGTTCTAAACACTCCCACTACTGGAAGCATCCTCTCCGTGTCCACTATATCTACATCTTTGACTATATCCTGAAATAGTCCTTGTCTTTGTCCTTGCATATCAGCTGACTGCTTCAGGCAAACTCCGTGGGCGGGAGAGGACCGCATTTACTGGCCCAACCCATTTCTGCATACCGCGACTCCGGAACTGATGCTAGCCCTACCCGTTGCACTCAGGCGGCAGAGCAGAAAGTAATTTGCACCGGAATTTCTGGGTGTAAGGACTGCAGGGAAGATCGCTGCAGTGACTGCATGTGTGACTCACCTGTGTGTTCCACATAACCAGGTAATTCAGCCTTCCCGTCTGTTGTCACCCTGAAGGCTCAATCACGCATGCGGACTGCTGCTCGACTGCTGACCTGCTGAGAAAGTCAGGTCGCCTGACACCCAAGTGCTTGAACTGAGTGCCCGCCCTTATGGAAATGTTAAGTGGGATCTAGGGAGGCAGAATCAGTGTATAATGGTGCCATGATCAGAGCTGACACTCGGCTTCAGCGAGCTGAACTCACACTGCTGAGCTCTTGGCACTGGCTGTGTGGAGTTTGCATGCTCCCTCTGTGAAGTGGGGTGTTCCCTCCCCCCACAACCCCAGAACATACGAGTTGGTAGGGTAATAGACCACACTGAATTGGGCCGAGTGTGTAGGTGAAAGGTTAAATCTGAGGATGATTGACAGGAACATGGGAGAATAACAAGGCAAACCTGATTCGTGTAGATGGTCAGTATGGAGGTGGTGGGGAGAAGGAGCTGTTTTTGTGCTGTACAGCTCCGGGATTAGTTAGTGTCGTGGAAATCAGAAAGGCAGATGCTGGAAATCTGAAATAAGAACGGGAGCTGCTGGAAACCCTCAGGTTGTAACAGCGGCAGTTGCCATGCTGGGTTTGAACCGGGGTTGTTAAGGTGAAGTTTTGTATCTTTGAGCAGTCAACTACCAGGAAAGTCTTGGACCAGGTGAACCCCAAGTGCAGAGGAGACCATAGGCAAGGATGGAATTGAACAAAGCATCTCCACTTGTGGATTGTTTAGTAGAGAGCACAGGCTAGTACTCAAGAATCACGACACACAGAAACTTAAATGGACAAACAAAACAAGGCTCAGCTGCACCGATAACTAAAATAAATCATGGGTGAAAATAACAAATAATCACGGGAAGAGGAGCGTCAGAGTCTGGAGAGCCCTGACGCCCCCAGGTGGTCAGACTGAGGTATGACACGGGCTGTCCTGATGAAGGGTAACTATTACTCTTTCCGCAGATGCTGTCTGGCCTGCTGAGTGTTTCTGCCATATTTTGTATTTACTTTAGTGTGTGATTATTTTAAAATGAGTGCTTGATGCTCAGCAGGGACTTAGTGGGTCGAAGGGTCTGTTCCTGAAATAGATGATTTTATGATTCCTACTCTATCTTGCCCAGGGACCAAGTGAAATCTCCACCCATTCTTCCCTTCCCACCTCCTTCCATCTAGGACAATTAAGTTTTAACACCAATGGCAGTAAGGCACAGTTTGGACCTAAAATTAAAGCGCTAAATGTAGGAAATACTCACCAAGTGGCCAGCTTCTGTAAGAGGGGGAAATATCAATGGTTATTGCAGGAGGATCACAGCAGGTCGAGCAGCATCTGTGGAGGCAGAAGGCCAGTCAGTGTTTCAGGTCAAGAACCTTGCAACAGAATTGAGAGGTAGAGGGAAGATAGCCAGTATCCCATTGTGAGAGGGAATGGTGAGATAGAGGCAGGTAGGCATCAGGTACAACCAGGTCATGGGGGAGATGATGGAGGGCAGGAGAGGACAAGGGTAGAAATGGTGACTGGTAGGTGGAAGCAGATAGGGGAGGAGTGATGGGCAGGTGGAGCCAGGGAGGGGCTGGAGAGGCGATAGGAAAGGTGCACGAAGGGAGAAGAACCCCAGGTGGATTGGGTTGTGGGTGATGGTCTGGTTGAACTATGTAGGGGAGGGCTACAAGTCTTGGTAACATTCCATCCCTCCCCCACCCCTGAGTTGTTACCCATCCGCCCCCATCTCACTCATCACACACTCAACACTTTAAGAACAGCTTCTTTCCGTCTGCCATCAGATTCCTGAATTGCACTGGGAATCACTATTCTCTCTTTCTGTTCTACTTACAGTATTATGGTAACATATAGTAATCTTTATATCTGTTGCACTGTAGTAGTAGTAGTGTGATCGCTCAACCGGAGTATGATGTTCTGTTAAGGGGTTGTTAGTGGATTTCTATAATGGAGATGTGCGTGACTGTTTAACATAGGGAGGCTGATGCACAGGCAGCCACCACACAGTCCTCATCAGACTGGGGGCAGGGTCCATTGGTAAGGAATTACAAGATGATTGGGGTCTCTTCACTGCTGCAGCCTTCCTCCGCCTTCGCTGCCGTTGTGATGCGTCATCACCTTCTGTTGAGGCCTTGGTTGGATCGCTGTTTGTCTGGAATCTTCCCCTTGACCTTACCGCCGGGGGTGACCTACTCGGAGCTAAGGGCCGGGTGGCACTCGATCTCGGCTCTCCACCCCCCACAAGGTGACCGTCCTCAGAGGAGGTTGCAGTGCAAAGCTGCAGCAAAACAACAAACTTCACGACGTGCGTGGGTGACGACAGACCCGACTCTTCCCCCCACCCCACACACTCTCAGTCCTGCTGCAGAGACCTCGCCCGAAACGCCGGCCGTCCCTTTGCCTCCACAGTTGCTGTTTGACCTGCTGAGGTCGCCCAGCAGCTTTGGTATCTGATACTGATGAACTCACCCTGCCAAGTGTCTCTGTGCTCTGTACATTCCTCCAGCTAGTCTGTCAGTCGTTCCATTACAAAAGTGCTTCCATTTGCCAGTGTGAGGTCACAACATCACTGTCATTAATTGGCCGTAGTCGTGGATTACCACACAAGGTTCTCTTGTCTGTTCCCCTGATAGCTCCTTTAGAGCACATGTCCAATAAACTATCAGAGTGTTAGAATCTGTGTTACATTGAAATTTGGCTTGGTGAATTTGTATTGGTTTAATTTAACAATATCTGTAATCTTGTTGCACAGTACAGGCCTTACAGCCCAGGATGTTAACATACTCCATAATCAATCTAATCCTTCCCTCCTACACAGCCCATAACTCTCCAGTTTTTCTTATGCCCCTGTGCCTATCTTAGAGTGTTTAAAATGTACGTATTGTATCAGTTTCTACTGCCACCCCTGGCAGAGCATTCCAGACATCAATCACTCTCCATGTAAAATGCGGCCGCCTTCTGTCTTTCAATGGCGATTGGCAGTCCAGCTTAAAGGTGCATGACCACCACCAACTGGACTGTGCATTCCTGATATCATCTTCCTAACGCAAGTGACATTAAATGCTCCAAGAGCTTGTCACTCCTTAAAGTTGCGCTGCAGCAAGAGGATGTCCTGAAAACGGCAGCAATGACCAGAGTGCTCCCTCCTCTCCAGCCTATCGAGCTCCCAGACCGCGTTCCAGTATGCAGCCTGCATTTGCTTCCGGGATCATGGGGCACGCCCAAGCGTTGCTCTCTAAAGCTAGCACCTGGACTCCAAATCCTCTTTGTGATTAAGAAAATGGGGGTGGGAGGGAGGGTGGGAAGGATGGGATTTGTAGGGCCAACAATATTCCAGCATTGATTGATCAGGGCAAAATGACTGTCACTGAAATAGAGAAGGCCGAGTCACTGGCTAGGTCATGTGTTGCGATTCATAATCAAGATAATCCAAGTGAAGAGGTTAAACAATGTAGGGATAAGGCTACGACTGAATATCCTGATGTATTGGAAGCCAGCTGTAGCCAAAAACCTGTGTCATTCACTCTTTCTCTGCCGCTCACTTTAAACAATGCTTCACTCCCATTTCAAACCAGTCCTTGGGGAATCTTTCAGTTGGTGTATCTCTCTCTTCCTCCTAACCTTAAATCTACCTCTCTACCACTGCATTCTCCTCCAACCATGTTAAATACCTTTCTCTGACATCTCTCCTAAAGTTTTGTCTGCTCACCTTAAACTGATGTCCACTGGTGTTGACCACTGCTGCCCTGGGAATGAGGCGCTGGCTGTTCACTATCGTATGCCTCTCATAATCTTGTACACCTCCATCTTGTTGCCTCTCATTCACTTTCACTCCAAAGAGAAAAGCCCTACCTTGCTGAACCATTCCTCACAAGACATCCAGGCAAGTCTCCTCTGCACCCTCTCAAATGCTTCCATATCCTTCCCCAAAGGAGGTGTTTCACCTTTCAACACGTCTCGATTCACAGGCATGTCACCTGTTTGACACAATTGCTTGAGATTCAAGCAAACATTTGCAGTCAGTGCGTGGCAAATCAGGACAGGAATCTGTAAAAGTGCCGAGATTCCCTTAACTCCGCAATGCCAACGATCCTCATGAAAGGTCTTGGCCTGAAACATCGACGGGAACCCACCTCCATCAATGCTAATGAGTTCCTCCAGCATTTTGTGTGCATTGTATCAGTGTTCCCTTAAACCAAACTGAACAAATTAGAGCGGGTACAAAACCAGAACACTGCGGATGCCAGAAAGCTGAAATTAAAACAGAAGATACTAGAAAAACTTTGAATGTCTAGAGAGCCCGCTTTAGATTGTTACGAGGCAACAGGTTTCGTTCACTGAGGACTGTCATTTTAAGAGACGCTTGGATGAGGTGGGACTATGATGTCAGTCTAACCAGCTGCGGCCAACCGCTGCTGCTCAGTAAGGAGAAAGAGACAGGCTGTTGGAACTTCAGCTTGTCATTGCCATGGTTTGGAACTCTTCCATGCCCAAAAGATTGGGTTGATCATATGCACGCAGTGCACAACGGATGTGTGTCTGTCACTTCATATAATCCATATGTGTGGATTTGATGGAGTATCCTGTGGTATCGCTTTTGTTGGCCCTTACCTGGAATCAGGGTGTTGTAGTAACCACTTGAAGACGATATTCTTGACACGGCCATAGTGGGGTGTGTCAGGAATGGACAGGAGGAGGAGTATAGGAAACTGATACAGGACTTTGTGATATGGTGCAACTCAAACTACCTGCGTCTCAATATCACCAAGACCAAGGAGATGGTGGTGGACTTTAGGAGATCTAGGCCTCATATGGAGCCAGTGATCATTAATGGAGAATGTGTGGAGCAGGTTAAGACCTACAAGTATCTGGGAGTACAGTTAGACGAGAAGCTAGACTGGACTGCCAACACAGATGCCTTGTGCAGGAAGGCACAGAGTCGACTGTACTTCCTAAGAAGGTTGGCGTCATTCAATGTCTGTAGTGAGATGCTGAAGTTGTTCTATAGGTCAGTTGTGGAGAGCGCCCTCTTCTTTGTGGTGGCGTGTTGGGGAGGAAGCATTAAGAAAAGGGACGCCTCACGTCTTAATAAGCTGGTAAGGAAGGCGGGCTCTGTCGTGGGCAAAGTACTGGAGAGTTTAACATCGGTAGCTGAGCGAAGGGCGCTGAGTAGGCTACGGTCAATTATGGAAAACCCTGAACATCCTCTACATAGCACCATCCAGAGACAGAGAAGCAGTTTCAGCGACAGGTTACTATCGATGCAATGCTCCTCAGACAGGATGAAGAGGTCAATACTCCCCAATGCCATTAGGCTTTACAATTCTACCGCCAGGACTTAAGAACTTTTTAAAAGCTATTATTAATGCTTTTTGAGATAGTGATTTAGATGCATATCATATTCTTTACTGAGTTAAGTATTGTATGTAATTAGTTTTGCTACAACAAGTGTATGGGACATTGGAAAAAAGTTGAATTTCCCCATGGGGATGAATAAAGTATCTATCTATCTATCTATCTATTCCTGTGACTGTTACCCGGTGATATTTCTAAGTGAATTTCAGAACGACTCGATGGATAAGTTCTTCAGCGACTGTTATTTCATTTACCCAGCATGGAATCTGTGGAATTCTTCATAATTGCCTTCCCTCTACAATTTACCCTGGATTACAAATCTCTCCCCCATTATTTATTCCTTTCAACTTTACCATTTTAAGACTTTAAGAATTATTCTGGAGCTTGATAGTTCAGGAAACACACACACACACACACACACACACACACACACACACACATAAACACTCTCACACACACACTCACTCACTCACACACACATATACACACACACACTCACTCACTCACATATACACACACTCACACTCACACATACACACACATATACACACACACACTCACTCACACATATATATATATACACACACACACTCACATATACACACACACACGCACACTCACTCACTCACACACATACACACACACTCACACATATATACACACACACTCACACACACATATATACACACACACATATACACACTCACACATATATACACGCACACTCACTCACACACATATATATACACACAGACACTCACACACACATACACACTCTCACACACACTCACTCACTCTCACACACACACACACTCACACATATATACACACACTCACACATATATACACACACTCACACATACACACACTCACACATACACACACATATACACTCACTCACTCACACACATACACTCACTCAATACACACACATACACTCAGTCAACACACACTCACACATTCACTCACTCACACACACAGATGCACACTCACTCACACACACACACACCTGTTAACTTTTGTTTATTCAGTTTAATCTTTTACATATTGAGTAGATACTAATAAAGATAATGGTTTTAACATCAAAACCTGACTCAGTTTGTGATCTATTGCTGCTGGTATGTAACAAGATCAATTACAATACCTCAGCATTCTGAGAGACTGTAGATCATAATAGCAAGCCATGAAAAAGTGGGCTTCCACTTATGTAGCCAAAGTCTTTTTCCCAGAGTACAAACAAGAGGTCGTAGGTTCAGAATCAGAATCAGTTTTAATATCACTGGCAGATGTCATGAAATTTCTATGCAGTGGCAGTACATTGCAATATATAATGATAAAAACCATGAATCATTTTATGTGTGTGTGTGTGTTTAAGTTAAATAAGTAGTGCAAAAAGAGGAAAAAAAAGTAGGGAGGTAGTGTTCACGGGTTCAATGTCCGTTCAGAAGTTTGATGACAGAGGAGAAAAAGCTGTTTCTGAATTGCTGAGTGTGTGCTTTAAGGTTTCTGTACCTCCTTCCTGGTGGTAGCAATGAGAAGAGGACTTGCCCTGGGTGATGCCGCCTTTTTGAGGCATCGTTCCTTTAAGATGCCCTGGATGCTGGGGAGGCTGGTGTCCATGATGGAGGTTTCAGGTGAGGGAGAAAGAGATTTGAAAGGGGCCTGAAGGGGGGGGGGGGGGCGGTGTTTTAACACAAAGGGTGGTGGACATATTGAATGAGCCTGCCAGAGGAAGTGGTTGAGGCTGGGACAACTGGACATTTAGAAGACATTTGGGCAGATTCATGGATAGGAGGGATATGGGCCAAACTTAGGCAAACAGATTTGGCTCTGTCAGGCTTTTGGTCAGTACAGATCTGTTAGCTGAAGGGCTTGGTTCCATGCTGTATAGCCAAGCATAAGAAATGGGAGCAGAAGTAGGCCATCAGCATTAAATCTTTTCCACCATTCAATAAGATCATGAGTGATCTGGCCATTTAACTTCAATGTTAGAAAAGGTTCAGCTTTGCACTTTTAAGTTTCGTATTCTAATTGCTTCCTCTTTGTTTTCCTTGCAGCTTTGTGATGGCGAGTTCCCGACGTTAGCCGCTGAGGCACGCGATTGTGTTCCTTGGACTCGTGGTTTCGCCTCTGTTTCTGTCCTGAGCCCTGGAACCGGCCGGGAGCTGCGGAAGACAATGGTCTCGTTAAACCACTGTGAGTCGCTGTGCATCAGTGACCTGCTGCCGGCATCGGGAGGCAGTGGTGGACTGGCCCCCGGTCAGCTAGGGGCTAGCCCGGCCCGGCCCGTGGAGGACGGCGGCAGTGAGGGGTGCAGCCCCCGGTCTTGCTCGAGCCCAGACTCACAGGACGGTAGCGCCAACGCCAGCCTGCTGGAGCGGTGTGGCGTGGTGGGGATGTTGATGTCGAACCTGGAGGGCCGGCAGAGCCAGAGGGTGGGCACCCACCAATCCCCGGTGTTTGAGGCCGCGGTGACGGTGCCTGACTTCGTTCCGAACTCCTCGGACAACTTCATCCCCACACTGGAGGAGATTGAGGAGTTCCTGAAGGAGAAGATGGGGATGGTGAAGGAGGAACTCTCAGAGAGCGGGGCATCGACTTCGGAGGCGGAGATCAAAGTGGAGGTGAAGTCAGAGGCATCTGTGGAATCCGGTGGACCTCCGGCGGGCGGGGGAGGTGGGTCAGGCCCGGGGGCGAGCAGCACGGCCACGGTGGGCGGCGTTCCTGTCCTGCTGCAGCTCCAGCCGTCCCAGGCTCCGGCCGCGCAGTCTCCAACAAACGCCCCCAGGCTGGCGCAACTGATCGTCAACGTGCAGGGCCAGACCTTCGCCCTGGTGCCCCAGCTGGTGCCAGCCCCCGCCAGCAGCAGCGGTGGCCGCCAGTTCGTAAAGATCGCGCCGCTGCCCATCGCGGCAAGGTCCGTCGCCGTCGGCGGGCTGGTCAGCGTGGTGGACACCGGCCAGAAGCTGCAGAAGCCGCCGCCCTCGGCCGACGTCATCAGAG
The DNA here is from genome assembly GCF_048418815.1 of Hemitrygon akajei. Taxonomy (NCBI): domain Eukaryota; kingdom Metazoa; phylum Chordata; class Chondrichthyes; order Myliobatiformes; family Dasyatidae; genus Hemitrygon; species Hemitrygon akajei. Next base: position 42,634,951 of record NC_133150.1, on the reverse strand, counting down.
TCCACAAGTGCTCGTTCCCCGGCTGTAACAAGATGTACACTAAGAGCAGCCACCTAAAGGCACACTACCGGCGGCACACCGGCGAGAAACCCTATTCCTGCACGTGGCCAGGTTGTGACTGGCGGTAAGTCAACTAAACGCACCCTCGCCCATCACCCGCCTGCTCCTGTCCCTCCAGCCCCCTTATTCTGCTGTCTACTCTTTCCCCTCCCGTCCTACATTCATAGAGTAGGATCATGCAGTATAGAAACAGGCCCTTCACCCCATCCGATCCATGCTGACCTCCCATCTAGCCCCAGTTGTGGGACTAGCTAGTCCCAGTTGAGCATTGTAAACATGCTACGTTGAGGTCAGAATCTGTGGCAACCCATGCGACGTATAAAATTCTAAAGGGATTGGACAGGCTAGATGCAGGAAGATTGTTTCCGATGTTGAGGAAGTCCAGAACGAGGGGTCACAGTTTAAGGATAAAGGGGAAGCCTTTTAGGACCGAGATGAGGAAAAACTTCTTCACACAGAGAGTGGTGAATCTGTGGAATTCTCTGCCACAGGAAACAGTTGAGGTCAGTTCATTGGCTATATTTAAGAGGAAGTTAGATATGGCCCTTGTGGCTAAAGGGATCGGGGGTATGGAGAGAAAGCAGGTACAGGGTTCTGAGTTGGATGATCAGCCATGATCATACTGAATGGCGGTGCAGGCTCGAAGGGCCGAATGGCCTACTCCTGCACCTATTTTCTATGTTTCTATGCGGGCTCCCCCCAGCGCACACTCGGGGTTTCAATGTAAACAATGTATTTCACTACGTTCCGATGCAAACGTGATAAATAATTTGAATTTTGAATCTTGAGTTGCCCGCATTCGGCCCATTACCCTCCAGTCTCCTCTCCTCCAGGCACCTGTCCAAAAGTCTCCTAAATGTTCTGATCATACCCACCTCGCCAGCTGTGTCCAGGTGCTCACTACCCTCTGTGTGAAGAAGTTACCTTCTTTGGCGCCTGGGGGTTGTCTGATGTTTTTCTCTCAAGGTTGTACACTGCATGTGTACTTTGGTAATAAATGTACTTTGAGCTTCGAGGTGATTCACAAACTGAACGCAGAATATAGTGTTCCAATTACAGAGGAGAGGAAGTGCAGCTTAAAGTGGGCAATAAGACGCGAGGGCTTCAACAAGGCAGATTCCGTATAAGAGGTGCGGGGTAGGAGTTTTTCTTGAGCCTGGCTGGTACAGTGCGTGTTCTCAAGATTTTCTGTCTTCTGCCCTAGGAAGGGGAGAGGAGAAAATGACCAGGTTGGGAGGGGTCTTTGAGCATTTAGGCTGTTTTCACAAGGCAGCAGGACGTATAGACAGAGGCAATGAACGGGAGGCCGGTTTTCGTAACCACGACTCTCTGTATTGTGGTCTCGAGCAGAGTAGTTGCCATACCAAGCTGTGATGCTTTGTATACATAGAACATACAGCCTAGTACAGTCCCTTCGGCCCACAATGTTGTGCCGACCTTAATACCTACTCTAAGATCAATCTAACCCTTCCCTCCCACAGAGGTCTCCGTTTATCATTCATCCATGTGTCTATTTAAGAGTCTCTTAAATACTCTAATGCATCTGCCTCTATTACCACCTCTGGAAGTGTGTAACAAGCACTTACCACTTTAAAAAAAATACTTCTGACATCACCCCTATACTTCCCTCCAATTACCTTACAGTTATGGCCTTGGTATAAGCTACCATCTGGATCCGTGTGTCACGTATGGTTCGATAAGTCTGTTTCATATGTGAGTAGATCTCTTTTTCCCTTAGGCAGATATTGCTAATGTATGAGGAGCACCTGATGGCTCTAGGCTTGTACTGACCAGTGCTCAGAATGAGGAGGGAACCTCATTGAAACCTGTCGAATATTGAACGGCCTAGATAGAGTGGACATGGAGAGGATGTTCCCTATAATGGGAGAATCTAGGGTACAGAGGGCACAGCGTCAGAAAAGAAGAGCGTCGCTTTAGAACAGAGATGACAGAGGGATTTCTTCAGCCCAGGAGTGGTGAATCTGTGGAATTCATTACCACAGACGGCTGTGGAGGCCAAGTCAGGTATATCTGAAGTGGAGGTTGATGGGTTCTTGATTAGGGTGTCGAAGGTTATGGGGAGAGGGTGGGAGAATGGGGTTGAGAAGGAAAATAGAGTAGTCATTATGGAATGATGGACAAAATTAGGTGGGTCAAATGGCCTAATTCTGCTCTTAGGTCTTATGGTCTTGCATGTGAGCTGCTGTTGATTTTTGTTTTGTTATGGTGTTCCCTGAAGACGCCTGTGTTCATTTATACCTTTGTGCAATTTTCCAGATTTTCCCGATCAGATGAGTTATCCAGGCACCTCCGCTCCCACTCAGGAGTGAAGCCGTACCAGTGTATCATCTGTGATAAGAAATTCGCACGCAGTGACCACTTATCCAAGCATGTGAAAGTACACCGAGGACTGAGAAACAGCAGAATAACCCGGACAGCCAGTTAACGTTTGGCTCTCCTCCCACTTTGTCGGGATACACACAAGGGCCATTTCACTTGTGTATGCAAAGTACAGAGGACGTGGAAATGCATTAATGTGCGTGTGTAACTTAGGATCTCAGTGAGAGAGGGCTTTAGAGGTTCTTACTTTACAAAGTTATTTCTATAGAAGTGGAACTCATTTATCACTTAACGTCTCCTTTACTCTGCTGCTCATTGTATATTTGCAGGAACATAGGTCAATCCAATGTAGACTCCAGCAGATTTTTGTGCTTCTGACGATATCAGTCAAGAGAAAATAATATCAGGAGCTCCCTGGAAAAACAGAACACAATGCAGCTTTAAAAAAAAAGAATCATTCTTACATAGTGAATTTTCCAATCTGGAATTCGCTCTCAAAAAGATGCATGCTCAATATTGACTTTCCGAGAGAACCAAGGTAAAGGTGATGAAAGAGCGGGGAACGGAAACGGGTTTATAGTGCTTTCAGGACTTGGGTGCAAGTACAATGATCAAATGGCAGCTTTGTGTCGTACAGTGGTCATGGTGGATTACTACAGATAATGGCAGGAGTACTCAGGTTTTCAGGCAGTTTCTGTACGTGGAAAGAGGGAGAAACAGAGTCAATGTTTTATTTCACTGGCCCTTGGTCAGAACCAAGAAAGACTGAACATGTGTAAGCTGCAGAAGAGGGTGGGGAGAAGGAAGGGCATGTGTGTGATAGGACAGGGACAGAGGGAGACTAAATAGCTCAAGTGGCGGTACCAAAGGGGGGAAGGTAGTGCAGGTTTCTTAATCTGTGCGGAGAAGGAGTAAGCAAAGGAGAAAGATGAGAGAGAAGTGTGAGAGCATTGTTTAAACTCTAAATCACAAACACTGCAGATGCTGAAAGTTTTGTGCTTTTCAGTGAAAGGTTATTTGTTTTACCTCCAAACAAGCATCCCATCAGCCTGGAGTTTAAATCCCAGCAAATAAGTCATTTTGTAAAGAAATCAAGTTGGCTATGATATTCTTATAAACTACAACATGATCAGCTTGTTATTCAAACTTCAGTTAACATAGTTAACTCCGTGCTCTTTAATGTACCATTCTATAACTATTATTTATAAAAATGTCAATCTCAGGGCAGTTAGGTGTAAGCTTGCCGATATCCTGAACACTTGCCAACCCGTATCCAGAGAACATTTTAATGAAAACCTCTGCAGGGTATGATTTCATCTGCAAAAGAAGGCATGAGGTTCCAACTCCAATAAATGCCCATGCTGCAGGTATGTAGCAGGTATCCCACCCATTGTTCTAGAACATTAGGAAATGTGGGAAAAATTGTGCATTCCCTTTGCTGAGAGATATCTGTCAGCCCAACTCTAGTGACCACAAATCCATGGTGCAGTCTAGTCCTGCACAATACATCCTGGCTCCAGTGTTTTAATTCTTCAAATTCCTTCCTTGCAGCACTTTAAATGTCTCCCAGTCTGGGTCTGGGCACTTGGTTACATTTTAAGTAACTTTTAGAATAATTACAGCCCCATATGTAAAAATCCTAACGTAATTTTACACTCACTTTTCATTAATATTATCTGACAACTTGGCCATATTGTGGGGTGGCACGGTATTGTGGTTTGCACAGCCCTTTACAATTCCCGTTGCTGACTGTAAGGAGTTTGTACGCTCTCCCCGTGACTGTCTGGGTTTCCTCTGGGTGCTACAGTTTCCTCCCACAGTCCAAAGACGTACAGGTTGGGAGGGTTATTGGTTATTGTAAGTTGTCCCATGATTAGGCTCAGATTAAATCAGGGAATTGCTGGGTGACATGGCTCAAAGGGTTGTGCTATTCTGTGCTATATTTCAATAAAAAGGAAAAAATACCTTTCAAAGCAGAAATCTGGATCTCCATTAATAGGTAAAACTTTTGCAGTCAAAATGTCAAAAAGCATTTAATTTACTCTCATTCCCAAGTATGTCACTTTAATGTACATCCTTACTTGGAAAAGTTTCTCAAAGTTTCTACCTGAAAAGTAATTATGTGTTCATTGGCAGTGCTTACATACTGAATTCACAGGCTGGGAATTTAACTTTTTTTTACATTACACTTTTCTTTTGGAATTCTAATTACCCAGAATCTTAAAATTTTGCCTCATAGTATTCCCTGCCTTGTGCAGTTTCTGAGGATATACAGACAGGAGAAGGTAGATCCACACTGAAACCTAGATTTACTCTTCTCTTTATTTCAACATCTTCATTCCCTTGCCTAGCAATCATTATCACCCTCACTCTTGGTCTTTTAAAGGACGGTTCTCAAGATGTATGTGAGAAAAATGGTTCTACAACCTTTTGTGTTAAATTTTCCCTGATCCCAGTCCTGAACATTTTAGTCCTAACTTCGAGATGATGGTGCTTTAGGCCTGATTTCTGCAATAGAAGTCAGGGTTAAAGCATCATTACATTGGACAACAATTTTTCCAAAAATGTGCTTCCTCAGAAATTATATTTTGTTTATGATAGACTGCTTGAAGCTGAACACAAACATAATTTCTGATTATTTGTATCACATAGGAATTTGGAGAAACAAGAAATTTGCTTGTATTGAATAAAATGGGTATAATTTCATAATGGTGCTGATGCTTTGCAATAGCTCAACTACATTAAAAATGGTTTATTCTTGATTTTAATTTGTAATCAACATCTGAGACTTCTCATTTAAGTATTCAACAATAATCAGCCAGCATTGATGGATTTCAGTTCACCTGATACCATTTCTCCATGACCACTATGTCCTGGTGAAGTCTTCACCGTGCTCATTACTGACAGTGCCAAGATTTGCAGAGAAGTTTAAATGGGAATGCAGAAAATGAATCTTTAATGACATGTTGCACTTCTTGGTTTTTTATGTTGAAGCACGTTGTCAACCAGCTGCAGGTTGCTCCCGAAACGTTGACTACACTTTTCCGACATGCTTTTTGGCCTGCTGAGTTCCTCTGGTATTTTGTGTTTGTTGCACATAGTTTGGTGCTCTGTAGTTGCCAAGAAATTTTTCAACAGCATCCTTGAATGCCTTCCATGTGATTTTTTTTTTCCGGTCCCACTAGAAGTTCTTCAAAATGCCTGTCATTGATGACCTGTTTGATTGTGTATCAACTAAAATGCCTTCCTTAATATTGGCATCAATTATTCCGACTTGAGTTACAAATTGAAATAACAAGTATAGATGATTTCAAATAAAAATGGTGCATGATAGGGAAATCTCATGGTGATTTTCATGATCAGCACCCCAAAATTCACAAGATACACCCAAAGGTATTCAGAAGCAAAATCTTTATTATCCAGAGTTATGTGAAACCATTCAAATTGATGGATCATAGAAATAGTACTTGGAACACTTAAGTATTGTGTTGGTGTGTGGCCAAGCAGTTAAGGTGTTCATCTAGTGATCTGAAGGTCGCTAGTTTGAGCCTTGGCTGAGCAAGGTGTGTCCTTGAGCAAGGCACTTAACCACACATTGCTCTGTGATGACACCGGTGCCAAGCTGTATGGGTCCTAATGTCCTTCCCTTGGACAACATCGGTGGCATGGAGAGGGGAGCTGCCGGTTGGGTAACAGTTGCTTGGGCAACTGCCGGTCTTCCACAAAAAAAAAACCCTGCCCAGGCTTGCGCCCTGGAAACTTTCTAAGGCGCAAATCCATGGTCTATCGAGACTAACGGAGGCCTACCTACCTAACTACTTGGAACACTACAAACACGTAAAAACACAGGGATTTATGGTTTTATGATGTTCTGTTTCTTGATAGCTGCAAGTCTGGTGTTGTCCCTAGTCACTCCTTTGCTTAAATTTTTTATATTACAGGCAGACCTCAGAGAAAGCATTTACAGAGCTGATTTATGATAGAACATAGAACAGTACACTACAGGAACAGGACACTTGGCCACAATGTTGTGCCAAACTAATTGAACTGGTAATTAAAATGCCTGACTAAACCAATCCCTTCTGTCTGCACAGTGTCTATATCCCATCATTCTCTGCACATTCACGTGCCTACAGTAGAGCCTCCTAAACACCTCTAGTGTATTTGCCTCCACTACTACCCCTGGCAGTGCATTCCAGGCACTCTCTCCAGTCTCTGTGTAAAATAATAACCACAAGAAGTTCTGCAGATGCTGGAAATCTAAAACAACATGCACAAGATGCTGGAGTAACTCACTAGAAATTCCTGCATTCCTCCAGCAATAATTTGCCCTTCTCACCTTAAATGCATGCCCTCTGGCATTATATAGGTTTTCTAGTTTGTCCTATAGAAATGCAAAGGGAATTAAATATGAAGAAAACAGTATAATGTCTATGAATTGAAATTGCAGCTCATGCCAAGTTAGATATTATCATGGAAAGAGAGAATTACACTTTGAAGTTCAGATTTACTTTGCTGAAGGATTTCTTATTTGGAGGCCAGGTATTGGAAGGGAGAAACCTGACTGTTTGCTGCTGATATCTATACAAGAGAGGCCAAGTTGTAAAGAATGAGTTAACAAGGTAACCAAAGTCTTTGGTTTGTCACTTTCAGCTGATCTTCACTGTCTACACAAGAAGTACATAGAACGAGAGGTTGGTTAGTGTCCGCAGTGACCTGTTGTCTTTCGGTGACAAACCTAGAAAAATGAAGAATTTGGTTTAAAATTTATCAGTCCACTCTTGGGCCAAAGTAAACCCATTGTGGGCTAATCTGTGATCGGTATTCTACAAAAACACAACACTTTTAGAAGCTACCATGAATCCCCCCCCCCCCACCTCAAATTTTAACATGGACCCCACTGGTTTCAAATCCATTTTCCAGTAGTTGGAAATTCAGAGCTATTGATGAGATCTGAATTGAAAGTGTTTCGTAGAGATGAGCCTGTCCATTGTTCATAATAAAGGTACAAATGTACAGTCACACTACAGATCTTCCAAATGAAGGAATGTTTCTCCAGTGTTCTGCTTCCAATTCATGGCTATTATTACACATCCAGTGTAAGTTGGTCCTGAGGCCAAAGACTTCAAGATAAAGGTTGAAATTGCAAAGAGCCAGTGCAGACAGGTGCTTAGATTGGTGTTAGGAGACTGGCTTTGTAGTGTTGCAAAAGTATACTAAACTTAAAATTTACTTTTACATTTTACACCACATCAAACCACTGGTCATCTGAGTTCCGTTTTTGGTCATTGATTGTGGAACAGAAGTACTGAATGTACGGATATTCCCTCGATATATGAATTCAATCTAAACTTTCATCGTTAAAGACATCATAAGGAGAACGAGCATGTTTTTAACTTTGTAACATTAAAGGAAATAATGTTATACAGAAGACATGTCTGTTAAATCATATGAAGGGGGATGGTGTAGTTCCTTGTTTTAAAATTTTCACCTGCATAGATAATGACTGCCAGAAGTTACTTTGATAGACTCTCTGTAATGAGATTGCCACAAGGATCTTTATTTTTTTCTGAGTTTTACCTCTTCTGAAAGGGCTTCTTAAAAGCCATGGACTTGGTTCCTAAACACTTGGCCTTGTGTACAGCACTCAACGCAAACTTCTTTCCATTAACCACTCCGGCATCACGATTTTGGGAATGAGGAGAACTAATACTGTTACATTGTGTTCCTGTGTGGTTTTTACTTTGAAAGAGTGATGTTGCTACCCTTTTCAAACTGAGTCCCAGATTGATGAGACACCTATTTAGTGATAGCACTTAGCACTCATTTGAATGTTGGAACTTCTGAATTTATATTCAGCAAGCAATGTGCATTTTACTTCAGTGACAGTAATTCTCCTAAGCCAAACTCTGTATCAGATCAAAATAAGTGTGCATTTAAAAACTATAAGTACAAATCTCACCCAATGTGACCATATATGTTATTGCGTTTCTAATAGAAAAAGGTTTGTGTGGATGAGTGGTATTTATTCCTTGTATCTAATTGTCAAACAATTCGGTTTACAGTTCACAACAGAGTGAGACTGGAGGTGCATTTACCCAAGGACCATGTGAGGGTATGAGGTTGCTTTCACCAACCAGCCTAACGTTTGCACATTAAAGTGGTGCTGTACAAGGGGCCCCCTGTCAGTTTAACCTCTGGCGAGGCATGGTAATTCCAGTATGCATAATGATTTACATATCATGTCCTTCAGAAGAACACGTCCCACAGGCACATGTGAGGACCGTGTTACGCCTGCCAGTGTAACTTTATGTTCAATTGTAGGAGTTCAGGGCAATTAAGCGGTCTTGTACAATCGTTTCCCCATTTAATCTGGAGTCGGGCTACATTCTTGCTTTGTGAAATTGCTGGATTCCGGCTCCCATTGGATCTAACTCTGGCAAAGGGAATACCAAAAAATGCATTAATAAGTTGTGAGCTGCCAAGTCACATATAGATGGGAGATCTCAGGCCTCCACTGGTTAAAGAGCTTCAAGTATATCTAGCATCTTTGACAAATGTGTGTAAAAAAAAAAATTACCTTTTTTGTTATACTTTACAATATACCATTGCTATAAGCTCCTTGATCTTTTCAGCACTACAAGATCCACTGAATAGATTTCATATTTTTTTATTTAATTAAGTCACTTCAGCACCCATCGAATCCTTAGGTCAGAAACTTGAAGTAGAGTTTTATTAGCTTCCAGTACTCAGGTCTGTGATTTATTTACTGGAGAACCATTCTGTCATCTGGTGCAAAAGGTTATCTTTTTTGTGAGCAGTGTGGGAATTATGGACACCTTGAAGTGAAGCTCCAAGGTTCCCTCAAAGTTGAAGATTTTGGTGACAGATATAAGCTCAAAGCAGGGAAGGTCAACTGAAAGAAAACGTATAATCATCTGACATTGTATTCTTTAGTCTTGAAATGTTAACTGTTGCATTTAAAGCAAGTTACAGAATTTGGATATCTGAGTTGAGTTATTCTATTCAGAGACCCAAATAATGATTAAATATGTTGCCAATGACTTTAACACAAAAGCAGATTCATAAATTTATCGTATATTGGTGAATATATGATTTGTATTTGGGATCTGGGCGTTAATGCGAAGGCTACCATTTGTCACCCATCAATTGGCACTTGAAAATGGTGGTGAGCAAGAGACTTGCCTGGCCGTTAAAAGTTAACCACATCAGGATGGTCGGACATGGGTTTTTAATGACAATCTGGTAGTTTTGTAGCCATCGTTGCCAACGGTACTTGTTATTGTCCAGAATCCAAATTCCACAAATACAGTGGTGGAATTTGAACTCTGGTCCCTGGACTCTGGTCTAGGTCTCTGATCATTAGGCAATAATCTAAATGTTAGACCAACCCTGTTCTGCTTAAATCTGATATGTACAGTACTGTGCAAAAGTCTTCTGCATATATATATGGCTAGGGTACCTAAGACTTTTGCACAGTACTCTAGTAATTTTATGTATTTCACTGTACTGATGCTACAAACAAAAAAAAATCATGACACATGTCATTGATGACAAACCTGATTCTGATATGGGTCTCTGTTGTGGACTGAGAGTGGGTAGAGGGCCAGGAGAGGGGAATCATGGTTGGGAAAAGGGGAAGAGAGTGAGAAGCACCAGAGAGACATTCTGTAAAGATCAATAAAGCAGTTGTTTGGAATCAAATGACCTTGCCTGTTGTCTCAGGGCCGGGTGTGTCTGCACCCGCACCAACCCCCCCCCTCCCCCACTGGCACTCCTTCTTTGCCACCTGTCCCACACCCTTCCTACAGATCTGCCCCTTCACCATTCCCAACATCCTTTGCTCCAGCCAGATTTACAAACTCGCTCTCTGCTCCACGTTGACAAATACAGTATTGTGCACAGGTCTTAGCACCCTAGCTATAAACGTATATAGTGTATGTGCCTAAGACTTTTGCACAGAACTGTAAATGCCGCTGGTTGGTTGTGGCCAACCATAGAAATGCTAGCCTACAATAAATCAAGAAGTAGCAATGCAAGTGGCTGTTTTGGCTTTCCGGCTCATCAGACAAAAACCCTGGTTGTGAAGTATCAACATTTCCCAACACGGACAATACATAGGCATAGGTAAAGGTGAGAATTCACTCTCTCCTGCGTAGGCTGGACAGTTTTGCAAACTCTAGACCTTATTTAGACTTTTGCAAGAAGATGCATGAAACGTGCTCGAGAAATATTCATGTAATGCACTCATAGGGAGAATGGGTGTCGTATTCTTGAGTGGAATGTAGATGTACCTTTTGAGCAGGACCATGCATACACCAAACTCGGAGGAAATAATTTGCTGTGTGCTCTGTAGGTATGTGTATGTTTGCATGCTCAAGAGGAACGTGTGGAGCACGCCTAGGAGAAATGTATGTGGAGATACCAGCATTTTACAAGCTCAGGAGGAACTTACTCAGCAGAAACCTGTACTGTGCTTAAGAGGAACTTGCATGCAGTATACAAAGGGTGATTGATAAGTTTGTGGCCTAGGGTAGAAGGAGTCAATTTTAGAAAACCTAGCACATTTATTTTTCAACATAGTCCCCTCCTACATTTACACACTTAGTCCAGCGGTCGTGGAGCATACGGATCTTGGACCTCCAGAAAGTGTCCACAGCATGAGTGATTGATATGTTTGTGGCCTAAGGTAGAAGGAGATGAGTTATACAGCTTTCGTTACATGCACGTGCAGTTCAACTCGGTGATCATGCAGAAACTTTGAAGTTAATAACTCATCGGGTGATTGATAAGTTCGTAGACTAAAGTAGAAGGAGATGAGTTATTAACTTCAAATTTTCTGCATGATCACTCAAAAGAGCTGAACTGCAGAGCTGTATAACTCATCTCCTACCTTAGGCCACAAACATATCAATCACCCATGCTGTGGATACTTTCTGGAGGTCCAAGATCCGTATGCTCCACGACCGCTGGGCTAAGTGTGTAAATGTAGGAGGGGACTATGTTGAAAAATAAATGTGCTAGGTTTTCTAAAATTGACTCCTCCTACCTTAGGCCACGAACTTATCAATCACCCCTCGTACTTAGAAGTCTGTGTGTAGTGTGCTCAGGAGGAACATGCCTTTAACAATACTCCAGAGAAATCAGGGAAGGCTGGAGGGAGGTCTGAGGTAAAATTATGAGTGGCATAAATATGGTAAAAGAGTCAGGTTCTTGATTAGGGCATCAAAGGTCACAGAGAGAATGAGATTGAGAAAGTTCATAAATCAATCATTATCTTTCGAAATGACATAATTCTCCTATGTTTAATGGTCTTACGATCACTTTCCCAAGGTTGAGGACACGCACTTAAGGTGAGGGGAGAAAGTCAAACAGAGATGTGCGGGAAATGTTTTACACAGAATAGTAAGTATGGACTGTCAGAGGAGGTGGTGGAAGCAAACACAAGAAGGGTCATTTAGGTGGCTTTTAGACACATGAATATGGAGGGATGGGGATCGTGTGCAGGCAGGAGTGATTTAGCTTGACACCGTTCGGCACGCTCCCCTTCCGCAGCCCTCTGCCCCGGGAAGCAGTAGAGGCTACTTCGTTAAATTTATTTAAGACACTGATTTTTCTGAATCAAGGGCTATGGGGAAAAGACAGGCAAGTGGAGCTGAGTCCATGGTCATAAATCACAAAGCAAGCGCGATCGGCCAGATAGCCTACTGCTGCTCCTGTTTCTCATGTTGGAGATATTGTGGGCTGAATGGCTTGTTCCTGTGCCACACAGTTCTATGTTTTGCATCCTTTCCCGGCAAAAAACCTTCAATTTTGACACAAATCCTTCAGTGTTTTAAAGTATCTCCAAAAATGAAACTCTTTCCTGCCAATTCACTTAACCTCTTGAGCCAACCAGAAATCTAACTTTATATGTGCAAATTATCATTTCCTGAAAGAACTAGTTCAAAATGAATGGATTTTTAACATAATATTATGACTGATCTCATCTTTCTTCACATTCTGAAAGCTCATTAGAAATGTACGGGTTACTACTTAAGAATTTCTCACATCCTTTACCTAGGTGAAAGTGGTTGTGTTGCTGGATGTAAAGAGCTAGAATTTACATGCATTGTCAAATTAATGAAGTAATAATTGGGCAACAGTTAAATTGTGACTTGTACCAAGACAGGGATGAAAAACTTGTCTTGCTCCATCCATACAATTCATATCATTAAAGTTCAAAGTAAATTTTATTATCAAAGTACATGTATGTCACCATATAAAACCCTGCGATTCACTTTCCTGTGGGCATACCCAACAAATCTATAGAATAGTAACTATAACATGATCAATGAACGATCAGAGTGCAGATGACAACAAACTATGCCAATGCAAAGAAAAATAAGCAAGAATAAACAATGAGATAAAGAGACCTTAATGTGAGGTCATTGGTGGTAGGAACATTTCAATGATGGGGCAAGTGAGTGTAGTTATCCCCTTTCATTCAAGAGCCTGATGGTTGAGGAGTAGTAACTGTTCTTGAATCCAGTGGTGTGAGTCCTGAGGCTCTTGTGCTGCCACCTGATGGCAGCAGTGAGAAAAGAGCATGGAATGGGTGGTGGAGATCTTTGATAACGGATGCTGCTTTTCTACCACATTTTATACAGATGTACTCAGGGGTTTTGGTGTTTCCATACCAGGCCGTGATGCAGCCAGTCAACTGCCTTCTGCTAGTTTGCCAAAGTTTTAGATGTCATAACGAATCTCCGCGGACTCCCAAGGAAGCAAAGTCTCTGCCGTACTTTCTTCACAATTGCACTTACGTGCTGGGTTCAGGATAGGACCTCTGAAATAGTAACACCCAGGAATTTAAAGTTGCTAACCCACTCCACCTCTGATACTCCAGTTACAAAAGTGCATTGAAGTAATACAAGGTAAAACTGTAATAGATTCAGAATAAAGTGTAGAGAAAATGCAGTGCGGATAGACAAGAAGGTGCAAGGCTATAACAAGATTAATTGGGAAGTCAATAGTCCATCTTATGGAAGTGTTGTAACAGGGATAGAAGCTGACCATGAGCCTGGTGGTACATGCTTTCAGGCTTCTATATCAGAGGAGAGAAGAAAGAATGTCCAGCATGTACGAGGTCTTTGATTATGTTCAAGGCTTTACTCTAGGAGTGGGAAACATAGACAGAGTCCATGGAAAGAAGGTTGTGCTGAGCTGTGTCTGTAGCCCTCTGCAGTTTCTTCTGGTCAAGGGCAAAGCAGTTGCCATACCATGCTGTGATGCATCCAGATAGGACGCTTTCTGTAGTGCGTTACTAAAACTTAGTTAATGTCAGTGAGGAAATGACAAATTTCTTGAGCCTCCTGAGGCTTACAGGCCTGGGTAAGCTTTCTTGGCCATTGCATCAATGTGGTTGGACCAGGACAGGCTATTGGTGATGTTCACTCCTAGGAATGTGAAAATCTCAACCCTTGCCGCCATTGATGCAAGCAGGAGGGTGTACACCACCACCCATTCTGCAGAAAAATGATACTGGTGACACAAATTCCCAGCAATAAAAAACACTCTGGAACAACATCTTACACGGTTGTTTAGGATTCAAGTGTTGGAGAGAGTTCACTGGATTGATCTGAGCCATTCTCTTCAACATCAGTGCCAAATCTCCTCAATTATCAGAATCAGAATCAAGTTTAATATCACTGGCATATGTTGTGACATTTGTTAACCTTGCAGAGGCAGAACAGTGCAATACATGACAAATATATTAAAAATCTGAATTATAGTAAATATATATGTATGCTAAATAGTTAATTTAAAATAAGTAGTGCAAAACAAAATAAAACAAGTAGCGAGGTAGCGTTCATAGGTTCAATGTCCATTTAGAAATCAGAAGAAGCTGTTCTTAATCATTGAGTGCGTGCCTTCAGGATCTATACCTTCATCCTGATGGTAACAATGGGAAGAGGGCATGTCCTGACGGTGGTCCTTAATGATGGACGCCTCCTTTCTGAGGCACCACTCCCTGAAGATTTATTGGATAGCACGGAGACGAGTATCCATGATGGAGCTGACCAGATTTACCACTCTGGAGCTTACTTCAATCCTGTGCAGTAGCTCCCCCCCCCCCCCCCCCCCATACCAGACAGTGCTGCAGCCAGTCAGAACGCGCTCTGTGGTACTTCTGTAGAAGTCTGTATCAGCGGAGTAACCAAAGTAACAACACTTTGGAATTACAGGCTCCACAGTAGTAGCTGAGTTCATTTCAATGTAGTACATTGGTCTGTTCCAGAATTAGGAACAGTGGCCGCTGCTTGTATATACATAGCACCTTCTTTACAGATAGCTTTTATCTAGAGGAATAATTGTTCAAAGGATAGGTCTGTAGCTAAGCAACCAGCAGTTATCCTACATTGTAGCTTCCTCAATCCAGAAATGATTTGCTCCACAGGGTTGAAACTAGATGTTGTCCAAAATTGATCTAGCTTTGGCACTTGGCACTCTGCCAAAGCCACCATGTTAGGAACTGGTTTCTGTTTGGAAATAAAAAGATGTAATCTTTGCAGCATGGCACACTTCCTTAATACAGTAGGATAGACCTTGACATGACCCTGAATATGTTCTCTGAGAACTGCCTCTCTGTTTCCCTTTTAGAAATTTGGGGTCTGTCCACTCCCAGAGACATAGGAGCAGAACTGGGCCATTCTGGTCATTCAGGATGCTCCGTCATCGGATCCTGGCTGATCTATTTTCCCTCTCAACCCCTCTTCTCTTGCCTTCTTCCCATAACTATTGATGGCCTTATTAATCAAAAACCTATCAACCTCTGCTTTAAATATACCCAATCATTTGGCTTCCACTTCCATCTATGGCAATGAATTCCACAAAATCATCACTTTTTGACTAAAAGAATTCCTTCTCATCTCTCAAAGAGAAGTATTTCTATTCTGAGGCTGTGCCCTCTGGTCCTAGTATTGGAAACATCCTCTCCACATTCACTCTTTCTGGACCTTTCAATATTCAAAAGGCTTTAATGAGATCCCCCCCATGTTTTTTGAAACTCTGGTGAGTACAGGCCCAAAGAATCAAACGCTCCTCATACGTTAACTTTTTCATTCCTAGGATTATCCTTGTAAGCGACTTACTACCACGTCCCTTTGCATAAGAAATTTCTGAATTTGCTTCTTGTTTAGAAATCTCTAATTTTGTTGTGGTTTGGAGGGTTGCATGCCTCAATGACCCAGAGAGCAATGTTGGCTGAAGTCAGGGCTTTACGCTTTAACTCTTGGTAGGGTCACTCATGCTAGACAGGTCAAAGGGTAAAGGACAGACCTAGAGTGATCCACCAGTCCTCCAGGTTTAGGGGTTCAGCTCAGGGCCAACAACTCTAACTAGTAAAACAAAATTGTTATGAAACAACAATGAAGAATCATTCTACATCTGAGTATAATGGTATTCCTGAGTCCCCAACTGGGACTTGCATGACTGACAGTAGTAAAAACCAAGAGGAAGCTACTGAAGATGATGAAGAAAGCCCAGAACACCGCTGAAGACGGAAGACCTTCATTGCTGTCCTAAATGCCAGTGGTGTAACAGACAGTAAGTAACTTTTCATTAAGAAAATAACTTACACATTTATTCCTTCTACCAAGGTGCATGGCCATATACTTCCTTACACTGTACTAGATCTTCCATTTCTTCCAGATCTTGCCCATTCTCCCAATCCATCCAAATCCTTCTCAGACTCTGTGCTTTCTCAACCCTATTTGCCCCTCCATCTATCTTTGTAACACCCACAAATTTAGCAACAAAGCCATCAACTCTGTCATCCAACTCATTCGCATATCATGTGAAAAGTAACGGACCCAACACAGACTCTTACTTAACACCACTAGTCACTGGCAGCCAACCAGAAAAGGTCCCCTTTATTCCCACTCTTTGCCTTCTCCCAGTCAACCAATCTTCCATCCATGCTAGTATCTTTCCTGTAATCCCAACGGTTTACCTTGTTAAGCCGCCTTGTGCACCATCTTAAGACCATAAGATATAGGAGCTGAAGTAGGCTATTTGGCCCAATGAGTGCTCCGCCATTCAATCATGGGCTGATCCAATTCTTCCAGTCATCCCCACTCCCCTACCTTCTCCCCCATACCCTTTGATGCCCTGGCTGATCAAGAACTTAATCTATCTCTGCCTTAAATGCAACCAATGACTTGGCCTCCACAAAGGCTCATGGCAACAAATTCCACAGATTTACCACGCTCTGACTAGAGTAATTTCTCTTCATCTCTGTTCTAAGTGGACATCCTTCAATCCTGAAATCATGCCGTCTTGTCCTAGACTCCCCTACCATGGGAAATAACTTTGCCATATCTAATCTGTTCAGGCCTTTTAACATTCGGAATGTTTCTATGAGATCCCCCCTCATTCTCCTGAACACCAGGGAGTACAACCCAAGAGGTGACAGACATTCCTCATGCGGTAACCCTTTCACTCCAGGAGTTATTCTCATGAATCTCCTCTGAACCCTCTCCAATGTCAGTGTATCCTTTCTAAAATAAGGAACCCAAAACTGCACACAATACTCCAAGTTTGGTCTCACGAGTGCCTTATAGAGCCTCAACATCACACCCCTGTTCTTATATTCTATACCTTTAGAAATGAATGCCAACATTGCATTCGTCGCCTTCATCACCGACTCAACCTGGAGGTTAACCTTTAGGGTATCCTGCACAAGGACTCCCAAGTCCTTTTGCATCTCTGCATTTTGAATTCTCTTCCCATCTAAATAATAGTCTGCCTGTTTATTTCTTCCACCAAAGTGCATGACCATACACTTTCCAACATTGTATCTCATTTGCCACTTCTTGGCCCATTCCCCTCAACTATCTAAGTCTCTCTACAGGCTCTCTGTTTCCTCAACACTACCCACTCCTCCACCTATCTTTGTATCATCGGCAAATTTAGCCATAAATTCATTAATCCTATAGTCCAAATCATTGACATACATCACAAAAATCTTGCCAAAGGCATTTTGAAAATCCAAATAAACAACGTCCACTGACTCTCTTTTGTCTATCCTATCTGTCTTGGTCTGAAATGTCAACTGTTTATTCCCTTCCACTAACTTGTTGCCTGAGTTGATGAGTTCAAGCAGCATTTTGTGCATGTTACTTCCGATTTCTAGCATGTGCAGAATCTCTTCTCACTTTGTATAAAAACAAACTTTACCTGCTCTTACCTGCTATTCATCAGTTGCCTCCTTGCCAAAGTGACTCGAGTCTAAGCATCAGACCTCAGACACTTACATTGGCCCACTCACACAAATGCCACTCCAAAATGACCTCTGGGATCTGGCTTTGCCCTTTGAACCAAAGCAGTAGTTCCCCCACTTTGTGCACTCCAACAATAGCTGCTTTGCTTAAACCTAGCTTCTGTTTAATGGCACTCGCCGATTGTCGAATTGCCCAATCAATCTCGAACTCAGCAGAAAATCCAACAGGCCCCCCTTGCTTTTTAAATCTGGTGCTACTTATGATTATCCAGCAACACTTGGATTAGCGTGTGCTCCTTTAAGAGAGGTCCATAAGACCGTAAGATATAGGAGCAGAATTGGGCTATTTGGCCCATCGAGTACTTACTTGTTTATTGATTCTTCTATATTATGTATTGCATTGAACTGCTGCTGCTAAGTTAACAAATTTCACGACACATGCAGGTGATAATAAACCTGATTCTTATTCTGAGTCTGCTCTGCCATTTCACCTTTGCTGATCCAAATTTCCTCTCAGCCCCAATCTCCTGCCTTCTGCCCATATCCCTTTATGCCCTGACCAATCAAGAATCTTATCAACCTCAGTAATACAAAAACTTGGCCTCCACAGCTTCACCACACTCTGGCTAAAGAACTTCCCCCATTCTCCATTCAGAAAGGATACCCCTCTATTCTGAGGCTGCGCCCTCTGGTCTTAGACTCTCCAATCAAAGGAAACATCCTCTCCACTCTATCAAGGCTTTCACCATTCAATAGGTTTCAATTAGGTTACCCCTCATTCTTCTGTATTCCAGTGAATACAGGCCCAGAGCCATCAAATGCTCTTCATATGGCAAGCTATTGAATCCTGGAAACATTGTCGTGAACCCTTTGACTCTCATCAATTGTTATCAATGCACCAAGAAAGCATTCTGTCAGATGCTGTAAACCGCCGCTTCAAATATGCCCAATGACTTGGCCTCCACAGCCTTCTATGGCACTGAACTACACAGGTTCACCATCTTCTGACAAAAGAAGGTCATCCTCATCTCTGTTCTAGAGGGGCGTCTTTGTATTCTGAGACGGTGCATAAAATGTTGAACTGCCCAAATTCCCAAACAGCCAATGGACATTTCTTCCAGACAGTGAATCCATGTTCAATTGGCACCAATAAGAATGAGGACCATGTACTACAGTACCGGAATGGTCACATTTTTGCTCTAGTAACACAGCAGACACGTTTGATCAATTGCCAACAGTCGGTAGTATTAATTAGCACGCTAATTGGTCACATGGATATAATTGGGCGGCGCAGGCTGGCTTTAGTTGGAGATAAAATAAAAATAAATAATTCAATACTTTCATGGTAAAAGATTGTTGTGGATCAGGGACCCCAAGTACAGAGGATGTAGCCAAAGCATGTTTTAATGACCTGTGTATGTTCTGTCCTCCAAAGCCAAGGAGCATTTGTTTTTGAGTAATGCAAAGAGTGATACAGCCTTGTAGGAATCAATCAATGTGGTTTCAATATTAGCTAGCCAGCCAGTGGTGTAGTGGTATAAGCACTGGAATTTGAGTGGTTCACAGGTACGAATCCAGCTGGCTCCTTGCACGCTTTCCATCTGCGCTAGATTGAGCATCGAGCTAGCAACTTGGCCTCATAAAAAACAGATGAATGCTAACAAAAGAACGAGGTTGCCACCCAATGCGCCACAAGGCGACAAGGCATGGAGGGGAATAACAATAACATTAACTAACTAATCCCAAAAATGAGCGCAGTAAAGAAACATCAGCAGGGAAAGGAATAGTAATTTGTTAGTAACGTTCCTACATTGCTGTTCGCTAATTTCCAGGTATGAAACCTGTGCCCCACATATTGACACAGTCATGAAGAAAGCAGGCCAGCGGCTCCACTTTGTTAGGAGATTCGTGCCACCAAAGACTCGCAAGCTTCTACAGATGTACTGCGGAGAGCATTCTGATTGGTTGTATCACCAGCTGGTATGGAGGCTCCAATGCAAAGGATCAAAAGAGGCTGCATATCTAGTCTTGGCCCAAACTATTGACTGATTCTTCCCCTCAGTAGATGCTCCCTCTACCTATCAAATGATCCCAATGGCGTGTGCCACAAATAGCCTCTGACAACCATGTCCAGCTCCTGGCCTTCACATGTGGCTTTGCTACTAAGCTCAGTGGAACCTTTTCTACTGACAGGAGAAGGGGCAGAGGTGGGTTACTAGAGCCTTAAAGCCAGTTACTTCGGGCAGATGGGGCTCGTCAGCTGTGGTTGGCAGCTCATCTAGGAGAACAAAAACTCTGATCTCTAACCTCCACTGACTTGTGGTTATACCCACTCACGGGGCAAGCTTTAGGAGCAAACCCCAAGGAAAATATCCAGAGCCAGTCCTACATTGAGTTTGCTGCTGATTGGCACTTCTGGTATCAAACTGTATCGGTCTCTCCCACTACTTTGGGTTCATCAGATGCATGGAGAGGGGAAGCTTGCCACATGGGCAACAGCCTCTGCTCCATATCGTACTGCTCAGGCTTGCATATCTGGACAGCCAGGACACAATATCCATGGTCAACTCTGACCGGTGGAGGCCTTTGGATGCTACCTGACCGGCTGTGATCCCCCAAAATTTTGTGTGTATTCCTGATTGCCACTTACGTTATGGGTAGGTTGCATTTATGTCAGGGTAAGTTTTTCACGTAGAGAGTGTTGGGATCATGGAATGCACTGCCAGTGAAGGTGGTAGAGTTGGATACAATAGGGTCTTCTAAGAGACTCTTAGATAGGTTCGTGGAGCTCAGAAAAATAGAGGGCTATGTGGTAGGGAAATTCTAGGCATCTTCTCGGGTGGGTTACATAGTTGGCACAACATTGTGGGCCAGAGGGCCTGAAATATGATGTAGATTTTCTATGTTTCTAAACTTTAATTTAAAACATGAGGCTGCTTAACGAGTTAAGAGCCCATAGTATTACAGGAAAGGTACTGGCATGAATCAAACAGAGGCTGATTGTCAGCAGGCAAAGAGTGAGAATAAAGGGAGACTTTTCTGTTTGGCTGCTGGTAACTAGTGGTATTCCACAGGGGTCTGTGTTGAGACTGCTTCCCTTTACATTTGTAACCCTCTCATCATGACTCATAATGAACTAGGCTGGCTATCAGCCACGTGACTCAGCATTGCATGGGTAATGCTGAGAAGGCCACCTTCCATAAGGAACAAACATCCAGGGTTGGTGGGATTCAGGCTCAAACAAACAGGAAAGTTGTAATGATCTATTGAGGGAATGGAAATTACAGTGAATGCTGTATAAATAATGCCCCAAGCAAGGTTATTATTTGCCAGGAAATAATAGAACTTGCACTGGCATAGACTTAAAGTGGAAGGATGTATATTTACAGATATTTCAACTTTAACAATAGAAAAAAGGGCCCTTAATGGTTAAATCAATCTAAATGTGCACATAAACATTGGAGCTTATTGCTGGATATTCAATGCCTTAATTACTCATGGCATTGAACCCACGTTCTGCTTGAAAGACACCAGCCACATTTTGAGCAAATGACTCCTTATCTTAGCAGAAGCAAAAATACTAAACTGTGAAGCCTAATTAACAGAACATAAGGTGTTTTACAACAAAGCTGCAGAAAATAAAACACTTAACAGCACAACAGCAGTGAGACAATAAACCATGCTCTTAGTCAGGGCATTACGCATTATATGTCAATGACTTGGATAACTGAATTGATGACTTTGTGGCAAAGTTTGCAGATGATATGAAGACAGGTGAAGGGGCAGGTAGTTTTGAAGATGGAGAGAGGCTACAGAAGGATTTAGACATATTAGGAGAATGGGCAGAAAAGTGGCAGATGGCATACAATGTCGGGAAGAGTATGGTTATGCACTTTGGTAAAAGAAATAAAAACATAGACTGTTTTTAAATGGAGAGAAATTCAAAAAACTGCGGTGCAAAGGGACTTGGGAGTCCTTGAGTAGGATTCCTTAAAGGTTCATTTGCAGGTTGAGTTGGTGATGAAGAAGGCAAATGGGACGTCTGCCTTAATTTCAAGAGCACTAGAATATAAAAGCAAGAATGTAAAGTTGAGTATTTATAAAGCACTGGTGAGGCCTCACTTGAAGTATTGTGAGCAATTTTGGGTCCCTTATCTAAGAAAGGATGTGCTGACATTGGAAGAGGGTTCAAAGGAGGTTCACAGAAATGATTCCGGGATTGAAAGGCTTTTCATATGAAGAGCATTTCAATGCTCTTATCGAAACCTATCAAAAGTTGAAAGGCCTTGATAGGGCAGATATGGAGAAGGTTTTTTCTTTGGTGGGGGAGTCTAAGACCAGAGGACAGAGCCTCAGAATAGAGGGGAATCCTTTTAGAATGGAGATGAGGAGGAATTTCTTCAGGCAGAGAGTGGTGAATCTGAAGAATTTGTTGCCACAGGTGGCATTGAGGCCAAATTTTTGGGTATATTTAAAGCAGAGGTTGTTAGATCTTTGATTAGTCAGGGCATGAAGAGATATGGGGAGAAGGCAGGAGATTGGGTCTGCGAATTTAAATGGATCAGCCATGATGAAATGCCAGAGCAGACTCGATGGCCAAATGACCTAATTCTACTGTTATATCTTATGGCCCTATGGTCTTAAAATATCTTTTCTAAGCAACACACAGAAATTGCTGGAGGAGCTCAGTAAGTGAAGCAACATTTATGGAGTAAAATAAGCATAAATAAAATAAAATAGTCAATGTTTCAGGTCAAGACCCTTCATTAGGGTCTCTGCCCAAAACATCAACTATTTAAAAATTAGCTTTATTTGTCACGTGCATCAAAATACCAAACGTACAGTGAAATCCATTGTTTTGTGTCAATGGCCAACACAGTCTGAAGTGTGCTGGCAGCAAGCTGCAAGCGTCACTATGCTTTGGCATGTGGGAGGAAACCAGAGCACCCAGAGTAAACCCGTATGGTCACAGGGAGAATGTACAAACTCCTGACAGACAGTGCTGGGTATTGAACCCCAATCTTACACTTGGTGCTGTCTTCCCATTCATAAATGCTGCCTGACTTGATGAGTTCCTCCAGCATTTTCTGTGCGTCGCTCAAGACTTCCAGCATGTGCTGAATCTCCTGCTTTAAATATTTTCTCTGCGTGCTCTATCTACAGACCCCATCCTAACAGCAGCTTTTGAAATGCACCGCACAACTCCCGTATACTGACAGGGACCCCGTGAAACAGAGCAACAAAAATCACAATGTAACCTGTGGCTCTTGTAGATAAGTTATGACTTGTGATGTGACTGAGATTAAACTCTGAACAAGCAGCTAGTAGTTTACTGACCTTCCCTTTCCCAAAGACATAGGAGCAGAATTCGGCCATTCAGCCCACCACATCTGCTCCACCATTCCATCATGACTGATTTTTAAGACCGTAAGATAGGAGTAGAATTAGGCCATTTGGCCCATCAAGTCAGCTCCACCTTTCATCATGGCTGATTCATTTTTCCTCTCAACCCACCCTCCTATTTTCTCCCTCTTTCCTTCAGGTCCCGACCAATCAAGAATCTATCAACGTCTGCCTTAAATATACATTCAGATGGCCTCCATAGCTGCCTGTGGCAATGAATTCCACAGATTCACCACTCTAGGACTAAAGAAATTCTCCCTTATCTCCATTCTAAAAGGAAGGCCCTCTATTCTGAAGCTGTGTCCTCTGGTCTTAGACTTTCCCACAATAGAAAACATCCTCTCTACATCCACTCTTTCACCATTCACAAACAAGAGAAAATCTGCAGATACTAGAAATCCAAGCAACACACATAAGATGCTGGAGGAACTCAACACATCAGGCAGCATCTGTGGAAAAGAGTACAATCGACGTTCCAGACAGAGACCCTTCAACAGGACCACTTGATAGGTTTCAATAACGTCACCCCTCATTCTTCTGAATTCCAGAGAATACAGGCCCAGAGCCATCAAACACTCTTCATATGACAAGCTGTTCAACTTGGAATCATTTTCATGTACCTCCTTTGAACCCTCTCCAGTTGTAGCACATTCTTTCTAAGACAAGGTGCCCAAAACTGCTCACAGTACTCCAAACAACACACACAAAACGACGAAACATCGACAGCGCTTCTCCCTATAGATGCTGCCTGGCCTGCTGTGTTCCACCAGCATTTTGTGTGTGTCGTTGTTTGAATTTCCAGCACCTGCAGATTTCCTCGTGTTTGCACAATACTCCAAGTGAGGCCTCACTAGTGCTTTATAAAGTCTCAGCATTGCATCCTTGTTTTTATGTTCTAGTCCTTTTGAAATGAATGCTAACATCGAATTTGCCTTCCTCACTACAGATTCAACCTGCAAATTAACCTTTAGGGAATCCTGCACAAGGACTCCCAAGTCCCTTTGTGTCTCTGTTTTACTTTTGTTCTTGCTCTCCATTTAGAAAACAGTCAAGCCTTTCATTTCTTCTACCCAAAGTGCATGACCACACACTTCTTGACACCGTGTTCCACTTTCTGCCACTTTTTTGCCCATTCTCCTAATCTAAGTCTTTGTAACGTCTCTACTTCCTCAAAACTACCTGCCCCTCCGCCTATTTTCATAACGTCTGCAAACTTTGCAACAAAGCCATTAATTCCATCTAAATCATTAAAATATAATGTAAAAAGAATCAGTCGCAACACAGAGCCCTATGGAAATCTACTAGTCACCGGCAGCCAATAAGAAAAGGCTCCCTTTATTCCTACTCTTTGCTTCCTGCCAGTCAGCCACTGCTTTATCCATGCTGGAAAATTGTTAAACACCTTTATTATCCTTCTCAATCCCATTCTCCTCCCTTCTCCCAATAATAGCCTTTGACACCCTTAATCGACTTCTACCTTAAATATACCCATTGACTTGGCTTCCACAGCCAATTGTAACAATGAATTCCACAGATTCTCTGCCCTCTGGCTAAAGAAATTCCTCCTCACCTCTGTTCTTTAGGGACGCCCTTCTATTCAGTGGTTATGCCCTCTGGTCCCAGACTCTCTCACTATTGTAAACGTTCTCTTCAAAATGCTGAATAAATTAAAGCTTCCACCACCATCAGCGGTGGTGGAAGTAGATACAATAGAGTATTTTAAGAGCCTCTTAGATAGGTACATGGAGCTTAGAAAAATAGAGAGCTATGCGCTAGGGAAATTCTAGGTAGTCTCTAGAGTAGGTTACATGGTCAGCACAACATTGTGGGCCGAAGGGCCTGTAATGTGCTGTAAATTTCTATGTTCTATGTTCTCTTGTACTGTGAGCACTTGCAGAGATCTACAAACACTGAAGAAACACAACAGTTTCAGGGTGACAGTCCCAGTGAAGCTAAATACTCTTAATTAATAGATATCATGGAACATAGAACATTACAACAGCCCTTTGGCCAATGATGTGCCAACGTTTTAACCTATTCTAAGGTCAGTCTAATCCCTCCCTCCCCCATTACTCTCCATTCTGTATCATACATGCACCTATCAAAGAGTTTCTTAAATGCCAATAATGTATCTGCCTCTACCATCACCCCTAGTTTCATGCATTCAGTATTCTCTGTGTAAAATATTTACCTCTGACATCCCCCGTATACGTTCCTCCAATCACTTTAAAATGAGGCCCCCTGCTATTAGCCATTCCTGTCCTGGGAAAAAGATAATTGTTAAATCTTTTTGATCTTGGCTCGATTTCTATCAAGGTAAACTACATTTTCAACCTTCCTCTTCAGGCATAGTTGATGACCTGTCTGTGTGCTTATAAAGCAACATACAGAGAATAATGGAAATTTTTTGAGATAAGCTATGGTAACCGGCCCAACGAGTTCACACTGCCAAATGACACCCATGTGACGAATTAACCTACTGACCTATATGTCTTTGGAATGAGGGAGGAAGCCGAAGCACCCAGAGGAAACTCGTGGTAACGGGGAGAACGTACACACGTCCAACCTGGTGGAGCAGGACCACTAAAGGAGCGTATGCAGCAGAAATCAGACGCACCGCGGAGGCTCAGAGGAAACGCGCCGCGCGCATGGCTCGAGCTACCTCCACTTCCACTGCAGCACCTACCCTCATGTGTCCCACATGTGGGTGAGCTTTCAGGGCCGGGATTGGCCTCACTAGTCACCTCACAAACCCTCCACCTGACAGAAGTCGTGGTCGTGGTTGACTCCGAAGGACAAACAACAACAACAACAACACACTCCTTACAGACAGCAGCAGGAATCGAACGCGGGTCGCAGGTGCTCTAATGGCGCTTCGCTAACTGTTTCACTATCATGACAGCTGGAATACTTTGGACATAGGGATATTGACCCAAAATGTTTTGTTGGTTACATGGGTTTTTTTAAGTTTGCCTTCACAAAATTGTGGCCGTTTTTTGCAAGGAAGTGGAAATTAGTGACCTGGTGACTTTGACAGGGAAGTCCCAGTTTCGTTGAGTTACATCAGCTGGTGAAATATTGGAGTGCTCAGTTAGCTCAAAGTTCCTAGTAAATGAAAAAGAAGAACAACACACGTTCCTAATCCCATTCGATGACTTCCTCTATCAACATAGCACATGCAGAAAAGCACAGAAATCTCTGGAGGAGCTCAAAGTTGAGTGTACTATCACAAGCACAGGTACATGTATGTACTTGTGCAGTTAAACATTTGCAAATGCAAGAGATTCTGCAGATCATAAACACCAGAATGTCTGCAGGTGCTGGAAACCCAAAGCAACATGGACACACACACACACACACACACACACACACACACACACACACACACACACACACACACACACACACACACACACACACACACACACACACACACACACACACACACACACACACACCAATTCAACAGGTCAGCCAGCATCTATCAAAATGAATAAACAATTGATGTTTTGGACCAAGGCACCTCTATGGGACTAGAAAGGAAGGGGGAAGATGGCAGCATAAAAATATGGAGGTAGGGGAATGAGGATAGTTAGAAGGTTTTAAGTGAAGCCATGTATGTAGGAAAGATAAATGCACAAAATGGTGGAAGATCTCAGCAGGACTGGCAGTATATATGGAGGGGAATAAGCAGTCATCCATTTATCAGGACTTGACTGCAGCAGCATTGCAGGCATATGGCATCATACAAGCTGCATTCATGAGAAAAAATATAAATTAAACATACATTGATCACAATTTTTAAAGAAAGAACATGACTGGGGAAAAAAGAAAATAAAGTTTATTTTAGTCAAAATGAACAAAGTGGTTATCTTGTTGCTAAACTGTAGTGTTTATGACTGTTCAGTTTAGTTCAAGAACTGAGTGGTTGATGGGAAATTGCTTTTCTTGAACCTGGTGGTGTGGGACTTCAGGTTTCTGTGCCTTCTGCCTAATGGTAGAGCATGAAGATAGCACCGCATGGCTCAGCAGATCAGGCAGCATCTATGGAGAGAAATGGAGTGTTGACAGGTTTATCATAAGTCCAGATGAAGGACCTTGACCCAAAACGTTGCCCCCACATTTCTCTCCATGGATGCTGCCTGGCCCATTGTGTTCTTCCAGCATTTTCTCCAGATTCCAGCCTCTGTATTGCATGCGATGAGTTATAATAAGATCCATTGAGTTAGAAGTTGTCCTCAAACCCTTGCCATATATTTTTTTTAGTGGGGAGAGGGTCTTCAATCTGTTTTCTCAATAGATGCTGCCTGATCTGCTGAGTGACCTCAACATTTTCTGACTCTGTTAGAGTTTGGAGTGTGCTTGGGGCATGTTGCACTTCAAGATATTGAATGAACTGGCATGATACTGGAAAATGATTGCCACGTCTTTAGAGCTGGGGTCTGTGGAAGATAAAGACGTTGGATGAACAGTTTTTAACACCTAATGCTCACTGTATGGAAACAAAAATGCCTTTCATTTCCACCTTCAACTTTTATTGAGCTAGGTATAACTTACATGCTTCACCATTTACCAGCTATTATTATGAGTCTCACGGGAGTATCCTCACTGCATTGTGGCCTCCCTGAGACAGGTGGTCTCTGACGGTTTACAGCTCAAGACAAATACTAACAGCTGTGCATGTTCCTGCTTAGGCACATGTTGTTCATGTTCTGCTTTCTCATTGGAAGAAGTTGGACCTAAATGCTTTATTATGGTATTTCATATCGGAGGAACTCTTACCTTGTGGATTTAAGACGCGCTGCAAAGACCTGGGTGCAGGAATCTTGGATGACATACCCATATGGTATAGACCTGGTGGGTGTGAAACCTTTTGGATGGGACCATACTCAAGGTTGTGACCTCTCCTCTCAGGTAGATTTAAAATATTTCAAGGCAAAGAAAAGTTGGGGTGTCTTGTTCAATGTTTATCCCACAGCCGACATCCTTAAAGAAAGAACTTTTTTTCTTGAAGTGTTTTCCCTGTTGTGATCTATGTATCTTGTTAATCGAAAACAACACACACAAAATGCTGGAGGAACTCAGCAGGTCAGGCAGCGTCTATGGAAAAAAGTAACCAGTTGACTGAAAAGGAAGGGGCCTGAAGAAGGGTCTTGGCCTGAAACATCGACTGTTTACTCTCTTCCACAGATGCTGAGTTCTCCTAGCATTTTGTGTGTGTTGTTTTGGATTTCCAGCATTTGCAAATTTCTTGTGTTGGTCTCAATTTCAATGCCATTAGGCTTTACAATTCTACCGCCAGGACTTAAGAACTTTTTAAAAGCTATTATTAATGCTTTTTGAGATAGTGATTTAGATGCATATCATATTTTTTACTGAGTTAAGTATTGTATGTAATTAGTTTTGCTACAACAAGTGTATGGGACATTGGAAAAAAGTTGAATTTCCCCATGGGGATGAATAAAGTATCTATCTATCTATCTATCTAGTTAATCCAAATAAGTGCATGGATAGAAAAGGTTTAGAGCAGGGGTTCCCAATTTTTTTTATACCATAGACCCGTACCATTAACCCAGGGGCCCATGGACCTCAGATTGGGAACCCCTAGTTTAGAGGGATATGGGTCAAATGCAGGCAAATGGGACTAGCTTAAGTGGACTGGGCACTTTAGTTAGTATAAAAGAGTTGGGCTGAAAGGCCTGTTATCCATATTGACTTACTCTCCGATGCTACAAATTTGCTAACTAGATTACAACGGTGGCAACAGACAGGGTGTGTTCTGGAGTTAGGGTATATAGCAAACATTGATTTCACTGGCAACCAATCTTCAGATTTGAATATGGATGCAAATTGAATTTACAATGCGGCTCAGAAGAATTAGACCTCAGTTGCCTGCACGTGCAAGATTGCAGCCTCTGTGGAGGCTGTCTGTGGAGATTAACTCCACACTCCATTTTGGTTGAATGGAGTGTTGATGCAAAGAAGTTGTGTGAAAACTACATATATCTGTTACCTTTGATCTTTAGCATATAAAAATGTCATGTAGTATTGGGTCTGGAGCC
This sequence comes from Hemitrygon akajei, assembly GCF_048418815.1. Classification (NCBI taxonomy): domain Eukaryota; kingdom Metazoa; phylum Chordata; class Chondrichthyes; order Myliobatiformes; family Dasyatidae; genus Hemitrygon; species Hemitrygon akajei. The sequence goes on along the minus strand of NC_133150.1, from coordinate 42,605,803 downwards.
CTCATCTTCCAAGAGTATCTCAATATGATGCCTATTGATCATTTCTGTTGAATAGAACACTTCTAAAGCCACTAGTTTCAGTGTTTCTCCAGTGACCTCGTTCACATCACAACAACAACACTTCAGAAAGTATTTCACTGGCTGTACAGTGCCATGGGAGAGCCAGAAATGGACAAGAGGGTTACTATATAAATGACTGAAGTGTCAAATTTTGTGACCTAAATTCACCTGCAGGTCAGTTTTTGGCAAATAAGTTTTGGTGAGTTTGCTAGAACACAGAACAGAATGGTACAGCACAGTGCAGGCCCTTTGGCCCATAATGTTGTGCTGACCTTTTAATCTACCCTTCGCTCCCTCCATTTTCGTTCATCAATCATGATGACCCAAGAGATGTTTAGAGTCTGCTGCCCTGCATAGGTATGATGGAACGGGCTGCCTCATCCAGTTCCCATGGTAATATCCATGATTGCAGCTTGCAATCACAAAGGGGGACCCTCGCTACGTCAGGTTGCAAGCAGGGAGTTTGGTCCCTTCAGAAGTGTCTCGTTTTCTTTGTGGTTTTGTAACCCGGCAACTGTGGAGTGTTTAGCAACAACACAACTGCACTTTCCTGTGTGCATTGGTGCAGGCTGTTCTCTGTAACCACAACTCAGCCGAGAACGGCAGGTGCTTTCGGAGATTGTCCAGAGCGTCAGCATTGGCTTTTCACCTGCCTTCGCCAGACTTCGACCTGGATGTCATGAAGCCTCCTTTATTTCTTTACACTAAATAAAAAGCCTCCCCACCATTGAGGACATCTTGGAAAGATGGTGTTACAACCAGGAATCCTTTTTAAAGCTAGTATTTTTTTCAGCCAGTATGTGGATTGTATTTCCTCATTGGTACGCAGTGGTCCTTGGATTGTTTACCTTTTATGTCTAATTGTTTGTCTTTGGGCTGTCTTGTCTGTTCTTTCACTTTATTTTGCAGGTGTCCCATTTGGGATCATGGGGATTGTTACGCTCTCTTTGTATTTCTCACTTTTATTCAATTTGGGGTAATATAATTAGCATTGGATTTTCAATCTCTTGCATTATATTTGTGGTTTTTGGGGGTTACTGCCTCGTCTGGACACCAGGGCTGTCTGATTGGTCCTGAATTCTGACGTGCTCCTGGGCGTATTTCAGGAAAGCAGGCCAACTCCGCTTTGCTCAGTCACCGTGGCTCCTTGTCTGGTGAAACTCTGACCGAGTTCTCCTGTGTATCGTGAGTGATTTAATTTCTTCAAGATTCTGTACAGTTTGCCTGAGTTCTTGTTTGTGTTTTTGGTTAATTTCTGTAGTAAGTCATTTGCTTTGTTTGAATTGCTGGACTATCTGAGATTACTGCACTTGAGTCCGCTAGTGACCCTGACAGATGGTGCCTCAAGAAGATGGCATCCATTATTATGGACCCTCACCAGCTGGGACAAGCCTTCTTCATGTTACTACAAATCAGGAGGAAGGGACAGGAGCCTGAAGACACAAAATCCGTGATTCAGGAACAGCTTCTTCCGCTCCTCTGTCGGAAATCTGAATGGTCCATGAAGCCATGAATAGTACCTCATTCTTTTGCACTATTTGTTTGTTTGTTCAAAGTAAATTTATTATCAATGTGCATATGTGTCACTATATACAACCCTGAGATTCATTTTTCTTGTAGGCAAACACAATAAATCCATAGAATAACAATCATAACAGAATCAATGAAAGACTGCACCAACTTGGGCATTCAACTAATGAGCAAAAGGCAACAGACTGTGCAAATACAGAAATAAATAAGAATAATTTTAAAAAGCAGTAAATAGCGAGAACATGAGAGTCCTTGAAAGTGAGTCCGTTGGTTGTGGGAATATTTCAATGCTGGGGCAAGTGAAAATGAGCGAAGTTATCCCCTTTGGTTCAAGAGCCTGATGATTGAGGGGCAATAACTGATCCTGAACCCAGTGGTGTGAGTCCTGAGGCTCCTGTACCTTCTTCCTGATGGCAGCAGCAAGAGGAGAGGATGTTTGATTATTTATTGTAAATTATAGTAATTTTTTAATGCCCCACCATTGATAGCATCTTCAAACATAGTTCCTTAAGAAGGTGGCACCATCCAGTACATGTCTTGTTTCATTGCTGTCTTCGGGGAGGAGGTACAGGGCCTGAAGACACACACTGAACATTTTAGGAACAACTTCTTCCTCTCCACCATCAGATTTCTGAACAGTCCATGAATCCATGAGCACCACTTCACTGTTCCTCTTTTGCACTATTTATTTATTTCAGTTTTTAATTGTAACTTAAAGCAACTTTTTTTCATGGTCTTGCACTGTGGTGTTTCCACAAAATAACAAATTTCACAACATATGTCAATGATAATAAACCTGATTCCAATTCCAATTCTTGAGCAAGTCAGAATAGTGTAGCTGTTAGCTAACACTATACAGAAGGAACGATTGAGGTTCACTTCCCTCTGCTGTCTGCAAGGTGTTGGTACATTCTCCCCATGACAGCGTGGGTTTCCTTCTTATGGTCAACGTTTTGGTCCGAGACCCTTCATCAGGATTGGATAATAGATGCTATTCCACCGATGTTGCCGGGCCTGCTGAGTTCCTCCAGCATTTTGTGTGTGTTGATCTGATAGAAGTGTTTAAAATGATGAGAGACGTAAGTAAGTTGGATGACAGCAATCTTTTTCCCATGGTAGGGGAGTCCAAACATAGAGTGCATAGGTTTAGGGTCAGAAGGGAAACGTTTACAAGGACCTTATTGGTAACTTTTTCACTCAGAGGGTGGTGAGTATATGGAGTGAACTGTGGGTGTCATGAACTCTTTGGACCAGCGAGGGGAGCCAGGTAGCAGCAAGTCTCTACTCACCTGACTGTCATATATTTGAGTTTATTAGAGTTGTTTAGTGACTACTTTTATCATTAAGCCGTCACCATGTTTCTCGTGACACTTGCTACGTGAGTACGGTTTCCTTATGCTTCTCATTCTTAAGTGATTAGTTTTTGATTTCCACCCACAAGGGGTTCCTGTGTTTTATGTTCTAATTAAGGTTAGTCTGGACCAGCGCTCATCATTGAGTCCCAGTGGAATTCTGTGTGAACTACCACTCAAGTTCTGAGTAAGCGAGCTCGAGTTTGAATACTCCCTGTACTATTCTCCCAATAAATCTTCATCATTAATTTCTACTATCAAGTCCTGAGTTTATTCTGTACCTGGGTCCACTCGTCTGAAGTTTGTTACAGCCAGGGAAAGTAGTTGAGGCAGGTACAGTAATATTATTTAAGAAGTACTTGGATAGGTATAGGGAGAGGAAGGAGGGATATGGGGTGAAAGTGGAGGACTGGGAGTAGCTGGGTCAGCATGGACTGGTTGGGCTGAAAGTCCTCTATTGCCCTATGACCTTATGCCTTTTGTGTATGTTGGCTACACTGGATGAAAAAGAATTAATAATAGTGTTTCTATTGTACATACAGAAAAAGAAAGTCTTTTGAATACAACTGGCTCTGATTAACAGGTAAACCAGTGGGGCTCGATGATACAAGCAGCGTTGATGTTTCTTCTGGCTGTGGTTTCTGGAGCCAACGATCATCGTTTCAAAATAAGGGGGAGGCTCTTCTGTAGAGAACCACCTCACAGCGCCACCAACCTGCCCGACACAGCTCCTGGGTTCCAGGTTTCACCTGAGCCTCTGGTGCTGCTGCTCCACAGTTTAAGACTGCGATGGGGTTTCCCAGAAAAGCACAGTGTCGCTGAAGGTGGTAACCAATAGTGCAGTCTAGTCATGGACAGGTAGTTGAGGACCAACTGTTTCTGCAGGACAGAGATGTGCTTTCTCAGCAGTTGTCTGCTATGAATTTCTCTCAGTCACTGCACAATTCACCGGTCAATGATCCAAGTGTGTCATTTCTAGTAAAGGAGAATCAGAACCAGCTTTCATATGTTGTAAAATTTGTTGTTATGCGGCAGCAGTACACTGCCATATGTACTAATAAAAATATGGATTACAGTAAGGAGTGTATACATATATATATATATATATATATATATATATATTCCTAAACAGAGTAGATGTGGAAAAGATGTTTCCCATGGAGAGGGGTCTAGGACAAGAGGCACAGCCTCAAAATAGAGGGGTGCCCTTTCAAAACAGAGATGTGGAGAAATTTCTTTAGCCAAAGGGTGGTGAATTTGTGGAATTTGTTGTCACGTGTAGCCGTGGAGGCTGGGTCGTTGGGTGTATTTAGGGCAGAAATTGATAGTTTCTTGATTGGACATGGCATCAAAGGTTACGGGGAGAAGGCCAGGAACTGAGGTTGAGAAAGAGATAGAAAAAAAGGATCAGCCATGATTGAATGGTGGACCACACTCTAAGGGCCAGATGGCCTAATTCTGCTCCTGTGTCTTTTATATATATAATTTTTAACTATATTTTAAAAATTAAGTATATATATATAATAAATACATGCATATCTATAATATATATATAACATTTAAATAAATAGTGCAAAAAAGAGTGGGGTAGTTTTCATGGCTTCAATGTCCATTCAGAAATTAGAATGGCAGAGGGGAAGAAGCTGTTCCTGAATCGCTGAGTGTGTGTCTTCAGGTTCCTGTACCTCCTCCCTGATGGTAGCAATGAGAAGAGGAGATGTCCAGGGAGATGGGGATCCTTAATGATGGATGCCGCCTTTTTTGGGTCATCACTCCTCGAAGATGTCCTGAATGGTACGGAGGCTGGTGCCCACGCTGGAGCTGACTGAGTTTACAACTCTCTGCAAATTAGTTTGATCTTGTGCGGTTGCAAACCTCCTCCTCCCCCCCCCCCCCCCCCCCCATACCAGATGGTGATGCAGCCAGTCAGAATTGTTATTCTGGATCTGATGCAGCACAAAAAGCAATCAGATAGAGAACACAGTAGTTAAAAAAACACAATAAATATAAATACATAAGATGGCTTATATACAGAGATAAAGTAGTGGTGGTGGGAGGTGTGGAGTGCTGGGTTAATGGGCGGAGGTGTTGTTCAGCATTATTGCATGGGAATTTTGGAAAAAGAAAATCCAGTATTACACAGCAAAGCAGTGAGTTAATCTGCTGCACAAGACAGTACCAATGTGGTTTAAGGCTGCTACACCCTGTAGAACAAGTCAAGTTAATCCCGAGGACTAATGTTTATGCTTTCCCGTTGTTTACTTTGCCTTTCAAAGTCTTGAAAGCCTTAGAGTCATAGAGTCATTATTCACACATTTCTGACTAGACAAACACAAAGCCTTTTCTGTACGGTCAACATACAACATAATGATTTATAAAACAGGGGAAAGAAACCTAGATGACAGTATATTTGATTACTACTGTTTTACATCGAAACACGTTGGTGAAGTGCGTCAATTGCGTCAACGGCCAACACGGTACAAGGACGTGCGGGGGGGCAGCCCGCAAGTGTCGCCATGTTTCCAGCGACAACATAGCTTGCCCACTACTCATTAACTGGTACGAACTGTAACAATTTAGAGAAGAACCAGCAGCAATAGAGTTCACACTTTCAGTCTGGTTTTGATGTTAAAACCCTATCTTTATTAGTATCTACTTATAATATAGCAACTTAACCAAGATAAACAAAGGTTACCAGTGTTATGTGTAGATGTGTGTAAGTATAACTCCCAAACTATTGAGCTTGGGGGAACAAGGCTTAGAGTCTTGAGATGGTAAAGTATGAAAATTAAGCTCATCCATGGAGTAAATGATGGGAGAGAGATATCTGTAATCCAAGGTAAAACGTTGCGAGAAGGCAATTACATTGAATTTCACAGGTTCTACGATGGTAATTAATAAATATCAGCAGTCAAAGATCTTCCGTCGAGCCTTTCCCAATCCACACACGAATTACCAGCAAAGTGATCTGTCACAGGGATGTTGTCTTCAAGGGGTTACCACATAACATACCCTGGCAAGGGTTAACTTTGAGTGGTCCCACAGTACATTCCTTAATCCACTCCTATGGATTATACGAAGCGACAGCCACACATTCGATGTGCACTGGATCGATAATCGACCCACCCTGGTGGGTATGGCAGAGTTCCAAATTCCCCAGCTTCGGCAAGCTGGAGCGGCTGCCTTTTCCAGGTTTGCTCCTCTCTCTCTCTCTCCTTCTGACTTCTGACTGTGACTGTCGGTGTCCTTGTTTTAAAGGTAAACAAGCTGCGTGTCAGTCAGTGAACAACATCATCGCCCTGCCTCACTGAAGCGCTCTTTTAAAGTGACAGTCCGCAGTAAACGAAACCTGCGGGTTCCTAAACCGTACGTCTTTGGAATGCGGGAGGGAACCGGAGCACCCGGAGGAAACCCACGCGGTCACGGGGAGAACGTGCAAGCTCCGTACAGGAACCGAACTCCAATATTCTGATCAGTGATGCTGTAAAGCATTATACTAACCGCTATGCTACCGTACTGCCAGTTAATGATGGTATTAATATCAGACAGGTACAAATGGGGCATTAAAATTACACAAGCTGAAACATCTGAGGATCTACCTCTGGCCGTGCCCAATCTATGTAGCAGGACAAGGCTTCAGAGCAGTCACAGTGTTGTAACAGTACCATCAATACTTTCTCAGCGATTATTTATATTAGCTACTCATAATTATACTTGTGAACTTGATGATATTCTTGTCTAGTTGCATTTTGCACATTATGAGACCATTTGGCCCATCAGGTCCAGGTTGGTTTACTGCCAGTCCCTTTCCCTGCTATTCACACCTAGCCCTGCAGACAATTTTTGCTCCACTTCCAAGCTCTGTAAGCTCTGCTATTTTCAACAGCCCGACATGCAGTATGTTCCAGATCACAGCAGATTATTTTGCTTTACACGCCAACCACCCTTTGTATCTTTCGCCTAAAACTTGCTTCATCCTTGGACATTGCACCATTCACTAGTGGGAATAGCTCTGAAAGGGAGGATAGTGGCAGTCCCACGTGAGTACCCGCCACAGATGTCAATCCCGGATCTCAGTCTCCAAGGCCAATGTCAGAGCTCCCTTCAAGAAGGTGAACCCATGAAAACTGTCCAGCTCAGACTGGGTCAAATGCTAGAGATCTCTACAAAAAACGAACCAGCTGGCATACCCAATGCAGTCTTTAGCTCTCACTGTACTGGTGCCCAAGAAGAGCATATTGACCTGCCTCAATGACTAACCCTGGGGGCATTAGCATCCACCATAATGAAGCTTCGGGAGGATGGTTATGGTGCAAATGAAATTTAACCTTAGAAATGATCCGAATCCCTTTAACTTCTTACTGGCAAAACAGGTTAACAGCGGATAATATTTCACTGACTCATGACTCACTCCTGGACCATCCGGACAACAGTAATGATGTCAACCAGTACGGTTCAGTAACATCTTCACCTCTCTGGGCAACACACACAAAATGTCGGAGGAACTCAGCAAGTCAGACACCCTCCATGGAGAGGAATAAAATGTCAATGTGTCAGACCAAGACCCTCCTTCAGGACCCTTCATCCAAACAGAATCAGGTTTAATATCACTGGCGTATGCTGTGAAATTTGTTGTTTTGCTGCAGCAGTACATTGTAATACATAATAATAATAAAACTATAAACTACAATAATGAAATAATATATCAAATTAAATTAATAAGTAGTGTACAGAGGGCATAAAAGACAAAAAAAGTAGTGAGGTTGTATACAGGGGTCCATTCAGAACTCCAAGGGCAGTAGGGGAAGAAGCTGTTCCTGAAACAGTGAGTGTGTGTCTTCAGGCTCTTGTACCTCCTCCCTGATGGTAGCAATGAGAAGACGGTGTATCCTGGGTCACTTATGATGAAGGGTTTTGACCTGAATCGTTGACTTATTTATTCCCGTCCATAGATGCTGTCTGACCTGCTGAGTTACTCCAGCAGTGTGTGTGTGTGTGTGCGTGTGCGTGTGCGTGTGAATATGCATGTATGTGCATGGGCGTGCATGTGTGTCGATCAAGGTTTCCAACAACAGCAAAATCTCTTGTATTTATGACTTTCTATTCCTCTCTGACCATCAACACAAGTGCTGGACAAGGCTGAGGGCTTAGCCCTCTGCTATACCCTCTTTATACCCATGATTATGTGCCTCAGTTCAACTCCAGTGTTATCTATAAGTTTGCTGACAACATCAGTGTTGACAGTTAAATAATGGGTGATGATGAGTCAGCATAAATGAATGAGATCAGGCATGTTTTTCACTTGCACAGAAAATAAAGCTGCACTATAATATTTATTACATAAACAAATTCAGATCAGTCCTGTTTCATTAAAATTAACAAGTAGCTCTAAAATCTTCCTTAGAAAATAACTCATAATTGAGCGACCACAAACACCTGGTTGAGTGGTGCATCAATAACAATCTTATCTTATCTTATCAATAAAACCAAGATTAGAGGGGGCGACTTGTGAGGATAGGTTCTCCTTCGAGTGAAAGAAGATCAAGATGACTTGATAGAGGTGTACAAGCTGATTAGAGTGGACAATCAGAGACTTTTTCCCAGGGCAGAAACGGCTGACATGAGAAGACATCATTTTAAGGTGATTGGAGGAAAGTATAGAGGGGGCTGTCAGAAGTAGATTTTTATACACAGAGTGGTGGGTGTGTGGAACGTGTGGCCAAAGCTGGTGATAGTGGCAGATGCATTTGGTACATTTAAGAGACTCAGAACGGCACATACAACCACTCACTGGTGGTTAACTAAAAAAGAAATAAAACTAAACTCTATTAATAACACTATTTCTGTTAAAAAAAAGTTATGGTAAACGGTTACCACACATGATGAAGAGGCGAGCGAAGGCAGGGCTGAGGTCGATGGTTGAAGTGTGTGGGTGCGAAGCGAAGACGGGGCGAGGCTGAGGAATGTTCGAGGAGAAGTTGAGGCGCAGTGGGGGCGAATGGAGCGGAGCAGATGCAGATACAGGGCCTGACCACCTAAGCTGAGAGCAAGGTTTGATCCAACTACGTGCTGGGCTGATTTGAAAAGGTCAGGTACGGGCTGAAATGTGGTGGTGGGGTCCAGGCTCAGAGTGAATCAATATGACAGGGCCTGGGTCTTGGAGTGAGGAATGACCCAATGTTTGGATGATTTTAAAAACGGCGGCTAGCTGAATTGAAAAGGCAGGGTGTCAGGTCCAGAGGTAAGGGTTGGGCCAGCTTTGCTTGCTGCTCTGCGACATTTACTTTGCAGCACTGAGGCTGTGGCCTGCTCCGGCTTCTCCAGGTTTCGCGTCTGTGTGCTCCATGATGCTTACTCCGCAGTGCGCTGAACTGAGGCTGAGGTTGTGGCCTGCTCTAGCTGCTCCAGGCTTCGTGTCTGTGGGCTCTGCAACAGTTACTCTGCTATGTGCTGAACTGAGGCTCAGGCTGTGGGCCTACTCTGGGCTTTGTGTCTGAAGACTCATTTTCATTGTAAATGCTATTTGTTTATTCTTATTGTTTTCACAATTTGTTTCTCTCTCTCTCTGTGCACATTGGGTGTTTGGTCTTTTTTATGAGTTCTTTTGGATTTTTTGCTTCGTGGCTGCCTGTAAGGAGACAAACCTCAAGGTTGCATAATGCATACATACAGTACTTTGATAACAAATAGTTTGAACTTTGAACTTTGGATGATAGAAAATTGGAGAACCATGGTGGAGAAAAGGGTTAGATTGATCTTAGAGTAGGTTAAAAGGTCAGCACAATATCATGGGATAAAGGGCCTGTACAGTGCTGTACTGTTCTATGTTCTAATCATGGTCTTCTGAAAAGGAAAACCAGGGAATCAGGTACCAGTCCTCATTGGTGCGTCAGAGGCAGAGAGTCAGCAACTTCAAATTCCTGGGTGTTAACATCTTGAGCACATAAATTAAATGTATTCACAGAGAATGTTCACCAGCCCCTGTACTTTCTTAGAATGATAAGGAGGTTTGGCAGTCACCTAATAGTCCAACAAACTTCTACTGTATGTATGCACAGTTGAAAGTATCCTGACTGTTTGTATCATGGCCTAGTATTGCAATTCCAATGCACGGGAATGTAAGAGTAGTGGACATAGCCGTTCCCAGTATTGGCAGCATCTACAACAGGTGCTCCCTCAGGAACTGAATTGAACTAAACTGAACATTGCTGGACTATTTCAATGACTTTGTGGTTTGATGTTTTATGTTCTTTGTTTTGCTGTTTTGCATGATTTGTTCTTTTTTTACGAGTTGTGTGTGTTTGATGTTTTCTTTGAATGGGTTCCATGGTGTTTCTTTGTTTCGTGGCTGTCTGTGGGAAGACAGATCTCAGGGCTGTACGGTGGTGGCATCCGTCGGTCTCGAGAGACCATGGATCTGCGCCTGGAGTTTCCAGGGCGCAGGCCTGGGCGGGGTTGTATGGGAGACCGGCAGTTGCCCAAGCTGCAGGCCTTCCCCTCTCCACGCCACCGATGTTGTCCAAGGGAAGGGCACTAGGACCCATGCAGCTTGGCACCGGTGACGTCGCAGAGCAATGTGTTGTTAAGTGCCTTGCTCAAGGCTGTATACTGCATACATATTTGTACTTTGAATCTCTCATTAAAGTTACCCACCATCCAGGTCATGCCTTTTTTGCGCTGCTACCACTGTGCAGGAGTTACAGAGGCCTGAACTCTCACACTTTCAGGGGGAGCTACTTTCCAACAAACATCTGGTTCTTGAACTGGCTTAGATTCAAACCAGATTCAGATTTATTTATCACATGCATGCCGAAACATACAAAGAAAGGCACTGTTTGTGTTAACAACACGTTCAAGGATTGTGTTGCTGGCTGCCCTCAGCATATCTATGGGTGTGTTGGTGATTAACACAAGTGACACATTAGCCCTGTATGACCCTAACCCTACCTCAGCGATGGAACACTGCAGATCACCTCTTGCACTACCATGGACCATGATTTCTTCTTTTGTTTTGTGCTGTCTTTGCGACTGTGAAATGGACGGTCCCAAGCCCGGCTGCGAAAGGAGGCTAGCGACCCCATCCCGTAAAAACTCAGAGCTACGGAAATGGGCAACAGAGTCCCCAGAGACCTCATTCCTGGGAAAGCGGGGGCGGGGGGGAGCCTTTGTCTGGAAGGCGTATGATGGGCTACACCTGTGGGCTATCTGAAGCAAAGATTACTCTGGTGAGCTGTTGTTGATGGTCTGTGCCCCAGTGTGGGGGTGGGGGGGGCAGAAGGAGAAGGAGATGATCTCGATTTTGTGTACAATTTTTCTCTCCTTTCACTGTCTTGCTTAATTCATGTACTGTACATTTTATATTCTGCGTTTCTGTATCAGTAATGAGGCTGCAAGTGTTCTCTTTTCGTCGTGCCTCACTGTGGTTATGCACGTAGCAATAACCTTAACCTAAACAACATCTTATGCTGCATTAACTTGACTCAGTGTTGCACATCTCAAATCTTGTTCATCCTTTCTCATTAGAACATCAACAGAACCTTCCAACAGGAAAGCTAAGAGAAAATTTACGAAGATGTTGCTGAGACTTAAGGGCCTGAGAATAGGGAAAGGTTCAATAAGTTAAGACTTTATTCCCTAGGGCAGAGAAGATTGAGGGGAGATTTGATAGAGCTATGCAACATTGAGGGGTATAGATAAGGTAAATGCAAGAAAGTTTTTTCTACTGAGGCTGGCTGAGACTGGAACTAGAGGCCATGGGTTAAGGGTGAAAGGAGAAAGGTTTAAGGGGGAACTTCTTCATTCAGTTGGCAGTCATGTGAATGGACAATGAGGGACAATAAATCCTGAAGATGGCAGTAATGCAACATTGTGGATGTCAACTGTCCTAAAAACTCAGGGAAGAAGTACGTCTTCATTCAGAGGGTGATGAAAGTGTTGTACCAGCTCCCAGCGGAGCGGTGGATGCAGGGTTGATTTCAACATTTAAAAGAAATTTGGATAGCTACTCGGATGTAGGGTTATGGAGGTCTATGGTGCTGGTGCAGGTCAACGAGATTGGGCAGATTAATTGTTTAGCACCGAGATTAGAGGGGTCGAAGGGCCCGTTTCTGTGCTGTAGCGTTTTAAGGATCTATGATACCAGTGTTAATATGCATTGGAGATCCAAAATATGTATGAGGATGGTAACACAGCCGAGCTTCTTCAGTGCAAACTTGGACTGAAATATCCATAAAATATTGCAAGAATCTTTGGCCTTGGAAATCGGACAAATTTGCCATTTTGATCTGTGGGAAGTTTACTTTGAGACAAGCTGTGTGTGTGTGTGAGAGAGAGAGAGAAGCGAGACAGAGAGACATCTAACCAATGCAACGGTAATGAATTGGTTACAAATTTCAAAATTTGCATTTCATTTCAATTCTCAGGTTACAGTGACGTATGTCGCTTTTATCCAGTCTAAGGGGAGGGAATGTTCTCCTGATCATTTTATCGGAGAATTAATTTTCTTAGCGGAAGAGAAACCAAGCCTTGCAGACTGCGCCGCACTTCCGAGCAAAGTCCCTTTCCGCCTGAATTTGTTTGTGATCTCCCCCGTCGCCGGAACGGTTTCGCGGGCGTCCCCGTGTTTCTTTACAAAAAAAGACCTGACATTTTAAGCGACTTCCGTGGCGTTTGGAGGTTGTAATTGATCGGTGGTAAATAAGATTCACAGACGTTCTTTTGTCTGCCTCTGCCAACTTTTCTGTCCGGCTGGAGTTTGAAGAAGTTTCCACCATGACGACCGGTGAGTGAAATATCTTATGTATCCCACCGCCTTCCGTGCAACACGGCCACTCAGTTATGAGTTATTTTGTAAAGAGGATGATGGAGTCACTTGTAAATGTTAGTGAAGCAGGGTTGAGCAGAAGTTTATTATTTAGTAAACGCGCCTGTTTTTTTTTCTGTGTGTGAAAAAGCACCCTGTGTGATTTCATTTGGTAATTGATATATTTGGAGCAGGATTTTCCGAAAAAAATGCGGTGGCTCGCTTAATGAAAATGTTTATATAATATCAGCATTGCTTTCAAAGTCGGAATCAACAATGGTGTGGCAAAAATCCCGTGGTCTGCTTCTTCATGCATCAGTCGACCAGAAGTCGAGATGTTCGCTGATGATTGCAGGAGGTTCAATTCCAGCAAATGGAAACGGACAATATTGATCTTCTGGTTTCAGAAGGGTCTCGAAGGTTCCAGATGAAGGGGTTCAACCCGAAACGTCAACCGCCCTTTTGCCCCCTCAGATGGTGCCTGACCCGCTGAGCTCCTCCAGCAACTTGTTTGTTGCTCCTGATGTTGTGTTGCATATCTTTGTGGTGCAAATACTTCCACAGCTCTGTTAGGGATTTCCGGGACTGAATTGCGTCAATGATAAATAATAGTGACCTGTTTGCAAGTTGTTCTACGTCAGGCAGGAACGTATTGACGCCAAAATTAGATAAGCCATTAAACAGCAGAACAGGTTTGAAGGGCCGAATAGTCTACCGCTTCAACTTCTGATGACATGAGAAGGGTTAATTGAACAGGACTATAGTCATGTGACAATAACAACCAATAGCAGCTTGGACTGGGAGCTGGAGAGTACGTATTTAAATATTCCCACGTCTTATCATCTTCCATCATATATGCTGGGATGCAATTATGCGCACGTAAACAAGAGCCCTGCAAAATCTTCACTCTCAATTATTTTTTAGGGACAATTTTGAGCACTGAAATTATGATGAAAGCTTAAATAGGGTTGAGTCGTTTTCTTTAAGGTAGAGGCCGCTGAGGGGGAAATTACACAAAATGCTGGATGAACTCAAGCAGGTCAAACAGCATCTTTGGAGAGGAATAAATGAGTCGACGTTCATCTGACTTCACCTATCACTTTTCAGCTTCTACTCCTTCCCCTATTCCCACCGCCTTATCCTGGCTTCTTCCCCCTTCTTTTCCAGTCCTGATGAAGGGTCTCAGGCTGAAACTTTGACTTTTTATTCCTCTCCGTAGATGCTGCCTGAACTACTGAGTTCCTTCAGCATTTTGTGTGTGTTGCTCAAGATTTCCAGCATCCGCAGAATCTCTTGTGTTTAAGGGGAAATTTAATTGCATTGCAAGGGCTGAGATGGGAAGAATCTATTTCTCATAGCAAAGATCAGTCACCAGAGGCCATGGAGTTAAAGTAAAATGGGAGCAGGATGGTGAGGTGTTTATTCCGCCCATAGAATGGTTTAGTCAGAGACTCCTGATCTGAAATTTTAAAATATGCTGGAACTCTCAGCAGGTCAGATGGCATTTGTGAAAAGAGAAACAGAATTATTGTTTCATAATCATAGCTATAGAATATAGCTTTGGTCCCATCCAGTCGGTTTCAAATTGCTTTTCTGCCCAGTCCCCTCTACATGCACCTGGGCCTCCATATCCCTCCCATCGATGTACCTATCCAGCCTATTTTAAATGTTGCAAATTAACCCACCATTTACACTGGATGCAGGTTCAATTCCACATTTGTATCACCTCCTTGGGCTAGGTCAGGCCAGATAGCTTTTCATCTATCAGATAATTTGTAACCTGTGCTATTTTGCGCTGTTGGTTTTAACTGCATAGCAATGCAACTTGTGAAGAACTAGCACCACCCTCTGAGTGAAGAAGTTCCCCTTCAGGTTTCACCCTAAACCTAGTACAGTTTGAGTATCCCTTATCCAGAAACCTTTAAAATCCTCCGACATTCAATCTTTCTTGAGCGCTGAAATGACATCACAAATGGAAAATGCCACAAGACACTGACACAAGGTCTCTGCAGATCAGACAGTTCTGAGAAGTGACCTCACATATGTAATGAATGGAAATTAAAGAAAAATAGAAAAACACGGCATAAAGCAAAAAATAAAAATGTCGATTGTGTCATCAAAATCGGCATGAACATCTGCTGCTTAACGGTATGCTGATCATGAAATGAGCAAAGATCTATTACGGCAAACTGGAAATTTAAGGTAATTTTGAATATTCAGCAGGCTGGTTGCAGAAGTTTGAGAAAAGGCTTGCCATAAATTTTTAAAGCATCTGCTGATCTCAGAAATCTAGCACCAGAACAAGTCTACAGTGCTGATTGTTTTTGTATCTTACATTAAAACTAAAAAAAAGTAAAATAAAAATACAGGGTACTGTAACCTTTTAATCAAAACATTGTAGGTGGGGACTGAAAACCTGCTGTTGTTTGTTGCTGCTCAACAGCTGATGCAGGTGTCCCTGATGTTGCTGTGCTGCTTTTGTTACCCTGCACACATTATATTTTCATTGTATTAATGGTACGGAATAAGTTTTACTGTTAAGTACATATGTGTGATGAACAAGTGCAAGACAAAGACTGCTTACCGATAGCACATAAATTCAGAGTCGGAAATTATGGCAATCCCAAGCTATCTCACTGTACATTCCAAAATAGGAAAACATCCAAAACAGTTCCTGCCCAGGCATTTCAGATAAGGGGTACTCAACCTGTAGTATGTGCAGTTCTAGTCGCCTACCGTCAGGAAAGGTAACAATGACCTTGTAAGTGTGCAGAGAAAATTTACACAGGTGTTGTCGGGGTTGATGACCTGTGTTATAGGGTAAGGTTGAGTAGGTTAAGATTAATTCCTTGGAGTATAGGAGAATGAAGGGAGATTTGATAAAGGTATACAAAATCATGAGGGGTACAGATAGGTAAATGTAAGCAGGCTTTTACCACTGAGGTTGTTGAGACTTGAATTAGGGATCTTGATAGCAGTGTTAGTTACTTGCATATGGTGCAGGTAAATCATGCATCCAGACAAAATATAGGGCAAAGTTTGTTTACATGGAAGAACAATGAATATGCAATACCCATTGTGGCCAATTGATGGTGCCTGAGGCAATTTTTTAAAAACTAGAACATCTAAAGATTAGCTTAATTTGTCATATGTACATCAAAACCTGTTTATATCAACACAAACGAGAAAATCTACAGATGCTGGAAATCCGAGCAACACTCACACAAAATGCTGGAGGAACTCAGCAGGCCAGGCAGCATCTGTGGAATAAAAGTACAGCCGACGTTTTGGGCCCTGCAAACCCTTCAAACAAATGTGTTGTTTGCATCAACAACGAACACTATCTGAGGGTGTGCTGGGGGCGGCTTGCAAGTGTTACCATGCTTCTCTCAACATACTATCCATAACCTGCGCATTTTTGAAATGTGGGATGAAACCAGTGAACCCAGAGGAAACTCGCACAGCCACAGGGAGAAGTCCTTGCAGACAGTGCCAGGAATTGAACCCTGAACAATGGTGCTGTAAAACGTTTTGCTAACTCTTACGCTACTGTGCTGCATTGATCTTGAATGAACGATAGCAGCCTTAATATGCATTGGAAATCCAAAGTATGTATGAGGGTCTATTCACTCGACCGTCTGTTGTATAAAGCCATGTTGCTCTGCCACATGAAACTAAAAGATTGTATACAACACACATAAAATGCTGGAGGAACTCAGCAGGTCAGGCAGCATTTAGAAAATGAACGAACAGTCTAAGTTTCAGGCTGGGACTCTTACTCAGGACCGGAAAGGAAGGGGTAGATGCCAGAATAAAAAGGTGGAGGTAGGGGAAGGAGGATAGCTAGAAGGTGAAAGGTCAAGCTAAGTGGATAGGAAAGATAAAGGGCTGGAGAGGAAGGGATCTGATTGGAGAGGAGAGTGGACCATAGGAGAAAGGGAAGGAGGAGGGGACCTGGGGGAGGTTATAGGCTGGTGAGAAGCTAGAGTGGGGAAAAAGAAGAGGAGAGATGGAAGGAAATTTTTTATTGGAAGGTGAAATCGATATTCATGCCATCAGGTTGGAGGCTACCCAGATGGAATATAAAGTGTTGCACATCCACCTTGGTGGGTGACCTCATCTGGCACAAGAGTAGGCAATAGAACGACATGTTGGAACAGGAATGGGAATTGGACTTAAAATGTTTGGTCATCCGGAAGTTCTGCTTTTGGCAGGTGGAATGGAGGTGCTTGGCGAAGCAGTCCTCTCATTTCCAACAGGTCTCACCAATGTAGGGGAGGCCACATCGGGAGCAGCAGACACAATAGGAAACCCCAGCAGATCTGCAGGTGTAGTGTTGCTTCACCTACAAGGACGATGGGGCCTTGAATGGAAATGAGGGAGGAAGTGAAAGGGCAGGAGTGGCACTTTGGCCGCTTGTGGAGATAAGTGCCAGGAGGGAGATTAGTGTGAAGGTTGGATGTACATGAATCATGGAGGGGGAATCCCTGTGGAAAACAGAGAGCGGGAGAGTGATAAAGATATGTTTGGTGGTAAGATCGCTTTGGAGATGGTGGAAGTTGCAGAGGATGATGTGTTGATCGTGGAGGCTCAAAGGTTGTAGGCAAGGAAAAGAGGAATTCTATCATTGTTAAAGTGGCAGGAAGATGGGGTGAGCGTGGATGTTTGGGAAATGGAGGAGATGTGAGTGAGGGCAGCGTCAATGGTGGAGGAAGGGAAACCTCGTTCTGTGAAGAAGGAGGACATCTCTGATGTCCTAGAAAGGAAAGCCTCATCCTTGTACCAGATGTGGCGGAGATGAAGGAAATCTAAAGCTTCTATGACACTTTTCTAAAGTGGTGAACCTCTGGACTTCTCTGTGCCTAAGGGTTTTGGAGGCTGGCTCATTAAAAGAATTTAAAGTCAAAGTAAATACAATAAAGTTTGTGAAAAACTATACATAAACAAAGACTGATAAACAACCAGTGTGCCAAAATAAGACAAATTAGTGCAAATTGCTTATGTGTGTGTATATACAAGAACATAAGAGAGCTTTGTAATGTAAAGTGGGGGAAGATGTATTATTTTGAAAGAATGGGGGTTTGAGGGCTGCAGGGATCTGGTACAGAGTAGGAGTTGAGGCCTGCTGTAGATTAGCAGGCTTGAGGAGTCAAGTGGCTTACTCCTGCTGCTATTTTTTCAACAATATTTTTATTGTTTTATAAAATAAAGAGAACATAGTACAAAGGAGAATTGTGCAGTGCATAACAAAGGTATCAAATGTACAATTCACATTTATGCAAGAGATGCACCCATAGTACAAACATGCTTTGATTATTGCCCCACCCCTCCCAGTCCCCAACAAGCCATCAATGTATTGGCAAAAAGGGTTAAACAGAACCCTTGTCCCCACAGAGCTACATTGGTATAGAGAAGGTGTATTTTTCTATTACATAGGCTGTTGTATGATAACAAATTTGAGTCCGAAGAGTTTTACTAGAAAATGCTGGAGGTCAGGGATTTATGTACTGAGGAAAGGGAGAGAGAATGGACCTTTAGTCTGGCTGGAATTTTGAAAATATTCAAGGAAGGGTCCCCACACCTTTTGGAACTTCATGTCTTAAATTGAGGATTGAGTAGTGGATCTTCTCAAGGTGTAGACTGGACATGATGTCCCTGAGCCACTGAGCACGGGTGGGCGGGGCAGCATCCCTCCACTTGAGCAAAGCTACACGCCTGGCCAACAGAGAGGCAAAAGACAGTGTGTGACGTTTAGTCAGACTTAGGTGCATGTCCCCCTCTCTGGAGGTGCCGAAAAGAGCAATCAAAGGGTTGGGTTCCAAATTGTAATTAAGTGTTTGGGATCGAGTTTGGAAGACATCTTTCCAATATTTTTCCAAACTAGGGCATGTCCAGTACATATGGATAAGGGAAGCCTCGCCCCTTTTGCATTTGTCGCAACGGGGATTAATATCTGGGTAAATACGAGATAATTTAGTTTTAGACATATGGGCCCTGTGTACGACCTTGAACTGTAACAGGCATTGGCGGGCACATAAAGAGGTTGAGTTAACTAATTTGAGGACTTCATCCCACACCTCATCTGACATTGAAAATTTTAAATCTTGCTCCCAGGCAGTTTTAATTTTGTCAAGCGAGGCTCGCCTCAGAGCCGCCAGCTTGTCGCAGATAATAGATATTAGACCTTTACGCAATGGATTCGTTCAGAGAAGCAAATCAATGACGTTTGTGTTGGGTGTCTCAGGGAAGTTTGGTATCAGAGAGCGGATAAAGTGTCTAATTTGCACATATCTAAAGAAATGAGTGTTGGGTAGATTAAACTTTGCAGACAGTTGTTCAAATGATGCAAAACAGTTGTCTAAAAAAAAATCTTTAAAGCATCTGATGTCCTTTCTGTACCAATCTTGAAATGTTGAATCACGTATAGAAAGCTGGAAGAGATGGTTATGTAGAATATGACTCGAAAGAGAGAAGCCATGGAGATCACTATGCTTTCTGAACTGAGCCCACACTCTCTGGGTGTGCCTGATGACAGGATTAGCAGTTGGTTTAGACGTACGAAAAGGGACTGCGGATCCAAGAAGTGCAGAGATGGAGATATTCTTAGTAGAGTTCAGCTCCATTGTCACCCATATTGGGCAGTCAGATTGATTATAAAAATGAGACCAAAAGGTGAGACAATGAATGTTCGCTGCCCAGTAGTATAGGCGGAAATTGAGCAGACTACTATGATTTTTAGTGGGCAGACCAACACTTTTAGATTTTTGAAGATGAACTTTATTCAGTCGGGGACCCTTGCTGCTGCTATTTTTTTAATGTTCTGTAAAAGAAATGTGTTATGTTTGCTGGTGACCATGCACAAGTAGTGAAAGGAATAAATTTATGGTGTCAATGAGATGACCATTAGTGGGATGCTTTGTCCAGGATGGTGGTCTTGTTGATGGAGTCACATCACACTCATCCAGGCAAGGGGAGAGTACACAACCTGACTTTGCTTTGCAGCTGGTTGAAAGGTTTTGGGGCGCCAAAAGGTCACGAGGAAAATTAACCCTCTTTAACCATAATATACAGTTCTCTGCAATAGTCTTATATAGCTGGGGTACCAAAGACTTTTGCACAGTACTGCATTTGTCAACGTGGAGTGGAGAGTGAGTTTGCAAATCTGGTGGGAGCAAACGATGTTGGGGTTGGAGCACCAGGGAAAGGGTTTGGGACAGGTGACAGAGAAGGAGTGCCGGGGTGGGGAGTGGAACGTGTGCAGACACACCCAGCCCTGAGACAACAGGCAAGGTCATTTGATTCCGAACAATTGGTTTATTGATCATTACAGAATATCTCTTTAGTGCTTCCTGCTCCCTCCCCTCTCCCTTCCCCTTTTCCCAACCATGATTCCCCTCTCCCTGCCCTCTTCCCACTTTCAGTCCACAATAGGCACCAGGTCTATCAGAATCAGGTTTATCATTTTGCACAGTATTGTATGGCTGGATTGTATTGAGTTTCTAGCTAAATACTGACCTCCAGGAGGTCGATGACAGGGTACTTAGTCATAGTAATTGCACTGCCACTTCACTCTTTTTGGAAAGGTCAGTTATCACATCTACCAACAGCTTCTAGACTCTTCATTGAGCAGGGTTGGTCCCTTGGCTTGATGGTAATGGTAGAGTGAGGGATAAGTTACAGACTGGCTGAGTCCATTTTTACCTTTATTTGTGGTCTGTTTGAAATGAATCCTATTATGTAATGGTAGCACCACCTTGCACAATGGAGGTAATGCTTGGTGAAAATAAATGGAATAATTATTACATTAGCATGTGGGTGGGTCACTTGTTTGAGTTCTGTCATGGACTGAAGTATGTATAGCAGATAGGTGGATGCGAACAAGGTCCAAAAGTCAAGTAGGTTAATGATGTTCATTCGTTTCCACCTGTCATGGACTCAGTCTTGCAGTTTACTTAGCTCATTCTTGATGATAAGCATTGAACTTCACTCAGAGTCAATGTTCCCTCTAATTTTTAAGTTGTGCAAATTTTTTTCCTGTGACAAAAGCACGTGCACACTGAATGCACACATGGCACAGTTTATGTAGGTTTACAAAATATTTGACATAAAACTCCTGGTGGACTTATCTAACGAATGATAGATTGCACTCAAGGATTGTGATAGGTGATTCTTGATGTTGACTTAAAAGATATTCTATGAATAAAATTGTTGCTAGATTACCCCTTGTTCTGTTAGCTTTTTTATCTTGGAGATCATTCCTGGATATCCATGAGAAGGAATTTGCAAATCGATTGGATTGAATGACATTTGAATTCATAGTTCAAATATTCAAAGTAAATTTTATTATCAGAGTACATGTATGTCACCACATACAACCCTGAGATTCCTTTTCCTGTGGGCATACTCAGCAAATCTATAGAATAGTAACTGTAAACAGGGTCAATGAAAGATCAGATAGAGCATAGACGTCAACAAACTGCAAATGCAAATATAAATAAGTGGTAGTAAATAACAAGAGCATGAAAGAACAAGGTAAAGAATTCTTAACATGAGATTATTGGTTGTGGGAACATCTCAATAGATGAGCGTAGTTATCCCCTTTTGTTCAAGAGCCTGATGCTTGAACCTGGTGGTGTGTGTCCTGCTGCTGTTGTACCTTCTTCACACGAGTTGATGCTAAGTTGTTCATATCATTTTATTTTTATTTTGATCAGACAGTTTGGTTTAATACCACAGACCTGTTTTGTCATTGTGGTTAATAATCAACCACTTTGTTCTGGGAATGTAATCACTTAGAGGACACAGTCAAAAAAAGGATGGGAGAATTCGTTCCCTGAAGAAAAGTAGTGAACAAGGTAGGTTTTTATAACAAACAGTTTCGAGATCACCACAATTGGCACTAGATTTGATCAAGCTTGATTAGTTACGTGAATTCAGTTTGCCCAGCAGCTCTGGTGACATTTTAACACGTTTTTAAAGGCTAAATCCAGGCTTCTGGTAAGTCATTGAACCAATCGTTTTTTTTCTCTCTTAAAGAGATTGAGTGCTGTTCCAAAGAATGAGCAAAGTAATATAAATTTATTATAAAAAGTCCTGAGATTCATTTTCTTGTGGGCATAATAAATCCATGGAGTAATAAGCATAACAGAATCAATGAAAGACTGCACCAATTTGGGAGTTCCACCAGTGTGCAAAAGACAACAAACTGTGCAAATACAAAGAGAAAGAATTAATAATAATAATAAATAAGCAATAAATATTAAGAACATGAGATAGAGAGTCCATTGTTTGTGGGAACATTTCAAAGGTGAGTGAAGTTGTCCCCTTTGGATCAAGAGCCTGATGGTTGAGGGGTGGTAACTATGCTCTGAACCTGGTGGAATGAGTCTTGAGGCTCCTGTACTTCTTCCTGATGGCAGCAACGAGAAGAGAGCATGTCCTTGGTGGTGGGGGTCTCTGATGATGGATGCTGCTTTCCTGTGACAACACTTCATGTGCTCTATAGTGGGGAGAGCTTTACCCCTGACGGACTGGGCCGCATCCACTAGTTTTTGTAGGATTTTCTGTTCAAGGGTATTGGTGCCTTCGTATCAGGCGGCGGTGCAGACAGTCAATATACTCTCCATACGCATCTATAGAAGTTTGTTAAAGTTTTAGATGTCATGCCAAATCTTTGAAGACTCCTGAGTAAGCAGAGATGCTGCCGTAATTTCTTCATAATTGTACTTACGTGCCGGGCTCAGGACAGGCCCTCTGAAATAATAACACCGAAGAATTTAAATTTGCTGACTCTCTCCATCTCTGATCCACTGATGAATACTGGCTCATGGAGCTCTAATTGAATAGTCATTTCAGGAAATTTGGATAGGTATATGCCTGGGAGGGATATGGAGGACTATGGTCCAAGTGCAGGTCGATGGGACTAGGCAGATTAATAGTTTGGCATGGATGAGATAGGGTAAAGGGTCTGTTTCTTTTCTGTAGTCTTCGGTGACTCTATACCTCTAAAGAGGTTGCCTGAAATTTATTGTGCTGCATGTTTTCCCCTGCTTTGTGTGATATTTTGGAGCTTACATGTTTTGTTTGAATGACATATTACTCCTACTAACAGAGTTGCAATCTCTACAATGTAGTTGTCTGCAGGTGCTGAGCACAGATTATGTATTCTAAGTGCAGAGAGTTCACACAGCTCGTGTTTAATTTTAGGACAGGCTGCAGATTCCCATTTGCTTTCTCTGCCTCTTTCCTGACTTCCCCAGTGTTACATGTCTGCCTTGCACCGTAATTCCCTTAGCTTCATCGAAGCATGTTTGCTAATTGATTTCTTGGCATTTTATTTTTCAATTGTACCTTCAGAATATTGCTACAGTAGTACTCTTCAGAAGAATGTCCATTCTGAGTCACTTCACTGCTGCTACCATCTCAGACTCTTTCTACCTTTCTGTGGTTCTGTAATTAGAACATAGAACAATGCAGCACAGTACGGGACCCTCTGCCCACGATGCTGCACTGATATTTTAGTCTACTTGAAGATCACTCTAACACTTCCCTCCTACACAGCCCATAACCCTCTATTTTTCTTTCATCCATATGCCTGTCTAAGGGACTCTTAAATGTCCCTAAGTATCAGCTTCTACCAGTAGCCCTGGCATTGCAATCCAGCCACCCAGCAGTATCTGTGTAAAAAAACACCAAACAAACCAATCTGTCTCAAACATCTCCACTAAACATTCCTCAAGTCACCTTAAAAGGATGTTCTCTGGTATTATCCAGTCCCTGGCCTGGACTCATGGACATCAGGGTTCCAACCTCCAGACATGTCTACCCAGGAACTTCTACCTTCAGGCTTCAACTGGCAGACTTGCCGATATCTGAACCTCAGCAACCTCTAGGTATGGACCCCATGAATCGCCAATCACAGGACTTTGATCTCTGGGCCTGACCTCCAGACTCGCAGACTTCTGGGCCTTAAACTTCTGATTTCGCCAAACTCTGGGTTTTGACCCCAGGACACTATCTCATTATTTTGTTCTCTTTTTTTTGTACTACTTATTTAATTTGCTTTTATATATTATTGTGGAAAAGTCTTAAGCACATGTAAAAACATTCTGTAAAGTGGAGATGCTTTCAAAAATAATGAATAGTTTCTAAATATCAAAATAATTTACTATAAAGAGCAGTAAACAGTAAAAAAAAAACTACAGTTTGTAAATCAAAACAATATTTGTTATGACCACCCTTTGCCTTTAAAACTGAATCAATTCTCTTGGGTACAATGTCATGTACTTTTTAAAGAAAATTGGTTGGTAGGTTGTTTCAGGCATCTTGGAGAACTTGTCATGGTTCATCTTCAGATTTTGGCTGTCTTGCTTGCTTCTGCCTATCCAGGTAATCTCAGACAGCCTCAATGATGTTGAGATCAGGGCTCTATGGAGGCCATCATCTGAAACCATATAAAAAATCTAGGGTGCTTAGGACTTTTGCACAGTACTTACTGTAAACATATTTATTGTAATTTATAGTTTTATGTATTGCACCGTACTGTTGCTGCAAAGCAACACATTTCATAACATATTTCAGGGATTATAAACCTGATTCTGGTTTAGGCGGTACCTTCCTATTGAAAAGGCTGCTGCAACAGTGTTTTCAAACTGAAACATAATGTTGGCCAAATTTTTTTTGGTTCCTACCAAAAAGTTGGAGAGACTTCATTGGGAATATTGTGCACAGTTCTGGTCACCATACTATAGGAAGGATATGATTAAGGTACACAAAGTTCAGAGAAGTATCACACTGTTGTTGCTGGGTTGAGGGGCTTGAATTTCAAGGATTGCTTTTTCTGGAGTGAAATTGGTGGATGGGTGACCTTATAGACCTTTTTCATTCCTATGGATTTCTACCATTAACCGAGGGATCCATGGACCCTAGGTTGGGAACTCTTAATTGAGAGGCGTATAAAATCATGATGGGCACAGTTAATGTGGCTGGTCTCAGTCTTTTTCCCTGAGAGGTTTACAGTGAGAGGGGAAGGATTTGAAACCTAAGAGGCATGTGTATCTCAGAGGGTGATGGGTATATGGAATGAGATGACAGAGGAAATGGTAGAGATAGGTACCATTACAATATTTAAAAGATAGGTTTGTGGATAGGAAAGGTTTTGAAGGATATGGACCAAATGTAGGCAAATAGGACTAGCTTATGTGGGATCCAGGATGAATTGGGCCAGATGGTCTGTTTCTACGTTCTATAACTCTAGGACTCTAATTATGTATCATTCACCAACCCACGCACCTAGCCACCTCAAACTGATGAGGGAGGGTGTTAAAACCTTGCCGTTTTGCTCTCCACCCACACCCTGCAAGTGATGGGTGTTTTAGTGAAAACCTCCCATTAAATCAGCAAATTTTGGAACCTTAAGCATAGTACATTGTAATTAGGGAGAGCTTCTATGATGCCAAAATTCCCTGATTTGTATAATTATACCAGTACTGCAAACTACCGTAGATTTTTTTCTTCCTGAACTCTGAAGTGTCAGAGGAAAGTAATATATGAACATATGCTGTTTACAATATTAACAACATTTTTCACCTGTGACTCTCCAGAAAATTTATGGAAAATCACACAAATCTATTAAAAGGAGCAAGTTAATGTTTTGAATGCATTGGACCACAATGATTGATAATTGAGACCACTACTGCTAGCATTGGGAGCATTAACCTGTTTTTGCTTTGAATATCCACCACTGATATATGGAGTCAGAGTTGTATAGCAGGCCCTTTGGCTCACAGAATTTATGTTGACCATCATGCTTATCTTTACTTATCTTTGTCTAGACACCTTGTAAACTGCTGTTGTTCTTGCTTCCTCTTTCGTAGAGCATCAAGTAGGTTAAAAGGCTGGCACAACATTGTGTGCCAAATGGCCTTTACTGTGCTGTACCTTTCTATGTTCACTGTTCTAGTACAGATATCAGCTGCTCTTTGAGTACGGGGAAAAAACTTTTCCAAACCTTTTAAACCTCGTCCCACCTACTTTAGATTTATTCTCTCTTGGTTTAGTCACCCCGGCCATGACTGCCATTCGGGCTCTCTATTTGATTTTCTTCTGTTGCTGCTGCTTCTTATTGGGCCCTTAGTGCCCAGTGGCGTTTTGGTCATTGATCTCCTGCGTCTCCATTGTCCAAAGTCGATGGTATAGTCGGAGTCCGTCAATGTTTCTGTAATCCCATTTTATCCACTGTACAGGGGATTGGCTATACAGCTTCACCAGAGTCCAGTTGGCCAGCCTTATATTTTCATCTCTCACAACGGTTATGTAGGGCTTTGAGATGTTTATACACTATTATGCTTCTCATAATTTTACACTCCTCAACAATGTCTCCTCTGAACCTCCTTTACTCCAGGAGAAGTAGACAGTCTATCTAATTGCTCCATAAAACTCATGCCCTCTAATCCAGGCAGTACACCAGTGAATCTCTCCTGCATCTTTTCTAGCTTAGTTGCATCTTTCCTGTATAAAATGGCAACCATTTTATACAGAACTGCACACTTGCCGTATGACTTCATCATCTGTCTACCTATGTTGCTATTTTAAGGGAGCTACAGTATGCATGTTCCAAGATGTTTCTACTGAACATTCTCAAGCACCCTGTAATTCATTGTAGATCTCCTGTACTAGCTTAATTTCCCAAAACGCATCATGTTGTAGTTGTCTGAGTTAACCTGCATCAGCCATTCTCTTGCCTACTTTTCCAGTTAAAATGTATCCTGCTGTGTCAGACAACCACCTTCACTGTTCACTATATGACCTATTTTGGTGTCATCTGCATACTTAGTAGCCATACGACTACATTCTCATCTCGATCATTAATATCTACGACAGAGAACCAGTGCCGATCCTTGCGGCACACCACTGGTCACGGGTCATCAATCTCTAAACAACACTCCACCACTGTCTACCTCCTACCACTGAGCAAATTGTGTAGCCAATTGGCCATCTCGGCCTTGATCCCATATGATATTGCCCAAGGTCTTAATAAGGATCTTGGGGAAGGTTTAATTGATGTAGTTCATGGATTGGACTCTGCAATTCATGTTACATGTGTTTCTGGTTACTCCTTATTTTAATTGCTATTTTGTGCAATTTTGATCAGGGCAGACTGGCTCTGTGGGCTGTAGTCAATGAATGACACCGCTAAATTGAACTGAACATTCCTAGATTGTTTCAGTGTGGTTTGATGTTCTTATGTTTTTTGCTTGTTTTTATTTCCTGCTGTTGGCATTACTTGTTTGTTTTTTTTTGCATGTTGGATGTTTGATGTTTTCTTTGAACGGGTTCCATGATGTTTTTGTTTCACGGCTGTCCATGGGAAATTGAATCTCAGGGTTGTATACTGCATTCATATTTTGGTAATAAATGTACTTTGAATCTTTAAAGTCCTATTTTAATCTGTCTATACCTGTTAGAATTTTATAATTTACTGTGAGATCTTTTGTCATTCTTCTGAATTCCAGTAAATACAGGCATGACCAGAAATGAGTCAGTTAACCTTGACTGCATTGTCTCCTTCCTCAGAGGCTGAAACTATATACAGAACTCCAGATGGAATCTTGCCAGAGTCTTGTACAGCTGCGCCGAGCTTTCTCTGATCTCCAACCATCTTACAATGAAACATACCCCTTTCTGACAGCTTTCTGTACCCAATCACTTGATTTCTAACTTGTTGCATCTAAATGCCTGTTGTTGGAATGCCATGGGGCAACCAGATGTGTTTCTTAGGCAACAAACAATCTGCTGGAGGAATTCAGTGGGTGGAGCAGCATTTGGGGGTCGGGTGGTGGAAGGGGTGAAGGAATTGTCAACATCTCGGGTTTAAGCCCCCAGCATCTGCAGTCTCTTGTCTCCAGTTATGTTTCTTATTTCTGATATTTGTTTAGGTGATCATAATGTACATCAGTGACTCTAAACATGAGTGCCTTCAAGTATTTTGTTCTCACTAGCTCTTTCTTACAATTGAGGATCACGTATGAATAAAGACCATTTTGCTGACATACGATAAGACATAACCCTGTGTGTGGGATTTTTTTTTACCATAACATTAACTGGTAATTACAGAAGGGAAGTGAAAACTGCTAAAGTTGTATAAACATACTGTATATGATATATAACCACAGCAGTAACTGTTCAACGTAAGTGGATCATGTATCTTGCAACCCGTGTTCTTTTCAGAAATTGCTTTTGAACTTGTTCAATTACAGTACAGAAGTTGTAAGTAAACAACTTGAAGATGAACTGTTCCTTATATCAATATTTGTTCTTTGTCTCCACGGTTTTCCATATGATGGGATGAATCTATAAGACATACTTTTGCAGCAACTTTGAGGAATCTATGGAGGTGGACCCCAAAATCACCCTGTTCATCCACATTGCTAAAAATCCTGCCACTAACCTTGTACCCCACCCTCAAATTCAACTTTCCAAAAGGTATCACTTCATACTTTTCTGGTTTGACCTCCATCTGCTATTTCTTAGCTCAGCTGTGTATCCTATTAATATCCTATTGTAATATACAACAATTTTCTGCATTATCTACACCTCTAATCTTAATATCATCTGCAAAATTATTAACCCACCCTTCTACTGCCTTGCCTAAGTCATTTACAACAAACAGCTCAAGTCCCAGAACAGATCCTTGTGGAACACCACTAGTCATGAGCCTTCAGATATTGATTAAGAAATTCAAATTTGAAAACTCATGGGTTATGGGTCTGACTACATGCTTTCTAAATGAAAGGTGGCTTTTCTGAGACCACTGCCTGTGACTGAAATGGAATGGATACTGTTTAAAGAACACTCATACACTTAATGAATGAATTTAAAAACCTCCAAAGATTTTCTTTGGAATAGAGCTTTAGTAATGTGCTGAATATCAAAGAAACAAAACAAACAAAAAAAAAGGCTATAATGTCTTTTTGAGCTTGTTCTATTTTTTGGCAATCAACCAGAGCAGTATTAAGTACTAAACTGGAGGTGCTGTGTTTCAGTTGATGTTAAAGTAACGCCTTATTCACCCCCTCAGGTTTCAGTGCCACCATTTGCAGATCTGCAATGAGTTCTCTCCAAAGTTTAAATCAATTAATAACATAATAAAAAGTATTGTCTGCCTATCATGTTGTTGTTTGCATTCAAATCAGCATTCACATTTCCTTTAGCACAAGATTGAAAGTACTCATTGGGTTTTAAATTTAGTTTATTTCAATGTCCGGAGGCTGTGAAAGAGCAAAATAACCCTGAGCCCCTTTTGTTTTTAATGCGGCTGATTGAAGCAACTATTTGATCAATTTGTCTATATTCTGTGGATGTGGTGAATGATCTGAATCATAGTGAAGTGCCATAGGCATCACTTTACAAATACATTGGAACTGCACAAGCTTTAGGGCAGCATTTTTAACCTTGGTGCAATTGTACATTGATTCAATAGCAAAACTCTGCATTGGAAGTGGCTGGAATGTAAGTACTGTCCTTACTGATAAGACCATAAGACAAAGGAGCAGAATTGTGGCATTTGGCCCATTGAGTCTGCTCCTCAATTCCATCATGATTGATTTATTATCCCTCTGAACCCTATTGTTATCCCTTCTCCCCATAATCTTTGATACCCTTATTAATCAAGAACCGATCAACCTCCACTTTAAATATACCCAATGACTTGGCCTCCACAGCTGTCTGTGGGAATGAATTCTAAAGATTCACCACGCTGTGGCTAACGTAATTCCTCCTCGTCTCTGTTACAAAATTATGAGGGATATAGACAAGGTAAATGCAAGCAGGCTTTTTCCACTGAGGTTGGGTGAAACTAGAACTGGAGGTCATGGGTTAAGGGTGAAAGGTGAAATGTCTAAGTGGAACATGAGGGAGTATGGAGGGATCTGGTCCCATTGCAGAACAATGGACTAGGTAGATTAATAGTTTGGCACAGGCTAGATGGGCCTGATGAGGCCACTCTCAGTGTGGAGGAGCAGCACCTCGTATTCCATCTGGGTAGCTTCCAACCTGATGGCATGAACATCGATTTCTAGTAATTTTTCCCATCCACCTTCCTTCTTCTTCTATTCCTGACTTTGGCCTCTTACTTCTTCTCAACTGCCTATCACCCGCCCCTGGTGCCCCTCCTTCTTCCCTTTCTCTCATGGTCCACTCTCCTCTCCTATCAGATTTCTTCCTCTCCAGCCCTTTACCTTGCCCACCCACCTGGCTTCACCTATCATCTTCTAGCTATCATCCCTACCCTCCCCCCACCTTTTTATTCTGCTATCTCCTCCCCTTCCTTTCCAGTCCTGAAGAAGAGCCTTGACCTGAGATGTTGACTGCTTATTCATTCCCTTAGATGCTGCCTAACCTGCTGAGTTCCTCGAGCATTTTGTGTGTGTTGCTAGTAAATTTATTGTTTCAATTGACATGACAAGTGAATTGAGAAAATACGGTATTATCCAAAAGCCAATCCCAGAAGTACTTACTGCCCGTTACGCTGCTGGCATTTAAGGCAGCAGTGAAGGTCCTTGATCCCTGGTGGTGTTCAGGGCTTCCTTCATTATGTCAGTAGCTTCCTCTTGGTTTCACTACTGTCAGTCATGCAAGTCCCAGGTGGAGACTCTGGAATACTCTTGAACCCAGATGTGAACACTGCTGTTTTGGTGACAATTTTGTTTTATCAGTCAGGGTTATTAGCCCCGAGCCGAACCTCCGAACCCTGAAGAAAATTCCACGAGTGCATTCCACTTTATTTAATTAATATTATAAATTACTAACACAGAGTGGACAATTCGGAATCATTGCTTGCTGTCAACAATGTGGAAATAAAGGAATCAATAACTTATAACTTTTTATAAGACAATTGCAGATTAAGACCCAATCTCATTACAACACACACAAAATGCTGGTGGAACATCTTCCATTAGTCTTGACGAAGGGTCTCAGCCCGAAACATCGGCAGTGCTTCTCCCTATAGATGCTGCCTGGCCTGCTGTGTTCCCCAGCATTTTGTGTGTGTTGTTTGAATTTCTAGCATTTGCAGATTTCCTCGTGTTTCCCCAATCTCATTACTCTGGTTTTGCAGTCATATTAGATAAATTTAGCAGATTTATTTGTATAGGTGGAATTGTATTTACAAGTATCATGTTTCATAAAAAGTTAGGATTTTTTTTCCAAACTGTGACTTCTGTACTTATTGGCCATTATGTTGCTGAATGATGGTCCTCCATCCCTGTCTGTCCTTGGCCATACTGCTACACACAGATATAGAAGGATTCTCTATTGCTGTTTCTGTAACAATTTATTTTGCCCATTCAGGGTTGTTAGCCTTGAGATGAACCCCCGAACTTGGAGGACCGGTGGACTACCCTCAGTCTGGCCTCAGCCATGTCTGATATGAGTGACCCTACCAAAAGCCAAAGCATAAAGCCCTGACTACAGCCAACACAGCTCCCTGGGTCACTGATGCATGAAAGTCTCCAAACCATGACAAGGTTGTGGCCCTCTTGGAGGTGTGACTTCTGTAGGGGTTTAAAAACCAATCCTTGTGGAAGTTTTCACCAGGGGATGGTGGGTGGGGTTGAACAAATGATGTAAAGTCAACAAGTAATTGAAAGCTTGATGACATATTTTGAGTCAGGAAATTTGTTCAAGATTATATGAAGTACAGAGAATACAGAGTGTTGATGGGCTCCCTGGCATCTGTCTGAGTGAATCTGTTTGTAACCTTGGTGTTGTGTTTGACCAGAGACAAGTTTTGAACCAGACAAATAAGATATCCCACATAGTCACTCTTTGCCTCGATAAGTCCATGGCAATGAAGATGCCAATCAACTCGGGCTCACTAATTTCATCTTTGTGGCATTTCTCAACTCCACCCTTGCCTCAGCTAGTGAAACCATACCTTTGCCTTTGTTACCTCTATTGACTATTCCAGCACACTTTTGCCCAGGTTCCCTTATTTTACTCATGACAAATTAAAGGACATCAAAAACTTTTATCACTGCTGCCATCAGGTAGAAGGTACAAGAGCCATAGGACTCACATCACCAGGTTCAAGAACAGTTACTACCACTGAACCATCAGGCTCTTGAACAAAAGGGGATTACTATACGTTGGTTGGTCCCCACAACCAAGTATCTCACTTTAAGGACTCTTTATCTCATTATCCCATGTTCTTGTTATTTATTGCTTTTTAATTATATTTGCACAGTTTGTTGTATTCTGCACTCTGGTTGATCTTTCATTGATCCTGTTACAGTTACTATTCTATAGATTTGCTGAGTATGCCCACAGGAAAATTAATCTCAGGGTTGTATATCGTGACATACATGTACTTTGATAATAACATTTACTTTGAAGTTTGAATTCTGCTGCCCTTGTCCTACTTCCAGTTTGTCCATTACCTCTATGTATTCTTAATCATGCCTCAATTTTAAAATCCTCTACCCTCCCCTCCTTTACCCTTTAGTCATTCATGCCCACTGTATTTCTCCAGTTGTAGAGCATTTGAACATCCTGGAATTTAATTGTCCTATGGATGGCCAGAAGTCTTCAGCTCTGAAATTTCATCCAGAACCTCTCCTCTTTTCATCTACTGAATGAAAGCTTTCTCTTTAACAAAATATTGGGTATTTTCTTGCATGACCCTTGTAGCGGTTACCTGACAACAAACCAAAATGGCTCAGAAACTAAATATGGGGGCTGGTACTATATGATGCGTTATCCAAAATAATGAGGTTCCAAAGTTCAAAAGAGTATGTTTGATCTTTTATTAAGAAATCAGCAAAGACGAACAATCTTTTAATGATAAAAAAACTAATGAAATAACCAGTAATGTTAGCAATCTTAACATAATAGAGAAATTAACATTCTTCAGTGGTCAACAAAAAAATTTCATCCCCGGCCTCCTCCCTGGCTCTAACCAGACTAAAGTGAACTTAGACAAAGTGTGAAAATGTAACTCTACTCATTCTCTTCTACCACACCCCAACCCATGTAACAAATTATCCATAATAAGTGTGCATTGAGACTGACAGAAAATAGATACTTGGCTCCTACAGATTTTGTTGGATTAGATTTCTTTGAAAACCTTCCAGTCTTTTCCCATGTAAATGGAAGTTGATGTTGAATAGGAAATAAAATGATAATGTACTGTATTTTAATGTAAGAGGGCAGGAACTGTTTTGGTTTTAAAGGATTTATGCAAAACAATGCCCTCATTCTGTAGAAATTGAACTACCTCAAAAAACATTTATGATCTCACCCATCTATGCTATATGTCATTGGAGGTTTTACCTAAGTCCTGTCTTCCTCTGGGAAATAAAACACCAGGATGAAGTGAGCTTTTCTTCTGCAGACAAATTTATGCTGCTTTCTGTAAAAGAATACATAAATATTAAATATTTTATTCATAATAGAAACTTCTCAGGAATAGTATGTGGTTCGATGTAACATTCCTCTCACCAGTTTGTGCAGAGAGCAGGAAAAAAAAGTGGATGGAGAAATGTACAGTATGTATTTAAAGAAACAATTTTGCCTTCAGTTGAAGTAAGTGGATCATCAAAAAAAAGACAAGTCTTTGCACAGTGGGTTGCAGTAAGATTATATAGCAAGCTCACGTAGGCTCAATATATTGCCATAGCAACATTATTGGTGTAATTATCAAAAGGGGAACTGACAAAGTCAATATATCCTCATTTGTGTATGCAATAGGTATTTTAATTGTCAACTACCTAATTTATTTTTCTTTCCCTTGTTCTCTATATTTAACATTAATGGGGCACGAAGTAGGATTTGTAGTTTCAGATTCTTGTAATGACTGAATTCAGTGAAATGGATCACTATTTTGGCTTTCAGATATATGGTGTAACTCTTCCTATACTGTTTTTGTACAGTTGTGACAGGCAGTTTATTACATAAGATGGATGCTTATTTTGTTCGCTCAGAAGGATAGAAGACCAAAAGGTCAAACTTAAATGCGCATCCCTAATCCTTGAAGGGACTGATGAATTCCAAATCAGGCATCTCATGGGAGTGAAGTGTCTAAAATATTGCTGAGGGTTTAGTCACATGAAGGAGAGACTAGATAATGATATTATATTTCCTTCCCGAAAGGACATGAGCAAACAAGATTTGTTACATGATAATCTGTTGGTTTTTATTTCTTTAACGTTACCTCCAGCTGCCATAGTTGATTTTGAATTGTGTCTCCTGAGCTTCTGTTCAAGCCTCTGACTTACTAACTTAGCCGTGAACCACCATTGCCAATTCAGGAAAGAGTATAGACCAGAATAGCAGATTTAAAAATTCTTCAGCAATTAACTCCACTTAGTGTAGTGCACGGAGCCTGGATTTGATCAGAGACATTTTAGTATAACTCCTTAAGCACACACTAGAGTAACAAACAAGAGCACAAAGATCCTCTACAGTTGCCAGCATCTGATACTTCTGATGAAGAAAATCTGTTACATGGCATCTGTGCATTTTCTGGTTTATCTTAAAGATGAATACTGATGGCATTATCATATTAGAATTGAATTAGAATGGAAGACCACCACGGGTCTTCAAACCCAAGAGAGATGTCTTGAGGACACAGCTTATTTAGAGGCAATGTGATCAAGCTAACCTGAAGATATTTAAGAACGATAAAGTGTTCCCAGTTTTTGTACTTCATACTTTGTTCATTATCAATGAACAATATGATACTTTTATATTATAAATTTTCCCCAACACAAAGCATTACAAAAACAAAGTCAGCTATTGCATTTACAAATCTGTAAGTCAAAAAAGCCATCGTATTTTTCCTCAAAGCAACAAAACTAACTTTATTTCAAACTATAACTTATTGTCTATGAAACATTGAATGTAAAATTAAAGTCTTAATTGATTAATCATCATGACTCAGTTACTCAACAATTTTATGTAACCACACAGTAATAGGCCTTGCTGAATTTATATTTTAATGATAATGTCACCACTGTGAACAATTAAAATGATGTTGGTTATAATGTGAACTTGCTCATTTGCAAGTTTTTGTTCTGTGTTGCAGAACAACAAGAATGTGTGTGATACAAGTTATATTTTTCAGTGTATAACTATATCATCATGGTTTGGATTGTCATATCTAGAGCACTTCCTTCCAAAAAAATTTCAGTCTATCATCCTGCCTTTCCATCCATCATTAATGATGAAAGAAACTGATTATTCTGTTGACAGCACTATTTTCTTTCATAAATATCTAATAATGATTGTTATTGCTAACCATTCAATCATTATTTTAGCTGATTGATTAGAAATCTAATTACAGGTTATAATTTTCCTACCCCTCAGCAGTCATTATAAAGTTGATTGGCACATCTTGTCATAAACGATCCAGTAAGAGACACAAGTTTGTTTTTGTGGTGTTTTAGATGAGTTGTTAACTAGGACCCCTATCTTTTCTCATAAGGAAGCAAAGTTTCTGGAGTTTCTATAGCAGTGAGTTATTCCTGGTGACCTGGTCAATATTTTAGGTGATAAATATCTTGTAGAAGAAATGATTGATTTAAGAGCCAAACAGAGTTGGAAAGTCGGCAAATTCTACGTGGCGGGAAAGATCCAAAGCTTGATCGATTTAAGAGCCGAGCTGTATTGGAAAGATTGGGTATTGGCCATATTGAAGCAGCAGAGTCTGAACCTGTGGGTGAAGAATGACCAAAGGTTTAGGTGATTTAAGCGCTGGGCCAAATTGAAATGGTTGGGGCCAGAGGTGATAGACAGTCTGTGGGGTTTGCTCGTTCTGAGCTGGACTGAGGCTGTGGCCTGCAACTGGTGGACTTCTGGATCAGCTACAGTGATGCCTAGCATTGTGAACTTCAGTTCTGAATACTGTTTGTTTGCTTTTATTGTTCGTACAATGTTTTTTCTCTCTCTCTGCCCACTGGGTGTTTGGAATTGTCTTCTTTTGTTTTCAATAGATTCCGTTAGGGTTCTTTGTTTCGTTGCGGCCTGTAAGGTGATGAATCTCAAGATTATACACACTATATATACTTTGATAATAAAATGCACATGGAACCTTTGACTGGCCTTCTTTGATACCTGAATTGAGGAGGCAGTTAGATTTCAGCCACATTGGTGGTTTTGGATTACGTATAGGCTAGATCAGATAAGAATGCTGTTGAAGAGTCTTAGCCTGAAATGTCAACTGTTCATTCCTCTCCATAGATGTTGCCTGTCTTACTGAGTTCCTTTGTGCATGTTGCTCAAGATATCTTCCCGTAGTGCAAAGCCATGCCAATTAGTAGGTTATTTAGTCATTGTAAATTGTCTCATGATTGGGTTAGGGTTGAATTGGTAAATTACTGGATGGCGTACCTTGGTGGGCTGGAAAGGCCATTTCCATGCTGTATCTCGAATAAAGTCATTATAACAGTGCATCAGATTCATGGTTGTTGAAGAAAGCAATTTCTTTTAATTCTACATTCAATTTTTAAAATCCACAGATGTCATCTTTGACATTTAACTCATGTCTCTGGGTCTGGAACTTGGGTCCAAAACTAGCTGCTGCTTCACTAACGTTACCGACAATTGTAGAATGATAAGTGGTCATCATTGCAATACAAAGTATTTCAATTTCTGCTGCTGTCTGTAAGGAGTTCTCCCTGTAACTGTGCAGATTTTTCTCTGGGTGCTCCAGTTTCCTCCCACATTCCAAGGACATATGGGTTAGGGTTAGTAAGCCATGGACATGCTTTGTTGGCACTGGAAGCATGGTGACACTTGCGGGCCATGATAGACCATGGCCTCCTCTACTATTGAGATGAAGCCACACTCAGGTTGGAGGAACAACACCTTATATACTGGCTGGGTAGCCTCAAACCTGATGGCATGAACATTGACTTCTCTAACTTTCGTTAATGCCCCTCCTCCCCTTCTTACCCCATCCCTGACATATTTAGTTGTTTGTTTTTTTCTCTCTCTCTGCCTGTTCTCCATCTCCCTCTGGTGCTCCCTCCTCCCCCTTTCTTTCTCTCGAGGTCTTCCATCTCATGATCCTTTCCCTTCTCCAGCTCTGTATCACTTTCGCCAATCACCTTACCAGCTCTTAGCTTCATCCCACCCCCTCCGGTCTTCTATCATTTCACATTTCCCCCTCCCCCCACTACTTTCAAATCTCTTACTATCTTTCCTTTTAGTTAGTCCTGACGAAGGGTCTCAGCTCGAAACATCGACAGTGCTTCTCCCTATAGATGCTGCCTGGCCTGCAGTGTTCCACCAGCATTTTGTGTGTGTGTTGCGTAATAATGGCAATGGCAAGTCTTTTGAAAATGATTGGATCTTACATTTGTATCTTTTTGTTATGGGTATGCAAAGTTACCGCCATCTTTTTCATTTATCTTGCTTTCACTGGTCTATATCATGTTACCAAGTTTATTTCTAGCATGGGATATGTTTGCCAAAGCACAAAGGGTTTCTAAAACACAGTATTAGGAATGCCTCTGATGTTTACTCAGTAAGAGTTTATTTTTAAAGTGGGTAAGGAATTACAGTAGATAAAGCTTTGAGAACAATCAGATCTGCAACTACAATTCTACTCTCCCTCTACTTGAAGCTGCAGAACTTGGTCTACTCTGGAGTTTGGATCTGCAAGTTTCTCAGTTTATTTTATGTTAACCTTTTTGGTCTACCCCCTTTGTCTTTGTGGATGAGGTCTCGACTCCTGTCCATCTGTAACCGTGGGTGAGGTTTCTCTGTTCTTGTTGGCGAGGTCTCATCGCCAGTCTCCCCCTCTGTCCCTGTGGGTGAGGACTTGTCATCAGTTTCCCTGTACATGAGGGCTTTGCTGTCGATCTCTT
The DNA here is from genome assembly GCF_048418815.1 of Hemitrygon akajei. Taxonomy (NCBI): domain Eukaryota; kingdom Metazoa; phylum Chordata; class Chondrichthyes; order Myliobatiformes; family Dasyatidae; genus Hemitrygon; species Hemitrygon akajei. Next base: position 42,568,193 of record NC_133150.1, on the reverse strand, counting down.
CCTCCTTCAGGGTCCTTGGGTGAGCTTTTGCTGCCTATTTTTCTCCTCCTCCTGGGGAGGGCTCATTCCTAGTCTCCTCACCTTGTCCTTGGGATGGGCTCATTCACTGTCTCTGTCCCTGGGAGTGAAGTTCTTGTCACTAGCCTCTCATTCTTTGTGTAGGGGTTCATTCTCAGCCTCTCTTCATCCTTGGGGACAAGGGCATACACCCCAGTCTTTCTCTGCTTTTGGGAGGGCTCGTCATCTTACTTTACTCGGTCCCTTTTTGGGTGAGTGTTTGACTCTCAGCCTCCTACCGTACTTCCCAGACCCTACCTCTTCTCCCCGTCTCTCTGTCCCTATAATACTCCTCCTCCATCTCTGGGTACCCAGTCCCAATCCCCAGACTCTCTCCCTGTCCCTCAGGGGCGAGGGTTCGTCACCAGCTTCTACGCCTCGCTCTTCTGCGGAGTGAGTGAGGGTTCACTCCCAGTCTCCTTCTCACCGCTATCGCGGTCACCAGTGTACAGTACCTGTAGCCCGATGAGACGGTGGCTCCGGCCGGCGCTGAGCCCGTTGCTAAGGGCGGCCTGTCCCGGAGACGCCGGGCCTGCGGCTGTCCCGCACCGCCGGCCCGGCCAAGCGGTTGGGGCGCCTGCGCGGTCGTGGAGCCGAGCTGCTGCTGCTCTCCACGCTGGCGGGGGCGACTCGCGTCAAAGAGGAGCATCCTCCTCCTCCTCCTCCCCCTCATCCTGCAGCTGCAGCAGCAACCACTCGCAGTCGGAGAGATCCTCAGCTGGCGATAAGATGTCAGACTCAGTCCCCAGCAGGGCCAAGAAACTTCGGCCCAGACTCCACGGCAGGAGCAGTCTGCAGAGCACCGAGCCCGTAGGTGAGTCCCTTCAGCTAAGGGTCAACTTTCAGCACTCACATAACCCTTTCTCCAAGCCGGAAAAGCAAAAAGCAAACTGCTGCAGCGCCTGTCATTTTGCTCAACACTAATCGATTGCCTAAGTTGATATTTAGCTCTGCGCCTTTTCCTTTTAAAAGTAGCTCCTCTCCCCCTCCCCCGGCTTGCTTTTAGGATAACTGCTTCCTGTCAGATCACGGTGATACCTGTTCTCTGTATTATAAGTGTGGACAGGGGAGGCGGAATTAGTCCACACTTAATGTTAAGTGGCATCTGTGCTTCAAAAAATATATATCAGGCAGTTGTCCTCAGGAATTAAATTAATTTTGAGCCTGAAATCAGAGATGTAAGACATTAGTCCACAATTACACATCTAAATCAGATTTACTGATGTTGAAGGTTTAAAGCTTGTCCAAATCATAATTAAAGATATGATACGTTTGATCCATAATCAAAATGATGATAGGTGTTTTCTTTCCTCGTTTTCTAATGCACTTTGGTTTCTAACTGTTCATTATTTATGCCCAGTACTAGTTGTATGTTTGTGCTTTTAACCAAATGCTTGATTTATTGTTCAGTTGTATTCCCATTAGTGCCATAATGACTTTTAATTTTGGAGACTGGATGAGTTTAAACAGTGTCAATTCTATAAAGCAGTTTATGACTCAGATTTGAAAGCATTTGTGAATATCATAGAAGTGCCTCATTATGAATTCCCCCCAATACCTATTTTATATAACAGATCTATTATAAATAACTATATACAAAATGCCTTCAAATCTGCTGCTTGTAGTAAAGCTCAAAGTAAGAGCATATTCACAAAAGGCAAAATGAATTATTTTAATGAGGAATATTGATGTGCCAGATTTGAAACTTTAAAGATTGGCAATTTGTATTAAAATCTAAAATAAAAAGTAATGAACTGTCAGAATACTACAGATCAGGCACAGAGAATAAAACAGAATTACTGGTATTGTTTTGACCTTGCATCAGAATGGACCCGGTCATTTGAGGTGATTTACCCTCCTCATGTTCTGGTGTATTCCCATTTGATAGATCATATGTACTTAGACAGCAACTTTGCTTTTAGGCAGGGCTGATGAAGCAAGCATTTTGACAAATCACAGATGACAGAGTCAGGACAGTAATGCCCTTCATGAGAGGTTGAGTTAGGGAATTAGATCCCTAACTTGAGGCCAAAACTGGAGGAGCACAGAGATGTTGGAAGGTTACAGGGTTGTAAGCACTTGAAATGGAATTATTTAAAAGTAACTTATCATTTAGTGATCTAGACCAAGCTTAGTATTATTAACCACGAGGATTATTGTATTGCATAATTTGGATATGTTTGGAAAATTACAAAGTTCCGCTCATTGACCTTGTGTCAATCTGGTCAGATAATCAGTGTTAACTTTTTACTTTAACATAAAAAAAGTAGAATACTAAGTGACAAGAATGCTAAGATTTTGACAGTGCTCTATTTTTAACTCTTTAGTGGAAGCAGCTTGTTGAAAATTTTCATCATTCAAAAGCATGAAATAAGATAAATATCAGTGGGTTGTTATTTACCCTTCAGAGGAGTGCACCATTTCCCCCTAAATGTACATCTCTTCAACAGCAGTGATCAGCTACAGGGGTTCCAGGAGAATATCCTGCTTGACACCTATTAGAAAATTTGCTCTAGCATTACCTTAGCAAATATTTGTCCTAAGTTTGACTGAACGTTTAACCTTGTCCATGTCCAATAGCATTCAGTATACTTACAACAAGGGAATCTTTTTGGAGTACAATTTCAGCTTCGAAAATGATTCCTTTTGAAATTAACAGAAACGGTTCTCAGTCTGATGACGAGGCCTCTGTTGGTCAGGGTTGGACATGGATGTTGCATCCTAGCTGTCGATGTGCACTATGACATGGAGAGCAAGCCGTTACCCATGTAGTAAGCTCCCCCTCTCCAGGCATCTGATGATCCCAAAGGAGCGGCAGAGACAATTTGGCACCAGCAGTGTCGCAGGAGTTGCCTGTGTTGAACACAATGTAGGACTGCTGTAGGGACTTCAGCTCTAGATTTTTCCCTCTGCGTTTTCTTCCGAAGCCTTCCCCATGAGTGAGTATAGCCGCAAGGCAGCGGAGATTTGAGATAAAAGCTTTTCTTCTCCTAGATGAGCTTCCAACCACGGCTGACAAGCTCCATTTGTCCGAACCGACTGGTTTTAAGGCACCAGTCCTGTCCCTTATCTTGTCAGTAGAAATGGTTCTGCCGGGTTCAGTAGCTAAACCAGCCTGATACTGGCATATTACAAAGACTGCTAAATGGAGAGGACCTTAGCATTTTGTGAAAGACCTTAAAAATCTGTTACCTTTGCTGGTACATATTGGAATCTACTGGGCTACTACAAACAGATTTCATTGTATTGAAAAATGTAGTGGCTTCAGGTTTCACAAAAAAATCTATTTGTTCAGTCAAATAGAGCATTTGCAGATTTCTGCGTCCTTGTTTATGGGGCTTCATTTTAAAATTAATGCTGCTTTTATTTAACAAACTGTTTATTTTAAAGACTAGACAATAGTGCTAAATTTAGGCCTTTAATAAATTTGAACAAATTATGTTGAAATAATTTGTTGGAATTATCCATTTAAAGTATTCATTTCCTACCCATACTTTTACCAATTATTTTCCTCTAAACCAGGAGTTCCAAACCTTTTTTAGGCCTTGGGCCAATACCATTAACAAGGGGTCTCTGAATCCCAGGTTGGGAACCCCTAATCTAAACAAGTGTGATTGTTCAGTAATTGTGCATGACATCCACATTTAGAAAGCGGACGTTTCAGTAAATCAAGTTCAACATTGCCAGATATTGGCAGATTTATTGATTTTGAAAGTCAGAATTTGGTTTAAAAACTTCAGGTCCTAATATAGGCCCCTAATACAGGAGCAACATGGTAGCGCAATGTTTTACAGCACTGGCTGTAAGATTGGGGTTCAATTCCCACAGCTGTCTGTAAGGAGTTTGTATGTTCTCCCTGTGACTGTGTGGGTTTCCTCCGGGTGCTTGAGCTTCCTCCCACATTCTAAAGACACATGGTTGAGGATTAGTAAGTTGTGAACAAGCTATGTTTGCACACTTGTGGGCTGCTTCCAGCATATACTTGCACTGTGTCATTGATTCAAACACTGGATTTTACTGTATGTACTGTATATGTGAGAAATAAAGTTAATCTTTAATCTTTAAGTTTGACTTGGTATAGGGTCTAACAAGTGTTCATTGTTGCTGTAAAATTTAACATGTTCCTCTCCTTCTCCTTTCCCACCCACCCCCACATAAATGGTCTAATAGAGAAATTCCAGATTGTTTTGCATTGGCAACAATGAAAGTTGCAGATAACATTTGTTTAAAAAGGTTGCATTGTCAGATAAATGCCAGTTACACATTTCCTCATTTATTGTAACTCGTGGCTGTACATGACAAAGTTAACGGTCATTTAAAAAAATCTACTAAAGCACTTTAACTTAGTAAAAATATGAGTGGTCATTGTTCAGTTTGTTCATTATTGCCAGTCCTTCATTTGGATGAACATTCAACTGCTGTAAATTAGCAGGAAAGCTCTTCATTAGCCAGGAACAAAATGCATCACTTCATATTTCTGCAGACTTCCTGCATTTTGTCACCATACTTCCTATTTCTTTCATCTATGTTGTACATAGAAGAAACATAGACATGAAATATAGAAAATCTACAGCACAATACAGGCTCTTCGGCCTACAAATCTGTGCCGAACATGTATCCAGGAGTCTCTTAAAAGACCCTTTGGTATCCGCCTCCACCACCGTCACCAGCAGCCCATTCCACACTCTCACCACTCTCTGCATAAAGAGAAAACTTAACCCTGACATCTCTGTACCTGCTTCCAAGTACCTTAAAACTGTGCCCCTTCTCATGCTAGCCATTTCAGCCCTAGGAACAAGCCTCTGACTATCCCCACGATCAATGCCTCAAAAACATCTACATCTAAAACCAACAACAAAACCATTGGTGTGAACTGTAGACAACAGCTCATTGATTTGGAACATTTCTCTGGCTAAATAGCTGCTCTTGTGTTTTATGGCTACCTTGCTATCTATTCTGCTGTTTGCCCAGTGTATAATATGCTGACCTTAAAAATAAATACTTTATTGATCTGGAGTGGTTTTATTGATTCTTTTGTTAGAGCAGCAACATTTAAAAACACACTAGGCAGTGTGCCGACTTAACTCATAAAAAATCCAGGATAATAATATACACAATGATAATTTACCAATGTGCAATAATGCATGAAATAATAAATCAGAGACTATTGTACTATGATGTGTGTTCTGTCGCATAGAGATGAACTGTTGTATATGCTTACTGCATTTGGTAGGAAAGTACTTGATTGCATTCTTTTTTCACTTCAAAGAATTCTTCTAAAGTCAAGTGTATCCCTTTTGAAGTCTGCTGATGACACTTTAAAATCTTACAAGAACATTTAAATTTTGATTGTGTAGTTCAAGCAGTTCAAATTAAATGTAGTATTTTAACTGGTCTTATGCTTTTCCTGAATAATGTTAAAATCGCCTTTTTATATATATATTTTTTAAACCTTTTTTTCTGACTCCTTCCTATTTGGAGAAGGTAAAGTTATAAGTGGAAATAGCTTATGAGCTCACCTGCTTGTCCTTAACTTAAAGCATTGTGAACATTTCAATATAGTACACTATGCTGTAAACAAGTAAGCCTTTAACCCCCAAATATTGAAAATTCTCAATGAGGATGTGATGACAGAATGCTTTATGGATACTTGATAAAATACAAATGCTTGAGTTTAGTATTGAATAACCTCTACATGTCTTTTGCAAATGTAGCCTATGTCAATATTTGGCACTACATACTGCAAGTTTAAAAATAGGGATTGAAAGAAAATCCAGCTGGTACTAACAAGCTACTGCTGCTGGAGATGACTATTGTTAAGTCTATTTAGAATGTTCTTATTTATATGGAAATTTTTGCAGTTGATTATACAAAATCCAATCCCACTGGATGGAGATAATGATGCTGGGGTATCTTTTTATCCCTTTTAATACCAGCTGGATGAAGTATCCTTAGCTGCCAGCTATGAAGTTCTCAAAACTGATACTGTATATAGTGGCATTCAGAGGAGAATTGTTGTAACAATGTAGTAATCCTCGAAATACGATCTGGATTTCCACTGTTTCCAATGGCCTTTGTTTAGAGTAAGTAAATACAATACTGTGCAAAAGTCTTAGGCACATAGAGCTCGGGTGCCCAAGACTTTTGCACAGTACTGTAATTTTATGTATTGCACTGTACAGCTGCCACTCAAAAAAATTTCCTGACGTAGGTGAATGATAAACCCAAGTAAATCAATTGCAGTATATGTTTATTGAATAGATTAAAAATCATGCCAAAACAGAAATAATATATATTTAAAAAGTGAGGTAGTGTTCATGGGTTCAATTTCCATTTAGGAATCAGATGGCAGAGGGAAAGAAGCTGTTCCTGAATTGCTGAGTGTGTGCCTTCAGGCTTCTGTACCTCCTCCCTGGGGTAACAGTGAGAAAAGGGCATGCCCTGGGTGCTGGATATCCTTAATAATGGACGCTACCTTTCTGAGACCCCGCTCCTTGACGATGTCCTGGGTACTTTGTAGGCTAGTACCCAAGATGGAGTCAACTAAATTTACTACCCTCTGCAACTTCTTTCTGTCTTTTGAGGTAGCTCCACCCCCCCATACCAGACAGTGATGCAGCCTGTCAGAATGCTCACTATGGTACATATATAGGAGTTTTTTTGAGTGTTTTTGTTGACATACCAAATCTCTTCAAATTCCTAATGAAGTATAGTCACTGTCTTGTGTTCTTTATAACTGCATCAATATGTTGGGACCAGGTTAGGTCCTCAGAGATCTTGACACCCAGGAACATGAAACTGCTCACTCTCTCCACTTCTGATCCTTCCATGAGGATTGGTATGTGTTCCTTCGTCTTACCCTTCCTGAAGTCCGCAATCAGCTCTTTGGTCTTACTGATGTTGAGTGCCAGGTTGTTGCTGTGACACCACTCCACTAGATGTTATATCTCACTCCTGTACGCCCTCTTGTCTCCATCTGAGATTCTACCAATAATGGTTGTATCATCAGCAAATTTATAGATGGTAATCGAACTATGCCTAGCCACACAGTCATGGGTATAGCAAGAATAGAGCAGTGGGCTAAGCACACATCCTCGAGGTGCACCAGTGTTGATCGTCAGTGAGGAGGAGATATTATCACCAATCCACACAGATTGTGGTCTTCCGGTTAGGAAGTTGTGGATCCAATTGTATAGGAAGGTACAGAGGCTCAGTTTCTGTAACTTATCGATCAGGGAATCTGGGAATGATGGTGTTAAATGCTGAGCAATAATGGATGAACAGCATCCTGACATAGGTCTTTGTATTGTCCAGATGGTCTAAGGCTGTGTAAAAGTCCATTGAGATTGCAACTACTGTAGACCTATTGTGCTGATAGGCAAATTGCAGTGGGTCCAGGTCTAGACATGACCAAATTCTCAAAGCATTTCATTGCTGTAGACGTGAGTGCTACTGGGCAATAGTCATTAAGGTTGCTCATGTTATTCTTTTCAGGCACTGGTATAATTGTTGCCTTTTTGAAGCAAATGGGACTTTCGTTCGTGGCAGTGAGAGGTTGAAAATGCCCTTGAATACTCCTGCTAGTTGGTTGGCACAAGTTTTCAGAGCAACTGCAGCATACTCATCCAGGTCTGAAGATGAATCCCTGAATTCGGTCCAGACCACCGATTCAAAGCAGTCCTGTAAGGGCTCTTGTTGCTTCCCTTGTCCATATCCTCTTGGTCCTCACTCTGCAGTGTTCAGACTCTGCCTATACTCAGGGAGTAGAAGTACAGCTAGGTGATCAGACTTCCCGAAGTGAGGGTGTGGAATAGCACGGTAGGCATTCTTGATGGTGGTGTAGCAATGGTCCAGTGTGTTGTTTCCTCTGGTTTTGCGGGTGATCTGTTGATGGTAATGGTTCAGTGATTTTTTTTTCCAGATTGGCCTGGTTAAAATCCCCCAAAACGATGATGAATGTGTTAGGGTGCACCGTTTCATGCACGTTGATCCCATTGCTCAGATCATCTAAAGCCTGATTGACACTGGCCCTTGTAGAATGTATACCACTACCAAAATGATGACGGAAATCTCCCTGGTAGGTAAAATGGTCAGCGCTAAACTGCGAGATATTCCAGATCTGGTGAGAAGAATTGGGACAGCCCTGATATTTTTGTGCACCAAGAGGAGTTAATCTTGAGGCATACTTCTCCACCTCTGCTTTTGGGAGACTCTAAATCTACCCTGACAGTGTGTAGTAAACCCATTGATCTGAATTACTGCATCTGGTATAGAAGGGGTTAACCAGGATTCCATGAATGTGGTCCTGATGTCCCTCTGATTCACCGCCCTAGCTCTGACATCATCAATTTTATGCACCAGAGATTGCACGTTTGTCAGCAAGATAGTCAGTATTGAGAGTTTAAAACTCGTTTCTTTAAACACACTTGTATTTCTGACCTGCAGCCACATTTCCTACGTGGAATCCGGTGAGGAGTTCGTCCACAATCGGCATTACTTCCATCAGTTTTAAGCAGCGATAGTTCACTTAATTGCATTAAGACATCTTTGTTAACCGTACTGACCTTGGAAGCAGTTGTGTTTTTTAGCTGTCTCAGGCTGAAACGAGAATATTTAATCATATCCATTGAGAGTTCTGCTGCCACACAAGATGCCACTCGAGGCGATTAGAAAGTCTACAATAACAGCTGGTATTATAGTATCCAACTCTCTTGTTCATTTTCCTCATCCATTCCCTACCTAAAGCTTTTCTTTCCTTCATATTCCTGCTCCTCTTTGTGTTTAAGAAATAATTTTTGCAACTAAATTCTGATTGCGGTTTCATTCTGTTTCTGCCAACATCGTTGGTGGCATATCATATGTATTAATTAGTGGAAATCCTTAGCAATATCTATGCACTCTACCTCACTTTTTTATTTTTTGCTCTTTATACACTAGTTATTTTAATTTCATATAAATATTTATTTATTGTAATTTAGTTTTCTTATTATGTATTGCAATGTACTGCTGCCAGAAACCATCAAATTTAACGACATATGCTATGATACTAAACCTGATTCTGATTTAAAATGAGCTGGAAGTTCACTTTTTAAAATATCAACATCGGAACTAAGACAATCTGATGAATATTGAATTGCATTTATGTCAACATCTTCAAATTTTTTTACCTTTCCCCTGATGGCGTGGTCAAATGTTGATTTTTTTTTTATATAGCTGCATTTTGATTTTTTTCCCAGGTTTTGTTTCTTGATATAGTTCATACACCATGGTGGCAATGTTTCCTCTAATTTGTAATGACCATTGTGCACAAAAATCTTGTGCAATGCAATTTTTTGCCCAGTGACAACAATGTGCATTCTGACTTTCTGACTTTTATGAAGAGGTATTCATTTTAACCAGCTAGCAAAACACTCTAAATAAGAACTTAGATCTCCTCTGGGTGTGATTGTTTTCGCTCTCGTTCATCTGCACTTTCACAAAATAATGTGGCAGGCTTGTAGCGGGTAATGAAGGATTTTCTCACCATTGCTTTTGCACACCGTCCATATGTGATTTGCTTGCTAAATGACACTTTAAAAAGTCAAGTGTCCAAATATCATTCCTGTAGCTGCATGTTCTTGACCTTGTGAGCTTTCAGTGTAGTAGTTCCTACTGTTTCATTAAGCATTTTGCTTTAAATGAACTAGCAGTTATTTTGCGCTTCATAGCCTTTGCTTCTTTGGAATTTGACATAGTGAATCAATAATTTCTGCAATAAAATAAGCCTTTCTAAAATTGGCAGCCAAATCATTGCAAACTCCACTTTGTCAACACTGGAAAAGGAAATGCGGTTGTGTACGATTGTGAAATATAATTAATGTTACAACATGATAGAGGGTGACAACCTTTTATGTGCAGTTTAAATTGTGTGCACACCTTAGAGGGAACATTGCTCTGCAGGCCTTCAATTTTCCGTGAAAACTAAAAGTAAGGAAGGTACATCTGACTTTGAAATGAGGCCTAATAAGCAGGCCACAAAACATAATCTATTCCCCAAATGGCCAAATAAAACCTAATAATGAGGTCGGCAATACCCTAGCATTTGAAGTGACATGCCTTTCATTATGTTAATCCATGGGGGAAAAACTCAAGCTGGGGCTTATTCAACTCTGGCTAGGTCACCTGGGTGAGGCTGTCTGATGTTAAAAGACCGGAAACACCCAGTATTCCCAGGTTACATCACAGTGCACACCCGGGGGGAGAGGGGGAGGAGGAGGAGGGAGGGAGAGAATATATATATATATATATACACACACATATACACACACACATTCTAGCAAGGTTCACTGGTGTTTGGCATTGAATAGGAGCATCTCAACTTTGCAAAGAATTTGGTTGAAATCACCAAATGGTATATTCTTATCTGTATTTCTCTACTTGTATACAGTTGAACATGAGAAAGTGCAGTTTAAAGTTTCTGGATTTTAACTATGCAAAACAAACCACTTGTTGAAATTGGATTAACTTTCAAACCAAGTAATTTACAAAAAAATTTAGAGTGGAAAAAGTCTTTTTAAATAGCACTTAATATAACAAGACATTTCAAGGCATGTTGAGTTATCAAACAAAATTTGCTTCCAAATCTTAAATTAGATAAGAAAGCTGGTGTGCTAAGATAGGAAGGCAAACTTAGTTTAGAGTGAAAACATTGATATTTTTGAGGATGACCAAAAATATAAAATTACAGGATTGCATCAGTTAGAAGAGATTTTGGAAGTAGGGAGAGATTGCCAAACCTGAGCACAAGGTTGAGAATTTTCCATTCCACATATTACTTTCCCAGGAATCTGAAACTGCTAGATTATTTGGTACAAAAGACTAAATTATAGTAGTAGTAGAATTTTGAATTGTCCTTGTCTTCAAAGAGGATGGAATCAGAGAAGCAGTCAGGATGGATGAGGTGAACTCAGCAAGAACACAAGGGGAAATGGGATAGAAATTGGACAAATATAGCGAGTTCTAAGTTAGGAGTGAATGGTGTCAGTGACTCAGGAAGACAAGTCTACTGGGTTAAGGGAAGCATTACAAACAGTTCCTTACACTAAGCACAAGAAATTCTACAGATGCTGGAAATCCAAAGCAAAATACACAAAACGCTGGAGGAACTCAGTAGGTTATGCAGCATCCATGGAAATGAACAAACAGTTAATTTTTTGGGTCGAGACCCTTTTTCTTGATACTAAGGTTGGAGGGAAATAGGACTACTGATTTTAGAATGCATTTTGTGGCAAAGTTGTTGATCTGGTCAGATGCAGTTGTTGTAGTTCTTACCTTGAAAGTTCAGCAAGTTCTGGCATGTGTGACCGACAAAGTGTAGAAAAATTCAGGATTAGCCACATGCATTGACACAAGGACATGGAATTGAGAAGTATTTCACCCTTTGGGACTCGAAGGATGAGAAATGAGTTGGATATCTAAGCATTGACATTAAACACATTGAAGTGATGAGTAACCACAGCTGGAATTTAAGTGGGAATAAATTGGACTGATCAGTTTATAGCGCTTCCTCAATTACTTCTGTTCCTATGATTGGCCTATTGGTTGTATTGAATTATCTTATTAAGGATTTGACTCCATTCTGACTCTAGGGTAGATTTTATCCTTCTCAGCAAATTAAATTTTTCCACCATTTCTGGATTTTATAGTAATCTCTAATTTCACTTTCTTGCACACTTCCAGGATCTTTATTACAAAGTCCACCCTCCAATTTGCTATACTTCAAAAATAACTTATGAGCTGGCTGACATGCCCTTTACTGAACTGAGAGCAGTTTATCAGTACTAACTCCACCCGTTCAAGGGTAAGCTACTCGGTGAGGTGTCACAGGTTCAGTCAGAGATCAGGTGGTATTTTATGCAGTTGTGCCATACGACCATAAGAGCTGAACATCTATTCAGACAAATCAGGTATTTTAAATCCTTTGTGTTATGCAACTTATTCTGCACCCATTTTCTTATACAAAATTGTTATTTCAAATTGCTAGGGAAGGGAGTGTTATTGGTGATTCTTTGTTTTTCTTTTAATTATTGTAATAATTCAGGGCAAAGATGAGAAATTTAAAATACAGCCAAATCATTTAGGGGAAAAATAAATGGTGAAATATTTTGAAAATGTAGTTTTTCCTGAATCTTGTTTATTTTTCCCCCTTTTTTCCTATGTGGTAGCTGGATGCTTTTGATAGCTATGTTGGCTATTCTGACATTTGATTTCTTGTGTGTCTGATATTCTGGTACCAGCCTCTGTATTTGGCTCATGTTACTGATTGTTTATTGTTACTTGAATATAATACAATGTTTTTAGTTTTGTAACTTGATTAGGATTGCAGATTCAATAGGTTTTATTTTCCTTTCTTTCATCTCTGTTCAGTGCTACAAAACACTATACAGTAGTGATAATATATTGTACGCAAGCTTTTGTTATGGTTGGAATTTGGATGACTTTTGGGGGCAGATGACAGTGTACTGTCATTACCTTGTAGTATGTTTATTGCTATTAAGCAGGAATGGATTTCTAGGTATTTCTTAGTCTTGCTTTGGTAATTTGTGAAATTTGAATTTATTGCATCTAATTAGTTATTCAACTATTTAATTATAAAGCCATTTTTAAATTCTTAGAACACAAATTCACCACTTCAAAGAAGGGTACTCCTAAATGATCCAACATAAAAATAAAGTTCTCCCCTAATGCTGTGAAAAGCTTGTATTCTTTTACGATGAATGAAATTGAAGTTAGAACCTTGGTTCCTGAAGTATGCTCAGTTTACACTGGCATCATATGGATTATAGTAATAGCTAAAGACCTCTAATCTTTATTTAACTCCACTTACCAATAAGTATTATTGATACCACAAATAACTTGCTCCCATACCAAGAAAAGACAGGTAATATTTGTTAAAGTCAGGAGTCAAGTACTCTGATTTAAAAACAATCATTAAAATTAACGTAGTTTATGAGAAAGAGCTTTTGATACAATACAAGATTATTTTGGGAAACTTGGGAATAAAAAGTCCAAAACTAAGGAGTATATAAATTTTGTCCACAACAAAATGCCAAAATATAACAGCATTTATATTTTTGGACTTCAATTGCTAGAGCCTAGTTTGAATGTTTTCATTAATATTGGTTTAGGCTTGCAGTAGAAATTCCTGTGGAGCTCAGCTTTGCAATTGCATTATACAATTTGCAGTTTGTTCCATCTCAGTATTTAATTCTGGTCAAGATGGCACCAACTTGTAATGTCCATCAATGTCCTGGCTCAGACTTAGTTGTCACTCTTGGGTTTGGATCGATTTTTCTTTTGTGTTCTGTGTCCAGGTTGGAATGATCTACAGTTAAAGGCCAGTGATCCCAGAGGTTGGGTTGGCAGGCACTGAGGAGACCAATAAACCCCAGGTCGGCGAGACTTTGGTCAGAGGTCTGAATGGGCTTGTGTTATTTTGCTGAACATTGTTGGCATGCTATGTTGGTGCCAGAATGTGTGGCAACATCTGTGAGCTACCCCAGCCCATCCTTTGGTGTTAACACAAACAACACATTTCACTGTATGTTTTGATAATTCTTTATCTAATTGCAGAAAAGGTAAAATATTTCACTCCAAAACACTAGGTTTCATTTGGTCTGTGCAGGAAACTTTACAATATCCATTAAAGGTATGTGGGCGTTTCTTGTAAAGCTTAAATTTATTGCTCATCTCTAATTGCTCTTGACGTGAATACTTTCTAGGAAGTGCAATCGTATTCATATTGTTCAAGGTGTGGAGTCATACAGGCGGAGGTAAGATGTTAAACTTGCTCCCCTAAATAACATTAGTGAATGTGATTTTTTTTAAAACAGTATCGAAGTTCAAGGTATTAATGGTCAACTACTAATTTTACACTAAACTATTTAGTTTGGTGATTTTTAACTTCCTTAGTTGTTTAGCAGGATTTGAACTCATTTTGAAGTGGTAGCTCTGGTTTAAGCTACTTGAACAACTCCAGCCTGATGCATATTGTTGAATAGACAAGATTATGTATTTTAAGTGCTTGCCAGCATATTTAAGTTTTGAGAGAATTAAAAAAAAAAGCATTCAATGGATGCAAGTTGGGACATTTTATATGCTGACCTGAATACTTAAACCATGTTAGATACTTTGTATACTTTTGCATACAGTGCACCTGAGAAGTTTTTTGAATAACAGCAGTTGAAGCATGGCATAGAAAGTATATTTGCTTTTTTGAAAATAGTTTCTGGGTCAGATAGTTATGGAAAACACTAGTGATGCAGAAATTTAGTCATACCCTATGAACAATACAAATGACTTGGGTTAGGCATGGATTCCATTTGGGTTTTATGTTCTGAAGAACTCTTTAAAAACGGATCAGTGTTTCACTCAGAATATTAAATGTCTTTTACTGAAAAAACTCAGTGTTTCTATCTTCACTTAATTTTACATCTAGTTGCCTACTTGAAATCATTTAGGATATTTATGGTTTGAAATATTGCTACATTTCTTGGTTACTTTTCATTCTTTATTGTAGGCGTTTATGTGTGAAATTTGTTCAAGTCCTATCAGTCATTTGGCTATTTCAAAGTAGGTAAATAATGGACTTACTCAGTAAGAAGCAATAAAGTAAGTTTATGACCTATCACCTCAAGGTTTCAATTGTTTCCCTCCCGTTTTGCATTGTATTTATTTAGAGATACAGCATGGAACTGGCCCTTCCAGTCCAATGAGCTGCGTCAGCTAGCTGCCCATCTATTTAAGCATGACCTAAGCACTGGACCATTTACAATGACTAATTAACCTACTAACTAGTATATCTTTGGACTGTGGGAGGAAGCCCACACTGTCATAGGTGGTGCCACCTTGGTATATTGGATGCAGTATAACATCTAATTCTATGTTCCTTAGTGTTCAGGATCTCTTGTTGGCTATGGATCAGTGCATAACACTTTGCTTCTCAGAAACAGACGGTGGGTTCAAGCCCAAAGCAAAATTGTCTGGCTTCAAGCAGTATTGAAGGAATGCTGCTCTGAATATGTGCATGGATAGAAAAAATCCTGGAGAGATATGGGCCAAACATTACAGGCAAATAGGACTGGTTTAGGAAGGCACTTGTCAGTATCAAAGAGTTGGGATGAAGATTTCTATTCCTGTGCTATTTGAATATCAGAACTAGTTGAGCTGCTTTACCAAGCCCATTTCTGTCTTTCAGAAGAGTGATCATTGAATGTTAAGCCAGAATGATAAATCACCTTATCTATCAGCCACCAAATTGTTCTTTCGAAGTAACATACACTAAATGCTGGAGGAACTCAGCAGCTCAGGCGGTATCTATGGAAATGAATAAACAGTTGACATTTTGGGCCAAGACCCTTCTTCAGGACTGAGAAGAAGGGTCATCCTGAAGAGGGGTCTTAGCCCGAAACACGCATGTTTACTCATTTCTACAGATGCTGTCTGACCTGCTGAGTTCCTGTGGCATTTTGTGTGCATTGCTTTGGATTTCCAGCATCTGCAGACTTTCTCAGGTTTATAAATTGTTCTTCCGGTTTTCTTCCTGCAGGAGAACAGCGTTCTCCCAGTCAACTTTGCAAGGATTTTTCTCATGAAACAAACTAAATTGTGAAACAATCCCACAAGCTATTCAAGCAACAGCCTGATTTAGTTACTCACAGATTCATGTTTTAAAAGTGTGTTCCAGATTCCTCTGATCCCTGGCTGCATCTTGACCCTGGCAGCAAATTTCCCCCCTGAGGCAGCAATGCAGTTTTACATGAAAAACCTTCATCATTTGTTCTGGACCACTTGAAGTTTCTTGACAACAAATCACATATGTCCAAGGGAATGTTCTGCTTGCTTTACTTCTTCCATCAACTCTGTTAAATAAGTTCTCAGATAAATCAGTTCTTCCCCCATGTTGAACGTTAGGGATAAACACAGCAAGTAGCAATGGCATATGGTGAGTCCTTTAAATGTTAATCATCATATGGCACAATCCTGACCTAATTGGCAAAACCTAAAGCACTTAACTGCCAAAATAGAAGCATGATAGTGAGAGAACGCAGGTGAATGTGTGTTGATGACATCATTCTTGTAAGACTACCATTTTCTGTCAATTCTGATTAGTCCTGTTTTCTCCCCAAAGGTATCCTCAAGTGTCTTGTGTGGCACTACAGTTCTACAGACCAATGGTAGCAGAAATGTATTTCAGCACAATTTTAAAATCATGGTTTAGAATATCCATTGCTCTGTCATTAGTATAAAGCCATGTGATTAATTCTGGTTCAATAAAGGTGGCAAAAGGCCACCTTTCAAAGTAAATTCTATTATTGAGGTACATACATGGCACTATATACAACCCTGAGAATAATTTTCTTGTGGGCATACTCAATAAATTTGTAGAATAATAACCATAACAGAATCATTGAAATATCACCCAATTAGGGTATTCAACCAGAGTGCAGAAGACAACAAACTGTGCAAAAAACAAAAAGAAGAAATAATAATAAATAAATCAGCAATAAATATCGAGAACATGAGATGAAGAGTCCTTGGAAGTAAGTCCATTGGTTGTGGGAACATTTCAGTGATGGCGCACGTGAAGTTGAGTGAAGTTATCCCCTTATGTTCAAGAGTCTGATGGTTGAAGGATAGTAACTGTTCTTAAACCTAATGGAGTGAGTCCTGAGGTTCTTGTACTTTCTTCCTGATGGCAGCTGTGAGAAGAGAGCATGTCCTATTCGGTGGGGGTCCCTGAAGATGGATGCTGCTTTCCTGTGTCTCATGTAGATGTGCTCGGTGGTTGGGAGGGTTTTTACCTGTGATCAACTGAGCCATATTCACTACTTTTTGTAGGCTTTTCCGTTCAAGAGCTTTGGTGTTTCCATACCAGGCTGTGATGCAGCCAGTCAATATACTCTCCACTACACATTTACAGAAGTTTGTCAAAGTTTTAGATGTCATGCCGAAGCTCCACAAACTCCTAATGAAGTAGAGGCGCTGCTGTGCTTTCTTCACAATTCCTCTTTGGTGCTGGGCTTAGGACAGGTCCTTCAAATCAGTTCTGGGCAAACTGAAGATGAGGCATTAACCCTAGCTGCAAAACTGGACTACATGTACATTATGCAGTAAAATTAGGGATAGAACAGATCAGACACAACTAAGACTTGCTAGGTCTTGCTTTGACTGCAAATTACACATAGCTCCAAAAACATCTTCACTTCTACCCTCATTGGCAGGTCCCAGTACTCAAGTGCTAAAGGGTCTAGTCATCATCCTGGCTGTAGAATTGAAGACCTGTGCCCAGAACTAACTGTTACTCAGCACAATCTGTTTCAGCTGCAACACTGCCATCTACTAAAAAAAATGGGAAGTTGTTCAAGAACTTCTTTCCCACAGAAAGGAGAAATGCAATCTAGATAATCACTGAACATCTTTTCTCAATTAGCAAAGTGATGGAAAATGTTTCTTGCCATTCGTTGAAGAGGCAGTTATAATTTGCTCACAAATTCTCACTTTGGGTTTTGCCAGGATCAGTGAGCTCTAGACCCCACAACTTTCTTCTAAACATGAATCAAAGAGCTGGATTTTGTCACTGGTAGAGTTTTTCACCAAGTGTGCTGCCAAAGAGTCTTGGCAAACTAAGTTAATAGACATGACAAAAGAAACCAAGCAAGGTGCCTCAGGGCAATGGCAATGTCCAAGGCTAATTGTCTTTAACTGCTTCACTAACTTTCCTTCATTCATACGATCATTAGTGATGTTTGCTGATGATTGCACATGGTTAAAATTATATCTATATCAATTGAGGAAAAACTGCAGACAGCAAGATGGACACAATCTTTATGCATGGGCTCCTGTGTGGCACATGGTATTTTCCACTCAAGTGCTAGACAATGGTTATTTCCATTAACGGAGAGCCTAACCACATACTGCATTCTCAACATCCTTAGTGACCATTGACCAAAGCCTCACCTAGACCCACAGGTACCGTGGCTACAGGAGCAATCCAGAGGCAGCGTGTCCTGTAGACAGTTGCTCTGCCCTTGACAACACAAGACTTTTCTATCACCTTCAAGGCATATAATGTTACAAGTCAAGGATGTGATGGAAAACTATTTGCCTGAAAAAGTTCAATACCATCCAGGACAAAGCAACTTGCTTGTTTGACAAACCTTTTGCTACTTTCTGCATTTGTTTCCCCACAACTGGTACACTGTAGCTGCAATATATAATATCTATAAAATGCCCTGGTTAATTGTCAAAGCTATGCTGACAGCCCCGTCTAAATCAGCCACCTCTATCACAAAAGATGAAGGCAGCAGACAGAAGGGAAATGGTGCCACCTATAGGTTCTTTAAAGAGCACTCTATCCTGATGTTCTTTTGTCCCCAATAAGCCTAAATCTTGGAACAGCATTGTGGAAGTGCCTTCATTAGAAGAATTGCAGCAGTTCAAGGAGCTGGGTAACTGCCAACTTCAAGGGAAATTAAAATACTAAATGACCTTCCTGGAACTAAATATCCCATGGAACTATTTTGATGAAGTGGAATTATAATCAGGGATGCTGGCCAATATCCATCTTTCCAACAATTGTTTGGATTACCTGATCATTATCAAATTCCTGTACTTCGAGTACAGTCATATTTCCACTTTACGATGCATTTCCTAGAACTACAAAAGGAGAAATGACATTTAAATAATCTTAAGTGTTTTAATTACAAGCGAAATCTTTCAAACAAATTTTTAAGATTCTACATTATTGCTTAAGGTATAAGGAAACCATGTTGATACACAGAAAAGATACTTAGTTCAACTTGAAGAGCAGTTTTGGAATTCAGTTTTATTACCTCTGTATTTATAAAATAGGAATTATACCATTTAATATATTTATGCTAAAATAAATACCAAAGGCTTACTGGTTCAGAATAGTTGTGCTGTATTAATAAGTTTGTAATTTTGTGGAATCTGATAAGATTATAACATGAAAATATTTTAATTGATCTTCATTTTTCAAAATGGCAGGCATTCAACATGAAGAAAGGCAATGTGAAATTTCAGTTTCAAGTACAAATAAACTGAAATTTTGAGAGAATCAATCAGCCCAAGATATTTACCAAAAATTTCCTGTTTTTTGTGAGAATATTGAGTGTTTTATTCAATGTCAAATACAGCAAACTATAGAATATAGAAAAAATACTCTAATGACTTGCATTCCCATTGGAGGCACATAACTGTACTTGCCCAAACCAGAGCAAACACTTGATGAATTTGTAATGTCTGATGGTAATACCTCTAGTGGCTGCTAGTCCCTTTCCAGGGGATCTCATGAAACCAATCCCTCCAAAGGAGATCATTTATCAGAATACCCTGGCTGCCTACAATCCACTACTGGTAGGCTTTCTTCATTAGCCACTGCAATTTGTATGGTAGTTACTTTCCCAGAGCTCTTAGCCATTAGCAGTGAACAATCAATAAAATGAACATGATTTTTTTTAAGATTAAGATTAGCTTTATCACATGTACTTTCAAACAGTGAAATTTGTTGTTTGTGTCGATGAATGCAGTCTGAGGATGTGTTGGGGTCAGCCCACCAGTGTCGCCATACTTCCAGCACCATAATTTTCTCCTGAACCTGTAGGTCTTTGGAATGTAGGAAGAACCAGAAGCATCCAGAGAAAACCCACGAGTCAGGGAAAACAGTATGCTCAAGTTTAACCTCTAACCATGTGACAGGAAAAATCAAGAATAGCAAATAAGGGAATAGGAATGTTGAGTTACAAAGTATTGCCTTCAGAATCTCAGTGCAAAACCAAGGCCAGAATAACTGAATTGTAATCTTGTTGTTCTGACAACTGGATGGTACTAGGTGAAATGCAGACAATCTTACCAGGTCTTTTTAATAAATAGGGAATTTCAATAATCTTACAATTTACAATGGGCAGCCTCTTCTATCATCAGTTCTTCCTGATAGAAGTCCTTCTATGACCACCAACCTAATTTGATCCAACAGTCATTATTCCCAACCTTTTGTTAATGAATGTCTATGTAGAAGTGTTTGCAACTCATTTTGGATGAAATGTAGGGTTGGATCAAAGTGGTGCTTTCAATGTTTAAATCTATTAAAGAATCAGAGACAAAACTGCTTGATGCTGGTACACAAGACATGCTCAGAAGTTGGAAGTTATTTATTCTTCCACATTTAGATGCCAATTCATTTTTTTAAAAGCAAATGATAGTATTATGTCCATTAAAATATACTTGATATTTTTTCCTGAAAATTTATTTAATTGGTTGCTAAATTATGTTAAACATTAACGGCAAATTCTAAACTGTTTGCTTTAAATATCATTGATATTAAGGAGAAAACTGAAAAGTTTACATTCAAGTTACCAAAACTAAAGTTCTAATTTATGATTGCATACAAAATGCATTTCACTTTATATATAATAATTACCATTAAGTCCAGGTTGGTGGGATTGTTGTAACATTAGATGAATGCTATTTGGTCTGTTTTATACATAAAATTTTTTGCATGGTGTTACGTAACCTCATAACCAGATAACTTACCAGCAAAGATAGCGGGATCAGCTGAGTCGGATGCTACTATTTTCAAACGTTTTATTCAAAAAGGGGCACAAACGTATGGTTAATACAAAACATTCAGATCATATACATCGTCAAAACTCAATCTAAAACACCTGTGTAATAATAATCAATCAGAAATAAGCTCTATAGTTGTCTAGGGGTTAATACTGAGTCCAATTGAAATATAAAGAGTCACTCAGAAGTTTGCATGCTTTTCCCTTTTGGGAACCGCTGGGGTTTCACGTTGTGGAGAGAGAGAGATGGTTGAGAAAGGATAAACACTTGCCCGTTGTCTTTACAGAGCAAATCCTTGGAATCAGGGGAGCAGGCTTCCCCGTTGTTAGTTAAAAGCGGTCTTCCGATGGTTCCAGCCACAGATTCAAAATTTGGAATCTAACGCACGTGGCTTCCTTCAAAATGCCTTCCCGCTCCCACGGGAATCGGTATCGTGCTTCCTTGGTGCGTCCTTGGTGCGTCTGAGGGTTGTCCCCCCCTCAGACCCTCCTTTATACTTCTTCACGGGATCGCAGGTGTCAATCAGGTTGCAGGTGATGTGATCTCTCTCTCAACCAGCCCACTTTGCCCGAGGGCTTTTCACGTGGTCTTCATGAGACAATAGTCAATATCGCCTTTATTCTGCTTCTCGGGAGAACGTGGTCTTCCGCACGTCTCCCTCTCTCTCTCCCACTTCCTGTGTCTATTCAGCACGTCTCTCCCCCTCTTGGGTCAGTTGACCCCCCCCCCTTGACTAGGGCTCTTGCGATTCTCACAAAGGAGCGGGCCGAGGTCATAACAATGGAATATTCAGTCTAGTTAGGTTAATGCTTGTATATGTTGATTATCATGTAGGTTTTCAATGCTAATACATCATCGACCTTTGAAGTCACTGCAGTTTCTCCAACACTAATTCTACATTAGTTCAATGCAATTTTCCCCAGACATAAATGCAATGCAAGGTAGTGGTTGATTTCATTTGAACAAAAATCAAACTTAAATCCTTAATAAAAGAGATGACTCAATCAACTAAAATCCTTACTGGCACCAAGTTGTGTTGATGAGCTGTATTGATCCCCTTTAAACAAAGTATTGATGTTATAATTCTTATCCTCTTTACAGAACACTCCATAGCTATGGGCCTCAATCTCTGGAAAGCCTTCTGGGCTATAAGTACTTAAGCAATTTTGAACTCTTGCTCAACAATTTTAAACAGTCACCTACTGGTGGACTTGCTTATAGCTGCTAAGACTCTTAGCTGTAGAATAGCATCTTATCTATTTTCTTTGAAGTGTTTTTAGGAGCTAAGTTTAAAAAATGTATTAACCAAAATTAAAGGAAAAAAATCCAGAATATGGCATTAATAACATTACAAATTTCATCTTCCCTCCAGTTTCGTTTAGTCAGTTACAGAATCGTACAACACAGAAACCCTTTGGCAAATCGTGTCTATGCTGATGATTAAGTACCTACCCATAATAAACCTGTAGACCACAACTTGCCCTATAATATTCTAGACCTTGGCAATTTCAGTGCTCATCTAGATTGTTCTGATTCAGAGTGTGTTGCTACACAAAAAGTAGCAAAAGAACAAACAGTTTACACTATTCAACTAAAAAGTCCCAGTCACATTCTGCTGTTCCTGACAACAACATGTGCATGAATCTTAAATAATTCTTGACACCACTCAGCAAAGACCACAGCTTGAAATAAAGTCTACTCAACCAAACCATTTTCTGCAAAAAAAAACTGCTCTCTCATTCTTTTTGCTGCCATACAGTCTAACAACAAATGGTATTATATCTTCTCAGGTTTGTTCCTTGGTACCTCTTTTAACAATAGTCTATGATAATTTTCTCCTTGTAATTTTTAATGTCAGTTGGCAGACATTATGCATTGTGGCCACCTACTGAGTTGGAGTGTGGAGCGAAGAGACAGGAAGTATACCCATTAAATACTTGTCCCTCTCCCAAAGAATCAAATAATATCAAAAAGATTAATGCTTTTCAGGAAGTCAAATACACACTTTTGTACATTATGATGGCAGTAATATCCTAACAAACTTTTCATGGTGAACTCTTATCTGTCTCAAAGAATTCAATTTAGCCATTAGATGTTTCCTTTGCTCCGCATATGAACTGCGTTGAAACAATATATGCTTCACAGTTTCTTGACAAGTACACTTTGTACAGTGCCTGTATCATGCATATTAATTTTGTAAAGGAAATTATTCAACCTAGTATGTCCAAATTGTAAACCTGTAAGTATAACTTCTCTCCTTTTATACCATTTGAGTTCCCACCATCCTCTGAATTTTATATAAGTGTGGTCCTTTTCTTTACCTCAACTTTGTTGCCACAGTGATTGATAGATTTTTTAATTATGGCTTTCCTGATGCAGAGACACCACTACATTTATATCCTTAATTTTAATTGATTGCTTGGCAAGAATGCCTGCTATCTTGTTTCCTTAAACTCCATTGTGGGCAGGAATCCATATGAAATGTATAGACAGGCCGAGATCATACAGTCTCAACAGATGTTACCTAATCTCAAAAAGAATGTCTGGCCTACAATTTGAAGTACCTCTGTTAATAGAGGTTTAAAACTGAGAATGAATTAGAGCACAGAATGAATCTAGTCAGCTCCATCTTGGGTACTAGCCCAGGACATCT
Organism: Hemitrygon akajei; assembly: GCF_048418815.1. Taxonomy (NCBI): domain Eukaryota; kingdom Metazoa; phylum Chordata; class Chondrichthyes; order Myliobatiformes; family Dasyatidae; genus Hemitrygon; species Hemitrygon akajei. The sequence continues at coordinate 42,544,858 of NC_133150.1, read as the reverse complement.
TCAGCGAAGGACCTCCAGCACCCAGGGCATGCCCTTTTCTCACTGGTACCATCAGATAGGAGGTACAGAAACCTGAAGGCATACATTCAGCGATTCAGGAACAGCTTCTTCCCCTCTGCCTTCTGATTCCTAGGTGGACATTGGATCCTTGGACACTACCTCACTTTTTTTAATATACAGTATTTCTATTTCTGTTTGCACAGATTTTAAAAATCTATTCAATATACATATATTGTAATTGATTTACTTGTTTATTAATATTACTTTTATTTATTATATTTTTTTCTCTTCTAGATTATGTATTGCATTGAACTGCTGCTGTTAAGTTAACAAATTTCATGTCACGTGCCAGTGATAATAAACTTGATTCTGAGAAGTACGTAATCATGGTGTACTTCTTTGACCCATTCCAAAGCTAAAGTGATGCCTCAGATGTGAATACTGGTACTTTGACTGATAATCTTTTTTTAATAGTTACCTGAAATTTTGGAACATAAACAGAAACACCTTACGACCTGTCACTGGATCTTTTGAACCATCTGTGTGATTATACAAGAATCTGTAATTACCTTGTATATTGCTGAACTTCCTGTGCCACTGGTAAACAATCACTGGGAAAATTTTTCATATTTGCTGAAAATCTTTTATACACACATAATTAAACAACCTCCTGTCACATGACATAATTCTGTCTTCTGACAAATCAACAGCAAAAATGCTTTAATTCATATGTATAAGACAATAACTATTACTGCATGAGTGGTATGTAAACATTATTAGTTGCATGTATCTGAAAATGTTAAAAGATGAAGAACATTGTATATCACTAATATCCAAATCCTGAATATAAAGTGTTTGGAATAGGTGCACAATTTTACAATATTTTGTACCAATGTGTAGCAGTTCTGCACCTGGTTTAGTAATTCAGTGTTCCACATGAATGATGTGAAGACTCGTTAAAATCCACCAAGACAGCTGCCAGATTAAATTTAGCCTACAATTTTGGAATATCCATCTGGAATATTATGTCAGTAAGCATGATATGAAAGTACTAGGTTGTTATAAAATTCTGTCAGGTTCTTCAAGGATGTTAGATGAAGGAAGTCTGCCATCCTTACTCGGATTGACATTGCTGTGATTCCAGGACAATGTCTTACTTACTTGCTTACTTTTCATGATCCTCTGAAATGGCCACATTCTTAAAAAGATAGTTCACCATTAAAGGCTTAAACACAGTTAGGGATTACTATAAATCTTGGCCATGTTTTAGAGCAGACTTGATGGGCTGAATAGCCTAATTCTGCTCCTATGGTCTTATGCCCTTATTCCATGAATGAATTAACAAAGGGTTGTGGCGACCCACTTTCTGTGTAGGCGAACCGGCTCACAAATAGCCAGGGTGCGGGGGGAGACTTTGGTAATGCACCTCTGACGTCATTTCCGCCCGGAGAGGGCGGGCGCTAGGGATTAAATGCCAGCACCGCGAAGTTTGATTAAACTAGTCTCGAAACGACCTACTGACTGCATGTCGTTATTTCAGCGCTGTGTGTAGCACATCACTACATTGGTGACCCTAACGGTCCAAACAGGATTTGGACCAAAGATGACTGACTCTTCATCTGTTCATGCAGTTTTGCTGAAACTGCTGACTTTCTGGATGCTGCGACCACGCGTGTGGTTTAGCCAAACAGAAGCGCAGTTCCAGATTCAGCAGATCTCTTCTGATTCCACGCGTTACTACCACGTGGTGAGCGCCCTTGACCAGGAGACGGCCGCCCAGGTTGCAGATTTCATACAGTTGCCCCCGGAAGAAGGCAAATATGAAACATTCAAGGCGCTGCTCATTGAGACCTTTGGCTTCTCACGGCGTGAGCGGGGTGCCCGCCTGCTTCACCTGGACGGTTTGGGAGGCAGACTGCCATCAGCATTGATGAACGAGATGCTGGCCCTGGCTGACGGACACAAGCCCTGCCTCATGTTCGAGCAAGCGTTCCTAGAACAACTGCCCGAGGACATACATCTGCTGCTGGCCGACGCAGATTTCAGCGACCCCCGGAAGGTGGCGGCCCAGGCAGACGTGCTGTGGAAAGCCAAGAAGGAGAGCATGGCGTCCGTCGGTCATGTTACCAGGCCACGCGCCCAACAGTGGACCAGACTGTGCCCAGCAGGGGGGCGCACACAACACAGAGGCAGGAGTGAGGAGGCCAGTGAACAGTGGTGTTTCTACCACCAGCGGTGGGGCACAAAAGCCCGCTGTTGTCGCCCGCCCTGCAAGGGCCAGGGCCAGCTGCCGTTAATGACTATGTGGCTGGCCACCAGGACAGCCTCTTGTACGTCTGAGACAAACAGTCGGGACGCCGCTTCTTGGTCGACACCGGAGCAGAAATCAGCATCTTGCCCCTGATGGGGTATGACACCCGCAACAGGAAGCCAGGACCCACCCTGAGGGCTGCAAACGGCAGCACGATACGGACCTACGGCACCTGCACAGTGCAACTGCAGTTCAGCGCCAGCCGGTTCACGTGGGACTTCACACTGGCTGCCGTGGCCCAACCACTCCTGGGGGCGGACTTCTTGCGAGCTCACAGCCTGCTGGTCGACTTGCAAGGGAAAAGACTGGTACATGCCGAGACTTTCCAGACGTTCTCCCTGGGTGAAGCCAAGTTGCCGGCCCCACACCTGGACTCCATCACGCGGTCGGACAACCAATTCACCAGAATCCTGGCGGACTTTCCATCGATGTTAGCACCGCAGTTAACGGCAGCTATGCCCAGACACGGGGTACGGGACCACCCCTCCACGCCTGCGCACAAAGGCTCCGCCTGGAAAAGCTCCGCCTGGCGAAGGAGGAGTTCAAGAGGATGGAGGAATTGGGGATCGTACGGAGGTCCGACAGTCCATGGGCCTCCCCCCTGCACATGATGCCCAAAGCAGCTGGGGGTTGGAGACCATGCGGCGACTACCGCAGACTGAACGAGGCTACAACTCCAGACCGCTACCCCGTGCCGCACATACAGGACTTTGCAGCAAACCTGCACGGGGCAAGAATCTTTTCCAAAGTAGACCTCGTCTGGGGATACCATCAAATCCCAGTGCACCCTGAAGACATCCCCAAAACAGCACTCATCACCCTGTTCGGCCTGTTGGAGTTCCTCCGAATGCCGTTCAGCCTGAAGAATGCTGCACAGACGTTCCAGCGGCTAATGGACGCAGTGGGACGCGACCTGGACTTTGCGTTCATCTATTTGGATGACATCCTTATAGCCAGCAGTAGTCGCCAGGAGCATCTGTCCCACCTCCGCCAGCTCTACTCCCGCCTGAGTGATTTCGGCCTCATGATCAACCCGGCCAAATGCCAGTTCGGTCTCGATACCATCAACTTCCTGGGCCACAGGATTACCAAAGACGGGGCAACACCTCTGCCCGCCAAGGTAGACACAATCCGCCACTTTGTCCGGCCCAACACGGTCAAAGGCCTGCAGGAGTTCGTTGGTATGGTGAACTTCTACCACTGTTTCCTCCCCTCAGCCGCCCGTATCATGTGCCCTTTGTACACCCTGATGTCGGGTAAAGGCAAGGACTTTACTTGGGACGAGGAGGCTGCGGCCGCTTTCGTTAAAGCCAAGGAAGCCTCGGCAGATGCCGCGATGCTGGTGCACCCCAGAACGGACATTCCGACCGCCCTCACGGTAGACGCATCCGACACAGCAGTCAGTGGGGTGCTGGAGCAGCTCATCGAGGGGCGCTGGCAACCCCTGGCATTCTTCAGCAAGCACCTACAACCACCTGAACTCAAGTACAGTGCTTTCGACCGGGAGCTGTTGGCACTGTATCTGGCAATCCGGCATTTCAGGTAGTTCTTGGAAGGCAGGCTGTTCACCGCGTTCATGGACCACAAACTGCTGACCTTCGCGTTCACGAAAGTGTCCGATCCCTGGTCGGCTCACCAGCAGCGACATTTGTCCTACATCTCCGAGTACACGACGGACATCCAGCATGTCTCGGGAAAGGACAATGTCGTGGCAGACACACTCTCCAGACCAGCTGTCCAGGCCCTGTCCCTGGGGGTGGACTATGCAGCACTGGCGGAGGCGCAGCAGGCAGACGACGAGATGCCCAGCTACAGGACTGCAGTCTCGGGTTTGCAGCTGCAAGACTTTCTTGTAGGCCCAGGTGAGAGGACCCTCTTGTGCGACGTGGCTACCGACCAACCTCGCCCCATCGTCCCGGCAACCTGGAGGCAGTGAGTTTTTGACTCCATACACGGTTTGGCGCACCCATCTATCAGGACAACTGTCCGGCTGGTCTCCAGCAAGTTTGCATGGCACGGACTTCGCAAGCAGGTCAGTGAATGGGCCAGAACGTGCACGCAGTGCCAAACAGCCAAGGTGCAGCGGCACACTAAAGCCCTGCCGCAGCAGTTCGAACCCACCCTCCGGAGGTTCGACTACATTCATGTGGATATCGTGGGCCCCCTACTAGTGTCCCGAGGAGCGCAGTACCTCCTAACAGTGGTAGACCAGTTCACGAGGTGGCCAGAGGCGGCCCCGCTCACCGACACTTCTGTCGATTCCTGCGCCCGAGCACTGATTGCAACCTGAGTAGCACGTTTCGGGGTACCGGCCCACATTACCTCTGACAGAGGCGCCCAGTTCACCTCCAGCCTGTTGGGAACGCAGCTACACCACACTACTGCCTACCACCCACAGTCGAATGGACTGGTGGAACGCTTCCACCGTCACTTGAAGTCGGCTCTCATGGCCCGCCTGAGAGGACCTAACTGGGTGGACGAGCTTCCCTGGGTCCTGCTTGGAATTTGCACAGCGCCCAAAGAGGATCTGCACGCCTCGTCGGCCGAGTTGGTGTACGGCGCGCCCCTGGCCATCCCAGGAGAGTTCATACCAGCCCCAAGGGGGCAAGAGGAAGAACCTGCAGCTGTCCTGGACAGGCTACACGAAAGGCTCGGCAACCTGGCCCCCGTACCAACTTCACAGCACGGACGGACCCCGACCCATGTACCCAAAGACCTGCAGAATTGTAAGTTTGTGTTTGTACGAAGGGGCGGACACTAGGCACCGCTACAGCAGCCGTACGAGGGGCCGTTCAAGGTAATCAGCAAAAACGGGTCCACGTATGTTCTGGACATTGGGGGGGAAAGCGGAGGTTTTCACAGTGGACCGACTCAAAGCAGCCCATGTGGACTTGGTGCAGCCGGTCGAGGTTTCAGGCACCGTGGCGCAGAGGCAGACCTCCCAAACAGAGGCTGATCCAGACTGTGGACATTGGGAGGGTGTATCGCCGGTTTTGGGGAGGGTGGGGGTTATGTGGCAACCCACTTTCTGCGCAGGCAAACCGGCTCACAAATAGCCAGCGCGCTGGGAGAGACTTTGGTAATGCACCTCTGATGTCATTTCCGCCCGGAGAGGACGGGTGCTAGGGATTAAATGCCAGCGCCGCCAAGTTTGAATAAACTAGTCTAGAAACGACTTACCGATTGCGTGTCGTTATTTCAGTGCTGTGTGTAGCACATCGCTACAGGGTTATTATTTATATTATATGCCCATACTATTGCTGGCTGTGAATTAAACATAATTTGCTCCCATTCACAATTATTGATAATATATAATGTAATAAATTGAATTAAACGTAATTTGCTCCCATTCACATTGATTGATAGTATATTTCAATCTCACTGTGTTTTACTCTTGATCTTGTCAGTTTGCTATGGAGAGTATGAACTCTGTTCTAGCTGTTGGCATTGATCATACAGTATATGTTGGCATGTGATAGTGGACATCTATCACAAGATCAAGATTCATAAGTCACAATTTTCTAGTTTATTTGGAGATCTTTGTTTCTGAATTTCTATATTTAGTGGCTTTTAATTAGCAGTAATTATACATGTTGGTTTTGCAATACTTTCTCTATTTAGCTTGGTATCTGGGATTATGTGTAGTGTAGTTTGTCAGAAGATAGGTGCTTCTTCTAGTATCCAAGAGTCAAGGTTTCTCATATATTTGAGAAGTCTTTTGTTTATAGATGAAGCAAAACTAAAGCAAATTACTATTGGTAGTCTCATTTATTGAGACTACAAAAATGGCTTGTGCTGGAAATGTCACGACTTATTAGGGATGAGCAGCACAGTTTTCAATCCCTATTTCCATTGCTACTGTCTGCAGTTTGGATATTCTCTCTGTGACAGAATGGATTTCCTCCCGGTGCCGGATCCAGTTCCCACATCCTAAAGCTGTATGGGTTGGTTAGTGTAATTTGCCTTCAGGTGCAAGCACAATATTATTTTCTTGGGAGTGGCAAGGTTGGCATGGGCTTACCTATTTTGTTCATTCAAGTTTGGGAATCAAACTGATCTTGTATAAACAAGAGAAAATCTTGAGATACTGGAAATCCAAGCAACACACACAAAGCGCTGGAATAACTCAGCAGTTCAGGCAGCATCTATGGAAAAGAGTACAGTCGACGTTTTGGGCCGAGACCCTTCAGCAGGACTGGGGGGAAAAGATGAAGAGTCAGAGTAAGAAAGTAGGGGAGGTGGAGGAAGAACCACAAGTGATTGGTGAAAGAGAAACAGGTCTGGAGAAGAGGGAATCTGATAGGAGTGGACAGAAAGCCATGGAAGAAAGAAAAGGAGGGAGGAGCACCAGAGGGAAGTGATAGGCAGTTAAGGAGATAAGGTGAGAGAGGGAAATGGGAATGGTAAAGGGGAGGGCATTATCAGAAGTTACCTATACCTTCAGGTTGAAGGCTACCTAGACAGAATATAAGGCATTGTTCCTCCAACCTGAGTGTGGCCTCATTGTGACAGTAGAGGAGGCCATGGACTGGCATGTCAGAATGGGAATAGGAAATGCAATTAAAATGGGTGCCCACTAGGAGATCCTTTCTTTTCTGGCAGATGGATCATAATTGCTTGGCGAAGCGGTCTCCCAATTTATGTCGGGTCTCATCAATATATTGGTGAAGCACTGGCTACAGTAGATGACCCCGGCAGGCTCACAGGTGAAGTGTCACTTACCCGGAAGGACTGTTTGGGGCCCTGAATGGTAATGAGGGAGCAGGTGTAGCACTTGTTCTACTTGGAAAGCTAAGTGCCAGGAGGGAGATCAGTGGGGAGGGACGAATGGAGAAGGGATTTGCATAGGGAGCGATTCCTGCGGAAAGCAGAAAGTGGCGGGGGGGCGGGGAGTTGTGCTTTGTGGTAGGATCTTGCTGGAGTTGGTGGAAGTTGCAGAGAATTATGTGTTGGACGCGGAGGCTGATGGGGTGATAGGTGAAGCCGAGAGGAACCCTATCCCTGGTGGGGTGGCAGGAGGTTGGGTTGAGGGTAGATGTGCGCGAAATGAAGGAGATGTGGTTGAGGGCAGCTTTGAAGGTGGAGGAAGGGAATCCCCTTTTTTTTGAAGAAGGAGGAGATCTCCTTAGTTCTAGACTGAAAAGCCTCATTCTGAGAGTGGATGCATTGGAGATGGAGGAATTGAGATAAGGGGATGTGGTTTTTACAAGTAACAGGGTGGGAAGAGGTATAGTCCAGGTAGCTGTGAGAAGCAGTTGGTTTGTAATAGATAAGCTGTTTCGAGAGATAGCCACAGAGTTTGAGAAGGGGGAGGGAGATTTTGGAAATGGATCAAGAAAGGGGAGGGAGGCTGTACACTCCGTTGTTTATATGTAAAGTCATTATTATCACCATGTGTCGTATGATGTGGGTGATCATGGTCTCATGACCATGATTGTTCTTGGAAATATTTTTGATAGAAGTGGTTTGCCATTGCCTTCTTTTGGGCAGTTTCTTTACAAGACGGGTGACCCCAGCCATTTTCAATACTCTTCAGCGATTGTCTGCTTGGTATCAGTGGTCGCATAACCAGGACTTGTGATATGCACCAGCTGCTCCCATAGCTTCACGTAACCCTGATTTGGCGGGGCGGGGGGGGGGGGGGGTGCTAAGCAGGTGCTACACCTTGCCCAAGGATGACTGCAGGCTGCAGAGGGAAGGAGTGCTTGTCCCTTCCTTTGGTTGAGACGTTTCTCCACATTGCCACCCAAATATGCAGAGTAACACACACAAAATGTTGGAGGAACTCAGCAGGTCAGGCAGCATCTATGGAAAGGAATTAACTGTTGATCCTTCATCTCAGCCCAAAACATCGACTCTTTAGTCCTTTCCATAGGTGCTGCCTGACCTGCTGATTTCCAACTTTTTTTTTGTGTGTGACTCTGGATTTCCAGTGTCTGCAGAATCTCCTGCCTTTATAGAAATGTATCTCTGGGGCATGTCCTGTAAGTTATAGTTAAGCCTGTTGTAAACACCTTGGTTATCTGTAAATTGAAGAATGCGTGAAGTTCCATTGGAAGTATTTTTAATTTACTTGTCACTGATGTGATAGCTGAGAGGAGGTTGGTTAGGTAAGATCAAAGTTGTTCAGTGTGTGCTATGATTTTGTCAGGCTGTACTGATGGATTGTTGCTTAGTAACTACATAAATAAATAGAAATGTGTGACTAAATGCCAAACTTCTGTGGTGGAAATGACTGAATCATCAATTGTGGAATTCTAGTGAGAAGACTCATAATTGCAGCATATGGAGTTACGACACTGTTGTACTTGTATCAGAGATGTTCAAAATCTTACAGGCTCATTTGCTTTTACCTGACCTGATCACTTCTATCCATTTGAAAGAATATATAAATATGAAAGAATAAATAAATATATAAACATGTTCTGTTCTAAACTAATTACTTTTTTCCAACTCATTGTTCTTATTATTCACTTTTGTCCTCTTACTTCCTATAATTATTTTTTGTTCTCGAGTCATTCTTTGAAACCTAGACTGACCATATCACTTTTTTTCATTATCATTAGAATTACCTGCTGATAAATATTAGTTTATAGATTTAATTAATCTATTCAGCTTCAAACTTACACACTAAGTGTGGGATCAAACAGAGTTGGTGTTTGAATTAACGGCTGATTTATTAAAAACTGGTGCATATCAAGAGAGCAGCCAAAGCTGATCTACCTGAACAGCTTTTACATTCTCAGTTAATGAGATTACCAGTATAATTAAATTTTGATAACAGAATGGTAGCTACAGGAAGGCTTAATTAAGTAACAGACTAGGTCCTTATTACAGAATAAAATGATTATCCACAGGTCTAACAGCAAATCCAATTTTCTCTTTCAATATTGGGTGCACGCTATAGCATAATTAGTGAAATTCCTGAGATTTGAGTGTTCTCTTTGCTGCATTCTATGTTTCTACTTTTATCTGTGGTTCTGTTAACACATTAACACAATCCATATCATTATTTATTTGTTCCTTTCTTTACAATATGCTAACAAGTATGAGTTTATAGATTTAATGAATCTATCCAGTTCCATAATTTAATCCTCGTACATCATTTTATGTATATTCCATCTGATGTACCACAATAATCCAACTTTTATTGATGGCTCATTGCCTGATTTATCTCTTGGAGAGCAAACTTACAATAATATTGAAGAAACTTGAAACCAGTGAGACAAAGTGGCACATTTCCTAACTTCCTAGCCATAATTTTTAACTTTCAAAACTATTTGTGAACCTATATGCAGATGTAGCCACTATAAAGCCCACTACAAAAATTCTGCAAAGCTTCTTCAACATCAGTTTATAAACCTGTGACCACTATCACCCAAAAGAAGACACACTAGAATGCACAACATGCAAATTCCTTTCATGCAATACCCATCATTATCTTTAAATAATGAAACTCTGAAGCTAGCAGCATAGGAATAGAAATTCATGAGGATCCTAAAAGTTCAAAAAAATCTTGTTACAGACTATTAATCTATTAGACTATTAATGCATAGTAAGGACTAACATTACAAGGATTATCGGAATGAATAATGGAAAAAGATCCCATAAGTCACCCATCAGTTTTCATTTTGTTCTCTGTACCTGACAGTCTTTCAAAATCTTTAGGTCACAATTTGTGATACTTCTGGGCTGATATTTATGAGGGTTTCTTATCAGAGAAGTTTGAAAGCCACCTCTCTAGATGAGAACTCCCATTAAACTGACAAGAGGCAAGTAATTTGAAAACCACTACATACATGCATTTTGCCTTTGTCAATGCAGAGAACATTTGAAATCATTAAATTTGGGTTCATTAAAAATCCTGCAAATAGCTGATATTGACGACAAAATGATAACACTTACTAGTTTGATTACTCAAATGCAGTATCTATCAGTACCATAAGCTGAAAGTATTGCACAATTACAGAATAATATTTTTAAAAATATTTAATCATTGTTCGTACTTGACCCACATGTTTAAAAATTATTGTTTCAGAAGCATGTTTTTTCTTAGCTAATTTTCTTGAAATTTGGATCATTTGCATTTACTGATTATCTAATTGGCTTTGAGAAGGTGGATGTGAGCTCCTTTCTTGAATTACTTCCATCCTGTTGTTGAAATCTCACAGTATTAATGGGGGGGGGGGGGGGGAATTCCAGGGATAGATTCAGTGACAGAGGATTTACAATATATTTCTAAGGAAAGGTGACGTGAGATTTAGACTTGTGAAACCAAGGGCAGGAGGGTGTCATTTAGTTCTTTGAGCCTGCTCTGCCACTATACTCCTACATTCTCTCCATATCTTGACGTTCCTTATGCTTAAAAATGTGTACATCTCCCTTCAGTATAGTCTTCAACATGACTCTTTTAGCCCTCTGTGATAGTGATTCCACAAGTTCACTGGTCTCTTGAGTGAAGAAATTTCTTCTCATCTCAACCATAGTGTACCTACGACAAAGGCCCCACCCTCATTCTTGACACCCCAACCAGGGAAACGATTTTCTTGCATCTTGCTTCATCAAGGCCCTGCACAATTGTAGCAATTGTAGTTCCTGTTCTTAAACCTTTTTAGTCTGAATGCCAGTGTATCAATTGTCAACTAAACTGCTTGCAGTACTTACATTTTTACCTTCAGGGACAAATACACCAGAATGAGATTTTCAGCAAAGTTCTAAAGGTTATATTCTTCTCTGTCACCTAAGTTGTACATTGTGAGGAACCCTGAGCTGAGCACTGGTCCTGTGGTACCCCCACTCATTACCATCTGCCATTGTCGTGGTTACTTGAAATGACCAGGAGACGCAGACAATTCTTCAAGAAGTTTAAACCTTTATTTCAAAACAAAGGCTGAGGCAATCAATGAACTTGTCACCGAAAGCCCACCGAACTCCGGTGTACAGCATTCTTTATAGAAATTTCTTATCTCAGTTACATTTTCGGTTTTATCAGCATACCCAATCAATTTTTAATTGCATATCATCTATACATTAACTAATCAATCGCTCTTGCCTAGCTCTCAGTGCGCCACCAGTATTTTTCTCCAGTTCGCATTGGGGCCCCATTCCTGGCCAAGGTTATTTTTTCAGACAACCTCCCTCACATTACATTTCCTGCTCATACCATCCTGTCCGCCACCGTTATCTCCTACTAAACAAAGGCTGAGTGTAATACATGGAGTACATTTCAGCTAATTAGTGCTGCTAGCTAAACAGGTGTTCTGTAATTGCCACAGTATGCAGCTAAGAGAGTACAAAGTGTCTAGTTAAAACAATACATAGTAAAATAATACATAGTAATATTCAGTACATAGAAGTGATTACATAGTATAGTAAATAGCTAGTACATAGTGATTATATTTCAGGTATATATAATGATTATGTCAGGTATATTTCTCAATACCATCCAGAAATGAACCATTTATTTCCTGTCTGTCAAGTAGTTTTTAATCCATACCAGCATTCTAATATCAGCTTTGTGAAAACAGTCTGAGGATATTGTGAGTTGCTTTCCCAAAGAGAATACACACCTTTTGCAAATGTTTGATTGAACTATTGTTACACTGTGCTGTGATACTGTGCATTCGTACTCAAGTGTTTTGTGCGATGGATAAAATGGGAAGCCAGTTGCTAGCAGATCTCCTGCACAGTGATGATTATCATAAGTAATAATTATTGGCAATATGATCACTTCATATTAATCTCTAGTAACTGGACCACTTGGGAACATAACTTTGTGAGATACTGTAGAAACCAGACGGTTTTTGGTGTTAGTAGAAAATGTTCACAACATAAACAAAATATCTGAAGAATTGCTCAGACAAATAACACAAAGCAACATGTAAAATGCTGGAGGAACTCAGCAGATCAGGCTGTAGGAGGCATGCATCTGTTTTCTATCTGCATTCTGAGTTACATGTTTATTATGGTAGCTAGTCATGTCGGTGAGGCAGGTAAAAGCCAAGGGTTTAGCTACGTATTCATGCTTTATTCCGGTTAGTTTTTAGAGCTGGGGACCACTGGGTATCATAATCTTTTGTTGACTGCTTAACTTTGCTTAATTATGCTTAACTTCACTAAAGTCTGTTTAATATTGCTAGTTTTCATTTCATAAGTTTCATTACTTCAAAATGTTACATTTTGCTAGTTACTAATAAAGTATCAGATACATTTCTTTGACTTTTTGGAACATTATTATTGGATTGATCAGAGGACACGCCATACAAAGATACTACCTTTGTGGTTGCCAGCAGCTGCATTGGTTTGTTTAAGTTGCCACTGCAGTATCTATAGAGGGGAATAAACAGTCAATGTTTTGGGCTAAATTTCTTCTTCAGTCCATAGGATGCTGCCTGACCTGCGTTCCTCCAGCATTCTCTGTGTTGCTCTGGTTTTCCAGCATTATATAGTGAAATAATGACATTGATAACTAATGGAAACATTAAAAACAATTATAGAAGCCCTGCCATGCAAAATGAATCATTTTCTCTCATTGTAAAAAGAAATGCAACTTTCTACTAACAAAGACTAAAGTGGAATTTTACACTTGTATCAATGGCTCGTGGTTATTGAATGAGATAGTGTCTGCAGAAAATTTATGAATGAATAAACTGCTGTTTATACAATATCCCCCTCCTAGAGTTACTATTGATGGAGGGATCTGGATTTTTTTGTAATTTGATTTGTCATTGCAAGATGTTTTGCTTTTGGTTTCTGAAATCAATTCCAAAAATGAAAATTGGCAGAAATGAATTTATTATTTTAGTTTGATTAACATACTTTTATCAATTTCCCTGTCATGTCAAATGTAGTCTTCTACCATATGATACCAATGGTTGTTCCAAATACTCACTCCTTCACTGATATACTGTACATTTTGAATACATAGGCATTCAGTCATACCCTGATACAGTTTTGTGCATGAATCAAGGCTACAATAACTTACTTGTCAGACAACTATTTCTACAATTTTGTTTCTGCATCCTTTCATTCATCTTGGCCAACAATAGAACCAATAAAGAATCATTCCATAATACGTAACTGTATTTCTATCTTGGTTCATTGGCAGCAGTTTCGCCTCTGATTCAGAAGGTTTAAGCCCTGCTAATTTCCATCCAGGTCTGTTGTGTTGTTGGAAATAACATCTTTCAGATGTGATAGATCAAGTAAATGAGAGCATATTCTGAAGATTTTTTAAAAAATTGAGGATATTAGAAGTTTGTGGGGGTAAAAATAGTGGATACATGCGGCTAGTCAGGTGGCTTCTGTAGAAATAGAGATAAAGTTAATCTTTCAAATTGGACTCTTTACCTAAGAACTGAAAAAGAGGGTATATCTTAGTACCTACATCCTTGGACATTATCCTGGTGTCTGCCTTCAAAGAAAAGATTACTTGGACATTGAACTGGAAATCTGGCAGACCTTCAGTAAATACTTCAAGCTCCTTTCTTCCCATAGACAAAATTCAGATATCCTTTCAATCCTTCCTTCCTCATAGTTATCCTTTGCCCCTCTCCACTCAGTACACAAGTTTTAACTATTTTACTCGTTGTTGTGGTTTTTATTTTTGTATTTGAATAGACCTATAACATCCATCTGGACATGCAGATAGGTATCTAAATCACACTCTTGTCAACTTGTTGGTGGTGACATTCAATGTTAGCAAGACCAAGAAATTGATTGTAGACTTCTGGAAAGGGAAACCAGAGGTCCATGAGCCAGTCCCCATCAGACGATCAGAGTTGCATAAGTGCAATTGTGAAGAAAGCACAGCAGCGCCTCTGCTTTCTCAGGAGTCTGTGGAGATTCAGCATGACATCTAAAACTTTGACAAACTTCCATAGATGTTTAGTGAGAGTGTACTGTCCAGCTGCATCTCAGCCTGATATGAAAACACCAATGCAGTTGCACAGAAAATCCTACAAAAGGTAGTGGATTTTGCCCACATATCAGGAGTAAAGCCCTCCCAACCACTGGGCACACCTACATGAAATGCTGCTGTAGCGTTGCAGCAAGCATCAGCAGAAACGAGGAAACTATGCAGATGCTAGAAATCCAAGCAACATACACAAGATGCTGGGGGAGCTTAGCAGGCCAGGCAGCATCTATGGAAAAGAGTACAGTCAATGTTTCCTGATGATACCCCTCATCAGGACTGGAAAAAACAATGATGAGGAGTTGGAGTAAGAAAGTAGGGGAAGGGGAGGAAGAACCACCAGGAGGGGGCTGAGGGGTGAAGTAAAGAACTGGGATGTTGATTGGTGAAAGAGGTATAGGGCTGGAGAAGGGGGAATCTGATGGGAGAGGACTGAAGGCCATGGAAGAAAGAAAAGGGGGAGGAGCACCAGAGGGAGGTGATAGGTAGGTAAGGATATAAGGTGAGAGATGGAAATGGGAATGGAAGATGCTGAAGGAGAGGGGGGCATTACCAGAAGTTGGAGAAATTGATGTTCATGCCATCAGGTTGGAGGCTACCCAGATGGAATTTAAAGTGTTGATCCTCTAACCTGAGTGTGGCCTGACAGAAGAGGAGGCCTTGGACTGACATGTCAGAGTGGGAATGAGAAGTGGAATTAAAATGGGCGGCCACTGGGAGATCCCACTTTTTCTAGAACAAGAGCTACACCTGCCCCTACTCCTCCTCTCTACTACCATTCAGGGCCCCAAGCAGTCCTTCCACGTGAGGTGACTCTTCACCTGTGAGTCTGTTGGGGTCATCTACTGTATCTAGTACTCCCTGTGTGGCTTCTTGTATATTGGCGAAACCCGACGCAGATTGGGAAACTGTTTTGCCAAGTACCTACACTCCACCTGCTTGAAAAAGCGGGATCCTCCTCCTTTCGTTCTTCCATGGCCTCCTGTCCTCTCCTAGAGCTGGGAAGATTGGTGAAAGAGATACAGGACTGGAGATTCCCCCTTCTGCAGTCCTGTATCTATTTCACCAATCTTTCCAGTTTTTCACTTCACCCCTCTTCCCCCACCCCCGGTTCCACCTATCATCTTGTGGTTCTTCCTCCCCCTCCCTCCACCTTCTTACTGTGACTCATTTTTTTTCCAGTCCCGATGAAGAATCTCGGCCTATATCGACTATACTCTTCCATAGAATCTCAGCCTATATCGACTATACTCTTCCATAGAAGCTGGCTGGCCTGCTGAGTTCTTCCAGCATTTTGTGTGTGCATCCATCATTAGAGATTGCCAGCACCCAGGCCATGTTCTTTTTTTGCTGCTGCCGTCAGATAGAAAGTACAAGAGCCTCATGACTCATACCACTGGGTTCAAGAACAGTTACTACCCCAAAACCATCAGGCTCTTGAACAAAGAGGATAACTGCACTCACTTGCTCATTCATTGAGATGTTCCCACAGCCAATGATCTCATTTCACGGACTCTTTATCTTATATGCTCTCGTTATTTATTGCTATTTATTTACTGTTTATTTGCATTTGCACAGTTTGTTGTCTTTTGCCCCCTGGTTGATCTTTCATTAATCCTATTATAGTTACTATTCTATAGATTTGCTGAGTATGCTTGCAGGTGACACATACGTATTTTGATGATACCATTTACTTTGAACTTTGGAGTTTGAGTATATTTATCCTTCAAAATTATTTTAATTTGCAGTGCAACTGCAGTTGTTAGATTTTATGACAAAATTTGAGTTATGGTCACTGAGCCCAACTGTAGTCAAAACCATTCACTTCTGTGTTAGTGTTTTGTAGAGGATAGTTTTTATTAAACATCAAAGTTGATAAATAAAGTCTAGTTCCCAGAGCAAGGTATGTTGAGAGTATGAGTTTTCTGATGTTCCCAAGAAACAATTGTGGTTATTCTTAGCAACCACCCTTATTATTGTGGCTTTTTCTTTGCCCAGAATAAAATATGTTCCATACTAATGTTGCAGTGTTGAAATCGAGCTGCATCTTACAGCAAGAGCCATGTATCATTTTCAGTGCAGTGTATGTAAACAACTGGGTTACTATTGCAATATCAGATTAAATTTTTCCATAAGCCTTTTTGTCAAACATTCTTGTGCAACAATGGCAACTGAATCAAATATATACCAAAAAAATATGCATTCCAGTTATTTTGTCCACGTATTTCCGAGAGTAAGCACTACGTAAGATAAGTTTATTAGTTTCATGAATTGAAAGAAATGTTAGAATTTAGATGTTTTGGTGGTGAAGGATGGAGATGGGAGGATTGTAGATTGGACCTTTTCTTTCCAAAATGCTTTAAGAACTCAGAAGGCCAGGCAACATCTATGGAAAATCAGTCTTGCCAAAGGGTCTGGGCTGAAATGTCAACTGTACTTTTTTTCATAGATGCTGCCTGCCCTGCTGAGTTCCTCCAGCATTTTTTGTGTGTTGTTTGGATTTCCTGCATCTGCTGATTCTGTCTTGTTTGTGATTTTAATTATACTTTGTTAATCAAAATACCAAGAATTGGAGGTCAGGGGTTTAGGGTGAAAGGCCAACAAAAGTTTGGCATGGACTATTTGGGCCAAACCTGTTTCTTTGACTCTCTGACTGCATGAATATTCATTTAATTTTACAACTTCCAGAAAAGATTGGAATGTGGGGTGAGTAAACTTTCCAAATATTCTTTGTGAACTATTTGCACTTGAATCTTTGCAGATAGCTACTGTTTGGAAAATTTTCAGGAGAAGATTAATGCGATGCGTTATGTAAATATAGAGGAAAAAAGTAACATATAAAACTTAAACATTTGCTTGATTGATGAGATAAAATCTAAACTTGTGCCACTGCATGACCTTTGAATTTTACTGAATTTGCAGGTTATGTGGATATTGAAGGTGTTTGTTTTTCCAAAGGTCAGAACTGATTAAATCAGAGGAAGGTCAGTCTATCCTTTCAGCCTGCCACACCATTCAAAATCATGGCTTAACTTCTCTTTCCAGTGCATTTCTCACAACCATCAGTGGCCAAAAGAATTATTTGAAAGTCATACGCCTTTTGTAATACAATTCTCATTGGATATCTAAACCAGAGCTATGTTCAAAGTACAATTAAACCTTGTTTTTAATTAATATGATTATATATAACTTGGCCCAACCTCAATCAGCTTTAATTAATTTTTCATATCTATCCTGCATTGCCATAAATAAAACTATCTCAAGGTACTATTTACCAGTTTGAGGGTGAAACACTAAATATTGATTAGGAACTGAGAACATATGCCTGACAAGTTATCCTGACCTGGATAAACTACAGAGCTTGGTCAGCAGGGCACTGTCTAACCCAGTCTGAATCTGAGTGCTTAGTCAGGATACGTGCCTAACCCATTTCAAACCCATCACTTAACCCAAGTTAATTTAGGCAGGTAGAAAATGATCTAAACCATACAGAATAGGGAGGCTGTTCCTGCTGATGAATATCTAGATCTATCCATTGTTTCAAGTTCAGCAAGGGGAATCAAAATGAAGTTTAATATCACTGGCATATGTCATGAAATTTGTTGTCTTTGTAGCAGCAGTACAATGCATCACATAATAATAGAAATAGAAAATAAACTATAAATTACAGTAAGTATATATATTAAATAGTTAACTAAAATATGTAGTGAATTAAAAATAATAAGGTAGTGTTCATGGGTTCAATGCCCATTCAGAAATCAGATGGCAGAGGGGAAGAAACTATTCCTGAATCATGGTGTGTGCGCCTTCAGGTGTCTGTACCTCCTTCCTGGTGATAGCAATGAGAACAAGGCATAACCTGGGTGATGAGGGTCCTTAATGATGGATGCCGCCTTTTTGAGGCATTGCTTTCTGAAGAATTCCTGGAATCTATGGAGACTAGTGCCTATGGTGGAGCTGAGTTTACAACTCATTGCAGCTTATTTTGACCCTGTGCAGTAGCCCCCTCCCCCCCCCCAGACAAGACAGTGATGCAGCCAGTTAGAATGCTCTCCATGGTACATGTGCACAAATTTGGGAGTGTCTTTGGTGACATATCAATTCTTCTCAAACTCCTAATGAACAATGGCTGCATTGATATATTTGCTCTGCAGTAGATCCTCAAAGATACTGGCACCCAGGAACTTGAAATTGTTCACTGTTTCTACTTAGATCCCTCTGTGAGGACTGGTGTGTGGTTCCGTGTCTTACCCTTTCTGAAGTCCACAATTAGTTCTTTGGTCTTTTGATGCTGAGTGCAAAGTTGTTGCTGCGACAACACTCAACTAGCTGATATGTCATACTCCTGTACACCCTCTCGTCACCATCTGAAATTCTGCCAAGAATAGCAGTACCATCAGCAAATTTATAGATGGCATTTGAGTTGTGCCTTACCACACTGTCATGTGTGTAGAGAGCATAGAGCATTGGGCTAAGTTCACATCCTTGAGGTGCGCCTGTTTTGATTATCTGCAAGGTGGAGATGGTATTTCTAATCTGCACAGATTGTGGTCTTTCGGTTGTTGAGGTTCCAGTTGCAGAGGGAGTTTTTCAATTAGGAATGATTATGTTAAATGTTGAGCAGTAGTCAGTAAACTGCATCCTGACATAGGCATTTGTATTGTCCTGATGATCCAAGGCCACGTGAAGAGCTAGTGGATAAAATATATAAAGTACCCACTTCTCGTTTATTAGCATTAATGTTGAGGCTTGCACTTTTTATGCAGTTGTTGTTAGAGTGAAAATTACATCATACTTATTAGAAATCCTTTGAGAAAATCATAAAATTAACATGGATCACATATTAAGAAATCAGAGCAAATGTAGGTACTGCATTATTTCAGTAAGATCATTCCTGGACTTCTAACTCAACTCCACTTTCTTGGCCAATCCCTATATCCCTCACTTTATCAAAAGTTAATATGTTTATTCCATGACAATTGGCTATCAGTTTAAGTCATTATAACTTGCCTAGGTTTGTGTGCCCTGTTATGTAATTTGGCAGAGATTTGCTTTGAATGGCAATGGGGTTTGATCTCATCTATGTATATGGTCAGCTCAATGGTGAAACTGATAGCATAATGGGATTTCATTGTGGTCTGTGTGAAGAGGCATTCACAGTAAATGGTTGAGGACTTTGAGACCACTGCTACTAAACCCTGCAGCCAAGGGAAGCGGACTGAAGTCACAGGCCCCTTTTGGAGAGGTAACTAAGAAGTAACATACATTTTATGTTGATACCTGTGTTGGATCCTCAAACTTGGCAAACTACCATGCTTGTAGATGGTACACTATACATGCCAGTGCTTGTCTGGGCAGAGTGTGAGATTTTCACCCGGATAGTTAATGCATATCGATAGAACTGGAATTGGTTTGTTATTGTCAGGTGCCAGATACAGCGAAAAGATTTTGCTTGCGTGCCATCCAGACAGATCATTCCATGCATAAGTACATCCAGGGTGGAATTGTCCTGGTATTCTGATTGGAGAGTGCAGGGGTCATATGAGGTAGATGGGAAGATCAGGGGTTCCCCTCCTATAAAGAGCTCCTCGGAGACCTCGGGAGAAAAGGACAGAGTGGGTGGGAAGTACGTTGGGCCAGGTAGCATAATAACCCCAGCATAGATCTGTCGGCGAAGTCAGCACGACATAATCCGTACGAGAGGTGCAGTTGAAAACCATCGGTTTGACATGAGGTGATATTAATGAATGCTCATTCTGTTAGTATTTGTTCTGGTTTCGCTGATGATTTAAGGTGAATCGTAAACTCGGGCCATTATATCCTAACTTCTCGGGGACAGTGTTGCATCACGCGTGACTTGGGAGGGGCTTGCTTTGGCGAGCCCTTCCTCTCTGCCAGCTGGGAGGGTGGCAGTGATTGTTGCTATCAGATGGCTATTTAACGGCGGCTCGGTGCTGAGGCTGAGGAGTTCAGATGATTCCTGGTTCCTCGTGGACAAAACGGGTAATAAAGCGCTACCATCGCTCTGGGGTGACTGCAGTAATCCCATTTATGTTTCGTTTGTGTTCGGTATTGATTTCAAGCAAATAGGCGAAGCGAGTCTAGAAAATCTCGTGCAGCATCGTAACCCCCTCCCCCATCTCCCTCTCCCTCTTTCTTCAGCTGCTTGGTAAGTAGCACATTGCTAGATGAAGCTTTTAAACACAAAAAGTTGTAGTTTTCAGTAGTGCTAAAAATTAAAATTAATAATGTATAAGTTTCAGGGATTGTATTGCAGTAATTAATACGGGAATGCCGAGAAGGCACGTTTAATATAACCGTGCACTGCCTCTCTATGAAATCAGAATAGCCTTCGTCTCTGCATTGCGTGGCCTCATCAGTTCTGCCGATCTTAATGTACATTGTACATCAATTTATTAACCGCCAGAGGTAACTGAAATGTGTGGCTAAATACTGTTGCCAGGTTATGCGGTAGTGACTGCAGTATAAAGGATTTAATCTGGCGGGTGTACTTGCTGTAGTTGTCCACTCGCACGTCGAATGTCTGAGCTGCTCTACTTTCTCCCGGCTAAATGTATGTGATTCGGTTCTGAAAGTCCATTCGGCGCAGCTCTACCGTGTAATTGTACGTCTGAGCGCGTGTCTGCTGTTTATTCTGCAGTTGAATGCCGCATCCTGTGTAACATGCAGCATTGATTTTAGTTTTAATGAAATATTTACGTTTTCATGGATTTAATCTAATGTTTGGTTAAAGTTTTAATAACTCGAGAAAGAGATGCAGCCATTCTGATTTGCGGGGCAATACTCAAATTAGCATGTGTGCGATGCGAAAATTGTCGGAACCTTGTTTTTGACTTGAGCATTTGAAATTTGTTTTACACAGCTTATGAGTTTATTCTTTAAAAAAATTTCAAAGCGTAGCTCTTCAGATTCGTAGTTGAATTTACCTGTGATGTAACTAATTAATTTGTTTTCCAATATTACTAATTCATCATCCGTGCCCAAACGGAGTTTTTTTTCCCCATTGTTCAGTTGGAGGGGTAAAATAATGCCTAGGTGTGTTGAAATCGCTGTGGCAGCATCTGTGCTAAGAAAGTGATTTTAATCAGCAATGAAAGGATACAAGTAATAATCGTTAAACAAACATAAATAGCTAGTTGCTAGGGAAGGAAAGAATTCAAAAAAGATATCTATGATACGATATGAGGCAGGAGCAATCAAATGATTAAAAGAGGATTGATGTGAAAGGGGAAAGAGATTAACGGACATGGGAGGCAGAAAGAAAACAAAGGAACAATTGCAAAATTGCTACCAGCAAATGGAAATTATTGGCACAGAAGATTTTTGGCATGCTGGGAAATGTGAGGTTTGCAGTAACCCCATCCATAACTTTCATTCCTTTATTTATTTCTTTGCATTTTGATTTCAAAATCTTAACAAATAATTGTTGTTTTCCTTGACTGGGCATTAATCTCCAGCACTGTATAATTTAATCAAGTAAACATAATTACAACTTTCTGAACAGTATACTGTATGTCATAATAGTGCCTTGTCTCATGACATTGTAACATCTGGATCTTCTAACACTTTAGCCACAATTTGTGATTTAAAAAGTACCATATCGGAATTATTTGAATAGTCTGTGGCACTGGTGCTTTTTTTTAATACGTCAGCCTGACTTGATATTTCTTCTAACTTTTTTTAAGCTATTAGGCTATCTATGCATCAACATGTGAGACCCATGAATGAAATTGAAGTTAAAAAGGAAGTAAGCTGCCTTGCAAAGAGAGAATTTAAAAAAAAACTCAGGTGCTTATTGATACAGTTCCAATGAAAAGTTCATAATATCATTTGGTCAGTTTGCTAGGTGAAATTGGGTCAGGCTACTCCAATCTATCAGTGGATGATGAGTTTGCATTCCTACCTGATGCTTCTTGTATCATTATGAATTTATAATCAAAAGGAATTATCTTCCTTACCTCTTAGCTTTTATTTTCAGTTTAGCATTGAGAAATTCTCGGCAACTAAAGTTGCTAATACAAATCTAAATGTGTTACATGCAGTAAACATATAAGGTAAAGTTAAACAACACCTACATACACAAAATGCTGGTGGAACACAGTAGGCCAAGCAGCATCTATAGGGAGAAGCACTGTCGACGTTTCAGGCCGAGATCCTTTGTCAGGGGAAAATCGCATTTTCCCCCTCCCCCCACTACTTTCAAATCTCTTACTATCTTTCCTTTTGGTTAGTCCTGACGAAGGGTCTCGGCCCAAAATGTCGACAGCACTTCTCCCTATAGATGCTGCCTGGCTTGCTGCGTTCCACCAGCATTTTGTGTGTGTTGTTGTTTGAATTTCCAGCATCTGCAGATTTCCTTGTGTTTAAACAACACCTGTCAGCATTTTGAGTCCTTTTAGAAATTGAATGATTCATTTCGAACTTTTAATTTTGAGCTGAAAGATAGAAATAGGTTAATGGATTTGGAATTAAATAATGTTATCAGATTTTGAAGTTCAACTTCAAAATCCCTACAGTTAAATTTGACCTGTTTGCTGAAGACCTAAGTTACCTGCGATGATAGAAGAAACAGTTTACTTTCGGATTTTTTTTTTGGCCAGAAAAGTGTAACAAGGTTCTGATAAATCTCTTCACATTGGTTTGTACTGTTTTCCAATACACAATATTTTCAGTACATGAGGAAGACAAAAGCTTTCAATGGAAATTAAAACACCTGCTGCAAACACAGAAGAGAAAAGTTGTTTGTATGGTGCTCTCAGGGAATCCTTGAGGGGTGGGGGACGGGGAAAATAATTTAAATCAACACTTTTTTTTGTATCACATTTTTTTGATGCTCGTGCAGACAACAAGACTTCGCATTATGTTAAAGTCCAATTGATCTAAATATCACCCCATACTTCCTTTCTAAAATAGTTTTGATACATTCAATACCTTTTGATCTTATGAGAACTATTCTACATGGAATTTTGGAAGAAGCTTCCACGATATCTATCATAACTACTTTCAAAACAGGTTTGGTTCGGCAGAGAATAGATGGGTAGAAGGGCCTGCTTCTATGATGTGGTGCTCTGTGACTCTAATTGTGGGGAAAGTGACCAGTGTATTACCATTCAATTTCATAGGTCAAAGTGAAAATGTAATTTATTTGTTTGGTGATACCGTGCTTAACAGGCCCTTCTGGCCCATTGAGCCACCCAGCGACACACTGATACATCCCTAACCTAATCACAGGACAATTTATAATGACCAATTAACCTACTGACTGGTATCATGCACAAAATGCTGGAGGACTCAGCAGGTTAGGCAACGTCTATGGAAAGGAATAAAAAATTGACTTTTTGGGCCAAAACCTTTCATCGGGTTCTGATGAAGGGTCTCAATCCGAAATGGTGACTGTTTACTCTTTTCAATAGAAGCTGCCTGACCTGCTGAGTTCCTCCAGCATTTTGTGTGTGTTGTCTTGGATTTCCAACATCTGCAGATTTTCTTGTGTTTGTGATACTAACTGGTTTGGCTTTGGACCATGGGAGGAAACTGCAGCACCCAGAGGAAACCTACACAGACGTAGGAAGAACTTACAAACTTCTTACAGATGGCATTGGAATTAAACTTAAAACTCCATCACCCTAAGCTGTAAAAGCATTGTGCGCTATACAAGGAACTGGAATATCCTTGTATGCACAACGCAGAAATTAACAATGAAGGCAAAATATCCAATTGTCTTTATTGTAATAGGAATTTTACTGTTCAGGGCTTTAATTTTATCAAGCTTAGAGTACTATCTACAACTTTTGTCTCTACATCTGAATTAGGATATATAGACCTTGGAGTGGGCAGGATAGATTCACTGGATTAATTTTTGGGATAAACTACTTATGAAGCACCAATTAAATGGGTTGGAGGTAAACTCAATAACATAGAAGAACAACAGTAGATTTTATTGAAATATATTTAATTCTGCAAGTGATTGACAGAATAGATACTGAAAGCTTATTTTCTTAGTTGGGATTGTCCAGAACTAGGGAGACAGAAATTTCAGGATAAAAGATTATTCATTTAGATGTGAAATTTCTTGCCATAGGGTTGTGAATCTTTGAAATATTCTACCATGCTGTAATGCTTGTTTCAGACAATGAATATAGTTTAAGCTAAGCTCAGTAGAATTTTCTGATTAAGGAAAAGGATGACATGGAAAGGTGGGTTTTATGCAGTGGATCAATCACAGTCTTATTGAAAGATGAGCCAGACTTGTTAATTTAAGGAAATAATTTTCTGGAGTCCAGGAAGAAACGTCACTACCTCCTCCCATAGATGCTGTCTGGCCTGCTGAGTTCTGCCAGCATTTTGCGTTTTTATTTATTTCCAGCATCTGCAGATTCACTCGTGATGTTAATTTAAGGAATTTATGCTTTAGATTCTACTTTGATACTAAATAACAAATGTGATAAGTAGATGTACTTTTAAGTATTATAGAACGAGAAACTGAATGACCATGTAGATTAATTGTTGAAATTGTCATGTAGTTACTGAGGAGAAAAAAATCTATTTTTACTGGTGGGAGGAAGAAAAAGATATTTGTCTTAATAGTGAGGAGAATCGTATGATGAATCTTACAAAGGTGTTTTGTGTAGAGTGAAGGAATATAAATTCAAGTTTAATCTTATGGGAGTAATTCATGCTCCCTAATCCCTAACCCTGAGGATGCTGAGTATGGTTAAGTACACTTCTGTGATTGCAGCTGAGTTTCCAGGAGAACTGATTGAATGCCAGATATGACTTGTTGTGATTCCTTTTTAGAACTTCAGCAGTGCAATTTAAGATCTGTAACTCAACCATATTTTGAGCTTGACCACATTTTTCAGTTTACATAACTTTGTATTGTATATGACAGCTGAGTTAGCCAATTAGTTATTGTTAGTGCAAGTTTTTAGATTAACATATGGAATTGTATACCATCTCATCTAATGACAGCTGTTTTTGTTGCATGTTCAGCAGGGAAAATAATGGATTTCGGAGCAGGAAGTGACATTGTGGCAGGATGGAGTTGTAAATGATCTGTGCTGAATACAAATAATAAGACGTATTCCAATTCTAGTGTTTTTTTTACATTGCATGAATACCTTGTTTCTGACTGTGTCTCTGGATTCAACGATATATTTGAGCTGTATCCCTTCATAAAGCTACTGTCTGGATTATGAAGTTTAATTATTGAATTTTTATTCACTATTGAGTTATTCACTGTTATAAGCAGAGATATTGCAGTTTTAGAAGGAGAGCAACTTAATTGTTCACTTTTTTTTTACTTTGGGTTGAAGGAAGACAGAAGTGTAAGGGTACACAATGCATTATAAAATGCTTCCCCATGGAGGGAGATGAGATGGTGAGTGCTCCCAGGCTGTTACTGTGCAGTCCTTTGTGGCGGATTGTACGCTGTTGAAGGTCTAAACACATCTTGTTGCCTGCTTTGATTTGTAGCTGGAAAGATGTATGAATCTCAGATAAAATTAAGCATTTAGTTTTGTGTATTAAGTTTTTCTAGTTCTGAAAGAGTAGCCGATGGAGAATATAGGGATGCCTGGAATGAGATGAAAAAAGCATTAATGTCAAAATTCCAAATCTCGAGTGTTTATTGTGTATGGAGGATAGTCTTACAGTGAATTGAGCAAGTTTTACTTCAGTGTTAATTGGTTGAGTTTAACTTTTCTTGTTTCTTTATGTAGTCAGTTTCTATCGAGACTAATGGGTTATTGAACTCTCTTCAAATCTGCTTCAATATCTAATATGCTAATTTTGTTTGTTTAGTCTTGTATCAAAAGAAGATAGAACATACAACACAGGACAGGCCCTTTTGCTAGCCATGTTGTGCTGAGTTAATTAAACCAATGAATCCTAATCAATCTAATCCCTTTTCCCCACACATTGAACAGATCCTTCCCTTCTTTGCATATTCATATACCTACTTAAAAGTTTCTTAAATGCTCCAGTGATATCTAGCTCTGCCACCACCCCAACAGTGCATTCCAGGTGTGCATCACTCTGTGTATTTTTAAAAAAAACCTTGCCTCACATGCCCCCTTTTAACCTTAAAGACATGCTCTCTAGTACTGGATACTTCAGTTCCTTGCAAAAGATCTACTGAACAACACACACAAAATGTGGTCTGGCCTGCTGAGTGACTGGCACATTCTCGGCTGCAGGAGTACGTGCTGAGGGACGCACTCAAACTTGGTGCAGCCACCGCAAGGGCCTGGTGGGGAAGGACCGCAGACTAGGGTTCTTCTGCTGCGGGAGTTGAGGGGTGTATACCCCTAAACAAGTGTACGTAAATATGGAATAACAGAATGCCACGTAGGTGGCAAAAAGTGTGAAAATGTAAGACAGCCATGGAAACAGTTGTAAAGGATTGAAAGTCATTGAACGGTTTATCATATGTAATTTTTTTTGGAATAAAGTCTATTTTGTGTTTTTTAAAAAAAAAGTTCCTCCAGCATTTTGTGTGTATTCAGTGTCGAGGTTCATCCCCAGCAGCTGCGTAACAGAGGACTCTCTGATCTACGGGCTGTTCCCGGGGACGCACACCGAGACCAACATCCGGTGCGGCTGGCAGATCATCAACTCGGTCAAAGACGCTCTTTGGTTGGCCCGAAACTTGATGGTCTACCAGCACATGGAGATGTCAGTGGGGGAATGCTGCTGACTGGCACATTCTGGGCTGCAGGAGTACGTGCTGAGAGATGCACTCAAACTTGGTGCAGCCACCGCAAGGGCCCGGTGGGGAAGGACCACAGTCTAGGGTTCTTCTCCCGTGGGAGTTGAGGGGTGGGGGGGACGGGGTGTATATCCCTAAACAAGTGTACGTAAATATGGAATAACAGAGTGCCACGTGGGTGGCGAAAAGTGTGAAAATGTAAAGACAGCCATAGAAACAGTTGTAAAGGATTGAATGGTTTATTGTATATAATTTTATTTTTGAATGAAGTATATTTTGTTTAATAAAAAAAATTTGTGTGTATTGCTTGGATTTCCAGCATCTGCAGATTTTCTCTTGTTTGTGAAAAGATCTACTAAACCCATTTGAGAGATTTTCATGAGCCTATATCCACTGGAAAGTGTGATTATTTACTAATGTATTAAAATTCTTGATCTAGTGGTTAGCACGATGCTATTACAGCTCGGTGTCGGAATTCCATCTCGACGTCCTCTGCGAAGAGTCTCTATACGTCCACCCATGGAATGAGTACGTTTTCCGTGGGTGCTCCAGTTTCCTCCTGTAGTTCAAAGACCTGCTGGATTGGTATTGCTCATTGTAAACTGTCATGTGATTAGGTTGGAGTTAAATTAGGTTCGCAGAGGGTGATGTTGTTCAAAGGGCCAACTCTGCACTGTGTTGCTAAATAATTTAACAGACTCTATCCAAAGGTTCTTGCTGAACTGAGTTGTTTCAGCATTTTCTATTTTTATTTCAGATTTTCCTCATTGCGGTCTTTGGCACTTAAAATTATTTCCTATTGCCACACTTTTGTCATTTTCCCTGTAATTATAACCTTACGGTAGAAATGTATGGTGTCTCAATTTTGTACTGGGGTGAGGGGGAGACTACTGCATTCCAGACAACACTGAAAATGCTGGAGGAACTTGGGTCATACAGCTTCTATGAAGAGAAATAAATAGTCGACAGGTCTCTACCTGAAGCTTCAACTGTTTATTCCTCTTTGTGGATGCTGCCTGATCTACTGAATTCCTCCAGTATTTTGTGTGCGCTGCTATGTATTCCAGCCTCTGCAGAATCTCTTGTTTAGTTAGTTTGAGTTAGTTTCTTCAGAATGCTGTTAATCATTTGTGCATCTTTGGGAGTTGGGAGATGGGTTTTCTTGGAATTATAGTTTTATTTATTGACTACAGCTTTACCTTCAGTATTAATAGGTTCAAGTATGGTCAAATCCTGTGGACTGTCTGTAATGTAATCCCATTAATTTGGTCATACCTTTCTTTTTCCTCAGTTCTACCCATAAAGCCTCACCAGACAAGCTCTCCAGTCTGTCCTGATTGAGCACTGCTGTGATATTTTCCCTGACTAGTAATGCTACCCTCCCCTTTCAATTATTTTGCTGTATTGCATATAAAACAATGGAACCCCAGAACATTGAGCAAGTCAGTCCTGCCCCTCCTGCAACCAAGACTCACTAATGGCTACAATGTCACATGCTGATCTCCCCCTACAATACTCCTTGCATTGGAATATTTGCAGCTCAGAACATCAGTCACTCCATGCTTTATGTTTTGATTCCTGAATTTGTATTTACGCTTAGTAACATCTTTTTCCACAACCACTCTGCTATCTGTTCTGGCATTCTGGTTCCCATTTCTCCCTGCAGCTCTAGTTTAAACCTCTGACCTGTGCAGCACTAGCAAGCCTTCCTTTTAGGATTTTAGTCCCCCTCTGGTTCAGGTGCCAACTGTCCCTTCTGTATAGGTCCCACCTTCCCTGGAAGAGAGGGATGATCCAAAAACCTGAAGCCCTCCCTCCTCTACCAATTCTTTAGCCATGTGTTAAACTGTATAATCTTCCTATTTCTGGCCTCACTAGCACATGATATGAGTAGCAATCCTGAGATCAGAAGCATGGAAGTGCTGTCCTTTAAATTAGCACATAACTCCCTGAATTCACTTTGCAAGACCTCGTCACTCATCCTAACCATTATTGGTACTGACGTGAACCATGACCTCTGGCTGCTCAGGCTCCCACTTAAGAATGCTGTGGACCTGAGATATCCCTGACCCTGGCACCCAGGAGGCAACAAAGCATCCATGAATCACGTTCTCATTCACAGAACCTCTATTTCCCTAACCAACGAATCCCCTATTACAGCAGCTTGCCTCTTCGCTCCCCCCTTCCCTTATAGGCCATGGAGGCAGAGCCCCTGACCACTGTGGCTTTCCTCTACTAGGTCAACCACCCCCCCCCCCGCCCCCACCTCCGCCAACAGTATCCAAGGCAGTATACCTGCACACTGTCTTTACTTAAAATGATTTTCCACTCCTCCATCATTGCAGGGTAATTTAACTTGGATTCTGTTTTTACTTTTTCAGTGTTCTTGTAATTACGTTTGACAACTGTTTGCTGCAGTAGTGAAAGCTAAATGTTGTAAGTCAGTTTGTGACGGTAGCAATGAATTCTGTCCTGCAGCTGTCACAAAGTTCTAGTGAATATAGTACAATCCTTCATTAAGTGCTGCCTTTGTGGATTCCTATGACTAGGTGGATCTTCCCTACTTGCTCTAGTTTAACCCCACATCCCAAAAATCTGCTGCTGGTTAAGTTAAATGGAAAATGAGAATAGTCTCAAGTTCAGGGAGATTGTGAAGTGTTGGAGTGTCACGGGGCATGTGCAAGAGAATAGTTACAGGGCAATAAGTGAGGGGCGGGATTGATGGATTGCGATGAACTGGCACGGAAACGTACAAATACTAAAAGTATGAAAACAATTGAATAAATTTATTGAAATAAATTTTATTTTATGATATGGTCCTTTTGTATTTATAGTCAGAATAGAGGTCACTTTGTCCCTTTGTTGGTGGGTATTCTTTCATTGAGATTCCCTGTCCCAAGCCCCTGATTTTATTGCATCCTGGATCTCTAAGAGTTCATGATGGTATTTCAGCAAAGTCAACAACCTTTTACGGTATTTATTTTATGTAGGACAGGGTGGAGAACTTGGTGAACTTGAATTTGAGTCAATCTTATGCTTCACTAATGAAAATCTATTCGTACCTCACACAAAGGAAGACCTTGGAGGTAGATCTTTCTGTCTCCTTCTCGGGGAAGGGTTCTCAGGTGCTTTGTCAATGATCTTCCTTCTGTGAGAAAGTCAAGGGGAGGGATATTTGATGTTGCTTGCAAAATATTCAGTTTGAAGCACAACTTCAGCAAATGAAGCAGTCTATGTTTGAATGAAAGAACATCTGAACAACAGTGTGATAAGGGCTGATAGGAACAAGTAACATTTCCACTACAGAAGTGCCAGTCAATGACCACCTCCAAGAAAAAAGTCTAATTGCTTACACTTAAGATTCACATACTGTGCAATGGTGAGGGTAGAGTGCCATGAGTGGGGCTGAGGGACTGATGGCAGAGAGGGAGTGCCTAAAGGGGCTGAAGCGGATTTAGACACCCCCAGTCCCGAGCCACCAGGCAATGTCATTTGATTCCAAACAATTGGTTTATTGATCATTACAGAGTGTCTCTCTGGTGCTTCCCACTCCCTGCCCTCTCTCTTCCCCTTTTCCCAAACATGTTTCCCCTCTCCCTACACCCTTCCCACTCTCAGTACACAATAGGTGTATTGTCACTCAGATATGTCATTAAATTAGTTAATTTTTGGTGGCAGCAGTATGGTGGATTACCTACAGTACTGTGCAAAAGTACTCACTGTCAATATCCTCAGGTTTCACCATTGATTTTTTTCGTGGATTAGCGTGGCACCAACAACTCTCATTAAGTCAGGACCATCTGGTATAGGCAATGGTCCATAGATCCTTCGGTTAACGGTAAGGGTCCATGGCATTAAAAAAGAGTTGGGAACCCCGATCTATAACAAGGCATCTTAATTAGTGTGCTTTCAAGCACCCTAAGTGCTCCTTCCTTCCTCCCACTACTGATGCACACTGATGGAGAGAAAGTTTAGGATGCAGAATTTACCTTCCACAAAACACTCTGCATATACTCACCCAGATTACTAAAGCAGAACCTCCCAAAAGTGCAACCTCAGCCATCAAACAGGACAAGGGTAGTTTGGGCATGGAGCATTTCCAAACCATTCCCAGTTCATTTCCAAATCATACATCATCCTGACTTAGAAATGTATCGCTGGTTCTTCAATTAACACTATGGGAGTTGTTTCACCAGGTGGACCACAGCAGAACATGAAGGTAGTTCATAAGTGGAATTAGGGAAGGGTAGTGAATGCTAGTGTTGACAGTGATATCCAGATCTGGACAATGAGTATAAACTGAAAACTCAATAGTGGCTTACCAGGTGTAGACTTATGTGGGAGTGGGGGAGAGAAATTGAGTACTATATCTTTTCTAATGTGTTTATAAGTCACAGATTTATGGATAAAAACTTTAACCTAGGTAAGAATTCTCACAGGCATGGTACAGTATGCATGCATGATTATAAAGCTACTGGCACTACTGACTAGGAATATATTTCTAAGTACTCGAGGCTGGAAAAATTGTGAGCCAGTATAGTCCCATGCCTTTGACTCCTTTGTTTGGTGTACATACATACAATTATATAACCAGCTGTCTATATCAGCTTTGCTTACAGTTTAGTCATGTTCAAGCAACTCGGTTTCCCTTCAGCAAATAGCAAATGGTTCATAACGCTATTTTGATTATTGCTATTTAATCTTCAAGATTCTGAGTGTATTTAAATATTTTAATTGACCAGAACCAGTGCTAAACTAATGATAACACACACAAAATGCTGGTGGAACACAGCAGGCCAGGCAGCATCTATAGGGAGAAGCGCTGTCGACGTTCCGGGGTGAGACCCTTCGTCAGGACAGCGCTTCTCCCTATAGATGCTGCCTGGCCTGCTGTGTTCCACCAGCATTTTGTGTGTGTTGTTGTTTGAATTTCCAGCATCTACAGATTTCCTCGTGTCTAAACTAATGATGTTCAATTCCTTTTTGCCATTGTTGTGGAAGGTATAGAGCAGCTGAATCTATACATGTTACAGAAAATATGCATTATCTGTCACTGACCTTGCAAAATTATCACTTATGCTTCCACTTCTCGTGACTTTCATGGAGTCCTATTTTTGCTCATCAATTGTCCATTGAATGAATCACAAAAAGTCACAGCTGGTGGTGAAAGGCATAAGCAGCTATTTAAAACCTGAAAATTATCTCCAGGTTCAT
Source organism: Hemitrygon akajei (assembly GCF_048418815.1). NCBI lineage: Eukaryota > Metazoa > Chordata > Chondrichthyes > Myliobatiformes > Dasyatidae > Hemitrygon > Hemitrygon akajei. Next base: position 42,512,689 of record NC_133150.1, on the reverse strand, counting down.
TCTTGCTTTGTAGTAACAGTGACAAACATTGCAATTTGCACTTACGGAAAATCACATGGAAATTTATGTACTTTTTATTTATTGAGATAAAGTGCGGAATAGGCTCTTGTGTCCCTTTGAACCCAACAACCCCTGATTTAATCCTAGCCTAATCACAGGACAATTTACAATGACTAATTAACCTATCAACATATTAGTTGATATGTTAACCAATTAACTATGGTCAGAAAGCAGAGGACCTGGAAGAAACCCACATGGTCATGGAGAGCGTACAAACTCCTTACAGACAGCAGTGGGAAATGAACTCAAGTTACTGGTACTGTAAAACGTGCTAACCACTACGCAACCATGCCTCAATAATTCCATAATCTAGAGTTATACAGAATAAAACTGGGCCTTTTAAGTTAACTTGTCCATGCCCACTGTGATGCCTACCTACGCTAATCCCATTAACTCACTTTAGAATGCTGTACACTGTAATAGTAACTGTCTGTACCTCTTCCTCTGGCAGCACTTCCCATATAACCACCACTCTGTGTGGAAAAATTATTCATCAGATCTCTTATTAAAAAATCTTGAATTTCTAGTTTAGGTTCCTCACCATAGAAAAAAGATTCTATATATCCTATCTCTTCCCCTCATAATATTATAAACCTCTATAAGGACACCTCTCAGCCTCCAATATTTCAGTGTGAATAAACCCAGCCCCTCTAAACTGTCCTCCAAAGCCCTCCATTCCAGGCAACATCCTGGTGAATCTCTTCTGCACTTTCTTTATTGCATATCCGTCCTGTCAGAATAAATCCTGCTTATAAAGTAACTTTAAAAAAAACAGTTAAGCCTCTCTCTTGACCATGTTGACTGTCAGTGATTTTAAATAGCAGGAATGTAAAGAAGCAGTCAGAAACTTCTTTTCAATTGCTTCATTAATATCTTTTGTGACGTGGAAATAAAAATCACCCTTTCAAAGAATTTAAAATATTTAAAATCAGATCTGTTTTAAACAATTACAAACTTCTAAGTTAGCTCAAGTAATTTTCTTTTTAAATTACACATAATTTGATTGTTATTTTTGGTCTTAGAGCACCTACAGAGCACTTGCAGATGCAGTAAGTAGATTCCCACCTTGCAAATGAGGAATTACAACAAATTTACTCATGGCTGCTGAACTCCTGGAGGATTCCTTTTTTTGAAGACTGTTGAAGATAACCCAACAAGTTTAGGATTTGTGTGTTTGTATGGGAATCTTTAGTTCTAGTGGCACGTGTGTGGTGAAATACTAGAAGGCTTTTCCCTGTTAAGTTTTTGTTCGTTTGCATAACAATCTATTTGGACAGAAAGATGATCATTAATGATAAACACAAGAGATTCTGCAGATTCTGGAAATCCAGAGCAACACACACACAATGTTGGAGGAACTCAGCAGGTCAGGCTGCATCTATGAAAATGAATAAATAGTCAACATTTTGGGCTGAGGCCCCCCCAGCAGGACTGAGAAGGAAGGGGGACAATGCTTAATAAAAAGGTGGGGGAGAGGAAAGAGGACAAGCTAGAAGGTGACTGGTGAAACCTAGTGGGTGTGAAAGGTAAAGGGCTGGAGGAGAAGGAATCTGTTAGGAGAGGAGAGTGGACATTGGGGAAAGGGAAGAAGGAGGGGTACTGGAGGTGATGATAGGCAGGTGAAGCAAGTAGGTAAGAGATCAGAGTGAGGAATAGAAGAAGAGGTAGGGGAAAAGGAAAAAAATATTGGAAGGAGAAATCAATGTTCAGGCTATTCAGATTGGAGGCTACCTAAGTGGAATATGACATGTTGCTCCTCCACCCTCTTATCTCCCTCATTAGTGATGTAAAGTTGTAGACAGAGTTCAGTAAAAGCAAATTCAAAGTGGCATTTTCCACTGTATATTCACAATGTTCCTGGCATCTATTAGTACTTCACATGTACAGTAAGTGCCAGAAGGCTATAAAAAGAGGACAGATCACTTATCTATTTTATGAAAATATTAATCAAGTTTGTAATTCTATAAAGGTTGCTAATTAAAATCTGACATTTTGTAATATTATTATTGCTCAATGGCAGGAATAATGTAGATATTCTGTGAATAACTTAAGATTTTTTGTGGATGACTACACCAAAGTTTTCTACTGAGTGACAGATTTAAGTAAGCAGACATTTTCAAATACTCAAGTTGTTTCTCAAATCAACAGTAATTTTTAATGACCTCTGAAGTGACTCCCTTTATTTGAGAGCAATTTGATAAATGAATGGTTTGTGGCAGAGTTGACTCTAATGAAATAATTACTGTAATTTTGTTATTTCACTTTGACCTTCATTTTGATGTTGGAGCACATTCAAGGATATTAGATCTTTAATGTCGAGGCGGTAAGTCATTAATCAGTAGCACAGTACACAGGTTACAGCTAACACACTTTTTTTTGGACTCTGCAGCACTGTGCAAAAGACTTGGGCACCCTAGCTGTACACATATGTACCTAAGGCTTTTGGCAGTACTGTATTTATCAATGTGAAACGGAGAATGAGTTTGTAAATCTGGTAGGAGCAAAGGATGTCCAGAGTGGTATGGCCAGAGTGCTATGGCAGTGTGTGGGACAGGTGCAGAGTGGGTGTGCTAGGGGCAGACACACCCAACCCTGAGACACCAGGCAAGGTCATTTGATTCCAAATATTTGGTTAATTGATCATTACAGAATGTTTCTCTGATGCTCCTGCTCCTTCCCCCCCCCCCACCTTCCCCCTTCCCCAACCATGATTCCCCTTTCCCTGCCCTGTTCCCCACTCTCAGTCCACAACAGAGACCCATATCAGAATTAGGTTTTTCATCACTCGCGTGTCACAAAATATGTTTTTTTGTGGCAGCAGTACAGTGCAATACATAAAACTACTACAGTACTGTGCAAACGTCTTCGGCATTCTAGCTATATATATATGTACAGAAGACTTTTACACAGTAGTGAGGTCTTTGTATTTCTGGAAATGTTTTAACAGAAACTTATGCATTTTGCGTTTTGGGAGCAATAAATACAGTTGCTACCTTAGTCTTCCGAAGAATAGAGAGTAGTTTGATGTTGTGAATGTGTGGACGTCCTGATTAACACTTGAATTTTTTTTTTACATATGCTCTGCTATGTGGCAGGGTGATGGATTATAGGGGGCAAAAAGGAGTGCTCCAAAGTGCATATCGGTAAATAAGTATAATTCATTTTTATTCATGTATACACCTTAGCTACCTTCCCAAAATAGCAGGCACTTCTTTGTTTGTCTGAGTTCGGCCACTTGAACACTGCAGTTCTAGAGACATGGTGGTTATAAACCAGCTGCTTTATTATGGCTGAGCTGGAATCTTTATCTTTTTAGTTCATTACACACAACAACTGAGCTTTCGGTGAAGTCAAGATCATCCTTATTTACTGATTACTGCCTCCTTGCCTCCTCTGATACCAAGATTATAGGTAGGACTCTTCAGATTCCAGTCGGTGTACTTGAAGAAATCTGAGAACAAAACAGTTCATGTCAAGATAAGATAACCTTATTTTAAAATAGGCTTATTTAAAAACAATTAGGAGACACTATTATTGTTTGTTTACTTCTATCAGTAATTCAATTTATGTCTGATTAAAAGATTTTTATTTGTATCATGGTAGCATTGGAAAATAATGTATGAACCATTTTTGTTCTTGAACATTTGAAGTTTTACTTTATTTGGAAGGACCTGCATAAATAACTACTTCATAATGCTACATACACAACGCTGGAAGAACTCAGCAGGTCAGGCAGCATCCGTGAGAAAAGAGTAGCCAACGTTTCGGGCCGAGACCCTTCATCCTGTTTTCTACTCTTTTCTCACGGATGCTGCCTGACCTGCTGAGTTCTTCCAGCATTGTGTACGTATTCTTTGATCCACAGCATCTGCAGTTGTATTTTTGTGTTTTACTTCATAATGCTGCTGTGGAACTTGATGATTGGAGGTCCTTTTGATGTCCATAATACATTTAATTTTCCATTAACTTGGGTAAGGGACATAGGTCCTAGATAATTGGGTCATGAGAAAATAAGTGACAATCTCCGTTATTGTATTTCATTTGTATTACTTTAATTATATCATTTTTAATCCTTTTTGGGATGATTCATTGCTGTGACCCTTTAAATCAAAATATCTTTGATCTGCTTTCACAGATTTACACAAGACGGGGACTCTGAAGCAAATTCATTGCTCTCAGTCTTTACCTGGAACTCCACTCTCTTTGAAAACCTTTCCTATCAATCTTCCTACATCAATGGATGGAAAGTTTAAGGAGATTGCAGAGGTGAGTGATTAATCATTCAGCAGCTTTAGTTTGGTTGGAGGCTGACCTATTTAAAAAATGTCAGAACTAAAGCTCCATTGTTCAGAACCTAATTAGTATGCCATGAATAGTAAACACAAGATTTTTTAAGTAGATGGTGCATTATTGAGTGATTTCCTTTTGAACTTTCAGAAATGTTTTTTTCATTCTCAATCAATTTGCATAATTATATTTATCATGTTTTTTTTCATCTGTTGCTGGTCCTGCTGCATTATTACACCTACCTACTTAGTGAAGTCCAAATTGAACTGTGAGATGCAATTTTAGTGTGCTACTGTGTTGAAATCTAAAGAAAATAAAATCATCCCAACTATTCAGTTTCAGCAAATTCTGACCTTTTAAGGAATTGTACAAGAAAAAAAATTTGAAAAAAATAGTGTAGTTGCACAAAGTTAACAGACACTGGATAATCTCTTGAAGTATTCTGGAGAATAATTTGTGTCAGAAGAGGAAACGTTTTTGTTACCCAAACCACAATCTGTTCCAGCTGCTACTATCTGGGAAATGGTAGCGCAGCATAAAAGCCAGGACCAACAGGCTCCGGGATAGCTTCTTCCACTAGGCCGTTGGACTGATTAATTCATGCTGATATAATTATATTTCCATGTTATATTGACTGTCCTGTTGTACATACTATTTATTAAAATTACTATACATTGCACATTTATGCAGAGATGTAATTTAAAGATCTTTACTCGTGTATATGAAGGATGTAAGTAATAAAGTCAATTCAGTTCAGTTAAAATTGGATGCATTGAGTGATATGTATGTTCTATGTTACTATATGATCAAAGCTTACTGAATGCTGTCAGAGTGGTAATGTAGCGGTTAGTGCGACAAGATGTCGGAGTTCAGAGTTCAATCTGGGTGTCCTCTGTAAGGAGTTTGTACATCTTCCCCATGGAATGCATGGATTTTGTCCAGGTCCTCTGGTATCCTTAAACAGTGTACTGGTTAGTAGGTTAATTGATTAATGTAAATTGTCCCGTCATTGGGCCACGGTTAAATCAGGGTTGCTGGCGGCGTGGCTTGGAGGGCCAGAATTTGTTTTTATCTCTATATGAAAAATAAAAATCTTATCTTCATTAATCTTCCCATTGTTCTCTGATATATTAGGGGGGGGGGGACGTTTGCTTAATCACTCTTTATTCAATTTCACTTTTTGTTCTAATCTTCTCAAACCAGGCGTGACATAAAACATATAAAACAGGAACAGGCCCTTCGGCCTCATGGTCTGTGCTAAGCATGATAGAATATTCCAGATAATTTAACCCAGCTTAGTGTGAAGTGGTTCATTTCGGTGGATCAAATTTGAAGACAGAATATAATAATTGTAAGCCTCTTGGCAGTGTGGAGAATCAGTGAGATCTTGGGATCTGTGTCCATAGGGCACTCAAAGCTATGGCACAGGTTGACAGTGTTGTTAAGAAGGCATATGGTGTGTTGGCCTTTGTCAACCATGGAATTGAGTTCAAGAGCTGTGAAGTAATGTTACAGTTATATAAGACCTTAGTTGGACCCCACTTGGAGTACTGTGTTCAGTTCTGGTCACCTCATTACAAGAGGGATATGGTTACTATAGAGCATATATGTCAAACTCAAGGCCCGCGGGCCAAATCCGGCCCACGGTGGAATTATCTTTGGCCCGCGAGATAATATCTAATTACTATTAAGGCTGGCCCCAGTAATCGAAGCGCCTATGGCGTATGATATGGCTAATGCTGAGTTTATTCAGGTACCAGGTTTTCAGGGGTTTTAGTGTTTATTCGGCAGTCTTGCTCGGCAGTCTTCTTCATAAGAAACGGAATTTGTAAAGTGAAACACTTTGTAGTTATAGCAGAGACTGAGACACATGAGAGCAGGCTGAAAAAACGGAGGCAACGAAAGCTGCGTTCGCACGCGTCCGACTGATCCGGCCCGCATGAAGCTGCATTTTGCTCAATCTGGCCCGTGACCTAAAATGAGTTTGACACCCCTGCTATAGAGAGAGTGCAGAGGAGATTTACAAGAATGTTGCCTGGATTGGAGAGCATGCCTTATGAGAATAGGTTGAGTAAACGTGGCCATTTCTCTCTGGAGCAAAGGAGGATGAGAAGTGACCTGTTAGAAGAGTATAAGATGATGAGAGGCATTGATCATGTGGATAGCCAGAGGCTTTTTTTCTCAGGACTGAAATGACTAACATGAGGGGGCATAGTTTTAAGATGCTCAGAAGTAGGTACAAGGTGGATGTTAGAGGTAAACACAAAATACACTGCAGATGCTGGGTCAAAGCAACACGCATGGCTTGCTGGAGGAACTCAGCAGGTCGGGCAGCATCCGTGGAAATGAATCCGCTGGGTCCTGACGAAGGGTCTTGGCCCAAAATGTTGACTGTTCATTTACACGGATGCTGCCCAACCTGCTGAGTTCCTCCAGGATGTCAGAGGTAAGCTTTTCACACAGAGAGTGGTGGGTATATGGAATGCACTGCCAGCGATGATGGTAGAGGCGGATACAATAGGGTCTTTTAAAAGACTCATAGATAGGTACATGGTGTTTAGAAAAATAGAGGGCTAAGTGTAAGGAAATTCTGTGCAGTTTCTAGAGTAGGTTACATGGTCTGCACAACATTGTGGGCTGAAGGGCCTGTAATGTGCTGTAGATTTCTATGTTTCCATGCTTAAATTCCCTTCCGCCTGCACACAGGTTTATTATCAATGTATTATCTGACATGAAGTTTGTCATTTTGTGCAATATAACTATGCAAAGACAAAATTGCCATAAATTATGAAATAAATAAGTAGTGAAAACAAGGAAAATGCAGTAGTGTTCATGGAATGTTATATTCATGTGCCTTTATAAAAGCTTCTTGGACACCACTGTCATAGCTGCCTCCACTACCACCCATGGCAGCACATTCCAGGCACCTACTGCAATCTATACATAATTTAAAAACTTGTCCTGCACATTCCCATTAAACTTTCCCTATTTCACATAGTAAGTATGCTCTCTATTATTTCACATTTCTACCTTGGGGTGGGGCGGGGGGAAGAGCCTCTGTCTTCCCTATCCATGCCTCTCATAGTTTTACAAACTTCTATCAGTGTTCATTTGCAGCATCTTACCTTTAGATTTATCAATTTAACAAAACTGTTGTCTAGCCCACTGTGCCAGAAGTACTGCACACAAAGTGTGTGAGTCCTAATGAAGGGTCTCAGCCCAAAACATCAATTGTTTATTCATTTCCATTGATGCTGCCTGATCTGCAGAGTTCCTCCAGCATTTACTGTGTATTACTCTGAATTTCCAGCATCTGCAGAATCTCTTGTGTTTATGCCTAAAGTATTTTCTTATTGATAAATTCACTGATGAAATTCTGAAAAGGCCAGATCTGCAGAAAATTTAGTCATGTTCTTCTATTGGATTTGAATTGATGTTTTAATGAATTATTCTTGTATCACATGAAATATGCCAGTAATTCCAAATATTTAATGTGCGACATGAGAGTTTATTTGAACCCTCATTTGCTTTTTTTATTTATGACATCAGGAGCTGTTCACGCGATCTTTAACTGAAAGTGACATGAGGACTGCTCCCTATGAATTTCCAGAGGAGAGTCCCATTGAACAACTGGAGGAGAGACGACAACGATTGGAACGTCAGATCAGCCAGGACGTGAGGTAGTTGAGGTTTCATAGTACTTGACTTTAGTTCACTCTGCAAGAAAATATGAAGGAGAGTATTGTAGTGAGAAGTAGGTTATCTTGAGGCTCTGCAGCAGTTCAGTAAGCCAAAGTGGAGGAATATTTGACTTTGTATTTTTTTGGCTATAAGTTCATTTTGCATTGATTAGGAACTATTTGATAGACTTTATTGCTCCAGGCACTTGGTCTGAATGGACATTTTATCAGTAGGCTGGAGTTAACAGCTGAAGGCTGCCTATTATATGTTTTCTTGCACTATTGTGGAATATTTTTGTTATTTTTGATTATATTATTTCACATTGAGTGTTCACATTGCCTCTGAATAAAACATCAAGTTCTTGAAGAATTACAGAATTTCTTAAAGAGCATTGCTGTTAATTATGAATTAAAAATATGATATTAACAAAGGACAGTTGTTATCATTAGCAAATGGCAGAGAAAAGCTAACAAAATCCCATGTTACTATATTTCCAAGCACTGGTCAATTTTATTTCATGATGACCTCTCTGTTTCGAAGAGTTGACTGATTATGATACTTGTGCACTTGTCAACCTTTGTGTAATAAATCAAATAGAAGTTTCACCACAGGCATGAATGCTGAAAATACAAATAATTGCTGTGCAAATAGTTGCTTATATTGGACAAGCTGAAGTGTGTTGCAGTTAAGCATTACAAGTAATTTAGACATCATTAATTCTTGCTGTTTGTCATCTGCCAAACAAGTGATCCGTAAACCCTATCCATTAGTCATAACAAATGTGATCAAATGAAATTTAACTTGACAAAGAGGTATATTTGTCATGCTTGAGCTAAGGAATAAGAGAAGTGAACAGGCAAGCATGAAATGTTCTGCTCATCCATACATCCATTGCACACTCTCACTTCATTAGAAGCTGCATTTTCTTGTGAAGTGTTATTGTAAATGGAACTTGGTGCAGGAATTTGAAATTTGCCTGATCCTCAAGTATGCCTGTTTCGATTTGGATAATTTGACCAGTTCTCTTTAGGTAAAGCTAGTTAGAGTGCTGAAGTAAAACATGGTGCTCTGCCTCCAGAGAAACTGAAGTGGTGGTGTCAAATATTCACCTGCTGCTGCATATGAAGAAATGGTAGTGAGCAAACTTTTTTTAAAAAAAAGATGCAGGGGAAGGGCTGGAGTAAAGACTCTCAAACTTTTTCATCTTTAACAGTGCTTGTGTATTTAACTGTAAGCTATGTCCAAAGATCCTATTTTAGCAATAATTTATCTTAAACGTCTGATTTTCTTGTCTGCTCAGGTTTATCCTAGTTCAGCACTTTGTTGCCACCATTCTGGTTACTATGCATTTCTGTTGTAAAGCTTCAAGTGCTCTCACAGTAACTGTTAATCAATGGCAAGTGGAATTGACAATCCCATGTGCTTTATAATTTTTTTTCATGACTTGTTTTCATTTCTTGGTTGTTTCTTTAAATAGCTGTCAAAAGTTAAGATTAATATTGATGAAATGCTGATAATCTGAACAAGATTGTGAGTAGTTTTGCCTATGCTGAAGGACTTCCCAATGTTATAGAAGATAGAACAGTATAGGGCCTTTGGCTCATGATATGGTGCCAGCCTTATAACCTACTTTTTAAGAGTAGTCTAATATTTCTTTCCCCCTCCAAACATAACCCTCCGTTTTTTCATTCATCCATATGTCTGTCTAAGAGTCTCTTAAATGTGCCCAATGTAACTGCCTCTATTAGTACCCCCAGCAGCGTGTTCAACAACTACTACTCTCTGCGTACAGAAAAAATTTGTCTGTGATATCCCTTTTGTACTTGTCCCCAATCACCTTAAAATTATGCACCCTCATACAAGTCATTTTCACCCTGGGGAAATAATCCCTGGCTGTCTGTTTGTCAATTTAATTTGTACTGAGAACAGTGCAAACAACTAAGTGTAAATGAGAAATATTTTGAAATCTACACAATGGAATAACTTAAGAATGTACAAACGTATATGGCACTCTGATATTAGTCAAGAAGTTTGAAGGGGGGTATTCAAAACTGCATTAAATTGTGAAAATGTGATTTGGCGCAGCTTGTGAACTGCAGTTAGAATATGTTTGCTCACACGTGGATTAACTGGCTTGTTTTCTCTGTTTTCCATTTCCCCTTTCTCTCCTTGCATCTTTGCCTTCCTTCTGCCTGCCATCCCCAGACTAGAACCAGAAATTTTACTCAGAGCCAAACAGGACTTCATGAAAATTGACAGCGCTGCAGATCTACAGTGAGTCATCCTGCACTCCGCGGACATGGAGTGCTTCCTTCGCGTGGTACCGATCGTAGCTACAGAACTGACATGCATGATCTCTGCTTTCTGTTTCTTTTTGACCTTTCCCAGGTGTTGATTTACATGAACGTCGACTCTAGAGGGTTATTTGACCTTTCATCTGCCTGTTCACATTTAATCAAGGTACCCAGTGGCAGAAAGGCAGATTAATAATCTCAGTTCAAGCTAAAATTAATTGTTCTTTAAAGTAATGAAATTCTGTCAGTCATGTTTTTTCTGTATTTTATTTTCATACAGCTAAAGTGAAAAGTAATTCTGCTGTGCCTGGTTTTGAAAACTTGACTTGAGCTTTGATAATTTGTTTCTCTAAATGGTAAATTAAAACATTTAGGGGGTGGGGGGAAAGGAAAATTGTGTGTTTTAGTTGATGTAATGCGCCATTAGGAATCTCAGTCATAGTTTTGTTTATTTGTTGTATTCTTTGTAAAAGTAATGGACAATGGCAACAATGCCTGTTATTGTGTAACTACTGATTTTAGAGTGTCTGAAACTTCCATAATCTCCAGGGAAAAAAACAAGCTGTAGTGGAGCTGTTAACAACTGCAACTTCCACCTTGCCATATAAAGTTTCTAACTACCAAAAGTGTTTTAGAGACCTATCTTGGCAAATTTACCATACACAGTTATGGGTCATTTACTGTGCATTGGTCTGAATTTGCATGCCATTCTTAGCCTTTGCACAATGCCTTCTATTTAGCAGCACAACTGAGGTTAACACTTCTAAAATAGACAAGTGCAAGGAAACCCACTAGTTAACTCCATGGGACTATTTGTTGGACTTGGGTTGGACAACACTAGAATCCATCTCTGAGTTCTTGATCTACTGCACTCATAGAACATAGAGCATGGAACAGTACAGCACATGAACAGGCTCTTCATCCCATTGTGTTGTGCAGAACCAAATAAATTAGTAATCAAATGACCAACTAAACTATTCGTTATGCCTACACAATGTCCATATCCCTCAAATTCACGTAATCATGCATATCATAGAAGGCCCTAATGTACCTGCCTCTACCATCAACCCATTATGTTTTAAAGATTTTATGTTTAGATTGGGTGGTGGGGTGGAGATGCGTCCCTACCGAAGGAGGTGTAAGGTGCTCCTTCCTTCTGCTAGCCTGCAGGTCACCCTCGGGCAAGGTGTAGCACCTACTTAGCCCCCCACCCCCTCTCTAATCAGGGTCACGTGAAGCCATAGGATCGGGTGGTTGATGGCTGTATGAGCAGCAAGACACATATCACAAGTCATGGTTATGCGACCACTGACGCCAGGCAGACAATCTCTAAAGTGTATTGTTAATGGCTGGGATCACCTGTCTTATAAAGACACTGCCCAGAAGAAGGCAATGGCAAACAACCTCTGTAGAAAAAAAATTGTCCAGATCAATCATGATCAAAGACCATTGTTGTCCACATCATCGTGATGATTTCTGGATATTGTTGAAAATTGGGAATGGCTTTGTCATAGCAATATTTCCACAGCCAGATCAGCACTTAATAGTAGGAATTGAGAGAACTGCAGATGAGGGAGAAGGGCTGGCATCCTGATGAGGCTGAGACAGTGTGCAAATTGGCTGCCACTCCCGAGGATACTCTTGGCTAATGTTCACTCCCTGGATAACAAGCTTTGTGAACTGAGAGCCAGAATCTCCTGTCAGCAGGAAACAAAGGAATGCAATGTTTTGTGCTTCGTGGAGACCTGACTGACGGAGGCGATACTGGATCACGCCATCGAGCCCTCTGGGTTCTCCCTGTTCGGGCAGACAGGTGGAAAAACCTCACTGGGAAGAGTAAACGAGGAGGGGTATGTCTCATGGTCAACAGTGCTTGGTGAGACCCACAGAATGTGCATGCTGTCAAATCCCTTTGTCCCCAGACCTGGAGTACTTGGTGTTACTGTGTAAACCTTACTGACAGCCTAGGGAGTTCACGACTGTTATCATCATAGTGGTGTACATTCCGCTGCAGGCTGATACTGATCTGGCTCTCAAGGAATTGTACGAGACCATCAACACACTGGAGACTGCACACTCAGAGTCTGCCTTCATCGTCGCCAATGGCTAATCGAGCGTCGCTGACGAAAGTCTCTCCAAAGTTTTGTCAGCACATCTAGGTGAGCACTCATGGAGATAAGTTACTTGACCACTGTTACACTCCCTTCCGTAACGCTTACAAAGCTCTCCTTTGTCCAGCTTTTGGAAAATCAGATCACTCTTCAATCCTGCTTTATCCAATGTACAGACAGAAGCTGAAACAAGAGGTGGCCAGAGTTAAAATCGTCCACTGTTGGTCTGACCAATTGGCCTCCATGCTGCAGGACTGCTTTGATGACGTCAACTGGAATGTCTTCCATGATGAGGATATCTCTGTGTTCACTGATGGAGGCACATGCTTCATCTGGAAGTGCATCAATAATATTGTACCCCAGAAGTCGATCAGGGTCTTCCCAAACCAGAAACCCTGGATCAGTAGTTCTGTGCGAGCAGCACTTACAGCATGACATCGAGCTTACATCGCCGGTGATCAGCTAGAGCTCAAGAAAAGCATCTATGATCGGCGCAAAGCTATCGAGTCTGCGAAACAATGATATAGGGAGAAGATTGAGTCAAAATTCACAACGAGTAGCACCCGTGACTTGTGACGAGGGCTGCATACCATCGCAGACTTCAAAGCCAAATGTTGTGGTGTCACCAACATCACGGCCTCTCTCCCAGATGAGCTCAATCACTTTTATGCTTGGTTCGATGTTGCTAACTCTGAGCCTTTGAGAGCCACCGCTTCAACCTGCAACCTGGTCATCTCTGAGGCTGAAGTAAGCAGGTGTTTCCAACTAGTGGATAGTCGCAAGGCTGCGGGACCAGATGGCATCCCAGGGCAAGTACACAGGATGTGCTCAGCACTACTGGCAGGTGTGTTTACTGATATTTTTAATCTCCCCTTCTCCCAGTGTAGAGTGCCCTCCTGCTTCAAATTATCCACTATTGTCCCTGTTCCAAAAAAGACCAAGGTAACATGCCTGAACAACTGGGGTCCTGTCGCATTCACCTTAATAATAATCAAATGCTTTGAGCGGCTGGTCAGGGATTGCATCTGCAGTTTGCTACCACCCTCACTGGACCCCCTACAATTCACCTACCAACAGAATTGATTGACAAATGACGCAATGGCCACTGCTCTACATACCATCCTTGCACACCTGGAGAAGAAGGATGCTTATGTGAGAATTCTGTTCTTGGACTACAGTTCGGCATTCAACACTATATCAACACTCTCGGGGGGGGGGGGGGGGGGGGTTAAACTAAATTTGCTGGGGGCAGGGATCCAGAATGCGAGAGAGGATAGCGAGATGAAGAATAAAGGACAGGTGGGGACTACACGGTTCTGGAATATTAAGTGTGTACTAGAGAAAGGTGAGGCGGAACAAGTGATAAGGAGGACACATGTACAGAGGGATGGTCTGACGGAACATGGAGTTAAATGTGCAGAAAGAATAAGTAAATTTAGGAAGGACAACAAAATTCAAGGGGCGTATAGCCCGATGGGAGTTCGGGGAGCTGGGTTAAGCACAATAGGCAGCGATTTAAGCAGAGAGAGGAGAAATGGGTTAAAAATTCTATATCTGAATGCACGAAGTGTCAGAAATAAGGCGGATGAGCTTGAAGCTCAGGTGTGGATGGGTAACAATGATGTTGTTGGGATAACAGCGACATGGCTGCAGGGAGATCAGACCTGGGAAATGAATGTACAAGGGTATACGTGCTATCGTGGGCAGAGGGGGTGGGGTGGCCCTGTTGGTGAGGAATGAGATTCAGTCCTTTGCAAGGGGGGACATAGGATCAGGAGAAGTAGAGTCTGTGTGGATAGAACTGAGGAACAGTAAGGGCAAAAAGACCCTAATGGGTGTTGTCTACAGGCCACCAAACAGTAGCATGGATATTGGGTGCAAGTTGAATAGGGAGTTAACATTGGCATGTGGCAAAGGTAATGTCGCAGTAGTTATGGGGGATTTCAACATGCAGGTGAATTGGGAGAATCAGGTTGGTGCTGGACCCCAGGATAGGGAGTTTGTAGAATGCCAACAGGATGCATTCTTGGAACAGCTTGTACGGGAGCCGACCAGGGACAAGGCTATTCTGGATTTAGTCTTGTGTAATGAACAGGATTTGATAAGCGATCTCGCAGTAAAGGAGCCATTAGGAGGTAGTGATCACAATATGATAAGCTTTTATCTGCAATTTGAGAAGGATAAGGGCAGCTCGGAGGTGTCAGTGTTGCAGATGAACAGGGGAAACTATGGAGCCATGAGGGAGGAGTTGGCCAAAGTTGACTGGACGGATAGCCTAGCAGAAAAGTCAGTGGAACAGCAATGGCAGGTATTCTTGGGAATAATGCACAAGGTGCAAAATCAGTTCATCCCCCAGAGAAGGAAGGATTCAAGAAGAAAGGGGCCTCAGTGATTGACAAAGGAAGTCAGGGATTGCATAGCATTAAAAAAAAAAGGAAATATGACAGAGCTAAGGTGAGTGGGAGGACAGATGATTGGGAAGTTTTTAAGGAACAACAGAACTTAACTAAAAAGACAATACGGAGAGAAAAAATGAGGTACGAACGCAAGCTAGCCAGGAATATAAAGAAAGATAGCAAAAGCTTTTTTAGGTATGTGAAGAGAAAGAAGATAGTTAAGAACAATGTTGGGCCCTTGAAGAATGAATTGGGTGAAATTGTTATGGGAAACAGAGAAATGGCAGAAGAATTTAATAAGTACTTTAGATCTGTCTTCACTAGGGAAGACACAAGCAATCTCCCAGATGTATGGATGGGCCAAGGACATAGGGTAACAGAGGAAATGAAACAGATTGACATTAGGAAGGAAATGGTGATGAGTAGACTGATGGGACTGAAGGCTGACAAATCCCCAGGTCCAGATGGTGTGCATCCTAGGGTACTAAAGGAGCTGGCTCTGGAAATTGCAGATGCATTGGTAATCATTTTCCAATGTTCCTTAGATTCACGATCAGTTCCTGAGGATTGGAGAATGGCTAATGTTATCCCACCTTTTAAGAAAGGAGGGAGGGAGAAAACAGAGAACTATCGTCCTGTCAGCCTAACATCAGTAGTGGGGAAGATGCTAGAGTCCATTATTAAAGATGAAATAGTGGCATATCTAGATAGCAGTGATAGGATTAGGCCGAGCCAGCATGGATTTACCAAGGGCAAATCATGCTTGACTAATCTATTGGAGTTTTTTGAGGATGTAACCAGGAAGTTAGATGGGGGAGATCCAGTGGATGTAGTGTACCTCGATTTTTCAGAAGCCATTTGATAAGGTCCCACATAGGAGATTGGTGGGTAAAATCAGAGCTCATGGCATTGCGGGGAAGATATTGACATGGATAGAAAACTGGTTGGCAGATAGAAAGCAAAGGGTAATGGTGAATGGGTGTTTCTCGGAATGGCAGGTGGTGACTAGTGGGGTGCCACAGGGCTCAGTATTGGGACCACAGCTATTTACGATTTACATAAACGATTTAGATGAAGGCATTGAGAATAACATCAGCAAGTTTGCTGATGATACTAAGCTGGGTGGCAGTGTGACATGTGATGAGGATGTTAGGAGAATTCAGGGTGACTTGGATAGGCTGAGTGAGTGGGCAGATACTGGGCAGATGACATTTAATGTGAATAAGTGTGAGGTTATCCACTTTGGGAGTAAGAACAGGAAGACAGATTATTATCTGAACGGTGTAGAGTTGGGTAAGGGAGAAATACAAAGAGATCTAGGAGTCCTTGTTCATCAGTCATAGAAGGTGAATGAGCAAGTGCAGCAGGCAATGAAGAAGGCTAATGGAATGTTGGCCTTTATTACAAAGGAAATTGAGTACAGGAGCAAGGATATTCTTTTGCATTTGTACAGGGCCCTGGTGAGACCACACCTGGAATATTGTGTACAGTTTTGGTCTCCAGGGTTAAGGAAGGACATCCTGGCTATAGAGGAAATGTAGCGTAGATTCACGAGGTTAATTCCTGGGATGTCCAGACTGTCTTACGCAGAGAGGTTAGAGAGACTGGGCTTGTACACGCTGGAATTGAGATTGAGAGGGGATCTGATTGCAACATATAAGATTGTTAAGGGATTGGACAAGATAGAGGCAGGAAATATGTTCCAGATGCTGGGAGAGTCCAGTACCAGAGGGCATGGTTTGAGAATAAGGGGTAGGTCATTTAGGACAGAGTTAAAGGAAAAACTTCTTCTCCCAGAGAGTTGTGGGGGTGTGGAATGCACTGCCTCGGAAGGCAGTGGAGGCCAATTCTCTGGATGCTTTCAAGAAGGAGCTAGATAGGTATCTTATGGATAGGGGAATCAAGGGATATGGGGACAAGGCAGGAACCGGGTATTGATAGTAGATGATCAGCCATGATCTCAGAATGGCGGTGCAGGTTCGAAGGGCCAAATGGTCTACTTCTGCACCTATTTTCTATTGTCTATAGTTTGATCCAGGCTTGATAAGAAGCTCAGAGACCTCAGCCTTGACCCTGCCTTGTGCAACTGGATCCTGGTCTTCCTGTCAAATCACTGGCAGGTGGTAAGAGTGGGCTGCCTCACCTCCACGCCTCTGACTCTCAATACAGGAGCCCCTCAGTGCTGTGTACTGTCCCCTCCTTTACTCCCTGTATACCCGTGACTGTGTCGCCACCCACAGCTCTAATCAGCTAATTAATTTGCCAATGACGCTACATTGATTGTCCTTATCTCAAACTATAACGTCGTGGCCTACAGGGAAGAAGTAATCTCTCTGACACAGTGCTGTCAAGAAAACAACCTCTGCCTCAATGTTGCAACAACAAAGGAGCTGGTTGTGGATTACAGGAGTAATGGAAGCGTGCTAACCAATATTGACATCAATTGGACCTGGGGTTGAGAAGGTAAACAGCTCTAAGTTCTTCAGCATCCACATCACTGAGGACCTCATGTGGTCTGCACACACCAGCTGTGTGATGAAAAAGGCACAACAGTGCCTTTTTCACCTCAGGCAGTTGAGAAAGTTTGGTATGGGCCCCCAAATCCTAAGAACTTTCTACAGGGGCACAATTGAGAGCATCCTGACTGGCTGCCTCACTGCCTGGCATGGGAACTGTATCTCCGTTAGTCGCATCACTCGGCAGAGAGTGGTGCGGACAGCCCAGCACATCTGTAGTTGTGAACTTCCCATGATTCGGGGCATTTACAAGGACAGGTGTTTAAAAGGGGCCCATAGGATCTTTGGGGACCCGAGTCACCCCAACCACAATCTATTCCAGATGCTATCATTAGGGAAACAGTACCTCAGCATAAAAGCCAGGATCAACAGGCTCTGGGACAACTTCTTCCACCAGAACATCAGACTGATTAATTCCTGCTGATTTGAGTGTAGTCTATATTACATTGACTGTTCTATTTATTATAAATTATTATAAATTACTCTGATTGCACATTTAGATGGAGACGTAACATAAAGATTTTTACTCATTTATGTGAAGGATGTATGAAATAAAGTAAGTTCAATTCACAGAAAGAAAGTACTCAATACGTCTTTGTTTATTTGAGTAATATTACAAGGGAAACATCATCCTAAAAGCCAGTGAGAACAGATGAATATCATTGCAATTTTTCTGAGATGGTGATCTTAGATTTATAGAGATTTCGGAATCTTTTCAGATGAGCTTAGTTGCAATTGCTGTCCAGCAATCAAATCTAAATGCTGTGCTGATTTTAATGAAGTACTGAGTAATTAGTACACAAGTTGAAGACATTTTCAGTCTATGAAGCTTTTTTCTAAGAATAGGAACAGTAATAATCCATTACTGTTTTAAGTCTATTTCACTGGCTGATTAGATCATGACTGAATGATCATTTATCAACAGAGGACTTAATGAAACCCAGGGATGAGTGAACAGGCATAGAATATTTTCCCTTGAAGAGTAGAAGATCAAAAGATCTCTTTGAAAATACACAGCCATTAGACAATGTGGACATGGAGAAATAGGTCCCAATTAAATATACAATATAACACAGAAAACAAAAGATCAATTTCCGTGTAAAAAATTTAAAAAAAAATCATAAACCTGACCTTACCCATCTCAGTAATGGACAATCTGAACATTGGCTTATTTTCTTTTCAGACCTGACTTAACCCAGTCATAACCTTAAATATAATACAGTAGATTCTGGTTAGTTGGGCTATTGGCTAATCAGGGGAAGCCACATATTTGGGAATACCTGGGGGTGAAAATGAAATGATTTTACTTCTTCAACAAGGAACCTCGATGAAATTGAAGGTATTGATATCGTCTTGAATGTTAAAATAAAGTCTTGGAGGATGCAATAGTTGAAAACACTACTGATTTTGTTATACTTGGCAAATACTGATTTTTTAAAAAAGTGGATAACATGCAAATCATGAAAAATCTATTTGATCTGGCTAAAATACTGAACCAATCCTGAACAACCTAAGCACTGACACATTATTGCTCTGTACACTTAACACAACCCAATCCTTTTTGGTTTGGTTAAGTAGCCAGTTTCTGCAAGGGAGCACAAATAGAGGGGAAAATGAATTTTGAGTGAAGATGCATTTATATAGAGTGGTGAAAGCTCACTGAAACTTTGAGGTGGTTGATGTTGATGCATTAGAACTGACTGCACGCTCATGTAAGAATGGAAATGGTATGAAAGCTGTAACAGTGAGGGGTATTTGGAGTGCGAAGACACTTCAGTGCAGTATAAAAATTAACACAGACCATTTGGGATCATGTGTTTGTTTCTGAACATTAGTTATTAGGGAAATTGTAGCTGGTGCTTTTTTTTTAAATGAGTATGTTGGAGTCAGTAAACCAGGAGGGTCTGACTATACAGCAGTGGAAAACACTCATTTATCAAGCCAAGGGGAATATCAAGCTGATGAAATAGTTTTGAGGAAATTCTTTTACATGACATATATGCTAAAATTGAAGTGTTTAAAATGCAGATTCTCACTTCTATGAGAGAAAGTAATGAATGCTCTTGGGTCTATATAGAATGTGTTTATCAAACTGGTTGTTTACAATTTATGTTTGTTTTGGTTTTGTGAGTTTTAATGTTTATAACAAGCTATCTTCTGGTGTTTACTTTAACAGGTAAAGTTTAAGTGATTGTGAATTCCCATCACTGGCATCATATAATCCAGTAACTCATTTCTTCTAGCACTGAATTATTTTTGCAAGTGAATATACTTCAGGATCTACCTTGCAGTGAACTTGGGTAGAATGTGTTGTGACCACTCTTCTGGACCTTTTCCTTAGATATTACAAAGATCAAATTGATTCTGCAGCAGAGACACACCCAGAGGAGCAGGAGCATGATCTTCTCCAGGAATTCCAGCGGGTTAGCATATCAGGAGAAGAGAAGTGCGGGGTATGACAACATTTCATGTTCATTTTACTGACAAAATGGAGTGGGATTAGCTTCTTTGATCTTTCATTCTGTAAAGCGAAATGTTTGCTTTAAAAACTTTTCATTAAACTTTTTTTTATGAAATCTGATTCTTCCCCCTCAACTAGTCACATTATTGACATTTCTTTATATTTGCTTTAATCAAAGAATTTGTATATCCTATTTTTTAAAAGTTTTCCATTAACAAAGGAAAGCTGAGTTACTTTCCCTCCCCTGCATTCTCATTTTTCTCTCCTCGGAGAAGAAGCTAAAAGTATAGTTTTGATGCTTCAGTGCGCTGGACTATTCCACCGCTTTATCTGTATAATGGATGTCATTTCAGAAATGCTTTTCATTGACATTCTTGCTGTATTAATTTCAGCAGCTGATTATTTATATGTAGGTGACCTATTATTAATCATGTTTGAATATTTGAAGTGGTTTATAATAATCAAACTTCACCTTGCAATTGAGCCATTGTATGAATTGTCACATTAGGTAGTCAGTATAGTTAGGCATGTTAGGAGGAGGTGGGATTAAAATAATGTCTGCCACATGGAGAAGTATCTTCACCATTGTAATCATCTGAATCAAATCTAAAACAAAATTGTCTTTGAATATCAGGAAATATCATGTGAACAATGAAATTCAGTACCTTGATGTTTTCAATGTTGCAGCTTTTTATTAATAGGATATTGTGAGGCTTGAAAAGCTTATTTTGAGTCTCGCCACTTTTAAGTGTTTCTCGATATTTTGATCTTTTTCACTACAAGTCAAGAAACCATTAATTTAATATATTCTATTGGGAGCTTCACTCACAAATAAGTAATTGTGGTTTCTAAATTTATTGTTCTTTACCACAGGTCCCCTTCACTGATCTTCTAGATGCTGCTAAGTGTGTTGTCAAAAGTCTTTTTATCCGAGAAAAGTACATGGCTTTATCCTTACAGGGCTTTTTTAAGACAACTAAAAGGTTCCTAGAGCAGCTGGGAGACAGGCAATGTCACATAAATTTGTATGATGAAATGCCAGAAACACCCATTTCACCAGGTGAGGTCAGACAAAACAAAGTCATTAACTGTGTAGCTCATTTGGAAAAATCAAGTGACAAGTGGTATTGCCGTCAGCAGTCTGTTAAAAGTAACCTGTGTGTATTATTGGACATGAAAATAACTATTTTGTATATGTAAGAGGACCCTGCACATGGTGTATAATTGGAATACAAATCAAATGTGCTTATTTCAAGAAATATTGTTGTTCATTGCTCAAATCAAAAGACGTCAATAGAATTCGAAAGCACTCATTTTAATCTATACAGTGATAAATAATTCCATATTCCTTTAATACAAAAAAATGAATTGAATCAATTTCCATCTGTAATCCACATATCTTTTGCTTCTTTTGCAAGTGAAAGCAGTGACACATGTTAATACTGTTAGAATATGCAAGTGATTTTTAACTTCTGGATTCAACTTACAGAAAGGAGTTTTTGTAAGTTGAATAAATGATTAAACATGGGTGTTTTCTACAGGGCCCACACCACTTGCAACTTGAAAGGCAGTTTAATCAAAATGTGACATGTTTAATATGTAATTAGTTTCATTGGCGATAAGATTCCATTGGATGTGTCTGTGAATTATACTTCCAAAACGTGTCAGTTATTTGACTTTTTCATTTTGCCATTTGATACCAGGAAAAATTCCTGCTTGTGAATTGGAGATGCAATGTCATGATAATTAGTAACCAGAAAAATCCTCCCTATGACTCATTAGTTATGCAATTATTCCCATTCACTAACTGCACCATTAAAATGCCTTTAGATCAAATTCAGATTTATTTATCACAAGCACATTGAAACATCGAGTAAAATATGTCATTTGTGTGAGTATCCAATACACCTAAGGATCTGCTGGGGTCACATGATAACTTTCTTAATAATGTACAGGGTAACATTGTACCAAGTTAAAAACTGAGAACTTGCTTTTCGATTTATTTGCCTTGCAGACTCATCTGTCCACTCACCATTTTCTGAGGAGCATCCCTACAATAATTGTGACCCAAACTTAATGCCAGAAGATATAGGATTTGGCTGCAAAATGATTGATGGGGTCACCCATGTATATTTCAAACCAAATATAATGGACAAGTAATTACAACTTTTGAAATTATTTTTTAAGATATGTGTGTGTGGTATAGTTGCATGTATTTTCATTCCTATAAAATACTGATTTGTGAGGTAGTTTATAGCAGGCTGTTTTATCATTTTACCTAATATTGATGTACACAGGTGTTGTCATGCTGTATTTCTTTACAGCTATCCTTCAGGATCGTGATAATACTGGCAAGGCTGCCATGTACTGTACATTTACTGTTAATGATAAGAGACTGCTCCAATGTCATATTCAAGTTTGCTGATGATACCTATGTCATAGGCTGAATCAGAGGTAACAAATCAAAGGAGGGAAATTGAAATTCTGGCTGAGTGGTGCCAGAACAATAACCTCTCACTCAGTGTCAGCAAGACAAATGAGCAATTATTGACTTCAGATGAAGTAAATCAGAGGTCCATGATCTAGACTTCATTGAAGAGAGGAAAAATTGTGGAGTCAGCAACTTAAAATTCCTACGTGTTATTTCAAAGGATCTGTCCTGAGCCCAGTTCATAAGTGCAATTACAAAGAAAGCATGACTCTACTTCCTAGGAATTTGTGAAGATTTGGTATGACATCTGAACTTTGACAAACTTCTCTGTATGTGCCATGGAGAATATATTGACTTGCTGCATCACAGCCTGGTGTGAAAACACCAATGCCCTTGAACGGACAATCCTACAAAAAGTAGTGGATATGACCCAGTCCTTCATGGGTAAAACCCTCCCCACCATTGAGCACATCTACATGGAGCGTTATCACAGGAAAGCTGAATCCATCATTAGATGCCAGTGCACTAGAACAGTTTGATCAATGGTACAGCTAGTTCTACACTGCAGATCTTTAGTACTACGTCTATGATGCTGACTGGTCCAAAACCCTCAGCTGTGTCCAGTGTTCTTAGCTGTTTTATGTTGTGTTGCACATTTTGAGTTGGTTTTTGTGGTGCCAGCGATCTTAAAAGAAGACAGAGATGGATTATTGTTGCAAATGCCTCAGCCATTTCTTTGGAATTCACCTGCTGAGCATTCATTGAGGGTGGGGATGTTAATCAGAATCAGGTTTATTATCACTGGCATGTAATGTGAAATTAGTTAACTTAGCAGCAGCAGCAGTTCAATGCAATACATAACATAGAAGGAAGAAATAAATAAGTAAATCTTACTCAGTATACTTTATACATTATATGTATATTGAATAGTTTAAACATTGTGCAAAAAACAGAAATACTGTATATTTTTTTTTAAAAAGTGAGGTAGTGTCCAAGGGTTCAATGTCCATTTAGGAATTGGAGGGCAGAGGGGAAGAAATTGTTCCTGAATTGCTGAGTGTGTGCCTTCAGGCTTATGTACCTCCTACCTGATGGTAACAGTGAGAAAAGGGCATGCCATGGGTGTTGGAGGTCCTTAATAACTGATAATAATGGACGCTGCCTTTCTGAGACGCCGCGCCTTGAAGATGTCCTGGGTACTTTGTAGGCTGGTACCCAAGATGGAGCTGACTGAATTTACAACCCTCTGCAGCTTCTTTCAGTCCTGTGCAGTAGCCCCTCCATACCAGACAGTGATGGAGCCTGTCAGAATGCTCTCAATGGTACATCTATAGAAGTTTTTAAGTGTATTTGTTGACATACCAAATCTCTTCTAACTCCTAATAATGTATAACGGCTGTCTTGCCTTTTTTATAAAACATACTGCATCAGTATGTTGGGACTAGGTTAGATCCTCAGAGATCTTGACACCCAGGAACTTGAAACTGCTCACTCTCTCCACTTCTGATCCCTCTGAGGACTGGTATGTGTTCCATCGTCTTACCCTTCTGGAAGTCCACAGTCAGCTCTTTCGTCTTACTGATGGAGCTTTCCCACTCTTTTGCTCCCCCCCCCCCCCCCCACCCACCATTTAATCATCCAAAATCTTTTCACTCAGCACACATTATCTTCCACCACCCTATATCCTTAGATAAGTTTGGTATCCAAAATTGTATCTCAAATATAATAAATGGTAGAGCATCTATGTCCTATTGGGGTAGAGAATTTCAATCCATTCAATCAAGTCCCACAGAATTACATTCCAAAGAGTCAGGAAATTGTTCCTCATTTCTATTTCTTTTATTCTGAGAAATGTTCCCTACTACCTGGCATAACCATAATGTTCCTATATTTCAGGGAGATTGCCTCCCATTCTTACAAACTGCAGGTAATATAGGCTTTGTCTATTCAGTCTTTCACCTATAGCATGATTTCAAATGCCCTAGTTACTCTCACCTACTTAATCTCAGGAATTAGTCCAATTCATTCCCTTTAAGGCCGGTATATTGTCTCATTGGGCAAAGCAATCCACAAACCAACAGTGGTGTAGGTGTGTTCTTCATGACCTTTACAATTGTAGGAAGATTGCTTAGCTCTTTGCCTTCATTTGTGGTAGAATAGGGATTGAAAGAATACTGTATTTGTTATAGTCAGCAGGAGAGCTAGGGGTCTTGAATACACCTTCCCTTTCATCCAGCATTCCTCAAAATTGCATCACAATCTGTAAGAGAGCAGAAAGCTGAACTGCTGGGCCAGTGTATGGTTTAGCAGTTTTAAACTAGATCGGTTGGTGCATGATATGGTAATTTAAAACTAGGTCCTCAAACTATTGTCAATGTTTTTGAAAAAATACCGAGGATATTTACTATAAAATAAGTGAGCCTGGAGTCTGAATTTCAATCTGGTTTGTTTAGGTCTACAGAAGTGGATCTGCCTTGTCCAAATCTTCAGGAGTTCACTGCTGACATGAATGTTTTAATGGCATTAATAATCAATGGACCAGTGTAAGTAATGATTCAAAACACAATTGTCTCATTTTGCTTTTTATTCCTACTAGGCAATACAGATTTAGCTTCTGGCTGATGTCAATATTGTGTATTGTGTAAAGCAGATGGAACTGGCATCTAAATTGATATCCAACAGTTGTATAAGTACAGATAAAATAATCGAATGATTCACTATGGAAAAAGGGCTTTGGCTCATCATGTCAGCTCTTGGTAAGGCTACCCAAATTGTTCCACTCCCTTGTTGTTCACACCCAGCCTAGGGGAAAATTCAACAGATACGAAAAAGAATAAATCTACATTTAAAATTATAGTTTTCTCTTGTTCTGTCAGAATGTGGTAATTGCAATTTTTGTGTACTGAAATTAGATCTAAATTTTAATGTACAGTAGCTAATACAGCACCATTATTTCTAATGCATAACTTTAATGACATTTAGCTTATTGTTACAGAACATGTTGCTGATTGTGTGGTCAGCTAACCAAGCTCTATCTCAACAGGAAATCCTTCTGCTATCGCCGGCTGCAGTACCTGAGCTCTAAGTTCCAAATGCATGTCTTGTTGAATGAAATGAAAGAACTGGCTGCACAGAAGAAAGTACCTCACAGGGACTTTTACAATATTCGCAAAGTAAGAATACGAGAGCTTAATTTTCACTCGCTCATCTTGCTATCTTTCTTATTCACTCATCCATTGTATTGTAAATTCCATCCTTGGTAATATAACCACAGAATTTCAGCCCCAAAGATGTATCTTGTCAATACTGTATTTAGCATGGAGGAAATGATCCACAGGTAATATTGTGGCAAGGCTGGTTCACAGTAGTTGTCATACTATGGGTATAGTTAACTATCAGGCTACTTCTATGCAGAGAGGTAAAAGACAAGTAAAAGTACTTATTTTTAAATATAGCAGATGTAGTATGCAACGATTTCTTGAGAGGACATTTCATCAGAGGTGCCATGCCTAATTAGCCCAGTGCAAGCTGAGTAAATTCACTGCAACTTTAAACAAATAACTTGTCTCATTATAACCGACCTTAACATTTAGTTTTTGTTTAATTCATAGCTCTTTTGTTCAAATATTCTAAATTCAATCTTTAGCCTTAATTTCCCAATATGATAGTGAAAATGCTAATTCAAAATATGAATACCTCAGATTCTGTGCAAAAGTTAGTTAAAATATTAAGGGAGAATATTAGAAAGAAATAATTAAAAACGTACTATTTTATTTAAACATTCATAAGTGTGAACTCTATGGAGTGTGGAGAAGAATGCTTGTTAATGTGATGGTAGTGTAGCAGTTAGCGCGATCCATTATAGCTTGGGTTGTCAGAGTTTTGGATTCAATTCTGATGTCATTCTGTAAGGAATCTGTACATCTTCCCTGTGGAATGTGTGGGCTTTCTCTGGGTGCTCCAGTTTCCTCCCATGGACCAAGGCTTACCTGTTAGTTGGTTAATTGGGACAATTTACAATTACCATGAATAGGCTAGGATTGAGTTGGGGGTTGATGGGGCAGTGTGGCTCGAAGGGCCTAATCAATGCTGTATCTCTAAATAAATAAATTTTTTAAAACTGCAATCTGGACATATGAAGTACAGAGAGGAGCAGCCAGCTACACTCAGCGGGTCTGTCAACATCTGGGAAGATAACCACAGTTAGTATTTCAGGTCAATGATTATATCAGAACTGGAAAATGAAGAAATGTTAGATTTAATTTGCAGACAAGGTAGAAGGAGGAGGAGGATAGATAGGACAAAGGTAATATCAGTGATTTGGTTGAGACCAGAGTTGGGCATTGTCCTTAAGGCACTGGCCAGTCCTAATCTCATTTGACTGTGGATATTCTCATTGTCCCATCCAACTCTCCTCCCACCATCTTTGCAGCATATACCTGCTTGCTTTTCTCTTTCTCATAGGGTTTTTTTTATTGCTTTTCTTCCCAAAGATGCTGTCTGACATGTTGAGTTTGCGTAGTATATCTGTATTAATCATGTGAAATCTTTGAGTCAAATGTGTGGATTGCAGAATGAAAAAGCTTTTACCACTTTTTCTGTTTTTACATACCTAATCCAATGATCTCAGCAAAAAGGGCGGTATGGTAGCATAGTAGTTAGCACAACGCTTCACAGTACTGGCAACCCAGGTTCATTGTAAACCTCCCCATCACTGCGTGGTTTCCCTCTGGGTGCTCTAGTTACCTGCCACAGTCCAAAGATGTTAACTGGTCATTCAAAATTGTCCCCTGATTAGGTTAGGATTGAATCTGGGGTTGCTGGGTAGCGCCATAAGGGCCGAGTCCATGCTGCATCTCAATAAGTAAATACAAACATGAACATTCTTTAAGAGATTAAACTGTAGGCTTCTGATACCCAGTGCAAATCTCTGAGCATGCAATATTCACTCCTCAGTCATTAGTGCAATGCAGTATACTGTATTCTATTCAGTAATTGTAGGTATTCGGGTATTGCAGATAAAATTAACTGACTCCTTATTTTAAATGGTTTCATGATCTCATGAGGATTTCTCTCTGTTTGTTTTAAATGAACAGGTTGATACGCACATTCATGCATCATCTTGCATGAACCAGAAACATCTACTCCGCTTTATCAAGCGTACGATGAAGAAGAACCCAGACGAGATTATTCACATGGAAAATGGAAAAGGGCAGACTCTGAGGGATGTCTTTGAGAGCATGAACCTCACAGCCTATGATCTCAGTGTGGACACGCTAGATATGCATGCGGTATGCAAAAAGTGCAATTTACAGCTGGCACTGTAATCTGCATTAACTGCTTTTGGCCACAAAAGAACATATTCGCAGTATTTCTGTAATATGTTTAAATGGGCTTTAAGCAGCAATGCTATCTTCGAATGAGTTCTGTCATTAAATTCAGTAATTAAAATGGAAAATGGTGAGGAAGTATTCATCCAGGCTGCTAGGACTCACGGACAGTGGAAAAATAGTCAATGACATTGGATCAGAACCAGTGAAAGTATGAGGCAAGCAGGTTTTCAGTTGCAGAGTAAGTGGTAGGGGCAGATAGAACAAAGAGAAGATCTGTGATACAGACTGAGAGATTTAAGTTGACGAAAAAACATTGAACATCGGAGAAAATGATACTATATGGAGTTGGAATCTAGATCAGCCACTATGGATTGAAATTATGATACAGGATAGTAAAGCTGGTATGTTGTGTGACAGTGGTATGTTACCTCCTCCCATAGATGCTGTCTGGCCTGCTGAGTTCTGCCAGCATTTTGTGTTTTTATATGTTGTGTGACAGTGTTGAGTTCAGAATCAGGTTTAATATCGCTGACCTATGTTGTGAAATTTGTCATTTTGCGGCAGCAGTACATAAAAGCGTGTACATTACAGTAAGAAATATATTAATCAAAAATTAATTAAGTAGCGCAAAAAGAGTGCAAAACAGTGAGGATGTGTTCATGGGAAGCGGTTCATTGTCATTTTAGAAATCTGATAGTGGAGAAGCTGTTCCTAAAATACTGAGTATGTGTACAGCCTCCTTGACAGTCCTCATCTCATCATTCCTCTCGAGTTTCTTTATGATTATAATAGGGGCAAAAATATGTCATTGTAACTTAAAGTTACCAGTCAGTATTTTTAACGCTAGAATAGACAAAGTGGAAGGCAGGATAGAAAAATAACAACTTGCAGAAGTAAGACAAATTAATGAAACATAGACATTTGTCCTAGAACAGAATAAAGCAGTGACCTCATGTAGAAATTATTTATTTATCCATAGCAAGCACAGAAACAAGCATTTCAGCTGAACACGTCCAGGCTAATGAAGATGTCTATCTGTTCTAATCTCTTTTGCCTGTGTTTGGTTACTATCTCTCTGAGCCAGGGGTTCTTAATCTGGGGTCCACAGACCCCCTTGGTTAATGCTAGGGGTCCATGGCATAAAAAAAGGTTGGAAACCCCTGCTCTAAGCCATTCCTATCCAATTACTGTATCTATCAAAATATATTTTAAACATTGTAACTCTATCTGTCTCTAGCACTTCCTTGTTTCATATAACCAACATGCTCTGAAAAATCTGCTCCTTGGGTTCCTCTTTAAATCATTCACTTCTCATGTTAAACCTATTCCTTTTTTGTTTTAGACTCCCCTATCCTGGGAAAAAGACTGTGAGTATCAACCCTCTCTGCTTCCCATGATTTTATAAGTTCACAACTCGGCCTCCTTGGCTCCAGAAAAAGAATCCAAGCTTATTCAAACTGTTTTAGTTCAAGCTTTCCAGTCCATATAACATTCCTGTGAATCTTTTCTGTATCATCCCTTGCTTGATGACAGGCTCTCCGTAGTGTGGCAACCAAAACTGCAACAATACTTGAAATGTAACTTAAACAAGTTGGTACTCTGTAACATGACATCCCAATGTCATATATTGACCCCTTTTCTTGTATATTTCTGATTAAACATTTATCAAGCTCAGATTCAAGATCGTTAATTCCCATTTATGGAAGTGTGTTGCAAACTCTTAACGTGGTCTGCTTGTTGAAAATGTTTCTTTGTTCTGAATAGTCTGGCTTTGGGTTTTGTTCCAGATCCCAGCATCTAGTCTTTTCTACCTAGTTTAAATAGTCTGTCCACTTTCTGCCTGGTAATCTATAGTAATAGAATTAATAAAATAGTTAGGCACCAAGTACAACCCTTTCCTTATTGTGGTTGCTTTTCTCAGGATTCCACCAGTGCTGCTTTCAAATTATTGGAGCCATTGGTTTGATGTCTACATACAGTGGCCACTTTTATTGGGTACCTGCTGTACACAATAAAGCAGCCACTGAGTGTATGTTCATGGTTTTCTGCTGCTGTAGCACATCAACTTGAAAGTTCGATGTGTTGGGTATTCAGAGATGCTCTTCTGCACACCACTGTGTATTTATCTGAGTTACTGCCGCCTTCGTATCAGCTGAACCAGCCTGGCCATTCTCTTCTCGCCTCTCTTATTAACGAGGCATTTTCGTCTACAGGACTGCCACTCACTGGGTGTTTTTTGTGTTTCACACCATTCTTTGGAAACTCTAGAGCACGGATTCCCAACCTTTTTATGCCATGGACATTACCGTTTAGCAAGGGATCCATGGATCACAGGCTGGGAACCCTACTCTAGAGACAGTTGTGTGTGAAAATCCCAGGGGATCAGTATTTTCTGAGATACTCAAACCACCCCACGTGGCACTTACAATCAATCCATGGTCAAAGTTATTTAAATCACATTTCTTCTCCCTTTTGATGTTTGGTCTGAACATCTGAACTTCTTGAGCATGTCTGTATGCTTTTATGCTTCGATTAGATATTTGAATTAACAAGCAGCTATCCAGGTGTACCTTGCATAGTGGCGTAGGTATTCACTTGAAGTCACAATGTACATTTTGTAAATTTTGAATGCAATGAATATTCCATCTTCTACATTTTTGTTTCCTCTTAAAAACAATGTAACTACTATAAAAGGCAAGAGTTTGTATAACCCCAGCCATTTTTGTTATGCTAATATTGTGATGAGTAGTGGTAGCTGAGTCTTTCCTTTTGTTTAAGAACGAGGTAAATAGATTTATGATATGCAAGGAGATGAAAGGTTACAGGTGCTAGGTAAAGCTGAGTTTGCAGTCAGATCAGCCACGATTTTGAAGCATGCTTGAGCTGCAGCTGAGGTGAAGTTAAGAGTTGTCAAATTACAAACCAGTAATTGAATCAGTTGTTCAAAATTAACTTGCTAACTGATCCCAGTAAATGACAAATTAGCACCTTAACTGTAATCAAAATTAGCAATAAAACTCTTTCCTCTGGGTTAGAAGGTGCCTACAGATTCAGGTTTCACTTTACAATTTGAGCACAAGCTGGCAGTTCAGTTTAGAAGTAAATAAATGGTAAATCTTATTAAATCCCTTGGGATGGTAGGTAGAAGCAGTTTGGTGTTGATTAAGACAAGGCAAAATTAGATTTATTTTCAGAAATAATGGTCTGGAATTTTCTTTTAAAAGTAAGCATTAATAAAATGTGGTGTTAATTACAAGAAAATTATATATTGGTGAGAAGCAATTGTGCAGTTAATTAGGGATTCTCGTGACTGTTTGCCTGAAAAACCCAGGAGATCAGCAGTTTCTGAGATACTCAACTACCCCATCTGCCACCAACGATCATTCCATGGTCAAAGTCACTTAGGTCACATTTCTTTCCCATTCTGATGTTTGGGCTAAATAACAACAGAACCTGTTGAGCATGTCTGCATGCTTTTGTACATTGAGTTGCTGCCACACAATTGGTTGATTAGATATTTGCATTAACGAGCAGGTGTACAGGTATACCTAATAAAGTGGCTGCTGAGTGTATATTAACAAATTAAACTTAAATTAGCAATCCTTGTATCTGATGTGAACTTTTTCCAAGGTCTGTGTTGGGGGAGCTAATATTGAACAGAGTTCTCCATTTACTTCCATGTTTTTTGAACTTTGGTATGCCCAAATCTGAAACTATCTTCATTTGGTACTTTCTGTGCTGGTTGGCAGTTGAAACTGGGAGTTTCCTCCCATTTTCAGTTCTCTTAAGGTAAACTAGTGAGTGTTTAACTTCTGTCCCAGTGACATTAACCTTCTTTCATGGACCTTTAAGTTTCTTGCCTGTGTCTCTTTGCATTGTGTCCCTTTCCCTTTACCCACTAAGCCTTTAATTCTGATCTTTATGTATAAGTAGCATAAAGTTAATTCCCCTTCTAGATTATAAATGGCATGCTTTTCTTTAAATTCTGGCAGGATATGGATTCCCTGTGAAAAGAGAAGGAATCTCAAGCCTCAGTACTATGAATAGTAAGTACTCACCCCCTAGATGTGTTCCTGGTAATATTTTGTTAACCAACATATTTTAAATTTATCTAATTTGATTGGCTCTTCCAATGATCAAATTTGAAGCTGGAGGTGGGGAAGATTGGGATGGATTATAGACCATCTACCATGAATCTGAGGACAGATTGTTCATGAGCAATTAATGGATGACCTGCTATTAAGCAGAACTCTTTTGGCTCACAAATCATTGAGCATCATTGTAAAAACTCAGATAACACCGAATTAATGGGTTCGTTATTCACAGAAAAAAGCCTGTCACATCTGAGAGTAACTTAGCATTCATAGTATTGATCTCCTTCAAACATTGTGTTCAGAGTAACTCTTAAGATATACAGTTCATGATTTGGTTCATTAAAATCAGTGCAATGGATTTCAGAGGCAGACACCATGCACTTAAACTCCTAAATAGTGTCATGGATTAGGATTATAATTGTTGGCAAGAAATTCCAATATTACGACCAAATTTGTATTGGTTTGTGCTTTCATAAATGATCTTAGCTATTTTGGGATTACTAGCAGTTACCTCCTTTTCTATCATATTTATTTAGTGATTTAATTTTAGAAAATTTCCTTTTCATGAGGTATATTTAGCACCAAGGAATGGATTATGAACCTGAGGATATTAAGTTGATCACTTTGACAGAAATTCACTAAGTGTTTTATTTATAGCACAGATAGCTCAAATAAATGACTTTAATCTGTGATAAATGATGATTCATCTTTGGCTGACCTCTAATTATTCTAGAAAGTGATATTTGCTTTATATTTAATACCACTTTTTGTTAATAGTGATCCATGGAGAGTAAAGGAAAAGCTTTAACTTAGTTGTACCTTTCTCTCTTTCTGTTTAGTACATTGTTCAAGTTACCCTTGAACTGAACAAATACTCGAGCTTTCTTTCTTATGATCTTCATTTGCTTCTGCTCCGCTGTTTCTTGGAATAATTATGAGGGGCTGTTTTACTGAAGGTTGTTCTTGATTAGACTTGCAGCATAACCAGTTTGCAATTAAAATCCTAAGCCCATTTTAGTGGTAGCAGGAGCTGATTAAGAGACTGCTAGACAGGTATATGGAAGAATTTAAGGTGGGGGGTTATATGGGAGGCAGGGTTTGAGGGTCAGCACAACATTGTGGGCCGAAGGGCCTGTAATGTGCTGTACTATTCTATGTTCTATTAATGATGGGTAGAATATCCATGTTAGCCACCTTGTTAATTTACAACAGGAAAGGTATCATAGCCTCGGTGTGTTCAAGAGCTACTAACTAAGCCATTAGTAGATTAATGAAAATGAAATAAGCTATAGAACCAGAACTAGGCTATTTGACCCATTAAGTCTCCTCTGCCATTCCAACATGGCTGACCCATTATCCTTCTTAACCCCATTCTCCTGCCTTCTCAACCCCATTCTCCTGCCTTCTCCCTGTAACCTTTGATGCCCTGATCAATCAAAAGCCTTTCAACCTCCACTTTAAATACACTCAGTGACTTGACCTCCACAGCTCCCTGTGGCAATAAATACCCTCTGGCTAAAGCAATTCCTTCTCATATGTGTCCTAAATAGACATTCTGAGAATGTGCCCTCTGGTCCTAGACTCCCCCAGGATTGGAAACATACTTCCCCCATCCATTCTATCTAGGCCTTTCAATATTTGATAGGTTTCAATGAAATCCCTCCTCATTCTTATAAAATCCAGCAAGTACAGGCACAGAGCCATCAAATGCTCCTTTTATGTTAACCCTTTCATTCCCAGAATTATTCTCGTGACTCTCCTCTGGACCAGCAGATCTTTTCATAGCTAAGGGCTCAATACTAAACACCAAGTGCAATCTGATTTATGCCCTTTAAACCCTCAGCATTACACCCTTGAAGTTTTATTCTCATCCTCTCAATATAAATGCTAACATTACATTTGCCTTCCATACCACTGACTCAATCTCCAAGCTAACCTTTAGAGAACCCTGCACAAGGACTCCCAAGTCCCTTTGTACCTCTGATTTTTGATTTTTCTCCCCATTTAGAAAATAGTCTATGCCTTTTATTCCTTCTACCAAAGTGCATATGACCGTACAATTTCCTACACTATACAGGTATCTCCCGCTTTACGAAAGTTCACTTTACGCCACTTCACTTTTAGAAAGACCTACATTAGTACCTGCTTTCGCTAACCCAAAGAAATCTGAAGGGGATTTTCGCTTTTACAAAAAAAGCTGCCTGCTTTAAACTTGTGTTTACCCCGAGAAAGACTACCATGACCGTGAAGCCTTGCGCGGGCTGGTGTGTGCACATGCGTGTATGTGCCGGTTTTTTTCCTCTACAGATTGGTATTTGGCTAAATCCTGATTCTGGTAAGTGAAACTATACTGTACATACATTATTTCTACTTTATATAGGCTGTGTATTTATCATATCATTCCTGCTTTTACTATAAGTTAGTGTTATTTTAGGTTTTATGTGCTATTTGGTATGATTTGGTAGGCTATTTTTTGGGTCTGGGAATGCTTTGCAGGCTCTTTAGAACCATAGAACATTACAGCACAGAAGCAGGTCTTTTGGCCCTTCTTGGCTGTGCCAAACCATTTTTCTGCCTAGTCCCACTGACCTGCACCTGGACCATATCCCTCCATACACCTCTCATCCATGTACCTGTCCAAGTTCTTCTTAAATGTTAAAAGGGAGCCCGCATTTACCACTTCATCTGGCAGCTCATTCCACACTCCCACCACTCTCTGTGTGAAGAAGTCCCCCTAATGTTCCCTTTAAACTTTTCCTGCTTCACCCTTAACCCATGTCCTCTGGTTTTTTTCTCCCCTAGCCTCGGTGGAAAAAGCCTGCTTGCATTCACTCTATCTATACCCATCATAATTTTATATACCTATTTCAAATCTCCCCTCATCCTCTCCTCAGGTTGGGTGAAATTAGAACTAGAGATCATATGTTTCAAAGTTCAGAGTAAATTTACCATCAAAGTACATATATGTTACCATATACCACCTGGAGATTAAATTTTCTTGCAGGAAAAAAGAAATTCAATAGAATTTATAAAAACTACATATAAACATTTATAAGATTGACAAACAACCAACGTTTATTTGGTAATCTGAGGGTGAACTGCATCACTTGGAGGGTGATGTGAGTGTGGAACGAGCTGCCAACAGAAGTGGTGGATGTGGGCTCATTTGTAACTTTTAGAAGTTTGGATAGTTACATGGGAGGGGTATGAAGAGTTCTGGTCCAGGTAGGTAGATAGGACTTGGTGAAAAACCAGGATGGCATGGATTAGATGGACCAAAGGGCCTGCTTCTATGCTGAAGTGCTCTACTGCTACTCACTATCTATTTTTCCCCCAAGATAATCGAGCAGAGAGGTTAAAGTTAGCTATGCCTGTTGTTCTTTACATTGTTGATGCCATTCCAATTCATTTTGCATGAAATAGATGAGATTCTTCCATGATTGAAAGCTTATTTGTAACATTAACATTTGAATTCTAAAAATATTGAAAATCAATTTAAGGGATAAGAATGTTTGGACTTGCTGCCAGAATGCATTTGACTTTGAATGCTGTAATCTTACAGCAGGTCGCATTGTCTGGAAAATTTTCAGACTTTATTTTTAGATATGAATGTCCTGAAGGAAGAGGAAATAATGATAAACCTGGATGAAACTGAGATGTAAAAATGCTTTTAAGAGATAGAGGTATTAGAAAATAAGGAAGTAAACGAGGTTAATGATACTGGATTCTAGAGTAGTCTCTTGTGATGGAATGTAACATGGTAACTAAAAGATAGAACTAAAATTATGATTCATTTATTTTTCTGACTTGACATTTTTGACAATAACTATAAATTACAATGAGAAATATAAAAATAAATAGTGGGGAAGATCAAAATAGTGAGATAGTGTTCAGGGAACATTCAGAAACATGGTGGAGGGGAAAAAGCTATTCCTAAAACATTGAATATGTATCATCAAGCTCCTGTGCCATCTCCCTGATGGTAGTAATGAGAAGTTGTTAATTAAAATCCAGGAAATTGATTAGCATTCAAGCAGTCTTGATAAATAAGAGTAGAATTGGACATTGTTAACTGTAATATAACCAGGCATTTTTTTGCAGAAAAGAAAGAATACCAGCTGTCAATGAAGCAAAGATCTTGCCTCTCAGCTTGGTAAGAGATTATGTGACAATATTATGCTAGATGGAAATCATGATTTTGGAGTAGAAGCAGTCCCCATGTTAAGTAAGAGTTCTTTTCCTCAAAGTTGTCAAAAAGTTGATTTCTCTGTAGGTCAGAGATGTCATTTTATTAATAATAACCCATATTGTATCATTTGGCATAGCTTGCTATCATTGTCATTCACCTTAGCACTACCCATAATTAAAATAGTGGAATATAGTCACATAAACAAAGAGAACAAGATATGCTAATGTAGTTGTAATTGAACACCACAAAGCATCTGAGAGAGCATACAGGAGCGAGATGTATCAGCTAGTTGAATGGTGTCACAGCAACAACCTTGCACTCAGTGTCAGTAAGACCAAAGAACAGAAGGGTAAGACAAGGGAACACACACCAGACCTCAGAAGAACCAGAAGTGGAAAGAGTGAGCAATTTCATGTTCCTGGGTGTCAGTATTTCTGAGGATATAACCTGGCCCCAACATATTGCTGCAGCAACAAAGAAGGAACCACAGTGGCTGTATTTCGTTTGGAGTTTGATGAGATTTGGTATGTCATCAAAAACACTCACCAATTTCTACAGATGTACCGTGGAGAGCTGCATCACTGTCTAGTATTAGGGGGGCTACTGCACAGGATTGAAATAAGCTGCAGAGACTTGTAAACTTAGCTCCTTCTTGGGTACTAGCCTCCGCAGTACTCAGGACGTCTTTAAGGAGTGATGCCTTAAAAAGGCAGCATCCATTATTAAGGACCCCCATCACCCTCAGGTCATCCCTGCTCTCATTGCTACCATCAGGAAAGAGGCACTGGAGCCTGAAGGCGCACACTCAACAATTCAGGAGTAGCTTCTTTCCCTCTGCCATCCTATTTCTGAATGGACATTGAACCCCTCACTACTACTTGATTTCTATTTTCACATGGCTTATTTAACTATTTAACATATATATTTGTGTTTTCATATTATTATGTATTTCATTGTACTGTAGTTGCAAAGATAAATTTCATGACATATGCTGGAGATATTAAATATATTCTTGTGCTGTCTGTGAACTCTGTGCTTTTAGTATGTCTTTTGTGCCAGTTTTTGTCTTGCATTATATATTTTCTATGTAACTACGTTTTGGGTGGAGCAAAAGGTCTTCTCAGAGGTTTCTTGAATGCTAACTGGTGTTTCTCTCTACCCACTGTCTCCCCCATCTTGTGTCTGAACCAAAACCATGGAATAATCAGCTTTCATTTTAAAAAAAAGTATAAATAATAGTTTTTAAAAATTCCGGTTGAATTCAGATATTTTCTTATACACTTTTGCTGAAAAGTTGTATTTCATTGCTCTTTCTTCTCTTAAGCACTTTCCTGTACCAAATTAGCAGGCACAGATTGTACGTTTTGTGGTTTTGTTTTCTGGCTCAGCTGAAATATCAGGCATCGGTCCTGTTCTTACAGCTCCCCCTAGTGGGTAATAAAAAAAGAACAATGGTTCCTCTTGTGCCAAGATGAGGCTGCCCTCAGCGTGAAGAAGCAATGCCTTATACTTCATAGGTGGCCTCCAACCTAATGGCAAGAGTATTGATTTTTCCTTCCTCTATTCTCTATTCTGACTTCTTTTCGCCTGCCTATCACCTCCCCCCCCCCCCCCCCCTCCACCTGCCCCACCGGGTTCCCTCCTCCTTCCCTTTCTCCTGTGGTCC
Organism: Hemitrygon akajei; assembly: GCF_048418815.1. Lineage (NCBI taxonomy): Eukaryota > Metazoa > Chordata > Chondrichthyes > Myliobatiformes > Dasyatidae > Hemitrygon > Hemitrygon akajei. Next base: position 42,475,170 of record NC_133150.1, on the reverse strand, counting down.
TCTCTCCTCTCCTGTCAGATTCCTCCTCCTTTCAGCCCTTGGACTTTTCAGCCCTGGTTTTACCTATCACCTTCTAGCTAGCCTCCTTCTCCTCCCCACCTTTTCATTCTGGCGTCTTTTCCCTTCATTTTCGGTCCTGAAGAAGGGTCTGAGCTTGAAATGTCGACTGTTTATTCATTTCCATAATTGCTGTCCGACCTGCTGAGTTCCTCCAGCATTTTGTGTGTGTTGTTCAACAATGGCTGCACTATGCATTGTAATTTATATTTATCTTTCCTTGGGATGCTGTGTTATTTGTATGGTTAACACTGCAATAATTTAGAATACGGATTGCATCCAGAATACAGAAAGTAGTATCAGGTAGATAGGGTCATAAAGAGAGCTTTTGGCACACTGGCCTTCATAAATTAGGGCACTGAGTACAAGAGTTGGGATATTAGGTTGAAGTTGTGGTGAGGCCTAATTTGGAGTATTGTTTGCAGTTCTGATCACCTACCTGCAAGAACAGTTTTAGTAAGATTGAAAGGGTACAGCAAAAGTTTATGAGGATATTGCTGGAACTTGAGGACCTGAGCAATAAGGAAAGGTTGAGTAGGTTAGGACTCTATTTCCTGGAGCATAGGAGAATGACGGGAGATTTGATAAAGCTATACAAAATTACGAGGAGTATAGATAGGGTAAACATAAGCAAGCTTTTTCCACTGAGGTTGAGTGAAACTAGAATTGGAGGGGAAGGATGAAATAATTAAGGGAACCTGGGGGGTGGGGTGGGGGTTGGAATGAGCTACCAGTGGAAGTGATGGATGTGGGTTTAATTGCAATATTTAAGATAAGTTTAGATAAGTACATGGGAGGAGTATGTAGGGCTATGGTCCAGGTCCAGATTAATAGGCAGAATAATAGTTTTAATGGGCTATAGGGCCTGTTTCTGTGCTTTAGTGCTCTATGACTGATTAGCAACTTGATAAATGGAGGGGATGTTTAATACTTAAGATCTAAATTTTAACTTTCTAAATGTTGGCTTTTCTGTCCTAGGATCGAAATACCTTCCATCGGTTTGACAAATTCAATGCCAAGTACAACCCAATTGGAGAATCAATTCTGCGTGAGATTTTCATCAAAACTGATAATTATGTCGGTGGCAAATATTTTGGTCATATTATAAAGGTTAGAATTGCAATAACTTTGTAGTCTACAAGAGTATTACACATTATTTATTTATTTTTATTACTTTTTAATTATTTCATTGTAATACTACTTCTTAAGCCCATCACTCCTACTGGGGGTCATAGACCATTGACATCAGCTCACCAGAGTCCTCTGTCCTGGGCCTGTCTTCCCAGATTCCACTTACCGGGGTACTTGGTGTATCCTTCCTTTCCCCAGGAATGATGTCTTTGGAGTACCTGCTGATGTTTCTGTAGCACTGGGTTTTTATGAAATGGGCATGCTAGGCTCATGCCCAACCCTCCTCCTTTCACAGCATGTCTTGGGACAGTCCATGGCAGAGTTAGTTAAATGCTTTACCTCTTATAAAATAAAAGTATGATGTTTATTACTTTTGGTCCCAGTGTGTCAAGCTGCACCAATAATGGATGCAGGAAAGCTGTTCATTACTTCTCTACAAGCCTTAACTGAGTTACACCTTGTTAATGAATTGGAGATTGGTACATTGATGAATGGATAATCCCCTCACAATCTGTCTTGGCCTTCTGTTTTCACTGCAATATATTGAAAAGAATGGACTGATTTGAATAGATATAGGGAACTCAAAGTTTAGTTTCAACTCAAAGGTAAGTTTCTGCGATCTTACCAAACAGTGACTTGCTTCTGATAGCAGATGTTTTGGAAATGGAATTAATGGATGCAGATTGTATGCACAAAGAAAATGCTAAAGATAGTGGTGTGCTCTGATGCAGTGGTTTCTATGGGGCCAACCAAAAGTGTTATTGTCTTTATTAAACATACTTGTTATAATTGCAAGACCCTGCCGGACATTAAATTCTTAAAGTACTGCAGGTCTACTTCATCAGCGATTTGCTCAATTGCAGAGAAAGTGAAGGAGCTGAACTTGGTGCAGATCATGGTGCTACCTGCGTCAATGCCTGAAGGCAAAGTGCAGTCTAACAGTGACTTGTTGTCTTAGTCACTTGTGATCACATGACCCTGTTGTGCATTGGTAATGTGGAATGTTGCAAGTCCAATATTCCGTTTCAGTATTTTATTGGTGAACGGTAGGGGAGCTCTTTGAACTTAATTGTAGCAAGGACTAGGCCTCAAACTGCAGTGCTCCCTGTTTGCAGCCATCAGAGTCAGCACACTCCAACGGGGTGCTGGAGGTGGTAGTGTTCACTAGGCAGAAGACGAGATGTATTGTGTTCAACTGCAGACTGCTGCAACATTCATGATCTCAGGGACTTGGACTTCTTGGGTGTGTGTGTGTGTGACTATATTTTATTGCTGTCTTATATGTGTTACATGACTTTCGTGGTGTAAGTGAGTGTTGGTACCATGTTTTGCACCTTGGCCTCAGAGTTTTGTTTGGCTGTATTTGTGTATGTGAAACCCCCTTATACTGGGTGTCTCTGGAAAACTGGCTTGTTAGCCCCTCCCTAACAGCCACTAGACTCCATGGCGATAAACCCACCCTTCTCTGGCTTCATATGTCTGGTGTGTATCCAACTTTGATCCCACCAAATCCATGAGGTTGGGATATCTCGCCCACCCAAACCCTGGTTTGTGTGAATGCTGTGTGGTTAACTGCCCCTGGCAAGAACTAACAGATCGTACACTGCATACAATTAAAAAGTATATTTTAAGAATGTTAATTTAAGCGAACAGTTATTAAATGAATGTAAGAAAAAGAACCAAAAAGGCCCTATTACTCTTAAACACTCAGATATGCACTTAAGTTGGAACTCATCTTGAACTTGTCTATCACTCATGCGCTGGACCTTTGATCTGCGTAACAGCACACACTACCATCTGATTGTCGCACGAAATCCATCTTGAACAAACGGGTCTCCCGCGGGAGCATGGTTCTTCCTTCTTGAAGCCGTTCATCTGCACGAAGCACCTGAGGCAGCATCCTCAGCTATCTTTTGTCTATCTTCTTCCAGCTCCCGCCAGCAGAGACCGCTCCACCTGCATCCTCTAGAACCTTCTCCCAAATCTACCATCCTGATTGACTGACACCACATTCCTAAGTTGAATAACAAAGCTTCTTATCTCAGCTCAAACCTAAACAAGCTGAGAGCAGAACAGACTGCTCTTACAGAACTGCTAAAATGGAATACCTACAGCATAGCAGTAAAAGCCTTAACCAGGGCATTTCATATGCTTGAATGACAATTAAACTTGAACTTAAATTTGAAATAAAGAAGACCAGTGTGAATAAAGAGGGCCTTTTCTGGTTGGCTGTCTGTGACTAGGGGTGTTCCTCAGAGGGTCAGTATTGGGACCACTACTTTTCTCATTGTATGTCAATGACTTAGATACTGGAATTGATGATTTTGTGGCAAAGTTTGCAGATAATATGAAGATAGCTGGAGGGGTAGGTGTGCTGAGGAAGCAATGCGATTGCAGCAGGACTTAGATAAACAGGAAGAATGGGCAAAAAAGTGGCAGATGAAATATAGTGTTGGGAAATATATGATAACACATTTTGATAAAAGGAACAATAGTGCAGACTATTATGTAATTGGGGAGAAAATTGAAACATCAGAGGTGCAGAAGGACTTGGGAGTCCTCATACAAGTCTCCCATAAGGTTAGCTAACAGGTTGAGTCTTTAGTAAAGAAGGCAAATGCAATATTGGCATTTATTTTAAGGGGAATGGAATATAAAAGCAAGGATATAATGCTGAGGCTTTATAAGACACTAGTTAGGCCGCACTTGGGAGTATTGCCAACAGTTTGGGCCCCATATCTCAGAAAGAACATGTTGTCATTGAAGCGTGTCCAGAAGAGGTACACGAGGATGATTCCAGAAATGAAGAGGTAAACATATGAGGAGCATTTGGCAGTTTTGGGCCTGTACTCACTGGAATTTAGAAGAATATGTGGGGATCTCATTGAAAAGTATCAAATGTTGAAAGGACTAGATAAGGTGGATGTGGAGAGAATGTTTTCTGTGGTGGAGGTATCCAGAACTAGAGGGCACAGCCTCAAAATTGAGGGGCAACCTTTTAGATGAGAGGTAAGGAGGTTTTTTTTTTTGACTAGAGGTAGTGAATCTGGAATGTTCTGCCACAGACTGCAGTGGAGACCAAGTTCATGGGTATATTTAAAGCGGAAGTTGATAGTTTCCTTATTGGTTAGGGCATCAGAGGATTTGGCAAGAAGGCAGGTGGATGGGATCCTGGAGTCAGCCATGATGGAATGGCAGAGCAGACTTGATGGGCTGAATGATCTAATTCTGCTCCCATGTCTTATGGTCTTTTTATAATTTATTTCTTTACCACTATGTTTTGCTCTGCTAGAAGACTTTTAAAAAGCATTCAATTTAAGTGCTAATTGCAGAGCCCAAGAACTGTGAAACTACATCAACTCCAGCTAAAGATTGACTGAAAATTATTTTCCATCTTGAAAAGAAAATGACTGAGTCAAGAAAAATTCTTTGGCTAAATTGTTGGTTTCATCACAGAGTTCTGTCCTTGGTTGGGAGTCAAAATATAATTCCACATAGAATTCCACATAGGAAATATTTCTTATATTTTCATTCAATCCACTGAATTATGCTGGCTCACCACAGAAATAAAGAATCTAAAATATTCCACTTATATCATCCAATGGCATTAGAAAGAGCCTTGGAATTATGCTTGACCAGCTCTGTCTTTTTAGCAATGTAGGTACATTAAATTATTTTTACCTTTTTAAGATTCATTTACCATGATATCCTGGGCCATCCAGTAAATGAATCATGAAAGATAAAAATAAATATAACTGCACCTGCATTGGACCCACATGTGGTTAAATCTGTGTCACATATTTGCTTGAACTGTTGATTGTAATCTGATCTTGGGCTTTGGCCCTCATTTGAACAATACTGCCAAAACCTCTGGGAATGAGCATAGACTTGTTTATAAGTACAAGAAAAGAAAACCCAGCCCTATCCATGTAATAAAGTACAGCATCTCATCTGTCTCACCTTACTGCCTGTTGCACGATATGGGAATGCAGATAGAATTTGAACAATTCTACTAGGGGATCAGAACACTTGAAATGCTGTGTTATGAATTTGCTCCTCTTGTGTTAAATCTTCATCACTTGGAGGAGGACCTCAATTAGCAGTCAGGCACCTTCATACAAAGAGAGGGAAGAGTGAAGAGGAAACGGCACTTTAAGACACCATCTCCCCCCCCCCCCCCCCAAGTTTCAAAGCAATATCAGCAGCCAAAGAGTTGATTGATAAAAGGGACTGCAAAGAGCCTCTTTCTCTCAAAGAGGAATGAGTGAATATGTTTTTAGAGTTAATAAAATTTAGATACATGTTCAGGCCTAAAAAGTCATATCTGGTCTTGTGCTTTACAGGAAGTGATGGAAGATCTTGAAGAAAGCAAGTACCAAAATGCAGAATTGCGCCTGTCCATATATGGCCGCTCTCGGGATGAATGGGATCGTTTGGCAAAGTGGGCAGTGAAGCACAAAGTCTATTCTAACAATGTGTGCTGGCTAGTACAGGTGCCACGGCTTTTGTAAGTATTAGGATCTGCTGCAAAGACAAATTATTTTTTAAATATATTACAGGCCAAACCAAATTTGATGAAGGGAAAACTAATATGGAAATGTACCCAAGTGGTGGGGAATCATATCTGGTTCCTAGTCACACCTGTCACACAGTATTAAGGCAAACTATTGAATGGTACAACGCACTAAATTAACTATTTTCACAAGTCTTGCATGGATAAGAATATAGAAAATATTACAGGATTGGAGACCAACTATCTAATATTATCATGATTAATGTCACATTTCCACTCTGACCCCCATACCCTTTATATCTAGTAATTGATTTGCCTATTTATTGAATTGCCTCTATGATAAAGGTTCTGAGTGGAGAAATTTCTCATCTCAGTCCAGCCATATCCGGAGACTATAGGCTCTCCTTTCGGACTCTCAGTCTTGTGAAACATCTCACCCATTTGACATTTATATGCTTCAATGAGACCATCCTCGCCCTACCATTCTTCTAAGCGCTTGTGAAAGCATGCAAGTCTTCATCTAAATCTTTCCTCTATATATCAGTTCCGCAGTCTGGTGAACCTTTGCACTTCTTCCACCAAGTATAATATTTCTTGCATAAAGAGATTGAAACTGCACACTAGATTCCAAGTATGTTCCTACCATTCTATACATGAGATAAGGTTCTTTTGTTTTTGCACTCAAATCATCTTCAAATGAAAGCACAATGACTTCCTAACTAAATCAGAATTGGGTTTATTATCACTGACATATATAAGGAACTTCGTTACTTTTCACAGTGCAATGTGTAAAAAAAAAAAAGCAAAAAAAAACATATGTTATAAGAAATTATATTAAAAAAGTACAAAAAGAGATCAACGTAGTGAGTTAGCATTTATGAATCATTCAGAAATTTGATGGCAGAGGGAAAGAAGCTGTTCCTAAAATGCTCAGTGTGTGTCTTCAGGCTCCTTACTATATCAGTTTTAATGACTGTTTTACAATAACACCAGGTCCCCTTGTACATCAACATTTCTCAGTCTATCACAACTTAAATAAGTTTGCGAACCCTTTGCAATTACTTGTTTTTCTGCATTAATTACTCTAAAATATGCTCTGATCTTCATCTAAGTCACGATAATAGACAAACGCAATCTGTCTAAATGAATAGCACACACCAAACAATTGTACTTTATTTGTCTTTATTGAACACATCATTCACAGTCCATGTTGGAAAAAGTATGTGAACCCTTGTATTTAATAACTGGTAGAACCTCCTTTAGCAACACTAAACTCCAAACGTTTCCGATAGTTGCTGATAAGACTTGCACAACAGTAAGGAGGAAGTTTAGACCATTCCTCCATACAAAACTGTTTTAGTTCATCAATATTTCTGGGATACCTTGCATGAACTGCCCTCTTCAGGTCATGCCACAGCAACTTAATTGGGTTAAGGTCTGGACTCTTGACTTGGCCATTACCAAGCACAAATTTTCTTCTTTTTAAACTATTCTTTTGTTGATTTATTCTTGTATTTTAGATCATTGTCTTGTTGCATCGTCCAACTTCTATTAAGCTTCAGGTGACTGACTGCTACCCTGACATTCTCATGTAAAATGTCTGTTACAATTTGGAATTAATTGTTCCTGTCTGAGCCTTGAGGCAACAAAGCAGCCCTAAACCTTGATACTTTTTTCACCATGCTTCACAGTTGGGATGAGGTTTTGGTATTGGGGTGCAGTGCCCTTTTTCCTCCAAATGTAGCAGTGTGCACATCTGCCCAAAAAGCTCATCTTTTGTCTCATCTGTCCACAGAGCATTGTGGAACATCCAGGTGGTCATTTGCAAACTTGAGACTGCAGCATTTGTTGTAGGAGAGCAGTGGTTTCTCCTCCGTGGTGTCCTTCCATGAACACCATTCTGGTTCAGTCTTTTTCTTGTAGTGAACACATGAAGAGGGACTTTAGCAAGTTCTAGAGATTTCTGCAGGTCTTTTGCTGTTACCTTTGGGTTCTTTTTCACCTCCTTCAGAATTTATTGATTGGAACATCTGACTTCAAATAGCTTTTGTACAAGGCATTACTCCAGAGGTTTACTTACTTCTTTGAAGCTAGACTGTGATAGCTTAAATGGTGTACTCAGTATTGATGAGAAGTAGTACAATTGTGTGTTATTACTTTAGGCAGATTGTGTTTGTCTATTATTGTGACATAGATGAAGATCAGACCACATTTTATGAGTAATTAGTGCAGAAAATCAGATAACTGCAGTTTACAAGCTTTTTCCTGCAACTGTGTGTGTGTGTGTGTGTGTGTGTGTGTGTGTGTGTGTGTGTGTGTGTGTGTGTGTGTGTGTGTGTGTGTGTGTGTGTGTGTGTGTGTGTGTGTGTGTGTGTGTGTGTGTGTGTGTGTGTGTGTGTGTGTGTGTGTGTGTGTGTGTGTGTGTGTGTGTGTGTGTGTGTGTGTGTGTGTATAAATATATTATTTCCAAATGCACCTTCAAAATACATATAGATTTGCCTAATAATAACAGAAGCTGTAAAACAAACACACACAGTAGCCAACTTAACAGCATACTGATGATGTCTCCTCGTATGGTGACGAAACGTTTGCCAATGAATTGCCAAGATAGAAGAACAACTCAACTCAACCATACTCCCTTCAGTTCCCCATCTTTAAGTATTAGCTGTGCACAAGGGACTTGTTTGGTACAGCTTCTGACTTGTATAATAGAAACATAAATAAGCACTTGATTATGTACTTAAATCGACCTTTTACTTTGTATAGATCCATTTGGTACAATTGCTTTCATATTAATCTAAGCTTGTCTGCTGAGATAATGCATGCTGTAAAATCAATGAAAAGATGAACTTGGCAATCATTTGCTTTCAGCGATGTCTTCCGTACAAAGAAACAGCTAAACAACTTCCAGGACATGTTGGAGAACATATTTCTTCCTATTTTTGAAGCAACAATTAATCCTCGCAATCACCCAGAGCTTCACTTGTTCCTTCAGCATGTGAGTATTATTAGAATGATAGTGGTATCGTTCAGTATTATCAGAGGCAATGGAGTAGAAATTTAGCATTTTGCTTTATTGAAAAGAAATCTCATTATTTCAGTTTCATTTGTGTGACAGATCATTATAGTGAATTACTGCTAATTGGGACACGTCAAAACCAGAGCTTTTTGGCTCAATTAAGTGGCTGCCTGAACTAACCAAAGTTTCATGAAAATAGTTTAAAAAAATATATATAAATTACATAAACTACCATTTAACTAAGTAACAAATTATGTATTTAAATGAAATGCAGAACAAATTAAAGCACTACCAAGGGGAGTAGATTTTTTAAATAATATAATTAACCATACTATTGTATTTCATCATTCAATTTATTTTATTTGATTGATCATCTATTTTGGATACTGTGATTGTATCAGTGCGATTTATATATAGTGCATTTTGTGTTATCTTATTTTGATTTCTAATAAGTATCCTTATGAATTCTGTATTTGTGTATATGAAATTCAATAAAAATATTGGAAAAAGAAAGAAAACCCTACCAATACTACTACAGTACTATAAAACTGTATTAGTTCCTAATAGTAATTGACAGAGGAATTCAGCACATGCTGCTGCAATCTTTTTAATAACAAGTTCAGTGCAGACGCTTCATGTAGATAATGGACTGCCTTCATACAATATGATCAACGATTGCCAATACTTTCAACGATTGCATCCTTCAAATCTTCTTTTTCATTGTAACGTACAAAATGATTTGAAGTACATTTATTGATCAAAGTATGTATAAATTATGCAATCTTGAGATTTGTCTGCTTACAGGCAGCCACAAAGCAAGAAACCTGAAAGAACTCAATTTAAAAAAAGCAGCAACCAATGCAGAGAGAGAGAACAAACACAAATCAAGTAAACAGTAGAAGCGAGCTACAGTATTCTAAACCAAAATGACAGAGGAATTCAGCACATGCTGCTGCAGTCTTTTGAATAACAAGTTCAAAAGATTGACCCAAATCCCCAGAGTAGACCCAAAGCCTCAGTCTCAGTTCATCATATAGCCAGGCAAATTGCTGCAAAGTTCACGGACACAAGGCACGTAGCAGCTGGAGCAGCCTGTCAGCCTCCGCACTGCGGAGAAAGGAATGAGCATCACGTAGGAGCGAGCAACATCGGCCCGACCCTCGCCTCTGGTCTTGACACCGTACCTTTCCAGTCTATCTGGGCTGGCATTTAAATTGCTCAAACACTGTGTCGGTCCTGCACCAGGATTTGGGCCCTGCTGCAGCGATACCATCTGGGCAAAGGCCTCACTGCCCAGCCCGAAGCCCTTCTCAACCTTTCTAAGTAGGCTTGGTGCTTCAAGCTATCTAATCCTGCACCCAGTTTAGGTGAATGCCTCCGCCTCGACTCCTCTCCAAATCGTTTACTCCAGCTCCATCTCTGACAGTGACACTGTCTTTGTCTCAAACCTGTTACACTCTGACTGTGCAATACACCGAAACGGCTCAACCCGCGAGTCAGCTTTGCTTGCCTCTTCTTTGTATGCAGTGATAGTTTACCACAATTTGCCTTAGAAAAAGTGTTATTGATGATTAATAACTGTTGATATCTTCAAATTCTTTGTAGCTCCTAGCTTGTTGAAGTAGTGAAATTATTTTGTTTTTATTTTCGGCCGTTTGTGGCATCTTGAAGCCTGAATGCTTGAAACTGCAGTGATCAAAACAATGCTGAATTGCCTTACTGCTTATTTCTCTCCAACTACAGTGACAGGAGTTACTGCTTTTGAATAGGAGTACGTGCAACTGATGCTATTTAAGAACTGTTTACTCTAAGCATAGTGTAGTGTCTAATGGCTACATAAGTGCACATCTCTAAGACAAGTAAGAAACTATTAGGGCAACAGTTTCCTGCCCCAATTAAATGTCAGTTTGTCCCAAATAAACAAATGGAATCTCAGCTATTTTCACAATTGCTTTTTGTTCTTTAAGAGTTGTCCCAAATAAGCAGCTTCCCGGATTAACCAGAATCCACTGTATTAACTCTTGTTGCTCCACAGTTTTCTGGAATTTTAATTTGTTTCATGTCAATAAAAGCTGTTTAGAATATGTAATAAGAAAGAAATATATCTCTTATCATTGCTAAGTAATTAATTTGAGCTTGTTTAATGTTCAACTTGAACCTTTTACATAGTGAATGCTTTTGATTTAGATCATACTGCTGTGCTAATATTTGATGAAATAATGACATGCTCTGCATCAAAGTTAATTGACAACTTAATTTAACTTGGTAATCAGTGAAGAAATAGTGAACAATTCTGTGCCCTGCTAAGCTGGAATTTTGAACATTTTTCAGTGAGATTATTGCCACTCATATATGGTGTGCTGAGTATGTGCTTATTTAGCATAAAGCCTAATCCCAATTTCTAGACATATCCATTTTATCTATGCTTTTGCAATAGATACTTATGAAAATTCCACTACTTTCCTAATTAACTATGTTTTCTATTAATTTGTCATTCCCGTAGAACAGTGGAACACAGAAATGGGCCCTTTGGCCCTGATCTCTGTGCTGACCGTGATTCCAATTTAAACTAATCTTATCTGGCTGCACATTGTTTACATCCCCACCCCCTCATCACCTTATATGACTGATATACAAAGATTGTGTGACTGATAGTCAAATTCATGTGACTGTCCAAGTGCCTCTTAATTCAAACTTAATTATCATTCCAGTGTGCATGAATATACGCAAACGAAACAGCAATTTTATTTATTATTTATTTTTGGGTGGCCAAGGTATAAAACACATTACCAACAGCACATAGCGCAAATAGTATATGTGGTTACAATTTCAGAAAAACATACAGTCACAAAGAAAAAAATATAGTTGAAGTTCCTGAGTGGCGTAAGTGTAGATGGTTCTGGTCCAGCTTGTTCTTCCTGTGAGCAAATACTAGAGAACAGCACCAAGTGAACACCAGAAAGCTACACCAACTGAAGAGCTCAGCCCCCAACCAAAGTATAGATTCCAGCACGCCTTCCGGAAGCCCTGGGCAGCTGCAAGCCCAGAGCCGAGGCCTAGTCCTCACTGCAACTGAGGTAACACAGCTCCCCTGCAGTTAGCCTCGCCAATGAATGGACTTGCAGTGTTGTACATTACCAGGGTCTTGCAATCCCAGTAAAAGATGTCCCAAATAATCACTCACTCAGTTTGTTGGATCTTGGCACAATGGTACGCAACAAGTCGAGGTGACAACACAACAATACACGATAAGTCCAGCTCCATTGCTACACCTAATTAGTGATAATAGTATTACTAACTGTTGTATGTGCTTCCACCACCTCCCCTGGTTCATATCCCAGACACTTACCATACAAACTTCTGACTCTTCAAATAAATCTGTGTCAAGTAATCAAGGGTAATTTCTAAATTCTTCTGATGCTGGAGCACTGAGAGTTTATTGGTACAATCCTCCATTGCTGTCTTTAATGAATTGTGTGAGAATTCACAGCTAATGGAACAATGTGTTGTATAGCCATTTATAGCAGCTTTAAGGAGTAAAACTTGGAGGAATGTATGTAATCATTGGGGTTATCTGCTTTTGCAGGTTGTGGGTTTTGATAGCGTTGATGATGAGTCCAAACCAGAACATCACATTTTCAATGCAGATAGCTCTTTGCCCGTGAATTGGACCGAAGATGATAACCCACCTTACGCCTATTATCTTTACTACATGTATGCTAACATGACTGTGCTGAATCACCTTCGCAAGTAAGGGCTTCCTCATTTCTACAATCGAAAGCAGGGGTGTTCCAAACTGGGATCCATGGACCCCTTGCTTAATGGTATTAATCCATGGCATAAGAAATGGTTGGGAACCCCTGTTCTAGAATAATAAACTGAATCATCTTTAAAGTATTACTTCTTACATTCCAAGACACAATAAGTTATATTGATCATGAGTTTATCTGCTCAGACAATGTGACTAGCTCTAATTGCTTTCAGGTCTCATCTGCAGTTTTCCTCCTAAATTTCTAAGTGTGTATATGTCACTAGAAAAACACAGTGATTTATTTTCTTGCAGGTGTTCACAGTAGAATTCACAGGTTAGTGAAGGTGCCAAAGGTTACATGGAGAAGCCCTGAGAATGGTATTGAGGGGGATAATAAATCAGTCATGATGAAATTGTAGAGCAGACTTGATGGGCTGAGTGGTGTAATTCTCCTCCTATGTCTTATGATCTAACAAATAAATAGAATAGAATAAAAATAGTCCTTTGGCTCAGTTTAAGTTTAGTTAACCCAGTCAGGTTGGGTTTTGCAATTGGTAAACTCAATCTATGGACTCACTTTCAAGGATTCTACAGCTCATGTTCTGGGTATTATTTATTTAATTAGTATTTGCACAGATTATCTTATTTTGCCTATTGATTGTCAGTCTTTGTAACTTTTCATTGATTGTTATATTTCACAGCACATATGGATGTCAGAAAAATGGAGGGCTTTGCAGGAGGGAAGGGTTAGATTAGGGGAGTAAGTTAAGGGTCAGCAAAACATCATGGGCTTAAGGGCCCATACTGTGCTGTTCTATGTTCAGAAAATATAGTCATAGGTTAGCCCCACCTTTGCTTAAAAAAGAATTCTGAAGTTTTCATTGTTTTAATTTAATGACATGTACTGTACCTTATCAGAAAGAATATGCGACTCCTCACTTGATTAATGAACGTTGCTGATCCAATGATTATTGTTTGGAACAGAGCCATATTCGGAGTAAATCAAGAGAAGTATATTTTTTCTGAGGTAATTGTGTAGAATTTTACAATGCAGACACATGCCGATTTGGTCCACCATGGCTGTAGTGGTGTTAAGTAAACACAGGAGTCTCCTCCCACTGAAATCTTTCATCCTGTCAACATACCTTTTTCCCTTCAATCAAAGACTTCTAAACTTAGGATGTGAGTAATAAATGTGATGCTTGATTTTTGGGGAAGGTGTTAGCAAAGGGCTGTTATCATTGTCATTATTTTTCTGCAGGAAAAGAGGATTCAATATGTTTGTTTTGCGGCCACATTGCGGAGAGGCTGGCCCCATTCACCATCTCATTTCTGGATTCATGCTTTCACAGAACATCTCGCATGGTCTTCTGCTTCGAAAGGTATGAGCAAAAGTGCTACCTGAACACCCAAGTTCTTTATTGTACTTGAGCTAGAGCCAGGTGTGACTAGTGTCCTGAGCTGTGTATACTTCAATGCAAGAAGTATTGTAGAAAAGGCATATGAGCTCAGGGCATGGATCAACACGTGGAATTATGATGTTGTAACCAATAGTGAGACTTGGTTGCAAGATGGGTAGAGCTGACAGCTCAATATTGAGGGTTCCATTGCTTTAGATGTGACAGAGCAGAAGGGAATAAAAGATGAGGGATAGTGTTATAGTCAGGGAAAATGACAAGACAGTGCTCTACCAGGACGGACTGGAGAACTTGACTAGTGAGGCGTTACAGGTGGAACTGACCAATGAGAAAGATATGACCATGTTTGTGTATTACAGACCACCCAACAGTCTGAGGGACTTAGAGGAACAAATTTGTAAAGAGATCGCAGACTTTTGTGAGAAACATAAGGTTCTTAAAGTAGATGATTTTTAACTTTCCACATATTGACTGGGAACCCCATACTATAAACGGACTACGTGGGATAGAGTTCATCAGATGTGTTCAGAAAAATTTCCTTTATCAGTACGTATCAGAAGTCCCAACTGCCAAGAGTCTTATATCTGTCTTCCTATGTGGCCTACCAAAATGAACCACTTCACACTTATCTGGGTTAAAGTCCATCTGTAACTTCTCAGCCCAGTTCTGCATCATATAGATGTCCCACTGAAACCTCTGACAACCCTCCAGACTATCCACAACACCCCCAACATTTGTGTCATAAATATATGTAAGGGAACACTTTGTATCCAGTGACCACAATGTCATTAGTTTCAAAGTAAATATTTAAAGAGATAGGGCTGGTCCAAAGGTTGTCATTCTAGTTTGGGAAAGGCCAATTTTGATGTTACCAAAAATGATCTGGCAAGTGTGGATTGAGGCAGGTAGTTTTCTGGCAAAGGAGTACTTGGAAATTGGGAGACCTTCAAAAACAAAATTTTGAGAGTACATGTGTAGGGAACCTTTGTTTTCAAGAGATATTGAGGCCCTGGTTAAGAGAAAAAAGGAAGTGAGTAACAGGTATAGGCAAGTAGGAACAAATGAGGTGCTTAAGCAGTACAAGAAATGCAAGAGTACACTTAAGAAAGAAATCAGAAAAGCTAAAATAAGGTATGAAGTTGATCTAGCTGACAAAGTGAAGGAGAATCCTAAGCTATTCTCTTAAAGGATTGCAAGGGTCAAAATTTATCCTCTGAAAAATGAGAACGATAATCCATGTGTGGAGCCAAAACAGATGGGGGAGATCTTAAATGCATTTTTTTGCATCTGTATTTACTCGGGACACAGACAGAGTGTATAGAAGTGAAGCAAAGCGCATCAACTTCATGGATTCTGTAAAGATTACAGAAGAGGAGGTGTTTGCTACCTTGAGGCAAATCAAGGTGGATAGATAATTCTCCAGGGTCTGACAAGGTGTTACCTCGGACCCACCGTACAGGAGGCAAGTGCAGAAATTGATGGGACCCTAGCAGAAATACTTAAAACATCCTTAATGACAGGAGGAGTACCAGAGGATTGGAGGACAGCCAATGCTGTTCCATGGTTTAAAAAAGGCTTTAAACAGAAACCAGAAAATTATAGACTGGTGACTGACATCAGTTGTGGGAAAGCTATTGGAAGGTATTCTAAGGGACTGGATATACAAGTATTTGGATAAACATGGACTGATTAAGGATAGTCAGCATGGCTTTGTGTGTGGCAAGTCATGTCTAACCAATCTTAGAGTTTTTCGAGGAAGTTACTAGGAAAGTGGATGAAGGCAAGGCAGTGAGTGGACATTGTCTGTATGGACTTCATGCATTTGACGAGGTTCTGCATGGGAGGCTGGTCAAGTGGGTTCACTCGCTTGGCATTCAGGATAAGGTAGTAAATTGGATTAGACACTGGCTTTGTGGGAGAAGCCAGAGAGTGGTATTAGAAGGTTGCCTCTCTGACTGGAGGCCTGTGACTAGTGGTGTGTCACAGGGATCAGTGTTGGTTCCTTTGTTTGTCATCTATATCAGTGATCTGGATGATAGTGTGGTTAACTGGATCAGCAAATTTGTGGATGACACCAATATTGGGAGTGGATAATGAAGAAGGCTATCGTGGCTTGCAGGGGGATGTGCATCGGCTGGAAAATGGGATATTGAATTTAATACAGACAAGTGTGAGGTTTTACACTTCAGTGGGACCAATCAGGTCCTATTGTCTTGCACAGTAAATGATAGGGGACTGAGGACTGTGGTGGAACAGTGCCTGTAAAGAGTATTCACCCCCTTGGAAATTTTTATGTTTTACTGTTTTACAACATTGAATCACAGTGGATTTAATTTGGCTTTTTTGACACTGATGAACAGAAAAGATAATTTTGTGTAAAAAAATTAAAACAACTTTCTACAAATTGGTCTAAATTTATTACAATGATTAAATACAAAATTGATTGCATAATTACTCACCCCCTTCAAGTCAATATTTAGATTCACCTTTGGCAGCAATTACAGCCATGAGTCTGTGTGGATAAGTCTCTAGCAGCTTTGCACATCGGGTCGTTGCACTTTTTCCCCATTCTTCTTTATAAAACTGCACAGGCTCTATCAGATTGCATGGGGATCGAGGTCTGGACTCAGACTTGGTCACTCGAGGACATTAACTTTGTTGTTGTTAAACCATTCCTGTGTAGCTTTGGGTTTATGCTTGGGGTCATTTTCTTGATGGAATACAAATCTTCTCTCAAGTCGCAGTTCTCTTGCAGAATGCATCAGTTTTTCCTCCAGGATTTCCCAGTATTTTGCTGCATTCACCCTCAAGTTTTTCGGGGCCTGCTACAGTGAAGCATCCCCACAGCACAATGCAACCACCACCATGCTTCACAGTATGGATAGTATGTTTTTGATTATATGTGGTGTTGTGCTTAATCCAAACCAAGCATTTAATCTGTAAACACAAGGAAATTTCTCTCTCTCTGCCCCTCTCACAATCACTCCTTGCCTGTTCCCCATCTCCCTCTGGTGCTCCCCTCCCCTTTTCTTTCTCCCTAGGCCTCCCATGATCCTTTCCCTTCTCCAGCTGTGTATCCCTTTTGCCAATCACCTTTCCAGCTCTTAACCACCTCTCCCCCTCCTGTCTTCTCCTATCATTTTGGATTTCCCCCTCCCCTTCCTACTTTCAAATCTCTTACTATCTCTTCTTTCAGTTAGTCCTGACAAAGGGTCTCAGCCCGAAACGTCGACTGTACTCCTTCCTATAGATGCTGCCTGGCCTGCTGCATTCCACCAGCATTTTGTGTGTGTTGCAAGCATTTAACCTGATGGCCAAAAAGTTCAATTTTGGTTTCATTAGACCATTGAACTTCTTCGAGCTGACTTCAGAGTCTCCCAGGTGCCTTCTGGCAAACTCTAGCTGAGATCTCGTGAGTTTTTTTTCAACAGTGGCTTTCTCTTTGCCACTGTCCCCTAAAGTTGCAACTGGTGAAGCACCCAGGCAACAGTTGTATGTGCAGTCTCTCCCAAGTGAGCCACTGAAACTTGTAACTTCTCCTTCCACTAAGCCATCAGACTGATGAATTCATGCTGATTTGAGTGTACTCTATATTACATTGACTATTCTATTTATTATAAATAATTATACATTACTATGATTGCTCATTGCCCATTTAGATGGAGACATAACGATTTTTACTCATCATGTATGTGAAGGATGTAAGAAATAAAGGCAATTCAATTATTTTGAGTTTTATATTTGTCATCAATTTAGATCACTTTGTAGAGATCTGTTTTCACATTGACATGAAAGAGTCTTCTGTTGATTAGTGTCAGATTTTCTGATGTGGAGATGTTGGAGGAAGAAGTAATGGCAACATAATTGTCCAAAGTACTGCAGCTTTAGGACAGGACTTGGATTTGAAGAGTTGAGGCAGTCCAGGGGGTGTACATTTCTTACTTGTCTGAGAAGATGAAAAGAAGATGGATGGCTCTGTGGGAAGGAATGGTTAGATTGATCTTAGAGTAGGTTAGAACATTGACACAATATCATGGGCGGAAGGGCATGTACTGTTCTATGCTCTCAGTGCTTGTGAAACGTTTTGTTTTCTAATGCAGGCATGCTTTATTAAGAAATATGCTTATTTGGAAGGTACCAAGTTAAATGTGTCCAATGTGATGCCTTTGGTATATTTTGGAATTTTTATTGTTTGTGTCCCTTTTGCAGGCTCCAGTGTTGCAGTATCTGTATTACCTGGATCAGATCGGAATTGCAATGTCTCCTCTGAGCAACAACAGTCTTTTTCTGAGTTACCACAGAAACCCACTACCTGAGTATCTCTCCCGTGGTCTTATGGTGTCTCTCTCCACAGATGATCCTCTGCAGTTTCACTTTACCAAGGTTAGACAAGCAGTTAGATGGGAAAATCTCCGGATTCTTAACAATAGTATTGTAAGAATGGTGAACTATTGGTCACAGGTATCAATGCTAAAGAAATGTCAAGATGAAGATTCAGAGTTCTAGAGTCATGCAGCACAGAATCAAACCCTTCACTCATTGAGGCCATGCTGACTATGAAACACATATTTACATTGACCAAGGATCACCTTTGGTTCACTATATACATTTGATATGTATTCGGAATTTACTGTGGTGTGTTGGCGTGACACACAACATTGAATAATTATAAAGAATTGTATAAAAGTAAATTAGAGGTACAGGTATATCTGTAAGACAGATATAGAATAAAATGTACATAAATATATAGATACCAGCATGTATTTTCAATGTAAAGTCCATTACAAACAGTGGATTAAAGTGCTTTCAGTGCAGTCACTGGGGTAATAGATGGGGTGGGTGTGGGGTCAACCTAAAATGGTTGATCAGATTAACTTCCTGGGGGAAGAAACTTTTAAGATGATGTGAAGATTTTGTTTTAATAGCTCTTTCCAGAGGGAGGTTTTGAAAAAGGCATTTTGCAGGCCAGACGGTGTCCGCAATGATTTTATTTCCTGTCCGCTTCTTTGTCCTGGACACAAACAAGTCCTTAACTACTCCCATTTTACTCTCCCACATCCCCATCAACTCCTTCTGAGATTCTAATATTATTTTTTACATATTAAGACCAATTAGCAATGGACTGTGAACCTACTAACTGATACATCTTAGGATGTGGGGGGAAAAAAAGCACAGCACTTGGAGGAAGCCCATGCAGTCATGGGGATAACATGAACACTGCACAGGCACCACTGGAAGTTGGGATTGAAATGTATGGGCAGCAGCCCCATGCATTGTGTTACTATGGGATGGATGAGAAGAGCAGGACGGTTCAGGAACCATTTTATGCATTTAACCTTTTTTGAGGTGTTTATTTTTAAAAGCTTGAGATTGTGAAAATGGGCATCATGTTCACCACAAATCAGAGAGATTTATTTGACCTGACATTCCTCTCAGCTTGCGATTAGAATCTCTAAGCTTCTAACAAATATAATCACTCATTTCCTGTACTGTTGAGTGATTGTAGCTCTTGGACTCTACACAGTAGATTGTTGTAACTTCTATTTAGTTGTACCAGCTTCCATTGCAGATAGTGAGAATTAAATTGTCTCTTTGAATCTACTTTGAGAAAATTACTTTTTCTCCCCTCACAGGGTTTGAAGTTATTTAAAATCCACTTTTATCAAATATGTGAGCAAGTGTATGGCTGTAATATATATAATATATATATATATTTGTCTTGATATATCCCATGCTTTTGTACAGATGAAAATTATCTTTTCATTGAATCAGTCCTTGCATTGCCTGATGGGTACCTGGATAAATAATGGAACATCTTAAATGATTTAATGCTGACACATTTAATCTATAGTTCTGCCATTTGAACATAGGAGCCAGTCTTAGAAGTACAGAGGGCTCAGCTGTTCTGATGATTCAAGTTAAAGTAACAAATCTGAGGAACATTGTAAAACATATTTAAACAGAACATTCACAGGTCTCATGATAAAAATGCTATAAACACAGGCACTTCATTTCAGAAGCATTAAACCGTTACAGCACGCGACAGGGTATCACACTGTTTGAGGAACCTTTAAAACAGCTGGAGTATTTTTCCCTATCTTTTAGATAATTGGTTTACAGGCTAGCTCATCTTTCATTAGCCATTTAGAATGTAACTTCCACTTCAGTGTCATTCAACTGATTTTTGCTTCACTGTGCGTTATTCTCACTGCTGTGATCGCTACACAGAATGAGCCTTCATTTCTGCTGAATTACAAAAGCAAGATGGTAGGAAGCTGAAATAAAACAAAGTACTAGAAATTCTCAGTAGGGCAGCGAGCAAGGGAAGAGTTAACCTACATTCTGATGAAAAGTCATTGAGGTAAAATGTTAACCCTCTTTCTCTCCGCAGCTTGAACTATCAGATGTTTTCTGTTTTTGTGGTTCCTTAACTTCCTTTGTATTTTGTTAGTTTATTTTTAAACCTCCGGTTTAATGCTCTACATCTGATTTTAACATGCTTGCTTTTCCTTCAGGAGCCGCTAATGGAAGAGTATAGCATAGCTGCCCAGGTATGGAAGTTGAGCTCTTGTGACATGTGTGAGCTGGCACGGAACAGTGTAATAATGAGTGGCTTCTCTCACAAGGTAACTAGCATTAAGATGCTGATTCACATTCAATAAGATTTTGCAGAATTGGGTATCAGCTATTTTCAGAATTGGAGGGTTGTAGATTCAAGTCCAACTGCAGTGGAGAATTTGGGCTAAAAATTTATAGTAAGTCCTACACCGCTGGAGGTCAGAACATTAGTCCCACTATGCTCAACCAATCAGTTTTCATCTTCGGATGTGGTCTTAACATCTACTTTTTCCAGAGCCATTCCACTTGCTGCCCTGTTACTCTGGTTCCCGTCCCCCTTAAAATCTAGTTTGAATCACTCCAGGCAGCACCAGCAAACCTTCTCACAAGGATATAACATAGAACAGGATAGGCCCTTCAGCCCACAATGTTGGTCCCCTCCATTTCAGCTGCAAACCATCCCATAACATAATCATCTTAGCATATGTAGGCAGTGATCTGTAACCTTTACCCTATCAAACCAACTGGTGCTTCACAAATGAACAAAGTGCAATCTAATTGCGAGTTCACCAGAGCTACTGACAATCTACTGATTTGGTACAATTAGTCCTTTTGCACCTGGTTATTCTTCCTCAGCCACCTGGCTGTATCTGGTATATCTAAAATATAGCCACACCTTCGCTGCAATGCTCATTCTGGCACTACCATTGGGAACTTACCGATTTAAGAATCCTGCTGCGTTTTTTTTCTCGGAAAGTAGGACTTTTTTTTCATACTGATGGCTTTTAAAGGCAGGTTTTCTAAACTTTGTAATGATAGCATAATTGAGTTTTGTGTAACTTCCTCGGGAAACTAATCAACTCTTAAAATCCTGATTACTTCCATTGAATGTGTTACTTTTTAATGATTATGCTATTCACTTGGAGGCCACAATGTATATTTTGTAAATTTTGAATGCAACAATATTCCCTATTTTTGTTTGCTTTTAATACAACTATTATAAAAAGTAAGAGCTTGAATAACCCTGTCCATTGCTGATATGCTAACTGAAGATTATAAATGACAAAAGGATTAGTTGCTAACAAAAGATCACCTTTGATTATGTAATAATTGTTCAGATACTCCACTTTTACTTGCATTCTTATAGTATCTTTATATCGTAATAGGTAGTGGAAGCAGAGAATTTGATTTCCTTTAATTCAGAGGTAAATAGATTTGTGATGTGTAAGGAGATGGACTTGACATTGAGGTTGTTGTCAAATCAGCCATGATAGTGAAGTGTGCTTGAGATGCAGTTCAGGTGAAATTGAGAGTTGTCAAATTAGCATCCAGTAATTGAATCAGTTGTTCAAAATTAACTTGCTAACTGATCCCAGTAAATGAGGAATTAGCACCTTAACTGTAATCAGAATTAGCAATAAAACTCTTTCTTCTGGGTCAGGAGGTGCCGACAGATTCAAGTTTCACTTTACACAAGCTGGCAGTTCAGTTTTAGAAGCAAGCAAATGGTAAATCTATTAAACAGACTCCCTGAAGAGAGTAGGCAGAAGCGGTTAATGTTGATCAAACAAGGGAAGATTTAAATTTACTTCAAGAAGTCATAGACTCGAATTTTCTTTCAAATTAAGTTAATAAAATGTGCAGTTAGTTACAAGAAAATTATATATAGTGGATTCCAGTTAATCTGGATGCATTGGGACCAGTACATTTTGGCCCAATTATGTGGCTGCTCCATTAGTCGAAGTTTCATAGAAATGGTTAAAATAGTATTTTAAAAAAAGAAACTACCATTTAACTTGAATAAAACCCAGCTTGCTGCATCAATTACTGGATATTTGCCACTATGCAGTGGAAATCTGTGACCTTGTGGAGTTAAATATTGGTCAAAGACCTTTCTGAAATGCTTGGCTCAATAGCAGTCTTAGCAAGATGTCTGTTCAAGGAATGGCTGATAAAATCCTATTCAACATGATCATTTGGGATTCGGGGAAACAGTCAAACTTTTAAGCATGGTATAAGTCTTACTTTAGTGTTATCCATTAGAAATGTGCGTCCTCATGTCCTAAGGTTCTAAATTTCAGAATCTTAAAAAAGCTGTTTTTTGTTTCATCTTGCCTTTTCCCCTTTCCTTCTATTTCTGTTCCTGATTTAACATTGAATTAACCTCCATCATCCTCTGAGCAGGCCCCATGCTTTCTCTCCACTCTCTGATTACTGCAAGTATCATATCTGATTATGTTTGTTTCATAATCTTTGAGCTTGATCAAAATTGCTTGTACTAGATTTGAGCCTCTACAATGGTGGAAATAAATGTTCCTTTTACATTCTAGATAAAAGGTTACTGGCTTGGACCAAACTACCAAAAGGAGAGCATAGAGGGCAATGATATCCGTCGCACCAATGTCCCAGATATCCGAGTTGGCTACCGCCATGAAACCCTGTGTGAAGAGTTGAACTTGATCACACAGGCATTAATCACTGCAGAACGATGGGAGAATGAAGCAATAAACATGACTCCGTTGTCTGAATAATGAAATGCACGATGGCCTTCACATGGAAGGGCAGTCGTTTAAAACATTCTAACTAAAATCACCTGTAGACTGCTAGAGTATCTGACTGTTTACCCTCTGTATATCATTAACTGTTATTCCTTGGAACTTCTGAAATTGAATCTATTTGTAAAGTTGTCCATCTGGCATACACACAATGATTTCTACCTTGCATTATGCTTGATTTTATAGTAACGCCTGAATGATTTTAAATATAATTGATTGCTCCTTTTGGACAAGTTTTTTGACTGAATGTCAGAGCTGTCCAAGGTGGGTGGGTAACATTCACACCACATTATTTTCCTCATGACTGTGACCATGACGATTCTCTTGGCTTGTTCCCAAAAGATCTACCTCCCTGCATTCCCAGAGATGCTTTGGTTGTGCAGGAGCACCCGGCTTTATGACCGTTAACCTCTGCATAGTATTAAAAGATGAAGTAGCATGTGAGGCATTGCCACAAGCATGGTGAGACTTGAATATTTAGAAATCAAATAGGTTTTTTTGTTAATACTGTGCACAGTGAGCACCCTTATTATAAATGTTTACTGCTAAATAGGGGTGATCTCATGAGCGTTGTAAACAATCATTTCCTTTTTTTAAACTTTCCGTCTATTCTGTTGGGAATTTCAGCATTGGCTTATTATTTGTGCATTGGAGGAAGTTGTTGAATCCACGCTTCACTCCAGCATTTAGGAGCACATTATGACTGTTCATTACTGTACTCAAGAGCTACCATATCATCAGAGATGGTATTGTTACCACTGAACTTAATTTTTCTTCAATCTCAAATGTTATGCTGTTCTGTACCAAGCTTCTACAACACTCATCCCAGAAAACAAAACTGTTGAGACTAGTAATTTATCTCATCATCATTAATTAGTCCTGACAGTTTTTTTTTGGCTGGTATTTATGCCTTGTAGACTAAATTGATTAAACTTCAAGTTCTCCATGACCTTTTGAATGTCCTCGGACTTCCTGAGGGCTTCAGTATTCTGAAGTTTTACCTTTGACTCCATCGCAATTTTATTGGATATGAGGCTTTCAGAAGGAAAGAATGTGTCTAATTAATGATTAATCTATGGTTTTCTGTATCCAGTCCCGGGCAGAACTAATGTGGAACTGGTCAACCCATGACCTCATTCATCCATGACCTTAGTTCCAATCTCAAGTAAGTTAGACAGTTCCCCAAATGTATTCCATTCAACATTAGTCACAGACTGAGCGTTTTGCAGTATGTGCATTAATAAATGATGCTGGTTTCTTTTTAAAAATAGGTTTAGTTTTGAGTATTAATACATTTGCGTATTAGTTATAATTATTTGCAAGCTCTCCTTAAATAAGCTGAAAATTGCCTGGTATTATTACTGAAGCTGCTTTTAATGGATAGCTGGAGTTCAGCATATCAGCCTAGAATCCTGTTCCCAGATAGCTTTGCAAAGGCCAATATCAATAAATCAGTTTTAGAAAATGTCAGTAGTTTTGCACGGCCCACTTGACAGCTTTGTGCCTCGTACAGTAGATGATTACTAAGTAAAACACTGGCAACAGTAACTATGAAACTGTCTGTTCTTGCTCTCTGAAGTACTGCCACTGCACTACAGTAATTTCCTGTTAAACGATGAGGTGTCCATTATTCTAATCGGCTAACAGTAGCTTAGGATATATATCATAGTTACACTGACATTACACAGCAATTCTGTCATATAGTTTGCATGCAGTCATGTTGAATGATGTTCATGTCTAAGGCCAGGCTTATTTTCTAGGATTATCCTTTTTGCTAAAAGTGAATTTGATGTGGTCTCATTGTCAATTGCTTTTCAATCCAGATGTGGCAATGAAACAAGTTTAAAACTTGCTTATGGTGAATGAGTGTTGGTGGAAATTGCATATGTGGTGCTTTTCTGCACATGTAGTCCATTTCTTTTCCAGAGTTATTGTTTTCTAGTCAAATCCTGGTAATTGATTAAAATACAAGAGGAAAGACCTAGCATACAATAAACAGTAACAAACTCGAGATTCTACAGATGGGGAAATCCAGAGTAACACACACAAAATACTGGAGCAACTCAGCAGGTCAGGCAGCAGCTATGGAGAGGAATAAAGAGTTGACTGTTTGGACCCAGACCCTTCCCCCTTCCTTTCCAGTCCTGATGAAGGGTACCGGTTGTAACATCAACTGTCTATTCTGTCCATAGATGCTGCCTGACCTGAATTCCTCCAGCATTTTTATAGCATGGCTATAAAAGCAGTTATTACTGACAAACTCATATGTGTGGATGGTTCCGTTACTGAGCCTTTACTTTCAGAGGGAATAGCAGAACTGTTATTTATGTAACTCAAATTAATTTTCCATCACCCAGGTATAAAGTACCCCTTAATGGATATTCATGGAATCTATCATCAAAGGAGAAAAAAAAACATGTTGCTGTGTGGGTCTCAATGCTGCTGCAGAGATTAGGTTATAAAGGCAAGTTTTATAAGTTAAATAATGACTCCTTCAGTCTGTTACTTCATGGTGCAATACTAGCTTTTATTATATAAAATGAAACCTATCTTGGAATGTTTCACTAATTTGCAGAGAGGTGATGTGACAGTGAACTGGTTGAACTTAACTGGTATTTTTATAAATCCGTGCAGCTTTGTAGTAACCAATGATTGTAATTGGCAGTTTTGTGCCTGTACATCCCATTGCTTGAAAGAAAGTTAGTCAGGTGCATGTTAGTCAAACATGGACTTTTGAGTGTTACTAAAAGGCAACCAACTAAAGAATTACTGCTGAGTGAGGCACTAGGGTAAATGTTTAGTTTACAATCAGTAAATTAACCTAACAGTGATGTTATAGCGAACGCAGGGTGCTTCGATAGCATTGTGGCTAGCCTGACACTATTAAGAGTACAAGGCACTAGAGTTAGGAGCATCCTTTGTAAGGTGTCTCTGTACGTCCTCCACATTTTCCCCGGGTGCTCTGGTTTCCTCCCATAGTCCAAAGACAAACGGGGTAGGTTAATTAATCATTGTAACAGTGATTAAGTTAAGGTTAAATCAAGGTTATTGGGGTTTGCTGGGCGGTGTGGCTCGAAGGGCTGATACTGCACTGTATCTATAAATAAATAAATAAGAGGTTCTGCAGATTTCCTCCCAACATTTTGTGTATATTGCTCTCGATTTCCACCACCTGCAGAATCTCATGTTTCGTATTCTGCAGTTACTGGAAGGCCAAAGCAACGCACACAAAATGCTGGAGAGACTCAGCCGGTCAGGGGGGAATTAAGAGTTAATTCTTTCGGCTGAGACCCATCATCAGGGCTATGGTACTGGCTTATGATTAACTGGATCCAAGCTATTCTTGTCGTTAATGATTAGAAATGGATAAAGTTTGTGAGATTGTTGCTGACTCCAGACAAACTAATGATCAAAGCGCAATTGTTGTCTCAGGGTGTGGGCAACAAAGTGTTGCCCAGACAAAGCAGGTAGTTCAGAGGGACCAGGTGAGTTGGTTCATGTGAGAGCAATATGTGTATATGAGCACAAACTCAATGGCCTGACTGTACAATTCATTATGTTTTTAATGTGCATTTCATTTCTATCTAAAATGAATGATTCAGGATTTCTGTTCTGCATCTCTATTACTAGTTCAAATTACGGAAACTGAATTTTAGGTATTCCATACAATTCACTGATATTGAGGGTATCCTATTTGCTGATCAACAAAGTTCAAGTAAATTTATTATCAAAGCACATATAAACTTTTTAGATACATTTTCTTCCTGACATTTATAGGAAAAAAAGAAATGCAATAGAATTAAGAACGCAAGTCTTAAAACGAACCTCCTTGAATTTTTTATCCACGGTACCTACACTCAGTGGCCAATTTGCTAGATGCAGGAGTGGAACCCTGTTTGGTCTTCTGCTGCTGTAGCCCATCCACTTCAAAATTTGATGTGATATGAGTCCAGAGATGTTCTTCTGCACACTGTTGTAACATCTGGTTATTTGAGTTACTGTCATTCTCCCCTGACTTCTCATTAACAAGGCACTTTTGCCCACAGAACTGGATGTTCATTTGTCTTTTTTGCACCATTTCCTGTAAACTCTTAGAGACTGTAGGTTAGCAGTTTCTGAGATACTCAAAGCCTCCGTCTGATACCAACAATCATTCCACAGTCAAAGTCACTGAGACCACATTTCTTCCCCATTCTGATGTTTGGTCTGAACCACAAATGAACCTCTTGACCATGTCTGCATGGTTTATGTGTTTAATTCTGCCACAATTGGCTGATAAGATTTTTGCATTAACGAGCAGGTGTATTTGAAAGCCACTGAGTAGTTTTATCCTAAGCAGAGATATTGAAAGTGCTTTCTTGTAAAAATATCTGAGTGCACAGCATATTTTGAGATTTAAATGGGAGCTGTTAATGGCAAAGATTATGTTATTTAGTTCCATTGCTGTGGTAGAAAAATCTAGCTGTACGTAATTCACCAAAGACTAATCCCATGTAGGTCTAGAAATATTTCATTGCAGGTAGCTCCCATTATAACAGATAAGCCTACAGGTTAATTTCCTATATGTAATCAAATCTATCAAGATTTATTAGATTTTCTGTGTGCTTGTAACTATTATGGTTCCACTTTACAATTTCTAAATTGCAAGCCTATTGTTACATACAGAGTAAATGTCACACATCACTAGAAATACTACAAAAACCTGAAAAAACAAAAATAATTGAGTAGATTCATTAGATCGCTAACATAGATCACATTTCTGCTTGAAAATAAAACCGTTAAAAATGCAATAGTCAAGTCTTCTACATTATAAGCAGATAGGGTACATTGGATTGGATAACCTTTGAAATATTAATATTTTGAGTGTGATCCTTAGCAAAACATGTTTTTTGTTTCTATGTCAGACTGATTACTTTTAACTCCAGGCTGTGCATAATATGGGTTGGCATGGTAGCATAATGATTTACAGTGCCAGCGACCTGGGTTCAGTTTATATATTCTCTCTGTGACTGCATGGCTTTCTTCTGGGTGAACTGGTTTCTTCCCATAGTCTGAAGACCTACTAGTTGGTAGGTTAATTGGTCATTGTAAATTGTCCTGTGATTGGGTAGGATTAAATCAGGAGATTACTGGGTGGAAGAACCTATTCCATGCTTTATCTCAATAAATAAATATCACAGTGACTTTGTGCAATAGATCACACAACATGATGGAGGAACTCAGCAGGCCAGGCAGCATCTATGGGGGGAAAAAAGTACAGTCGACATTTCGGGTTGAGACCGATCGGTAGGACTGGAGAAAAAAGATGAGTAGATTTAAAAGGTGGGGAAGGATGAAGTAAATAGCTGGGAAGTTGATTGGTGAAAGAGATACAGGGCTGGAGAGAGGGGAGTCTGATAGGTGAGGATAGTAGAGGCCATGTACTGACATATCAGAATGCGAATGGGAATTGGAATTAAAGTAAGTGGGCACTGGTAGATTGTTTCGCTGAACACCTATGCTCTGTACGCCGGAAGAAGTGGGTATATCTGGATAGCCTCCAACCAGATGGCATGAACATCGATTTCTCCAACTTACGCTAATGCCCCCCCCGCCTTCTGCACTGGTCTCCATCCCCTTTTTCCTCTCTCACCTTATCTCCTTGCCTGCCCATCGCCTCTCTCTGGTGCTTCTCCTCCCTTTTCTTTCTTCCATGGCCTTCTATGCTCACCTATCAGATTCCCCTTCTGCAGCCCTGTATCTCTTCCACCAATCAACTTACCAGCTCTTTACTTCATCCCTTCCCCTCCCAGTTTCCTTTATCATCTTGTGCTTCTCTTCCCCCTCCCCATCTACTCCTCATCTTTTTTTTTTCTCCAGTCCTGCCGAAGGGTCTTGGCTCAAAATGTCGACTACTTTTTTCCATAGATGCTGCCTGGCCTGCTGAGTTGTTCCAGCATTTTGTTCATGTTCCTTGGATTTCCAGCATCTGCAGATTTTCTCTTGTTTGTGTAATAGGTCACTTGTTGTAGACAAGCAGGAACACTTTTTTTAATATCAATAAAAAAAAAATGTAAGTTTTACTTTCTAGCTGATCCAGAGCTTAGGAGTTCCCACTGAAGGTAAACACAAAGGTTGAGAACATTATTTATGTTCTGAGTTGCACTTTCCAGTTCCTGACTCACACATAACCTATTCTAACACTTCATGGAGCACTGGATGATTATAGATGTTACACACATTTTATATTTATAATTTCTGGTTTGTGATAAAGTTAAACTCAGTATTACTATAGCACACAAGTATGCAACCATCTTTCACCACTTAAGTAACTCTTGTCAGATTTGCTGAATGAGTTATAGCTCTACCTTCCCCTATGTCCTATTGAAGATCAAAACATGAATAAGTTTTGTAAATACCCACAGAACAGGTACAAACATACAGATTATCGACATTGTAGTTAGTTTGGAATTCATTTGCTCTTCGCTGTCCTACTCTGCTTCTGCAATTAGGTACCCTTGTATTCAACAGAATCAGCCACAACTACACAACATAACCAAAATGGGTTAGAGTTTCTATGCGCTTATTCCTTAGCTGTTTACCTGATGGTCAGCTGAATATCTAAGACAGCTGCTTGTGCTTTCATAAGCATTCTCTTTACAATGAAGATAAAGCAGGTAGTTTACTGTTAGTTGTGTATAGCCAATAGTGATGCTTTGTACAGTATTTTCGTTTATAAAATGTGAAAATACCTTGGTAACATAATCCCTAACCAAGGCTGTTTACGAAGTGAAGTCCACCATCCATCACAATGGTCAGCTGTAGTAGAGATAGCAATTTATATATTAATATTAATAAAATATTGAAAGAGAGATAGCTGGTTGTTACCTGTTTTTGTTCTACACTGCACTATTTCCATAAGTGTTCCCATATCCTACTTGTGATCCACTTTACTCAGGCTGCTTCATCTACAGAACAGTTTTGGAATTTCTCAGTCAAATCATGTTTTATATTGGATGATCTCACTTGAAGCTCCATGTGTAAATTGTATCAGAAATATTTAGTTCCTTCTATCCACCATTATTGGGCTTAGTTGCTTTTTCTGCATTTGGAGCACTTAATAAATGGCCGAACATTGTGAGAATTGCAATGGAGGTCTTGAGTGGTTACGAAGTGTGACTGGGTTTTGATATTTGTGCATTCATCTGGAACAGTTGTGCTCTGCTTCCCTAATGCAGCCTGCGGCAGGTGCAATATCTTGCATTGGTCCTTGCCCAGTTTTTGAAACTTTGCACTCAATAAGTTTATATCCAAAAGTAATATGTGATTTTTAAGTGTTGATAGATGGGTGCTGAATAAAGAATAATTTTTAATACTCAATGTAGGTCATATGACTCTGTTAGAGGTTTCACTTTTCTGAACAAATGTTGGTGTTTTATTAAATACTTCTTGGAAAACATTGATGGTTATAGTGTTGCAAAATCCTGGTTGATTTTTAGCCTGCCTCATTACCTCCTGCTTACTGCAGACACTAAAGCACATTAACACTTCATTGCACAGGAGAGCTTACTCAAACCAGTTGGATAATCCTCTATTAATTGTTCCTGCTGTGGCAGACACACTGGCTTGTTGTTTGCTGCTTTTCACAATTAGTTAAATCAAAGGGAAGTTGGATGCTTACTAAAGAGAATAAGGTACAGGAATACAGTAAAACTAAGGGAGTGTGGAATGGGATTGCTCCTCTGGGAGCTGGCATGGAACTGAGGGACTGAGTGGCCTCCCTTTTTATATTTGTAAGAGAAGTGTATATTTTGTTTGCTAATTTGTGGCTAGAAATTGATCCTCTGCTTGACTATCAAAAAAAGCTGATTCACATGCTGGAATATGTGAAATGTGGATGGAAAGCAGGTTTAAAAAATTGGATTTGCCATGTTGCCTCAAGCATTATTTTTAAATGTAGAAATGCATCCACAAAGGTTTTGATAGTGCTTGAAACTTGTTCACCAAAAAAATGTAATGATCTTGCAAACTGGTAACCATCTGGTCTGAAACAAGCAAAACTGTGGCACCAGAACATAAAGAAAGTGCACAGTTTTAGGACCTGAAGTTAAACCGGTATCATTGCCATAGAATGCTGGAAATATACTTTTAATTATAAGGTTTGTGTAGTGTGTGTGGTTCAAACAATGGCAAATTGACTTTGACATCAGATTTTAACATTTGACTTTGCTAGTGACACATTTAACCAAATGAAGAGCGGCTGATCTGTTCATCATTTGCCTACTTTGCCCCTTTTCAATTTGTGTATAGTTGTAACAGCCTCAAGGTGGCCGGGCAACCCACATGTTTGAAACCAGTTCAATATGAAAGCCCACCTTATATATCCCTTAAGGATCAAGGAACACTCTCTTCCACTCCAGTTCTGTGGCCAATGAGGTCAAAACGGGAAGCCTAAACTCCTCCACAATTGGAACTGGAGATGATTGGTGGAGTGTGGGAAGCTGGAAAGGGGTACTAAGTGGTAGCAACAGCACATTTGTGTTACAGGTTATTTTGCAAGTATGGTAAATGGAGATATATCTAATTTTGATCTGTTGGATGTCATCTTTTAAGTATAGTATATTGCCATTTTTGCACTGTGATTGCTTGTTAATTCTGTTAATGGAGATTGCTTAAAAATGTAATTATGCTAAGGTATTGCAATAAAATTAATTGAAAAGCAATGTTTTGCTGTTTTGTAGATGACTTGCGTGAGTGGGAATAAAGCCTACCCCTACCTTGTAGTTTGTGTGTTTAACATGTCTGGTTGGTTTAGAAATAATCAACAAAGATTCACCTGTACTAATAAAAATAGCTCTTTGTTTACAGCAGTGAATGCAGTTTAGTATTTTAAAAATGTGCTTTATTGGTTAAAAGTGCTCTGGGATATCTAGTTGTTCACGGTCCCTTTGGAAAGAATGAACATAACATGATAGTTATTCATTAACACAGAATGGAATAGTAGAATTAGAACAGAGCTAAGAACAAAGTAAATTAAAATTGTATGAGGTGTTAAAGGGCAGATGGTGGATACTTACTGGATAATATTGCATGAATATATACATGAATTCCAACAATTACTTATTCCTCTCTGGCACAAAATGTCAGGAAAGAGAGCTTGAACCAAGGAAGTTTGAGATAGTATTAGTTGCAAAGAGACATTTAAAATTAGCAAGAAAAAGCAGCATGTCTGGTGATGAGAGCAATGTGGAATTTAGCAAATGACAGCAAAATTATTTAGGAAATGGAAGATAGAATGAATTTATTATTCTAAGGAACATTAAAAAGAAACTGCCTGTAAAAGCTTTGATGAATAAGTAAAGAGAGTTAGTGAAGGGAAAACTGTGTCCCCTATAGCTAAAGAGTTATAAAATCATGATTAGAAAGAAATGACAGAACAATGAAACATACTTTGGGTTGTCTTCTCAGAGAACACAAATTAGTTCCCAGGTGTGTAAGAAACCTGAGAGGTGGAGGAAATGAGGGAAAGAAAGAGCTTTAGCTCTGTTTGAGTGAGAGAAGGCAAAAAGCTGTAGGGGGAGAGAATTCCCCCTCTCCGTTAATTGTTTTTCTTCTTTACATTTCCGTAGTTGTAACAGTAGGGACATGATAGCTGAATGCTCCTGTTGCAGGATGTGAGAAGGCAGGGAGACCTCCCAGCTGCAGCTTCTGACACCCTGCATTAAGGAGTTTGAGTTGAAACTGGATGAACTCCGGATCATTCGGGAGGGAGAGAGGGTGAGAGATAGAACATTAGAGAGAGGTAGTTACACCCAAGTTGCAGGACACAGTAGACTGGGTGACAGTCAGGAAGTGGAAATGGTCTGTGCAGACTACATTTGTGGCCATCTTCCACTTTGGATACTGTTGGGTGAGCCGTGAGGGGGAGGGGATGCCCTCGGAGAGGAAAGTCACAGATCTCTGTAACTCAAAAGGTGGAGAAGAAGCGAGCTGTCATGATTGGGGTTTCATTAGCTAGGGGAAACAAAAAGGAGATTCTGTGAAGAGAGCTACATTTCCAGATGGTATATTACCTTACCAGTGTTGGTGTCCAGGACATCTTGGATCAAGTCCTTAGCATTCTTAAGTGGGAGGATAAGCACCAAGAGGTTGTGGTCCATGTAGTTATCAATGACATGGGTAGGAAGTGTGATGAAGTTCTGCAAAGTGAGTTCAGGGAATTAGGTGCCAAGTTAAAGGACAGGATCTCAGGATTGCTACCTCACATGCTAGTGAGGCCAGAAACAGGAAGATCATTCAGTTTAACATGTGGCTAAGGAGTTGGTGAAGGAGAAGGTGCAAGATTTCTGGATTATTGGGCTCTTTTCCAGGGAAGATGGGACCTTTACACAAGAGACAGTTTGCACCTGAACTGGAGAGCAACTAATATCCTAGCAGGAAGGTTCGCTAGTGCTGCACAGGAGGTTTAAACTAGAGTTGCAGGGGGATGGGAACTAGAGCACCAGAACAGCAAGTGAAGAGGTTCTGGAGACAGTTGTTAATACCTCAGATGAAGTCAGGAATCAAAAGGTTGACCATGGTGCGACTGA
Organism: Hemitrygon akajei; assembly: GCF_048418815.1. NCBI lineage: Eukaryota > Metazoa > Chordata > Chondrichthyes > Myliobatiformes > Dasyatidae > Hemitrygon > Hemitrygon akajei. The sequence continues at coordinate 42,441,600 of NC_133150.1, read as the reverse complement.
TGTACTGAGCTGCATATATTTCAAAGCATGTAGTATTGTAGGAAAGGCAGATGACCTCAGGACATGGATCAACACATGGAATTATGATAATATAGCAATTAATGAGACTTGGTTGCAGGAGGGGCAGTAGGACTGGCAGTTCAATATTCAGAGGTTCTGCTGTTTTAGTGGGAGGGATTAAAGGGGAGGGATGGCATTACTAGTTGGAGAAAATGTCATGGCAGTGCTTGGTCAGGACAGATTGGAGGACTCGTCAGATAAGGCTTTATGGGTGAAACAGGAATAAGAAAGGGAAAGTTACGACCATATTAATGGGCTGCATTATAGTTCACCCATATGTCTGCAAGATTTAGAGGAACAAATTTGTAGAGAGCACAAAGACATGAGGCAATTATAGTAGGTAATTTGAATTTTTCACATATTCACCAGGATTCCAATACAAGATGGGATGGTGTTTGTCAAATGTGCCAGGAAAGTTTCCTATTATGGAACGATATAGGGCATGTAATAGAAGTTCATGTAGGAGACCACTTTGCATCTAGTGATCATAATGCCATTAGTTTCATAGTAAATTTGGGAAAAAAAGATGTGTCTGGTCTGTGGGTTGAGATTCTAAATTGGAGAAAGGCCAATTTTGATCGTATCATCAAGGATCTGTCAAATTTAGATTGGGAGAGGCTGTTTTCTGGCAAAAATCTACTTGGTGAGTGGGGGGCCTTCAAGAGTGAAATTGTGAGTGTACAAATCTTGAATGTGCCTGTCAGAATAAAAGGTAAAGATAACAGGTTCAGGGAGCCTTAGTTTTCAAGAGAGATTGAGGCCCTGATTAAGAAAAAACAAGAAGGTGCAGGTATAGGCAGCTAAAAACAAATTAGATACTTGAGTAGAAGAAATAGAAGAGAACACATATGAATTAAATCAGGAGAGTAAACAAAAGGCATGAGGTTGTCCTAGCAAACAAGGCAAAGGAGAATCCTAAGGTATTCTACACAATGTCAAGAGCAAAAAGGTTGCAAAGGACAAAATTTGGTGCTCTGGAAGATCAAAATAGTATTCTATGCATGTGGCTGAAAGAGATGGGGGAAGATCGCAAATGGATCTTTTGCATCTGTATTTATTCAAGAGATGCATGTGGTCTATAGAAGTGAGGCAAAGAAGCAATAAGCTCATGGACCTGATACTGATGACAGAGGATGAATATTTTGATAGACATGGACTGATTAGGGTTATTCATGTCTAACCAAACTTAATAGAGTTTTTAAGGAAGTTACCAGAAAAGTTGATGAAGACAAGGCAGTGGATGTTGCCTACGTGGACTTCAGCAAGGCATTTGACAAGGTACCACATGGGAGGTTGGTTAAGAAGGTTCAGCTGCTTGGCATTCAAAATGAAATAGTAAATTGGACTAGAAACTGGCTCCATGGAAGAGAGTGGTTGCAGATGGTTGCCTCTCTGACTGGAAGCTTGTGACTTGCGGTGTGCCACAGAGATTGATTGTTGCTCAATCAGTTGTTTTTTGCCATCTATATCAACAATCTGGATGATGATGTGATCAACTGGATCAACAAGATTCCAGATGACACCAAGATTGCGGGAGTACTGTACAGTGAGGAAAACTATCAAAGCTTGCAGTGGGATATGGACCAGCTGAAAAAATGGCAGATTGAATTTAATGCAGACAAGTGTAAGGTGTTGCACTTTGGGAGGACCAACAAGGGTAGATCTTACACAGTGAATGGTGGGCACTGAGGAGTGAGGAAGACAAAGAGATCTGGGAATACATGTCCAAAATTCATTAAAAGTGGTGGTACAGGTAGATAGCATCATAAAGAAAGCTTTTGGCATAATGACCTTCACAAATCAATGCATTGAGTATGGGAGATGAAGTTGTAGAAGACTTTGGTAAGGCCTAATTCAATTTTGGTCACCTACCCACAGGAAAGATGTAAATAAGTTTGAAAGAGAACAGAGAAAATTAACAAGGATGTTGCTGGGACTGGTGGGCCTGAGTTGTAAAGGAATGATTCAATAGGTTATCACTTTATTCCTTGGAATGTAGAAGATTGAGAGGAGAATTGATTGAGGTATACAAAATTATGAGGGGTATAGATAGGGTAAATGCAACTAGGCTCTTCCCACTGAGGTTGGGTGGGACTACAGCTAGAGGTAATGGGTTAGTAGTGAAGGGTAGTAGTGGAGGGTGAAAAGTTCAAGGGGAATTTTAGGGAAAACTTTTTCACTCAGGGTTGAGAGGGTGTGGATGGAAGCTTGATTTCAACATTTAAGAGAAGTTCAGGTAGACGCATGCATGGAAGGCCATGTTCCAGTTGTGGGTTGATGGGAGTACGTAGTCTAAAATTGTTCAGCACTCTGTGCTGTATTTTTCTATGACTCTTAAGTTTAGAAAGAAAGAACTTGCTTAGAAAAATAAATTCTTCCATTATTCTCAAAGAGCTTTACAGTCAAAGTACTTTAGCTGTGTAGTGTAATGTGACTGTTCTGCCATTCAGGCAACTGATTTACATTAAGCACATTCAGCTTTTATTCTAATAAACAGTTTCAGATCTGTATTAGGTCACTTTCTGTGCAGCCAGGTAGTATAAATACACACTGGCTGGCAGGAGGCCAGAGGTTTGTGTTAAGAGTGAAAGAAGTTTATCTAAAGCCACCCTGTTTCCCCAGCAGAAGCAGTGCATTTTCACTCCATATTACCAATGCCGTGCCGTTGAGTCTGCGATAAAACCATGGAGCTAGGATGCCATACCTGGCTCTCATGTCATTTTTGAATGGAGTTTGGCTGACTGTCTAGTTGATATTGCAACACCCCAGAAAAGACCGAGATCTGCTGGTGCTTCAACAACTACGGCTACCGGTAAAACCTCCTTGCTTCTAAAAAACGGCATCCTGGATCAGAAACAAGGTGTGCATTGCATATCTGCCTTTAAGAGTTTCCGTACATTAGCCTCATCTGCTAGGGCGGCAGCAGCAAGAGCCTGCGCCAAGGCGGAATTGGCAAAAGAATGTGCTTCATTTGCTGAGGAGGCAACAAAGCCTATACTGGAAAAAAGCAGAACAATTAGGAGAGGCTGGGTTTGTTATACCTGGACACTTCATGGAAGAAAATGGTGGCCTTTTCCCCCCATGCAATTACAAGGCACACAAAAGAAACAACCACAGCTTCACTGTTCTGATGAGCAGCAGTGAACCCGAGAAATCAGACAGATTGACCTTCAAGAATTGTGGCACCAAGAGCTCCGTATCTGTCTGCAAGACTGAGATCTCTTCAGCTGAGGACTTGCAAGAGGACTCTGTTTTAAATAAAAAAAAACAGCAATGGGCCCATTCATACCCGCCTCGGGAAATGCAGGGGCTTTACAGCAAAGGCTCAATGAAAGAAAGGCCTTTCTCAAAGAGAATGGAATTTGCTTTAATTGCTGCGGCTCAGTGACTCGCTTGGCAAAGGACTGCAAAGCTACTGTGAAGTGTGCCGGGTGTGATTGCACTCACCATAAAACAGCCACACACCCAGGTCTGGTGCTTGAAGCCCTCGAGACTTATATGTCCTCATCAGGCAATGGCGGAGAGGAAGAGGGAAACCCTCCTATCAAAGATGCAGTTAACTACCAATGCACCGAGATTTATGGTCCAGAGCAAGTAGCTAGGTCCTGCTCAAAGATCAGTCTTGTTGGATTATACTCTCAAGGCCAGAGTGTAAGTGCTGTTAGCATGTACGTCATTCGATGACCAAAGCGTCTGCTCATTGGCCAGGTCAGAGTCCTTTGTGTTGTTTGATGTTAAAAGCCACCCATCTCCATAGTTGCACTGGTATGAAGGAGACATCTGGGAGGAAGGCAGAAGGTTTCCAGGTTGAATCACTGGATGGTAAGGTCCTCCCACTAATTGAGTGCAATGAGATACTCAATAATTGCTCTGAATTACCAATGTATTTCAAGGTAGTATATGGTGACATATAAGTAAAAAGGATCTAGTGCTTTCCCAGCATATATATGAATGAACTTTTCTCAGGCTTCCAGCCAGGTACAAATACTTTCTACTTCAATTAACCATGCAAAAACTATTTTGGGCCCAGAGAGTCTCTACAAGGAAATAAGATGATCATGCACAACATTCCTACAAAATGGCCAGAAGGTGAAGGAAGTCAATCAGGGCCTTAAAAAGATTGACAAAAAAACTAGGAAGCCTAACAATGAGGAAGAACTCTTCACGACTGCCTGTCTTCCCTATATTTCCATAGTTTCTAAAAGGATCACCGGGATTCTAAAGAAATACCGGATTAATACCATCCACAAACCTGTAACAAAGCTCAAATCACAGCTTATGTGGATCAAAGATGACTTGGGACTCAGGACGGCTAGCGTTTATAGGAGTCCCTGTGCATGACAGACAGCATATATCGGCTAAGTGGGGCACATGGCGGAAACTCGCATCAAGGAGCGGAGGAGGTGGATCTGCTTGGATTTCCCAGAGAAATCAGTGGTAGCAAAACATTGCATTCACAATGACCATAGGATGGCACACAACTATAGTGCCATGCCAGTGGCTTTTGGGACCGCCTGGTGAAGGAAACCATTGGAAAAGAATTTTAACAAAGACAGATGTCTCACTCTAAGTACAAACTGCAATTTGATTGTAAGCAAGGTGGGACTGTGTAAATCTGATTGGATGAGGTCTAACCAATCAGGAGAGACGGACAATGGGAGTGTACATGCTCTACACTAGACATGCCTAGGCACCATTCCTGATAAAAATGATAGGGTGTGTCATCGAAATGCCTGTTAATATCGACACTTGTATCTGGTTGGATGCCCATGAAGAACTACTTCGTTAATAAATTTACTTTGAACAGTACAAAATCCACTTTACTGTTGCCACAAAAGAAAAACTTTTTTAAAGAAAATAAAATGTATTTATGCTTTGTAACTTCAAAACATTAAATCAATTCAAAAGAAGATTCGAGAGTCCAGGAATATGGGTGTATCTTTGTTTTTACTTTAAGCAGAACACCCACATATCATGTGGTAGCGTGATGACATGCACTTAATGTACGTTTACATATAACCCATAATTAATTAAATGAACAAGAATGCTATTTTTATACACATTACTAAAATACTATTGAAATATTAAATATTATATTTCTCCTCCCTGCTTAGCTATAAGCTCCAACTCAATAAGGAATGCATCTCAACTATATACACAGCATACTATGTAATACAATTACTATATAGACATGCACAGCATTGTAAACTTTAAATTGTCCTATTCAGGCCTAAAGATTTAATTGGTGTGGAGGCTTTCTTACCCTTCTGGGATAACGTCTTTCCTGACGAGAGGGATCACTGTACTTGGCAGGTGAGACTTGTGGCTGTGAAACTGTCTCAGGTTCTGGGGCTTCCTCCGTGCTGGTTGTAGAAGTTGACTCTGAGACTGCAGGAAGTGGTTCTGACAGCTCTGGACACTTTTCTTTCCCTTTTCTCTCTCTGGATCTACTTTGATCTCTTTCTTTTTCTTTCTCATGTTCCTTCTCTCTTTCACACCTTTCTCTTCCTTGTTCACATTCTTTCTCACCATTTCTTCCTTCTTTTCTCTTCTAGTTTTCTTGGGGTTTTTTTGACACTGATTATCAGTAAAAACTTTTGTGTCAAAGTGAAAACCGATCTCTACAAAGTGACCTAAATTAATTACACATATAAAACACAACATAATTGATTGTATAAGCATTCATCCCTCTTTAAAAGGACACAGCAAATCATCACTGGTGCAGCCAATTGTTTTTAGAAGTCACATAATTAGGTAAATTGAGATCTGTTTTTGGAGACCTGTGTGCAGTCAAAGTGTTTCAATATATTGTGGTAAAAATACCCTTGTATCTGGAATGTCCAACTGTTGGTGAGTCAGTATCCTTACAAAAACTACACCATGAAGACAAAACAACACTCCAAGCAACTCTGCGAAAAGGTTATTGAAAAACTCGAGTCAGGAGATGGATACTGGAAAATTTCCAAGTCAGTGAATATCTGTTGAAGTACAGTTAAGTCAGTCATCAAAAAATGGAAAGACTCTGGCACAGCTGTAAATCTGCCTAGTGCAGGCCGTCCTGAAAAACGGAGTGACCATGCACGAAGGGGACCAGTGAGGGTGGCCACCAAGAGACAACTCTGGAAGAGTTACAAGCTTCATTGGCTGAGGTGTGATAGACCGCACGTACAACAACTGCTGCCCGGATGCTTCACCAGTCACAGCTTTACGGGAGAGTGGCAAAGAGAAAGCCACTGATGGAAAAAAAAACTCACAGGAAACCTGGGCTGGAGTTTGTCTGAAGGCATGTAGGAAACTCTGAGAACAGCTGGAAGAAGGTTCCATGGTTTGATGAAACCAGATTTGAGCTTTATGGCCATCAGACACATAATCCAAAGCACATCAATATTGATCCATCATGCTATGGGCATGTTTCACTGCAGCAGGCCCTGGAAGGCTTGTGGATGGTAAAACGAATGCAGCAAAATACAAGGAAATCCTGGAGAAAAACCTGATGCAGTCTGCAAAAGAACTGCAACTTGGGAGAAGGTTTGTTTTCCAGCAAGACAATGACCCCAAGCATAAAGCCAATGCTACACAGGAATGGCTTAAAATCAACAAGGTTAATGTCATGGGATGACCAAGTCAGAGCCCAGACCTCAATCCAGTTGATAATTTGTGGCTGGACTTGAAAAGGGCTGTTCACTCACGATCCCCATCCACTCTGACAGTGAGCAGTTTTGTAAAGAAGATTGGGGGAAAAAATGCAGTGTCCAGATATGGAAAGCCGATAGAGACCCATCCACAGACACAAGGCTGTAATTGCTGCCAAAGGCTCATGTACTAAACACAGACTTGAAGGAGGTGAGTAAATTATGCAATCAATTATTTTATTTTTAATAGTTGTAATACATTTAGACCAATTTGTCAAAATTTGTTTTCACTTTGACACAATAAAGTCTTTTCTGTTGATCAATGTCAAAAAAGCCAAGTTAAATCCACTGTGATTCAATGCTGCAAAACAAAAAAACATTAAAACTCCCTATGGGCGTTCAGTGCACCATGAAGACAAAACAACACTCCTATTAATCCTTCTATTGTTCCTTTACAATCTGATTTCTCCTCTTGGTGTCATAATTCACAACATCATCTGACAAATCCTGTTTTTGTATCTCCATTGACTCCTTTCTTATTGGCCTTCCATTCACCCAGACGGGCTTTGGTCTTTGCATCTCCTACTTGAGGTTCATGCAATAACCTTAAAGCACACAGAGCAGATTCTGGACCAGCTTAAAACCAAGCCACACTTTGCAAGTAACTGCCTGATTAACATATCAGCAGCTTTCTCAGATACATCGCCTATGAAAACTGTCGTAGTTGGACCATTGCTTTCGTCACTTGCACTCTTCCTCTGAGCAAAATGGTCCGTCCTTGTTCCAATATGCTTTCCAAACCAGAGGCACAGATGTTGGTTCCAACACCTGCTAGTCCTCTGTTGGGTTACAGTTCAGCATGCAGACAGTTGTAGCATCATCCGGTACCTTTCAGTTGCCTTAATTGCAGGTGTTTGGCATGCAAATAGTGTATGGATCTCCAATCAGATTGTAGTTGTCTCAGCCAATCACACCTCCACAATGCTGGTACTCCTGTTTTTACCATATCAGACAGCCCACCCTGCAAAAACCCATTTCAGGGAGGTAGCATCACCAATTTGCGGGAGACTCCTGGAACTTCTGGGAGAGGTGGGATGTCTGCAATAGAGTAGCTCCTTAGCAGCGAGCCAGTTAGTTTAAATAATATTAGCTATGCTAATGAATGAATGACACCTGTTAAACTCACTTCAACAGTAATTTAACCCACCACGGGCAACAGAAAAGTCACTGTTGCAAACAGTGCAGCGAGCAACACTGTCATTATTTTTGACCCCTATCCGGCAGGGGTACACTTTAGTGTAGTCTGGGGTGAAATAATGTTTTATATTTTCTGTTTTTGGAACACTCTGCAATGGTGCATTCTCTCTCTTGCTCTTTCTGTCTCTCTCTCTCTCAAAAAAAAATCGATTTCCGGGATATTGCATATAATTTGCGGGCATCAGGGAGCCGATACCAATATAGGGATGACTCTCGGAGCTTCCGGAAGAGGTGGGATGTCTGCCATATAAAAGCTCAATTGAGCCTGTTGTATTTCAGTCACAGGAGTTATCTTTTCTCCAGAATAAGCTCTTAGTTGGATATCTACAGGCTTCAGCCCAGTATCTTTGAAATGACGTTCAAACTCATTTTGTGGAACTGAACCAGTTGAACCATTGCCCAACTCCATTTTAATTAATTTGCTGTTCACATCCAGGATAAGCTATATTGCTTGTCTATCGTTAGCTTTCACAATCTCAAAGCTATGCAATCCTGTGTCACTCATTATCAGATTTTCCAGCCACAACATGCAGATTGGTGCTCTTGTTTGAAAATGCAACTTAACGTTCTAACTTTTATTCTTCCGAGCAGCCCATTTGTTTTTTTTGTCTGCCCAACATGGTCTTCGTATGCACCCTAGTTTTTTTGTATTTTCTGCAAGCTTCACTTTTAAATCGGCATCTGATTGCTGTCCATGAGTCCCTGCCAAAATGGTAACACAATTTGTTCAGCCAGGCCAGTTTCTTTTTAGACATGGCAATTGTATTCATGCTCGATTTCATTCTCGACTGCAAACAACTGCATCTCTGTGGTTTACATTGAAACAGCGATTTCCGTTGCTCTTTTAAATGTAGGCTGTGCCTCAATTAGGAGCCATTTTTGAATGCTATCTTTTAAGATTTGACAAACTAAACAATCTTTCAGTGCATCATTAAGCCCATTATGGAACTTGCAATGCTCAATCCCTTCAATTCAGCCAAATACGCTAAAATGGACTCCCGTTCCTTTTGATTCTGCTTATGAAACCTAAAGCATTCTGCAATCAACAATGGCTTGGGTTTTAAATATTTCTGCATTGCATTAGGAAAGCTCATTTCTGCAGGTTTGGTTGGAGCAATCAAACTTAGTAGCAAATTCTATTACCTTAAACCCAATAAGCTCAGCAAAATTGTCATTGTGGTTTAGGTCAGGGCTGACAACCCAGAATGGTTTTTAAAAAAAAAGACAATTACTGTTAATCTTTCCAACGTAGCCAGCCATTTATGATTATTTTAAATTATTACCTGTTACTCACTTTTTATGAACCCTGATTTTTTCCATTTACAGCCTTTAAACTTGACATCTCTCCACATCATAATGGGATCCCACCACCAAGTACCTCTTCCCGCCCCCCCCCAATTTCTGCTTTCCACAGGGATTACTCCCTATGAGACACCATCGTTCATTCATCTCTCCCCACTGATCCCCCTCCTGGCACCTATCCTTGCAAGTGGAACAAGTGTTACACCTGCCCCTACGCCTCCTCCCTACCATTCAGGGCCCGAACTAGTCCTTCCAGGTGAGGCACCGCTTCACCTGTGAGTCTTTTGAGGTCACATAAGTGTGTTTGGTGCTCCCAGTGCGGCCGCCTGTATATTGGTGAGACCCAGCATAGATTGGGAGACTGCTTCGCCGAGCACCTGCACTCCATCTGGCAGAAAAAGTGGGATCTCCCAATGGCCACCCTTTTAAATCCACTTTCCCATTCCCATCCCGATCTGTCCATCCTTAGTCTCCTCCACTGTTGTGATGAGGACACACTTATGTTGGAGGAACAACACCTTATATTCCGTTTGGGTAGCCTCCAACCTGATGGCATGAACACTGATTTCTCAAACTTCTGCTAATGCCCCCCTCCCATCCCTTCACCATTTCCCATTCCCTTTTCTCTCATCTTATCTCTTTGCTTGTTCATTGCCTCTCTTGGGTGCTCCTTCTTCCTTTTTCTTTCTTCCATGGCTACACTGCAGTCATTGAGTCTGTCCTGTGCACCTCCATCATTGTGTGGTTTGGAGCCGCCACCAAGCAGGATAGAACCAGACTACAGCGTACAGTGAGGACTGCCGAGCGCATCATTGGAGCCTCCCTGCCCTCTATTGTGGACCTGTACTCTTCCAGGTTGAAGAAGAGGGCAGGGAACATCATAAAGGACTCCTCCCATCCTGCGCACTGACTGTTTGATCTGCTTCCGTCTGGTAGGCGCTTCAGATCCCTCCAGACTAAGACTAATAGGCACTGGAGAAGTTTTTTCCCTACTGCGGTCACTTTGCTGAACAGTTAACTGCCGGTTAACTGTCGGCTAACTATTACTTGGATTGCACTACCTGTATGTATAATCTATATTTTCATTTATATTTATCATTGTTATTGTTATGAGCAGAGAGACAACATCTGCCAGAAGTAAATTCCTTGTATGTGCATAGGTACTTGGCGATTAAAGTCTGATTCTGATGTCTCTTTCACCAAATCAACTTCCCAACCCTTGGCTTCATCCTTCCCCCTCCCAGTTTCACCTATCACCTCGTGTCCCTCTCTCCCCTCCCCCCACATTCTAAATCTACTCCTCAGCTTTTTTCTCTCTAGTCCTGCTGAAGGGTCTCGGTCCAAAACGCCGACAGTTCACTCTTTTCCGTAGCAGCTGCCTAGCCTGTTGAGTTCTCCCAGCATTTTGTGTGCGCTGTCCCCAGGTGCTGGCTGGCCTGTTTCTTTAAAGCTCGACCGTCCCTCACAGAGGTTTTCAATAGCCTCGCTCCGCTTGAGCGGATCGTCTAACAATACCTCGTCGCCAGTGTTAGGTGTTACAACTGTAAGACATTAAATTAATTCAAAGACAATCGGGGAACGTGGGTCTGACCTAATCACTCTAATCGAGGCTATCACGTGGCATCGTGATGACGCCTGCAACACTAGTATTTATACAAAACCCCTAATGAATTATTTAAACAAACAAGGATGTTTAATTAACCGATATGCATACAAGATAACTCAAATGATATAGAAATATCAAATGCACAGCATAATCGATAAAAAAAATTCCCCGGGACCGCCCCGAACCCGAGGCAAACTATATAACTGGCTCGGAGAGTCGGGGAGTATTTGGTGACGGGAGCCTGTTGTCTGTAGAGCGCTGCTGTTGGTTTCAATCTTGCTGGCCGAGAGAGTACTTTTGCGAACATGGTGATGATACTGGGCTATTGGGACATCCGCGGGGTAAGGAACAGACAAATTACAGCAGCTTCCATTGTCCCAAGCGCTCGCAGAATGCTGGAAGAACTCAGCAAGTCAGGCGGCAGCTGTAGAGTCAGGACTGGAAAAGAAATGGAGGCGGTAATCGAAATAAGAAGGTGGGGGGCGGTGAGGAGGGAGAGTAAGTACAAGCAGGCGGGTTGGGGCGGGGGAGGTGGATGAATTCGGCGGAGAAAGTACAGCAAGTTAGAAAAAATTGTCTTCGTGGTCGGAGGTGACATAGAGTACGAAAAGTGTTTCTCCTCCAACCCGAGTTTATCAGCAGTTAATGAGCTCGCCCAGCATTTTGTGTATTCCGCTCAAGGGTTCCAGCATCTGCAGAAACTCGTGTTTGCATTGTCCTGGACCACTGCCTGCCGATCTCTTTGGGGTCTTTGTCTTCTTTCGCTCTCACTTCTCGCTTTAGCGCGCCAATTATTTTGTTTTCGTGCAGAACTTTTCCCTAAATCAGAATTTTCCTTCCTTGCTTTTGTTTGGCTAAAACTTGCAGTAATGTGTTCTTGTTTTTTTTATATAAAAAAAAGGCGATTTTGGTTTCTCTGCCTTTATCGTTTTAATTTCGGGAGCAATCCTACAAGCTTGCACCCTGAGACAAGAGAAAATCTGCAGATGCATAGAGATCGAGGCAACACACACACACACACACACAAACTGCTAGAGGAACCCGGCAGGCCAACAGCATCTACGGAAATGAGTGAACAGTCGACATTTCCTGCAGAGACCCTTCATCAGGACTGAAGAATAAGAAGGTGGGAGAAGGGAGGAAGAAATACAAGGTGATAGGTGAAGCGGGGGTGGGGAGGGGAAGGGGTGAAGTAAAGACCTTGGAAGTTGGTGAAAAAGATACGGAGCTAGAGAAGGGGAAATCTGAAAGGAGAAGATGGAAGGGAAAAAAAATAGAGAAACACCAGAGGAAGGTGATGGGTAGATAGGGAGATAAGGTGAGAGTGGGGAATGGTGAAGGAGAGGTGGGGAGGGGCATTACGGGGAGTTTGAGAAAGCCCTGTTCATGCCATCAGGTTGGAGGCTACCGAGCCGGAATACAAGATGTTGCCCCTCCAACCCTGAATGTGGCTGCTTTGCCACAGTGGAGGAGGCTGTGGATTGACATGTCAGAATGGGTCCCATTCTGACGTGTAGCCTTTTTGCCGGCTGTGTGGAGCAGTACATGTTCCAAGGCCAAGTTGGTGTCACTCCCCAACTTTTCAGCCACTGCATTGGTTCTGTTTCCTGCTCCTGTGCCAAGTTCCTGGACACTTCTTCAAGTTTGCCTCCAACTTCCACCCTACCTGAAATTTACCTGGTCCATTTCTGACACTTTCCTCCCCTTTCTCGATCTCTCTGTCTCCATCTCTGGAGACAGCTTATCCACTGATGTCTGTTATAAACCCACTGACTCTCTCAGCACCTGGACTATACCACTTCCCACCCTGTTACTTGTAAAAAATGCCTTCTAAAAGCACCCTTCTCTCAATTCCTCCGGCTCCTCTACATCTGCTCTCAGGACGAGGCTTTTCATTTCTGAAAAGACGTTTTCCTTCTGCAAAGGAAAGGACTTGCCTTCCTCCACCATCAATGCCGCTCTCAACAGCATCTCTTCCCGTTTCTGCACGTCTGCTCCCACCCCATCCTCCCGCCATCCACCAGGGATAAGGTTCCTCTTGCCCTCGCGTACCACCCCACCAGCCTCTGCGTCCAGCACATAATTCTCTGCAACTACCGCCATCTCCAACATGATCCCACCACCAAGCATATCTTTCCTCCACCCACCCCCCCCTCACTTTCTGCTATCCGTAGGGATCGCTCCCTACACGGCTCCCTCATTTGTTTGTCCCTCCCTACTGATCTTCCTCCTGGCACTTGCAAGCTGAACAAGTGCTACACCTGTCCCTACACCTTCTCCTTCACGAACATTCAGGGCCCCAAAACAGTCCTTCCTGGTGAAGTGATAATTTATCTGTGGGTCTGTTGGGGTAATCTGTATCCGGTGCTCCTGGTGTGGCCTCTTGTATATCAGTGAGATTTGACGTAGATTGGGAGACTGCTTCGCAGAGCACCTATGCTCAGCTAGAAAAAAGTGGGACCCCCTCCATAGATGCTGCCTAACCTGCTGAGTTCCACCAGCATTTTGTGTGTGTTGTAGATGCTGGAAATCCAGAGCAAAATCTCTTGTGTTACACACGGCCCTCTTTTTCCCCCACCCTCACCCCAATGATTTGCTGTTTACCTTTGAGGTGGTGGTAACTTTTATCTCTCTGATCTCCTACAATGTATAAAAGTTAAGTCCGGTCGCACCTGTGAGAAATTTTGTGCAACACTGGACAACACTTTTGGAAAAATTTTGTTGCTTTTTTGTTCACTGTAGACTGCTTGAAGATGAACACAAATATAATTTCAGAATACTTGTATCACGTAGGAATTTGCAGAAACAACAAATTAACTTTTATTGAATATAATGTGTTTAATTGCGTAATGGTGTGGATGCTTTGCAATAGTTCAACTAAGTTAAAAATACTTTGTTAATGATTTTCATTTGTACTCAGTGTCTGAGGCTTTTCGCTTAAGTGTCCAACAATAATTTGCCAGCATTGATGGATTCCAGTTGCCCTGGTATCTTTTCTCCACGACGGCAACATCCTGGTGAAACCTTTCACCATGCTCGTCATTAACAGCACCAAGATTTGCAGGGAATAAGTCTAAATGGGAATGCAGAAAATGAATCTTTAGTGACACGTTGCATTTCATGGTTTTATATGCTTGAAGCATGCTTTCAACCAGCTGCATGTAGTTTGGTGCTCTGTAGATGCCAAGAAAAATTTCAATAACTTCCTTGAATGCCTTCCATGTGATTTTCTCCGGTCCCACTAGAAATTCTTCAAATTGCCCGTCATTGATGACCTGTTTGATCTGTGGACCAACAAAAATGCTTTCCTTAATCTTGGCATCAGTTATTCTGGGAAGCATCTGTCTCAAATATCAAAATCCTGCATAGAAATTTTTGTGCCCGGTGATAGTAAATTCCATCCTTACTGTCCTGAACCCAATAATTATTACTAAAACCCGTCCTGCCATGCAGCAGCCGCGCTGCCTAAGCATGCCTGGACAAGATAGGAAACTTGCATTGTAGGCAACATTTTAATTGACTTGAATTATAAATTGAAATAATAAACATAAGTTTATTTTTTAAAAAATGGTGTGTGATAGGGAAACTTTATGGTGAGTTTCATGATCAGTAGCCCAGAATTCATAAGATACACCTAAAGGTACTCGGGAAGCAAAATCTTTGTTGTCCAGTGGAATTAAGTTTATTATCACTGAAGTATGTCATGAAGCTTGTTGCTTTGTGGTAGCGGGACAGTGCAGTATGAAAATTTACTACAAGTTACAGTAAGAAATATTAACATTAAAAAAAAAATTAAACAATGAATAAGTAGTGCAAGAACAGAGTAAAACAGTGAGGTAGTGTCCATGAGTTCATGGACTCCACAGAAATCTGTTGGCAGAGAGGAAGAAGTTATTCCTAAGATGTTGAGTGTATCTTCAGGCTTGTGTACCTCCTCCCTGATGGTAGCAATGAGAAGAGGGCATGTTCTAAACTTTGAGGGTCTTTAAATGATGGGTGCAGCCATCTTGTGGCATTGACCTTGTTACGGCAGGATGTGGAGGCTTTGTAAGGAGTGCAGAAGACGTCATCAGCATGCTGCCTGGATTGGAGGAGGCTAGGCAAACCTGTATTTTTCTGGCATGTCAGAGGCAGATGGGTGAACTGCTAGAAGTTTATAACATTGAGAGGCATAGATGAGGTAGATGGAAACTTTTTGCCTGGGTGGAAATGTCAAACACTATAGGACATGTAGTTAAGGGAGTAGGAGAAATGTTGATAAGATATGGGGAGTGAGGCATTACAGAGAGTGGTAGGTACCAGGAAGGGGCTACTGAATTGTAGTGAAGGCAGATACGATAGTGGCATTTATGAGGCTTCTTGATGGCTACATGACTATGCAGCCGATGGAGTTGGTATGGTTCACGTGCAGGTAGTGTTAAAGCTGAATCTGAATAAAACTCGGGAGACCAGCTCCTGATCGTCACCACAGTTTATTGTGCATTCTCCTTTCACCCTCCACCTTTGGCGTTTCTTCTGCATTACGTACCTCTATCCCTTTGTCTCACACATTATTCCTCCAACTTGCTAATAATGTACTGTTCCACTTTACTGTTTATTAATATGGGAAATATTTGAGAGCGTTCCCAGACCCAAAAAATAACCTACAAAATCATGCCAAATAACACAAAACCTAAAATAACAGTATCCTATAGTAAAAGCAGGAATGATATGATAAATACACAGCCTATATAAAGTAGAAATACTTTTCTGCAATCATTGCAGCACTGTCTAGCATAGCGTATAATCTCACTACGTAGCAGAAGCAGTCTCTCCATTAGCCTTTAAGCTATGAAGCTGCCAAATCATACCAAATAACACATAAAAATACACAGCCTATCTAAGTAGAAATATGTATGTACGGTGTAGTTTCACTTACCGGAATCGGGAAGACAGCGAGCATACTGATCATGGTGTGTTAGGCTGAGTTGTCGGAGGTTGGGGTGCTTAGCAATTTTTTCCAATAAATTGCAGTTTCGTCACAGTTAAAATGCTTGCTTATACGAATAACCACCTTCTGTAATTATTTTCTTCAGTTATGCTGGGACCTTTTCAGCAGCTTCAGTATCAGCCAAAGCACTCTTTCCAGTAAAGGTTAAACTATGAAGCTGCCGAAAAGTTCCCAGCAGACTAAAAGAGATCACTTTGCTACGAGCAGAACCAATAGCAACATCGACAGTTTACAACATATATGTCAAACTCAAGGCCCGCGGGCCAAATCCGGCCCGCGGTGGAATTATCTTTGGCCCGCGAGATAATATCTAATTACTATTAAAGCTGGCCCCAGTAATCGAAGCGCCTATGGCGTATGATATGGCTAATGCTGAGTTTATTCAGGTACCAGGTTTTCAGGGTTTTTAGCGTTTATTCGGCAGTCTTGCTCGGCAGTCTTCTTCATAAATGGAATTTGTAAAGTGAAACACTTTGTAGTTATAGCAGAGACTGAGACACATGAGAGCAGGCTGAAAAAACGGAGGCAACGAAAGCTGCGTTTGCACGCGTCCGAATGATCTGGCCCGCATGAAGCTGCATTTTGCTCAATCCGGCCCGTGACCTAAAATGAGTTTGACACCCCTGGTTTACAAGATTATTTCTCTGCATGTAAATAGTGCGAATGGTGGACGTAGGCAAGTTCAATGCACGGACAGTGTCCTTACTTTGTTGACCACGATCGAAATGCTTAATTACGTCCAGTTTTACGCTAAGCGTAACACCCTGACGAGCTCTCTTAGGCTTTTCCAATACCTTAGGACACATCTTGCTAATGATTCACAGAATAAGTCGAGATAAAGCACAGATGCTCACAGACACGTGTTTAAACTGTGGCGGCTTGATGCTGAATGCAGTTCCGAGGGAGGATCTTGGCTGCTCGGGGCGTGTGCTGCCTTTTTCGTAAAAGCGAAAACTTTTTGGTCAGCGAAAACAGGTAATTAATGTATGTCTCTCGTAAAAGCGAGGTGTCGTAAAGCGAACGTTCGGAAAACTGGGGCCACTTGTGCATAGTAGGCCCCATTCATTCCTATTGCAAGGTGTTATTTGAACTGGTACGCCCACCAAGTCTGTTGGTGCAAGACTTAATTACAGATGAGAGAATCCACTGAATCAAGGTTTAATTGCAGATGGATTTGCTGTCCAGTCCTTATCAGTTATTCCCTTGCTAGGCCCTGACTTAATTACAGATGGATATTCATTCCTGTCATTATCGGTGAGCCCCCCCCCACCTTACTCAAACAAGGGTACAACATATTATTTATCAACCCTCTTCGTCTCTCTGCCAATTAAAAGGGAACCAGTATAAGCTGGTTATTTTTCTAACTGCTGAAGACAGAGTTTACTTCAGTTCAAAAATTCCTGTTCAGTCCCAATTATTCTTTTAACTAGAGGTTACTTAGGTTCAAAATTTATTTTTTTTATATCCTCAATTCTCCTGTAGAAGGAACTTGGTTTACTTCAGCCTTGATTTTTAGTGTAGAGCTTGTGGGATGGAGACCTGTCCAATGTTGTCCATTTTATGGTTGATGACAGAAGCCCATAGAAAAAAGGATTTGCAACCTGAAACATTGACAATTGCTTTCCCTCCACTGCTGCTGGTGAATTTGTTGAGTTCCTGTAGCAGAACGCCTGTTGTTACGCATTCCAGCACTTCCACTTCCTGTGCTGGAGGAGCTCAGCAGGCCAGGCAGCAACTATTGGGGGGGGGGGGGGGGAAGATAAAAAAATTCAGTCTACAGGGGATGGGGTGGGTGGTGAAGTGGGGGTAGTATCGTTCTTACTGTCAGCTTTGTGTGCTGAGGGAAGTGGGAGCCTCAGTTCTGCTTATTCATGACTGGTTTTTGTGTAAGAACTGTTCAGAGCACTTCCTCATCTGCTTAACTTTCCTTTTGGGACTTGTCTGTCTCCCCTCCCCTACCCTCCCATGACTGTGGTGGCAGTTGGAACCTTCTGATTTTTTTTCTTCTTTTCCATTGTGTTAATTAGTACCACCCTAAGGTCTGTGCCCAGAAGGGATTGAGACTTGCATTTGTGTTGCTTTTCACAGACCTTAATTCTTAAAACACTTCAGCCAATGTAGTGAAGCTGTTGCTGCCCTAAATGTTGTCTCTTGTAGTTCTGTAGTGTGGCTCTTTGCTTTCAATTCATCCACTCTCTTCTGTTTTCTTCAGATTTTGTCTCACTGAACTGATTCCACAACCTATGGACTCATTTTCAAGGATGCTACAATTCAGGCTCTCTGTATTTTCTTTTTGATTGCCTGTTATACCTACCACCTGCATTTCGGACAGCAATGAAGGTCCTTCATCACGATCTGTCCTTGGTCATCTTCTCTGTTGTGCCCCAGGTGTGGTTCAGGGTCCTCATTTCTGCCTCCACGGTAGGGTGCCCTGTTGTCTTTGGACTCTGTGCTTCCTCCGCTCTTCAGGGGTCTGTAAGTCGCGGGTGGAGACTTGGGAATACCGTCACACACAGATGTGGAAGGATACTTCATTTCTATTTCTGTAGCAATTTTGCTCGACCAGTCAGGGTTGCTAGTGCTGAGCTGAATCTGGAGGACCAGTCTTACAGACATCCCACCCTGCAAAAACTCAGTTCAGGGAGGTAGCACCCCCACCCTCCGCAACCCCATATCTCCCCACTCCCAGCCGACCTCCAACGGTGTATGTAATACTTTGGTGATTCTGTCTAATCTGTGAACCAAGTTGGGTATATGCAGAAAATGTGACATTAAAATATGTACTTATATTATCATGGAGTTTTTTAATTCTATTACTACATTGTACATTTACTTTGTACAATGTAAAGCAAGTCTACAGGGAGTTTGGCCTCATCACGTAAGACATCAATAGAGTAGCTCCTTAGCAGCTAGCCAGCCAGTTTAAATAACGTTAGCTATGCTAATGAACGAATGACACCTGTTAAACTCACCCCAACATGTCTTTTCCATTTTAACCCACCACGGGCAACAGAAAAGTCACTGTTATAAACAGTGCAGCGAGCAACACTGCTTATTTTTGAGGTCGACTGTAAAGC
The DNA here is from genome assembly GCF_048418815.1 of Hemitrygon akajei. NCBI lineage: Eukaryota > Metazoa > Chordata > Chondrichthyes > Myliobatiformes > Dasyatidae > Hemitrygon > Hemitrygon akajei. Next base: position 42,422,676 of record NC_133150.1, on the reverse strand, counting down.
CCGCCCACAGAGAAAACTGATAGGTCTACTTAGCACAAAGAGAGACCAATCAGGATGCTCGCTCTTCCTCTCCTCTCCCTCTCAAAAAAAATCGATTTGTATATAATTTGTGGGTGTCAGGGAGCCGCTATCAATATGCGGGAGACTTCCGGAACTTCCGGGAGAGGTGGGATGTCTGCTCTTAGTCTGGCCTCTACCCTTTGACCTGTTTGGCATGGTGACCTCACCAAGAGCCAAAGCGTAAAGCCCTGACTGCAGCTATCACAGCTCTCTGGATCATTGACACACGGTTTTAGTCCTCTTGGCAGATTATTTATTTGCTTATTTTTTTTGTATTAGCACAGTGTCTTTTGCACATTGGATTGTCACTCTTAGTATGTAGTTCGTCACTGATTCTGTTCTACTAATTTGTTCTACTGTGAGTGTTTGCGTGAAAATGAATCTCAGGGTAGTAAATGGTGACATACATTGACAATAAATTTACTTTAAACTTTTGATTCTTTTTCTCTTCCATGGTTTGGTGCTATACATAAATTTTTTTTATTATTTGGAAATTTATTTTCTGCCTTTTTTTTGCTCATGGTTTGTTGTGAAGGCTGCTAACTTTTTCCTGTAGAACTGGAATTTCCATCTGTTGGAATTGCTGTATGTTAGCAGTACCATCGAATTGAATTGACTTTTATTTCTTGCATCCTTCACATACATGAGTAAAAATCTTTACATTTTGTCTCCATCTAAATGTGCAATGTGCAATCATAGTAATTTATAATAAATAGAACAGTCAATGTAATACAGAGTACACTCAAGTCAGCGTGAGTTCATCAGTCTGATGGTCTGATGGAAGAAGCTGTCCCGGAGCCTGTTGGTCCTGGCTTTTATGCTGCGGTACCCTTTCCCAGATGATAGCAGATGGAATAGATTGTGGTTGGGATAGCTTGGGTCCCCAATGATCCTACGGGCCCTTTTCACACGCCTGGTCTTGTAAATGCCCTGAATCGTGGGAAGTTCACAACTACAGATGTGCTGGGTTGTCTGCACCACTCTCTGCAGAGTTCTGCGATTGAGGTAAGTACAGTTCCCGTGCCAGGCAGTGATGCAGCCAGTCAGGATGCTCTCAATTGTGCCCCTGTTGAAAGTTCTTGGGGGCCCCTACCAAACTTCCTCAACTGTCTGAGGTGACAGAGGCACTGTTGTGCCTTTTTCACCACACAGCTGGTGGGTACAGACCCCGTGGGGTCCCCGGTGATGTGGATGCAGAGGAACTTGAAGCTGTTTACCCTCTCAACCCCAGATCCATCGATGTCATTAGGGGTTAGCCTGTCTCCATTCCTTCTGTAATCTTTTACTCTGTTCTACTTTTTATCACAATGTTCCAAGAACAAGAAATTTTATTAAGCATGACTTGAATTGTCTACAGTGTTGATCAAGAAGATAAAAATATACACTTCTTAAATGTCCTGTGAACAGAGAAAAGGAGTCCTTAGAAGTATGGAACATGGTATATTAAAGCACAGTACAGGCCATTGGACCCACAATACTGTACTGACCTTATAACCTGTTCTTAAGATCAATCAAACACGTTCCTCCTAAATAGTCCTCCAGTTTTCTATAGCCCATGTCCCTAATGTGTTTGCCTCTGCCACTATTTGGCAGCACGTTCCATGTACACCCAACTCTTGAGTGAAATCAAACTTGCCTGTGCATTCACACCTTGCTCCCCCCAGCACTATCATCATTTTGTGCTGAGCCATATGATGTGAGTGATCATGGTCTTATCCATGACTGTGACTGTGGTTGGCAAATTTTTCTACAGAAGTGTATCCAGTGGAAGATTGTAGGACCAGAGGGCATAGACTCAGAATACGAGGATGTCCCTTTAGGACAGATGAGGAGGAATTTTTTTTTTTAACCAGAGGGTGGTCAGTCTGGAATTCATTGCCACAGACAGCTATAGAGGCCAAGTCATCGGGTATATTTAAAACAGAGGTTGATAGGTTCTTGATTAGTAAGAGTATCAAAGGTTACAGGGAGAATGGGGTTGAGACAGAAAGTAAATCATGATGATTTGATGGTGGAGCAGACTCACTGGACCTAACTGTCTAATTCTGCTCCAATGTCATCTATTGAAACATCCTTTGACCCAGCTTGTCAATGCCAACCTAGTCATTTGTCCGAGATAGTTGCATTCGCCTGCTTTGGCCCATGGAAAGTAATCAGCTGTATGTGGGCGAGGGTGGGGATTGGTTAATTATCCTTTCTAATAGGATTGGTGATGATCCTCCTCGGGCTGTCTTTCTTTGACACAGCTCCTATACGGAAATTCCTGAGAGCACTTCATTGCAAGGTCGACTCTAGGCTGCTTTCTTGTCGTGCTTTGGGACTTCGGGTTAGAGGGTGTGCTGCCTTCCTTAAGTATTAAATGTCAATTTATGTGAATAAATAACAACACTAGGGTAGAGTTCGGTTTCTTTTGGGTGTTTACCCATTCCTCTTTTTCTTCAGTCAATCATTTAAAAAAAAAAAAATCCCTTTTTAGCTTTTCATTCCTGGTGACTTTCAGCTGACGAATCAGGGTTTATTAACACCGGCATGCGTTGTGAAATTTGTTAACTTAGCAGCAGCAGTTCAATATATAATCTAGAAGAAGAAGAAAATAATGATGATAAATAAATAAGTAAATCAATTGCAGTGTATGTATATTGAGTAGATTAAAAATTGTGCAAATATATATATAAAAAAAAAGTTAATGTTCATTGGTTCAATGCCCATTAAGGAATTGAATGGCAGAGGAGAAGAAGCTGTTCCTGAGTAGCTGAGTGAGTGCCTTCAGGCTTCTGTACCTCCTCCCTCAAGTCAAGTCAAGTTTATTGTCATTTTGACCATAAACTGCTGGTACAGTACACAATAAAATGAAACAACATTCCTGATGGTGACAGTGAGAAAAGGGCATGCCCTGAGTGCTGGAGGTCCTTAATAATAGACACTGGCTTTCTGAGACACCACTCCTTGAAGGCATCCTTGGTACTTTGTAGGCTAGTACCCAAGATGGAGCCGATTAAATTTACGACCCTCTGTAGCTTCTTCTGGTCCTGTGCAGTAGCCCAACCCCCCATACCAGATAGTGATGCAACCTGTCAGAATGCCCTCCACGGTACAACTATAGAAGTTTTTGAGTCACATACTGGTGATAATAAACGTGATTCTAATTCTGCATTTGTTGACATACCAAATCTCTTCAAATTCCCAATGAAGTATAGTCACTGTCTTGTGTTCTTTATAACTGCATCAATATGTTAGGACCAGGTTAGGCCGTCAGAGATCTTGACACCCAGGAACTTGAAACTGCTCACTCTCCACTTCCGATCCCTCTGCGGATTGGTATGTGTTCCTTTGTCTGACCCTTCCTGAAGTCTTGCTGACATTGAGTGCCAGGTGGTTGCTGCAATGCCACTCCACTAGTTAGCATATCTTGCTTCTGTACGGCCTCTCGTCACCGTCCGAGATTCTACCAACAATGGCTGTATCATCAGCAAATTTATATAAGAACTATGTGTCACCCCTGGGTCGCCTCAGGCTCGCTCAGCTCGTTCTCGTCTAGGAGGAGGAGCCGTCGGCCCCGCCAAACTGGGTAATCAGCTTGTGTGGACGCTGTGTGATGTCCCCGCCTCGCCCAAAAACAGGCAGTACACCATATGCGATCAAGTGATTACAATTTATAAAGGTTACTATAACTAAATGATTAATAACCATACTGTATATATGAAGAAAAAGAAAATAAAGAAAAGGTGCCAAACTTATCAAAGTCCAAACCACTTTGCGCACAACCGTTGGAGCTTAATTACTGAAGTCTTCTGGACACCATTCGATCCCCTCCGAACTCCTCGACTCGCAGCTCAGGACCACCCGAAGTGGTCAACCAAGCACATCTATCTTCGTCTTCTCTCCTCGGGGTATCTCCTGGCCTTGGACCCCCGCTTGGGGTACATTCCTCGCCCAGTTTACAGCATCGCGTCCTCTCTCTCTCACCCCCTCACGCCGATCTCCCCAAAAGCCCGCCAACAATAGCTTACAGACTCAGAAGAAAGAACATCATTAATCCCAATTGGTTTACAAAGGAATACAATTCTCGTTATCAGTGAATTTTAACCCAAACAAGCTTCCAGCACTCTCTCGCAACAAAGAAGCATTCCTACTTTTAAAAAAACAAAGAAGCCATTTTGATTAACATACGCAGTAACAAAGAAGAAACCCCCTACATATGCCTTGACCAGAACTGCTCCCACTCCACTTGATGAACTGCATGCTGCGCCTGTAGATTCTGCCCGCAGTGGAGCAGGAAACATTTGGAGGGGTGGCAGGTTCAGGATGTTGTCTGCTTCTGCTATTTAGACCATAGAGGCACAGAACACTACTGTATAGAAACAGTCTGTTTGTCCCATCTAGTCCACGCTGAACTTCCTGCCTAGGCCCATCGATCTGCACCTAGACCAGAGCCTTTCGTACCCCTCTCATTCAAGTGTCCATCTAAATTTCTTTTCACTGTTGAAAATCAAACCCACTTCCGCTGGTAGTTTGTTCCACGCTCTCACCAACCCCCAAGTGAAGAAGTTCCTCCCTTAAACATTCCACCTTTCACCCTTAACCCATGACCTCTAGCCTCACCCAACCTCAGTGGAAAAAGCCAGCTTGCACTTACCCTATCTGCTAGTGATGTCCATCATGTCCAACGATGATGGGAAACCCTTGTGGGTGCTTTTTAAAGTGGAAAAGCCAGTGCACTGGAGCAGCTTCATTCTCTTGTCATTGGAAGTCCAGATCCAATGATACGAGTAGTCAACGCAACTGGGGTCTTCCTCGTTTGCAGTGGATGGCCAAAATATCTCTCTGCCTTTCCACGCACTCCAGACTCCACAGTGCTTTGCAAAACAGTCTTCCTGACTGTTGAATCTCACTGTTGATCTCGTTCGCCCAATCTGCCAGAGCTGACTCGTGTGCTAGGTTAGGCATTCCTCCTACCTCTCTGGGGTATGAGGCCCCCTGGCTACCCTCGCCTGGTTTAGCCTACCTGTTGAAACAGTGTACTGGAATGTGGCTGCTGTCACATGCAAACAGCTACGTGGGGCCACAGGTGAGAGCTGAGTATCCGGTAAGGACCAAAGGGTGAGTGAGCTGCCCTAGAATGGACACAACAAGCCCCTTCACCAGGAACGTTACCACTCCCTTGACATATCATGCACCCCATTTAACCTATCTACACCCCTCATGATTCTGTATACTCAATCAAATCTCCCCTCATTTTTCTACGCTCGGAAGAATTAAGCCCTAAGCTATTCAGAGTGAAGTTTATTAACTTTACAGCAGTGGTAATGTGAAATACATGAGGAGGGGTAATTTCTACAGTGTTTTATGAGATTGCTTTTTAGAACAGCTCATGGTTGAGCCCACAAGAGGATCAGCTATTCTGGTGTTGTACAATGAACCAGAATTGATTAGAGAGCTTAAGGTAAAAGAACCCTGGGGGGAGCGGGGTGGTAAGTGATCATAATGTGATCGAATTCGCCCTGAAATTTGAGAAGCTAAAGTGAGATGTATCAGTATTGCAGTGGAGTAAACAGAGTTACAGAGGCATCAGAGAGGAGATGGCCAGAATTGAAAAAGAACACTGGCAGGGATGATGGCGGAGCAGCTATGGCTGGAATTTCCGGAAGCAATTCAGAAGGGGCAGGATATATACATCCCAAAGAGGAGGAAGTATTCCGAAGGCAAGATGTCACAACTGTGGCTAACAAGAGAAGTCAAAGCCAACATAAAAGCCAAAGAGGGAGCATATAGTAGAGCAAATATTAGTGGGACATTAGAGGATTGGGAATCTTTTATATACCAGCAGAAGGCAACTAAAAAAGATATAGATGGAATCCCAAAGTAAGCTAGCCGATAATATTAAATGATACCAAAAGTTTCTTCAGATACATAAAGTGTAAAAGAGAGATGAGAGTGGATATCAGACTGCTGGAGAAATAGTGGGGGAATGAGGAAATGTCGGAAGAACTGTGGAAGGCGCACTAGCAGAATGGTGGTAGTTCCAGGTGTCGGGGCATAAAGTGTGTGAAGTTACCATTACTAGAGAGAAAGTTCTTGGGAAACTGAACAGTCTGAAAGTACATCTGTCTCCTGGACCAGATCGAGTATTCCCCAGGGGTAAGAGGTAGCTGAAGAAATTATGGAGGCATTGGTAATAAATCTTCAAGAATCACTAGATACAACCTTTTTGTAACAAAACATACAACACAATGCAGTCCCTTTGTCCCAAAATGTTGTGCTGACATTTAAACCTACTCTAAGATCAATTTAACCCTTCCCTTCTACATAACCCTCTAGTTTTCTTCCAGCCATGTGCTTATCTAAGAATTTCTTAAATGTCCCTAATGTGCCTGCCTCTTTTACCACTCCTGAGAGTGCATTTTTGCAAACATAACTACTTCTGACATCCCATCATCTGATAATCTTAAAAGTATGTCCTCTCCTGTTAGCCATTACAATTAATGACATGTTCTGAATCTGTCACAGCTGGCTCAGCCAATCCGCTTGCTCTTGGAATATACCGGGACAGCTTATGAAGAGAAGCACTATTGCTGTGGAGATGGTAAGTGTGTGTGTCTATGTGTGTGGGGGGGGGGGGGGGATGGGGAGAGGGAGACTGAAATCAGGTTTTTGCTTAATAACTAAAATGTTTTGTGACTCATTTGTGTAGCATTTTCAGTGATTAGTGTTTGATTTGTTGTAGAATGTTGCAGCAAAGAAACAGGCCTTCAGCCCAATGAGTCCACCCCAGTTATTGAGCACCCATTTACATTTATCTCATTTCATTTTTTCCATATGTCTGTTAACTCTCCTTTCCCCCCCCCCCCCCACCCCACCTAAAATACTCCAAAGTGCCAAACACAAAATCACAAAATGCTGGAGGAACTCAGCAGGGCAGGCAGCATCTATGGAAATAAAGAAACAGTTGACGTTTCAGGCCAAGACCTTTCATCAGGACTGGAAAGGAAGGGGGAAGACTCCAGATTAAACATGTGGAGGGAGGGGAAGGAGGACAGCTAAAAGGGGATAAGAGAAACCAGGTTGGTGGGGGAGGGGGCTGAAGCAAGAAGTTGGGAGGTGGGAGAGGGCTGAAGAAGTAATCTGATAGTGGACCATGGCAGAGAGGAAGGGGAAGAGGTTTTGCGGGAGATGCTAGGCAGATGAGTAGAAGAGTTGGGGGCCTGAGTGGGGAAATGAAATGCGAAGGAAAAGAAAAAACATAACTGAAAGTTGGAGAAATCGATGTTCATGCCATCAGTTTGAAGGTTACCCAGTGGGAATATGAGGTGTGGTTCCTCCATCCGGAGAGTGTCCTCATTGTGGCAGAAGAGGAGGCCATGGACCGATTTGTTGGAATGGGGATAGGAATTGAAATGGTTGGCTGCTGAGAAATTCTGCTATTTGTCGATGGAGTTGAGGTGCTCGACAAAGCAATCCCCAATCTTCGTCGGCTCTCAGCAATCCCACAAGCCAACGGTGGTGCAGGAATTGACTGTCTAAATTTTTAAAATCCACAGGAACTTCATAGTATTAATTATATTAATGGTATGGCATGTTCAGGGTTATACACTCTGTGCCTACTTTATTAGGTACACCGCTTGTAAATAAATATCTAATCAACTAAATATGCACGCATTAATAACGTTTAGTTATTGTTCAGGCGAACATCAGAATGTGGAAGAAATATGATCTAAGTGACGTTAGAGCCGTAGAACGCCACGGTACAGAAACGGGCCCTTCCGCCTAACCATTCTGTGCTGAAGTATTTAAACTGCCTCGTCCCATCAGTCTGCACCTGGACCATAGCCCTCCATACCCTTCCCATCCATGTGCCTAACTAAACTTCTCATAAATGTTGACATCGTGATTGCATTCACCACTTGCGCTGGCAGCTCGTTGTATGATCTCACTATTCTCTGAGCGAGTAAGTTTCTCTTCATGTTCCCCTTGAGCATTTCACCTTTCTCCCTTGGCCTAGGATTTCTGCTTACCCAGTCTCAGTGGAAAATGCCTGCTTGCATTTACCCTATCTATACCCCTCATAATTTTATGTACCTCTATCAAGTCTCCCCTCAATCTTTTATGTTCTAGGAAATAAAGTCCTAACCTATTCGATCTTTTGTTATATCTGGATCCTCCAGTCCTGGCAGCATCCTCTAAATTCGTCTCTGTACTCTTTTCAATCTTATTTACATTCAATCCAAAAGTGCACTCAATACTCCAAATTAGGCTTCACCAGCACCTTGTACAACTTCAACATTACATCCTAACTCCAGTACTCAGTACTTTGATCTATGAAGATCAATGTGCCAGAAGTTTTCTTAACAATCCTATCTACCTGTACCAGCACTTTCAAAGGATTACGGACCCATATTCCTAGATCCCTTTGTTTTACCACACTGTGAGACCTACCCTGGTTGGTCCTATCGAAGTGCAAAACCTCACACTTGTCAGCATTAAATTCCATCTGCCATTTTTCAGACCTTTTTTCCAGCTGATCCAGATTCCCCTGCAAGCTTTGATAGTCTTCCTTGCTGTCCACTACACCCCCTCTTGGTATCATCTGCAAATTTGCTGATCCAGTTAACCACGTTATCATCCAGATCGTTGATATAGGTGACAAGTAAGAACGTATAGCATCGATCCCTGTGGCACACTACTAGTCACGGGACTCCAGTTCTAGAGGTAACCATTTGCTACCGCTGTGGCTTCTCCTGCAAAGCCAATATCTAATCCAATTTACTACCTCATCCTGAATACCAAGTGACTGAACCTTCTTGACCAAACTTCCAAGTGGACCATGTCAATTGCCTTGGTGGAGTCCATGTACACAACATTCACTCTCTTGCTTTCAGCAACTTTTCTGGTGACATCCTCAGAACTGTAAGATTAGGCAGACATGACCTACCACACACAAAGCCATGATGGTGGAATGATTGGTGCCAGCTGGGGAGTTTTGAATCTTTCAGAAGTTGCTGATCTTGATCTTGGATGTTCATGCACAACAGACTCCAGAGGTTACAGAGAGTGGTCAAAAAAAAAACACAAAAACAGTGAGTGACAGTTCTGTGAGCTAAAGTGTCTTGTTAACGAGAGACATCAGAGGAGAATGGACGGTGTTTCAAGCTGACGGGAAGGCAACAGAAACTCGTAGCCATGCATTACAGCAGTGGTATGCATAAGAGCATTTGTAAATGCACAACACGTCAAACCTTGAACCTACAGCTGCAGAAGACTATGAGCATACACTTAATGGCCACTTTATAAGCAGAGGAGGTGCCTAATAAGGTAGCCGCTGAGTGCAGGCGTTATATTCATGACCACCTTGCTGCCCTGGAAACATGGGAGAGGAGAAGAGCGGCGGGGTATTATTTGTGCATCTTTCCAATTCAGAAATGCAATTTTTAGTATAAATGTTGTTTCATTTTTCTTCTGTTCGACTTGCTCAGTTACTTGGACAATGGTTTGAAATGCATTTTTGTAAACATGGCAATGTGTATCTTTTTCTCCAAGCTCCGACTTACGACAAGAGCACCTGGCTTAACGTAAAGCCGAAACTCGGACTTGACTTCCCGAATGTAAGTGCCGACACCAGCCCCCACCTTCTTCATCTTTTGCTGTGTGAGTGGGTGGATCGGGGGAAGGAAAGTGTCTTTTTTAATGTTCTTGTTTTGTGTCTTGTGTTGTAGTATTGTTGCTGATTGTACTGTTCTGCTGAACATTGTGGCCATGCTCTGTTGTTAATAGAATATATAGCGACACTTGGCAGGCTGCCCCTCCCCCTGAACAATCTTGGGTTGTGTTGGATAACACTAACAACCCATTTCACATGTGATAAATAAATAAATCTGAATCTAAACTTCTTCAAGCTTCCTTGCAAAAACTTGATTGGGTTTAAAGAAAAATTATAATTTTATCTTTGCACCATTTGTTGAAATCAGTTTCTCCATTGTATGTTGCTTGTCACTGCACTGGATTTAGAGATCCACAGTGGTGCTGCTCTGGTGAATTTTCTGGAGAACTGTACTCAAAGCACACTTGACTTGCTTTAAAATGTTACACAGTGGTGGAATAAATCTTCTACTCAAGCTGAGGCTTTTCAGGGGTATTAGTCTGTATTTGGATAATTGTGAACAGACGTGAGCCACTTATCTAAGAAGGGAGGTGCTGGCGTTGGAGAGGGTCTAGAGGAGGTTTACATGAATGATCCTGGGAATGAAAGGGTTAACTTTTGAGGAATGTTTGTCTCTGGGCCTGTACTTGCTGGAGTTCAGAAGAATGAAGGGGAATCCCATTGATACCTATCAAATATTGAAAGGCATAGGTAGAGTGGATGTGGACAGGATGTTTGTGAGAGTGGGGAAGTTGAGGACCAGAGGGCACAGCCCCAGAACACAAGGCTACACAAATGTACCTGCAACTGTTAAAGAGAGTGTGAGTGTGAGAAAATCCCTCAAAAAGATGGTGATGGCCTAAGGGAAGAAACTGTTTTTGAGTCTGGTGGTCCTGGTGTGGATGCTGCTCAGCTTGATGGGAGTGGGAGAAGCAGTCCGTGAGCGGGTGGGTGGAATCCTCGTTCTGTTCCTGGCCCTTTTGCAGCACCTTCCTGCTTGTACGTCCCTGATGGCGGGCAGGATGGTGCTGGTGGTGAGTTTCAGCAGTTTTGACTCCACGTTGTAGAGTCTTCCTGTCCGTGACGGTGTACTTTCTTTACCACACAGTGATGCAGCATGTTATGATGCTCTCTACCGTGCACCTGCAGAAGGTCATGAGTACTTATCTGCGTAGTCTAGCTCTCTTCAGCCTCCTCAGAAGAGAGAAGCATTGGCGAGTTTTCTTGACTGTGTAGGTTGCGCTCTGAGACTATGCTCCAGGTGTACCAAAGTATTTAATGGCAGCTTACATGAAATCAGAATGTATCTCTCTCTATCTGCTCTCTAGATGCAACATCGAGCGTCATAGGATGTCATTCCTACCTGTGGCCATCAAACTTTACAACTCATCTCTCAGAGTGTCAGACACCCTGTGCCAATAGGCTGGTCCTGGACTTATTTCAACTTGGCATGATTAACTTATTATTTAATTATTTATGGTTTTATATTGCTATATTTCTTCACTATTCTTGGTTGATGTGGCTGTAACGAAACCCAATTTCCCTCGGGATCAATAAAGTATGTCTGTCTATAGAAGCTTGGCAAACGAGGCAGGTTTGCGGAGAGACATGGGATGGAAGTTCAGAGCTTGAGACACTGGTAGCGGAGTTTTGCAGATTGTTAGTGTGCTCGAACAGACAGACTATTAACACAGCCACCTCCGCCGTGGGCACTGGCCTCCCCTTCGTGAAGGAATGGTGAACAATGTTTGCATTACTGTGTGGTAGGGAGGTGCCGATGCACAGGACGGGGGGAAAAGCTGCAGAGGGGTTGTAAACTTAGCCAGCTCTATCATGGGCACTAGCCTCCCCATCACTGAGGGCATCCTCAATAGGTAGTACCTCAAGAAGGCAGAATCCATCAATAAGAAGCAAGACCACCTAGGATGTGCCCTTTTGTTATTGCTACCATTATCAAGGAGGTACAGGAGCCTGAAAACACACTCAGCATTTTGGGAACAGCTTCTTCTCCACTTACATCAGATTTCTGAATTATTTTTGCTCTTTTTGTTTGCAGTAGTAGTGTGTGCGTGTGTGTGTGTATGGATGTACAGTGTCTACAGTACTGTGAAGAAGTCTTGTATAGCTAGGGACTTTTGCACAGTACTGTATTTGTCAAAATGGAGTGAAGAACCAATTTGTAGACTTGGGAGTGAGGGTGGAGTGCCTCGTGAAGGCTGTGGGACAGGTGGCAGAGAAGGAGTGCCGGGGTGGAGGGTGACTTTGGTGCAGACACACCCAGCCCTGAGACGCCTGGCAAGATCATTTGATTCTAAACAATTGGTTTATTGATCATTACAGTGTGTCTCTGGTGCTTCCCGCTCCCTCCCTGTCCTTGCCCTCTTCTCACTTTCAGTCCACACAGAGAACCGTAGCAGAATTAGTTTAATCATCACTCACATATGTCATGAAATTTGTTTTTTGCGGCAGCAGTACAGTGCAATACATAAAATTACTACAGTACTGTGCAAAAGTCTTAAGCACCCTAGCTATATACATGTGGCAAAGACTTTTGTGTAGTACAGTTGGCCCTCCTTATCCGTGCGGGATTGGTTCTGGGACCCCCCGTGGATACCAAAAAATGTGGATCCTCTAGTCCCTTATTTAACCAGTCTCAGTGCGGTGGACCCGGTGGAGCTCGGGACCTGCTGCCCACGGCTGCTGCTGAATCCGCAGTGTTTCTGTTCTGTTGATGGAAAACAATCACGATTGAAAATAAAGTGGAAATAATAAAGCGATCTGAAAGAAGTGAAACACCATCGGTCATTGGAAAAGCGTTAGGCTACAGTCAGTCAACGATCGGAACAATTTTAATGGATAAAGTGAGAATAATGGAGCATACGAAAGGTCCTGCCCGAATGAAAGGTGCAATTATTACTAAGCAACGCAGTGGTTTAATTATGCAAATGCATATGTTTCTTAAGTGCTTCATATGCATAGAAAGGTAAAATATATACTAAGACAAACGTTTGACTAACTGACACTAAATAATACCAGATGTACCTGTTCTGACTTACTAATAGTACCTAATACAAATAACATGCTGTGTAAATAGTTGTTATACTGTATTGTTTAGGGAATAATGACAAGAAAAAAGTCTGTACATGCTCAAACAACGAGTGCTGGAGAGAGAAGCTCCGGGTTTTCCCAATCCGCGGTTGGTTGAATCCACGCATGCTGAACCCGCTGATAAGGAGGGCCGACTGTACTGTTTGTGTGTGTATTTTGTATTGTAATTGATAGTATTTTATGTATTGCAATGTACTGCTTCTGCAAAACACCAATTTTCATGACGTGTCGGTGAGCATGCCCAAGAAATGGCGCGGTAAAATTGCGTAAGATGTCACATGCTTTTCTGTAGACGTTCTGACCTTGTGCTTCTCTTTTCAGCTTCCTTATTTGATCGATGGAGAAACAAAGATCACGCAGAGTAATGCCATCCTGCGGTACATTGCAAGGAAACACAAACTTGGTAAAATCGGTCTCCTTGGCAATCTCCAACACTTGCCGTTTGACCACCGTTCTAATAGCTCAAGTTGGGATTCACCCTAATTCAAATCCCTTTGAGTGCACACTTAAATAGAGTTGTAGAGCACTGCAGAACAGAAATGGGCCTTTCAGCCCATCTGGTCTGTGCTGAACTGTTATTCTGTCTAGTTACGTCAACCCGCACCCAGACCTAAGCCCCTCCCATCGATGAAATTATTTAAACTTCTCTTAAATGTTGAAATCGTACCCGCATCCACCACTTCCATTGGCATTTCGTTCCACGCTTGCACCACCCTTTGAGTAAAGACATTCCCCCTCAGGTTCCCCGAAGTGATTCAGCTTTCACCCTTAAACTGTCTCGCCCAACCTCATTGGAAAAGCCTCCCTATCCCTCTCATAATTTTGTATTCCTCTATGAAATCTCTCATTCTCCTACACGCCAGGGAGTCGAGTTCTAACCTGTTCAACCATTCCCTGTAATTCAGGTTTTCTTCAAGTCCTGGCAATGTCCTTGTAAATTAAAATTTTTTACTACCCTTATAAGTGCACGCGCTTACTTTGAAGTTGGGTGAAAGCAGAGTGTAACTTTAGTCCGCTTCTGGAGCAGGTTATATTTGTATAATGAAGAAAATGAGTAGAAAATTTCTGTTGGAATATGGAGTTCTGTAGAGGTGCTGCACAGTGTGACAACTGCTACTTCGTGACCGACCCTTTCTCCCTTTTAACACCGATAATAAATAGTCATAGAAAAGTACAGCCCAGAATCGTGCCCTTCAGCCCATCTAGTCCATGACATGCGGAAACATTTAAATTGCCTCCTACTGTCGAGCTGCACTGGCACAATAGCTCTCACCCCCCTACTATCCATTTACCTATCGAAACTTGAACATTGAGATCAAGCTTGCATGCACCAGTTGCGTTGCCAGCTCGTTCCACACACTCTGACCCTCTGAGTGAAGCAGTTTCCCCCTGTGTTCCCCTTAAATTTTTCACCTTTCACTCTTTACCCATGACCTGGTTGTAGTCCCACCCAACTCAAGGAAAAGGCCTGCTTGCATTTACTCAGTCTATGCCTCTCATAATTTTGTATACCCCAATCAAATCTCCTGTCAATCTGTGTTCCAAGGAAGAGGAGCCTTTTCTTTGAAGAATAGTACCGAAGAGTTGCTGGTTCAAGAATCTGGCTCACTACTGCCACCACCTGGAGTAGCTGGGTATGGACGTGTGCTGCTCACCACTCCTCCCTGAAGTAATCATTGTACAGGTCCTCCGCAGGTTCCTGCAGAGTTCCATGCCCCTCCCTCTGACACAGCCCGTTACCCTCCAACGTCTTTCATCCATGGACCTATCAATGAGTCCTCTATCTCATTGCACATGTATGCTTCATCCTCGTTAATAGAAATTCCCCAATCTGGAGATAACTCGGAAAATGTGTAGCTCAGGTGGTTGATGGTTGGCTTGACTTGTTTCCGATCTTGGCAATACATTTGCAAGTGGGTTTCCAAGATCGGAGAATAACTCCGACCCAGCCATTCCCCAATTTCATTACATCATTATCATCATCATCATGTGCCATGTCATGACGTGGGCGATCATGGTCCTATGGCTATGATTGTCCTTGGCAAATTTTTCTACGGAACTGGTTTGCCATTGCAATATCCTGGGCAGTGTCTTTACAAGATGGGTGACCCCGGCCATTATCAATACTTTTCAGAGATTGTCTGCCTGGCGTCAGAAGGCGCATAAGCAGGACTCGTACAACCATCCCCCACCTGCTCCAATGGCTTCACGTGACCCTGATCGGGCTGGGGCTAGGCCTATTGGTGACCTGCAAGCTAGTGGAGGGAAGGAGAGGCTTGCACCTCCTTTGGTAGAGATGTACGTCATTTATGTTTAATCCCCATTAATTGACATTCCACCACTATTTCATTATATCCAATGCTTAATCACCAATAATCGACTTTCCTCTACTTTATTACATATCTATTCATTTTTTTCCTCATTATAGTAAAATCCACTATTTCCTAATTGGTAGGAAATCACCATTACTATACTCTAAGGTACCTTTTGTGTAGTTAATCAGCCTCAAACAATGCCCCAACCATGCAGTCCAGGCACTTGCCACCCTGGGAAGAAGGCGATGTTTGTCGATGCCTCAAAATCTTGTCCAGGTCTTTCAAGTCGCCTCGTGCCCTCTTTCGCTGCAACGTGAAAAGCCCTAGCTCGCTCAACCTTTCTACATAAGACTTGTTCTCTTAAATCAGACAGCATCTTGTTGAAACTCCCTTGCACCCTCTGTAAAGCTTCTGCATCTTTCATATAATGGAGTGATCAGAATTGAACACAATGTTCCGGGTGTGGTTTAACCAGGGTTCTACAGAGCTGCAACATTACCTCATGGGTCTTCAACTCAATACCCTGACTGACAAAGGTCCACACACCACTCGCCTTCTTAACCACTTAGTTTCCATAGCTCTGAAGGGATCTGTCAACTCCAGGGTTCCTCTGTTCCTCCACATTGCTGCAAGTCCTGCCATTAACCTTGTACTGTGCCTACAAGTTTGACCATCAGCATATTTTGCTCCACACTTTCTGATTGAAGTGCCAAATGCAGTTCAATAGGTTTCAAATAGTACATTTAATGCCAGAGAAATGTATACAATGTACATTGTGAAATTCTTTTTCTTTGCAAACATCCACGAAAACAGCAGTGTCAAAAAAATGTCAGAGCCCCGAAGTCCCCCCAGCTCCCCCCACCCACGCATTAGCAGCAGCAAAGCAACGATTTCCCCCCCCCACCAGCAAAAAAACATCGGTGCCCCCCCCCCCCCCATAGGGCACTCAAGCGTGCAGCAAAACATCAATAAAGACACAGACTTGCAGTAACCCCCAAAGTCTACTCTTCCAGCTGGTATTCACCATATCACAGACTCTCTGTCCCCCAATAAGGGAAAAAGAGCTGTCCCCATTTCACAGTGAGAGGGTAGACGTAACAGAACAACTTGCTGATTTATGGTGTTAGAAGTCTGTTGCATCACTTTTTCCAGGCTCTGTGCCTCTGGGCTCCCAGCCAGCAGCAAGCCCACTGTTTCCTGTCTTCCTTGTTCTCCCGCGACGCATCAGTCGCCTGCAGCGGCACCAGCCTTGAATCCGCCCGCCTCTAGACCCACGAAAATCCATTACCCTGAAGGTGCGTTGGTCTTGTAGGCCGTGACCTTGGCGTATCGAAAGCGGCCGGTTGTGAGACCCTGAGAGTGTGTCCCATTCCCACAAAGAACAGAAGTCAGAGCGTAACTCCAGGTCAGGGTCTTCAAAAGAACCTTGGGGGGGGGGGGGGGGGGGGGTAAAAAGAGATATCAAAGGTAGAAATCCAGCTGTTTCCGAAGATGCACGCAAAGGAGTCGCTGTTTAGTGCCATCATCACTCGGCTCTGCCTCTGAACGTCTCAGCCCAGCTTTGCATCTTAATCAGTGTCTGATTGTAGCTTACCTTCTACAACACCAGCAAACTCTCCTGAAAGTTCACTCACCTACTTTCCAATTCCTCATCCAAATCATTTGTAGAGCAGAGGTCCCAGAATGGATTCCTGGCCTGCAGGCTGAATGCACACCATCTACTGCTGCCCTCTGCCTTCTGTGGGCTGGCCAGTTTTGAATCCATACAGCCAAGTTTCCAAGGGATCCATAAGCCGTAGGAACAGATTTGGGCTCTTTGGTGCATCGAGTCTGTTCCACCATTCCATCTTGGCTGATTTATTATCCCTCTCAATTCTATTCTCCTGCTTTCTCCCTGTAACCTTTGATGCCCTTGCTAATCAAGACCCTATCAAACATCCGCTTTAAATAAACATAATGACTTGGCATCTGCAGCCATCCGTGGCAAAGAATTCCATAAATTCGCCACCCTCTAACTAAAGAAATTCTGCCTCATCCCTGGTTTGAAGGAACGCCCTTAAATTCTGAGGTTGTGCCCTCTGTTCCTGGACTCCCCCCATTGAGAAACAGCCTTTCTGGATGAATGTAAGCTGGCGAGGACCCGTCTTCGCTATAGTCTGGTGTGAACTCCTGGCATTCTTTCTCTTGGATCTAAATGTCTGTATTCTTTTGTGCAGTTGGGGAGACTGAGGCAGAGGTAATTCGTGTCGATCTGATGGAAAACCAGGCGATGGATTTCCGCATGTCCCTTGTTCGATTGTGTTACAACCCTGACTACGTGAGTCCGGCACCAATGCTGATAAGTCAATACATTGCTGTTTTGTTTTCGCAGGGCAGAAAGGGAAGCTTAGTTGTATTTAACGCGTGCCTTTAAAAGTTCTTAGGCTGTGCTACGGTGAAAAACTTAACCATGCTGGGTTTAGAATCAGGAGTGTGTCCTGCCTCAACATTCAGGCTTCAAGATTGTTTAATGTCATTTCCAGTACACAAGTGTAAAGGAAAATAAAATAATTGTAACTCTGGATCAGATGCAGGATAATAAGATGAATATAGTAAAAAAAAAAATAATAAATGTAATACAGTGGATTCTGGTTAATTGGGACACATTGTGACCAGTACATTTTGGCCCAATAAAGTGGCTGCCCCAATTAGCCAAAGTTTCATGGAAATAGTTTGAAAGGTATTTTTTTTGGGGGGGGGGGGAGAGAAAAGGACAAACTGCTGTTTAACTAAGTAACAAATGATGTATTTAAATGACAATGTACCGGGCGTCAGGGAGCGAAACATCAGTGAGCGGTGGTCCCTGGCTGAGGACCCTGCGGCTGACCTCGGTACCGTTGGAGGTGTAGCTGGCGGCACTGTCAAACAGGAAACGGCATCCTCCTGTAAATTTCAATGAAATACAGAACAAATTAGAATGCCACCAAAATTACCACAGTACTAAATAAATTGTGAGGATAAGGTCCTCATAGTTATCGACAGAAGAATTCATTTTGTATACACTAACTTGTTCTTTTGACTGAACTAGATCAGTGCAGCCACCTAGTGCAGATAGTGGACTGTCTTCAAACTATGCTTTTGACAATTGAATCCTCCAAATCTTCATTTTAACATTCAAGATGATTGCTGATACTTTTAAATTCTTTGTAGTTCTTTTCTAACTTTGTTGAAGTAGTGGAAGTGTTTCTTTTTTTTTTACTCCCGGCCATTTCTGGCACCTCTGAGCCTGAATTCTTGAGACTGCGGTGAGCAGAACTGTTCTGAGTTGTCTTGCTGTTTATTACTCGCCAACTTTCAGCAGCAAAAATGCTGCTTTCTTAACACAAACACATAAGCAAAGCTGTTTAAAAACTGTTTGCTCTGAGCACAGTGCAGTGTCTTAAGGGCCACACGATGTGCACACTACTGAAACTCGTTCGGAGATGTTCAGCAACGCTGCAGCCTAATTGAGGCAAGTGGTGGTGTCCCAAATAAAGAAAGGGAATCCCAGCTATTTTTTGTTTTTGTTCTTTAAGAGTTGTTCCAAATAAGCAGCTGTCCTGATTAACAAATGGCCCAATTAACCAAAATCCACTGTACATGACACAGGAGAATTTGTACATACGGTGAATGACAGGAAATGAGAAAGTGGGGGTGGTGGGGGTGTGGGTTAATGGGTGGAGTGGTGATCAGCTTTGCTGCTTGGTGAAAGTAACACACACAGAATTCTGGAGGAACTCAGCAGGCCAGGCAGCATCTGTGCGGGGAGAAAAAAAAGTACAGTTGATGTTTCAGGCTGAAACCCTTCGGCAGTTCTGGAAAAAAGAAGTTGAGGAGTAGGTTTAAAAGGTGGGGGGGGGGGGG
Source organism: Hemitrygon akajei (assembly GCF_048418815.1). Lineage (NCBI taxonomy): Eukaryota > Metazoa > Chordata > Chondrichthyes > Myliobatiformes > Dasyatidae > Hemitrygon > Hemitrygon akajei. Next base: position 42,403,677 of record NC_133150.1, on the reverse strand, counting down.
GACGGGAGAGAGAACCACCAGGTGATAGGGGAAATCTGGAGGGGAGGGTTGAAGTAAAGAGCTGGGAAGTTGATTGGTGAGAGAGGGAAAAGGGAATGGGAAATGGAGAAAGGAGGGGTGGGGTTGGGGGGGCAATACCAGAAGTTTAAGAAATCAATGTTCATGCCATCAGGTTGGAGGCTACCCAAATGGAATACAAGGTGTTCCTCCAACCTAAGTGTTGCCTCATCACGACAATGGAGGAGGCCATCGATGGACATATTGGAATGGGGAGTGGAATTAAAATGGGTGGCTACTGGGAGATCCTGCTTGTTCTGGCAGACGGAGCATAGATGCTTGGTGAAGCAGTCTCCCAATCTATGCTGGTATACACTGATATACAGGAGGCCACACTGGGAACATTGAACAGAGTAAATGACCCCAATAGATTCACAGGTGAAGTGTTGCCTCACCCAGAAGGACTGTTTAGGGCCCTGGATGCTAGGGGGGAGGTGTTAGGGGCAGGTGTGGCACTTGTTCCACTTGAAAGGATAAGTGCCGGGAGGGACGAATGGACAAGAGAGTCACATCGAGAGTGATTACTGCAGAAAGTAGGAGGAGGGAAAGGTGTGCTTGGTGGTGGGATCCCGTTGGGTGTGGCGGACATTTCGGAGAATTATATGCTGGACACGAAGGCTGGTGGGATGGTAGGTGAGGACAAGCGGAACCCTCTCCCTTGTAGAGTGGTTGGAGAACTCTGACCTTGGTGAAAGTAATTGTTTTTGAGTCTGGTTGTCCTGGTGTGGATGCTGCATAGTCCTCCCAATCAGGCAACGTTGTGAGTGGGAAATAAGGACCCTTAATAATGAGGGGTTGTTCCCTGGACGATTCTTTTGCGCTCCAAAGTAATTAAGTTAACAATTTTGGACACTGTTGTTTTTGGATGACCCTTGTTTGATGAGTGCAATTAGAAGAGTTTGTTTTAAATAGGGCTTGGGAAAAGTGCCAGGCCTTTGGAGGAGCTGAGGGTTAAAATACCTCATTTGCAGTGATCCTATTAATTGATCCTCTTTATCCAAGCATGTGAAATTCAATGGGGATTGAGGTTTCTAATTCGGTGGTGGACAGATCATAAACACAAGAGTTTCTGAAGGTGCTGGAAACCTAGAGGATTGCACACAGCAATACACACAAATTGCTGGAGGAACTCAGCAGGCCATCTAGAAGAAAAGAGTACAGCCCACATTTCGGGCTGTGACCCTAAGGATCCTGTTGACCCTTCCATAGATACTGCCTGACCTGCTGCGTTCCTCCAGCATATTGCGTGTGTTGACTAGAAGTTTGTACTTGACAAGGTTTAATTGTGAAACTCTGGCTGTGTTGGCAGCAGATTTTGGGCTTGTGAGGTCCTGGGGTTTTGCAAAGTTTAGTGGCTGTGTGTTGGCAGTGAGAGAAAGACCCTAACCCCCCCCCGCCTCTGAAAGGCATGGAGACACAGGAGTAACAAGTGAACTGGTAGGATTCAGTGGCTCAAGCAGCATCTGTTGAAGAAAGGAATCGTTGATGTTTCGGTTTGAAAACCTACATTGGGATTCTTTCCTTCCACAGATGCTGCCTGAACAACTTGAGTTCCTCTGAAGGGTGTCTTCACTCTAACCTGCAGTACCAGTTGTAACAATAGGTGGCACTCTTCTAAGCCCTTACAGTGACAAAGGGCCACCAGATTTTGGGACCCAGAGGATCTCAACCTGGGGTCCACAGACCCCTCAGTTAATGGTAGGGGTCCATGGCATTAAAAAAAAAATTTGGGAACCCCTGCCTTAACCCATCAGGTCCAGGATAGAAAAATAAAAAGGGGAACAAAATGGAGTTGATACCAAAAGAGGGGAAAAGAAATTGGATTCTTTACAATGGTAATTGTTTTTTTTTAAAAAAATCTATAATATGGGCAATTAGTATCCGAAATTTAACTAATTTATGAGGAAAGTTTGAGTGAACTAGGGCTATTCTCGTTGGAATGAAGGAGAATGAGAGGTGACTTGATAGAGGTGTTTGTGATAAAGAGGCATAAATAGAGTGGTCAGAGAATTTTTTCCAGGGTGGAAATATCTAACTTCAAGGTCACTGGAGGAATGCTGTGGGGGGGGGGGGGGGGTGAGAGAATGACTGAGTCAGGTTTTTTTATATCACACCCCCCCCCCCCCCCCCCCCGGGGTGGCGGTAGAGGCAGATATGTTAGGGACATTTAAGAGATTCTTAAATGGGCACATGAATCAAAGAAAAATTGAGGGCTGTGTGGGAGGAAAGGGTTATAGTGATCACAGAGTTGGTTAAGTGGTTGACACTACATCGTTGAGTTAAGGGCCTGTACTCGGTTCTAACTCGGTTTTAGTATAAATGAATTGTAATGCAGAAAATTGCTTGTACTTTCTGAAGTACACTGGTTGCTAAGCAACACACTTGGGTAGACTAAAGAGCCAACACTCATCAGTGGATTTGTATAATTATGAGAGGCAGATAAAGGGTAGACAGAATCTGTTTTCTCCCCCCCCCCCCCCCCCCAGGTAGAACACTAAAAGGCATAGCTTTTATATTGAAAAAGAAAATTAGATTTATAAGGTTTTCTTAATATACGGGTTAGATTTGTCTTGGTAAACGGTAGATACAACTTAGTAGGCTTAAAGGCTTGTACTGTGCTTCATGTTGTATGTTCTGTTTCATTTTTTTTTAAGTACCAGAGAACTCAAATGTACTCTGAAGCAGCAACTACAGGATTAAAGAGCCAAATCTATTTGCCGCTGTGAAAGAAAGAGGGTTTGGGTTGTTGCAACTGGATTATTGTTCCTCTATACCATAATCTTCACTCTTGTTGGTTGATCATTTGCTGCTGTCTGATAATTTATCACAGCGTTTGGGAAAGGCTGTGGGCTTGCAAGTATTTTTTTTATATAGCAATGCCATTGATTATTTAAATTCTAAGAAATGTCCTGGTTATTGCAAAAACAAAGGAGCTGGTTGTGGAACACAGGAAGAATGGAAACAGGCTGTTGACATCAACCCCTGTTGACATCAATGGATCCGGGGTTGAGAGGTGAACAGCTTTAAGTTCCTTGGCATACACATCACCGAGGATTTCACGTGGCCTGTACATACCATGTGTGGTGAAAAAAGCACAACAGCGTTTCTTTCACCTCAGACGGTTGAAGATGTTTGGTATGGGCCCCCAAATCCTAAGGACTTTCTACAGGGGCACAATTGAGAGCATCTTGACTGGCTGCATCACTGCCTGGTAAACTTCCCTCAATCGCAGGACTCTGTGGACAGCCCAGCACATCTGTAGATGTGAACTTTCCACTCACTATTCGGGCCATTTACAGAGACAGGTGCTTAAAAAGGGCTGGAAGGATCCTTGGGGACCCAAGTCACCCCAACCACAAACTATTCCAGCTGCTACCATCTGGGAAACGGAACCGCAGCATTAAAGCCAGGACCAACAGCCTCCAGGACAGCTTCTTCCACCAGGCCATCAGACTGATTAATTCATGCTGATACAACTGCATCTCTATGTTATATTGACTATCCTGTTGTACATACATGTAGACAGAGACATAACATAAAGGTTTTTACATATACATATATAGGATGTAAGTAATAAAGTCATTCGATTTGATAACTGTCTAAGAATGTCCCTCAGGACTTTCATCTTAACCGGCCTATTGGCCGCTTGGTGGCATAATACTCCTCCTTTGCCAGTAAAGTTCTTGTATCATGTTTTGAGAGAAGCCTTCTGTGTAAATGCAAGAAATTTGACCTTGAGCATCTGGTCTATGGAAAAACACACAAAATGTTGGAGGAACTCAGCAGGTTAGGTAGCATTTAATGGAGGGAAATAAACAGAAGATGTATCAGGCCGGCCTGCTTCATCAGGACTGAAAGGTCGACCGATAGTTTTCCTCAACAGATGCTGCCTGACCTGCTGAATTCCCAAGGCTTTCCTCTGTGTTGCTCAAGATTCCCAGCATCTGCAGAAACCCTTTTTTGTGTCTCTGTGGTCTATTGAGAGGATTGGCTACTGTTGCCATGGCAACACTTGCAGTTGTTAGTATCCCCAGAAGGTGGTGCCATTGCAAGGAGTTGTTCCATACCTTCCTGGCTTGGTAGCAGAATGTTTCCTCCAATTGACTATTGCTTTATTTCTTACATCCTTCACACACACAGGGAGTAAAAATCTTTGCATTATGTCTCTATCTGAATGTGCAAATAGAAATTTGTAATCATACATACAGTAAGATGTACAACAGAACAGTCAGTATAGCTTAGAAATACAATTGTGTCAGTGTAAATTAATCACTCTGATGGCCTGGTGGAAGAAGCTGTCCCAGAGCCTGTTGGTCCTGGCTTTAATGCTACAATACAGTTTCCCAGATGGTAGAAGCTAGAACAGTTTGTGGTTGGGGTGACTCGGGTCCCCAGTGATGCTTTGGGCCCTTTTTACGCACCTGTTGCTGTAAATGTCCTGAATAGTGGGAAGTTCACATCTACAGATGTGCTGGGCTGTCCTCATCACTCTCTGCAGAGTCCTGCGATTGAGGGAAGTACAGTTCCCATACCAGGCGGTGGTGCAGCCAGTCAGGATGCTCTCAACTGTGTCCCTGTGGAAAGTCCTGGGGACTTGGGGACTCATGCCAAACTTTTTCAACCATCTGAGGTGAAAGGTGCTGTTGTGCTTTTATACCACAAAGCTGGTATGTACAGATTAAGAGAGGTCCTCGGTAATGTGTATGTTGAGGAACCTAAAGCTGTTCATCCTCTCAACCCCAGACCCATTGGCATCAATAGGGGTGAGCCTGGCTCCGTTCCTCCTGTAGTCCACAACCAGCTCCTTTGTTTTTGTGACATTGAGGGAGAGGTTGTTTTCTTGTCACCACTGTGTCAGGGTGATGACTTCTTCTGTGTAGGGTGCCTCGTTATTATTTGGGATAAGGCCAATCATCTGCAAATTTAATTAGCAGATTGGAGCTACTAGCAGATGGTGCTGTATCTAGGTTTCTCTGTTAAACAAATACTCCCAGCCCAACCACCTGGCTGGTGCTGTTTGGACTGTGTTCTCTTAGTTATTGGGCAGCAAGTGATACAAGTCTTTTTAAAAAAAAAAAAAAAAAAACTAAAATGCTGCATGGAGTTGTACTACAGAACCCCCACCCCCAACCAATGGCCACCAGGGCCTTACGGAACTGACGTGAGAGCAGATTAGGGAAAGTTGTGTAGCTCCCTGGGTCGCCTCAGGCTCGCTCAGCTCGCCTCCGTCTAGGGGGAGCAGCCTTCGGCCCCGCCAGACTGGATAATCAGGTTGTGTGGATGCTGTGTGATGTCCCCAACCCCGCCAATTAACACAGTACACCATGTGCGATTAAATGATTACACTTTATAGAGCTTACTAGAACTAAGTGATTAATAACGATACAGTATATATGAAGGAAAAGAAAATAAAGAAAAGGCGCCAACTTATCAGAGTTCAGTCAGTTTAGTGCACATCGTTGGAGCTCAACCACTGAACCGTTCGATCCCTCAGACCTCCTCGACTCACAGCTCAGGACCGCCCGAAGTGATCAACCAAGCGGTGCAGCACACGTCCACCTTCTTCAGCATCTTCTTCCCGACCTCTCTAATCAGTTGCCCGAATGATGGCGGGGGGCCCTTTCTATAAGCCTACCGGATAGTCCACGCCACCTTGTCCTCCTCCAGAGAGCCACGGAGTACCCGACTCATCCTCGCTCTAGCCACGTTGGGCGCCTTCACTACCCCACGGCGCCGCAACCCCGTAAGCATTCCCTCCGTCCGAAATATGTACTCGTAGAGTTGTTCCAGGTGTTGAAACTCTGCTAAAAGCAGCCAGGGATCCCCTGACAACCCAAGCGCTCCCTTCAAAACTTCTGTACACTCCTCCACTGAAGCCCCAGGCTTTTCAGCTTTCAGCTCCCAGACTGCTTTGGCCGCCGCTGGCCCACCTGAAATGCCCCTCTTTCACACAGTTAAAGCACACGCTCCCCGCCACCCCTCCTCTCCCAGGACGGCCCTCACTCCCAGCCCACTGCACGGGCTGCCCCCAGGAGTGGGCACTTTCCCTATCCTTCCCCTCCAGATGGGGGTTCCTACTCCCCTGGGGTTTCTCGGTCCTCCTCCCGGCCACCACTTCCTGTAGCGCTGAGGATCGCTCCTGGTGGCCCGACTACTGCTGCCGAACTCCCAGATTTGGATTTACTCTGGGGGAAAAGCTGCTCTGGAACAACTGATCACTCTGGATTTTTTCCAGCTGTCCGCGGAGATGTTCCTCCTCCCCACAGCCATAGCTCCTCCTTTGTCAACATCCAACAGAGTCTTTCAACCTTTTCTTCAATTGCTTGTTTGAGTCTCTCTGTATAGAACTTTGTCAGTTGGTACAGTCGATATTCACCCCCCTGGTGCCAGGAGGTAGAGATTGTAAACTCTGGCTCTCTGTCCGTTCTGTATCTGACTGACGATTGTTGACTGTCATCGTCTTTTTACGCTTTGATCCCGGTTCAGGACAGCTCCTCCTGCTGGTGATAGCCAAACTTTCTCCTGACTGAATGAATGGAGACTCTGAGTCAGAAGGGTTCTCTCCATTTGGTGCTCTCAGTCCTCGGGCTGGTTCACTTGCTGCTGTTCCCTCATTCTCAGTTGTTGGGCAAGTGTTACAGTTGTAAAAGCAATAGGGTTGTAGCAGTGGGTGACTTCAACTTTCCTGTTATGGACTGTGTCCTTCATTATGCAAAAGGTTCAAATGGGACACAATTTGTTGCAAGGATATTAGATCAATGTTGAGATGATCCAACAAGAGGGGTCATACTGGACCTGGTGTTACGTAGTAAGACTGGCCAGGTGACACAACATTTCAGTCGGTGAACGACTGGGGACAAGGAATTGCCACTCCTTGGGTTTTAAGGTAGCTATAGATAGTAGGGATAAGCATGAACCTTGCAGGAGAATTTTAAATTGGAGTGGGGCAAATTACAAGAGTATTGGGCATGATTTAGGGAGAATAAATTGGGAACGGCTATATTTAAGCCAGTCCACATCTGACATGTGGAGTGTAATTAAAGGGCAACTGCTCAGAGTACAGGACATGTATGTTCCAGTAAGAAGGAAGGATAATACTGGCAAGGTAAGAGAACCTTGGACGTTGAGAGCTTATGAATTTAATCAAGATAAGGGAAAAGTGTGTAAGGTTTAGGGAGCTAAACTCAAACAGAACCCTTAAGGATGATAAAGAGACCAGAAAGTGCTTCATAAGCGAGTTGGGTAAGCCAAGAAGATTGATGGCAAGTAGGATTAAAGAGAGTTCCGAGGCATTTTATTGCAGGTACATCGTGCATAGGGAGTGGGTAGAACTGCTAGAGGATAATGAAGGAAACCTGCTTGGAGGCAGAGGTTATGGGTGAGGTCCTGAATGGGTACTTTGCATCAGTATTTACCAATGAAAAGGACCTGGAGGATGGGGAGATCTGTGTCGAATGTACTAATTTGCTATGACATTTCACAATAAAGAAATGGGTAGTGTGGGATCTCTTGGAGTGGCTAAGTCCTCCGGCACTGATGGGATAGACTTCAGGCTAATGAAGAGTCCATAGATGAGATTGCTGGGGCCTTGACCAATATTTTCTTGTCCCCGCCAGCCACAGACAAGGTTGTGGACGACTGGTGAGTGAAGTGAAGGGAACCAGGGAAAATCCTGGAAACTATAGAACAATGAATCTCATGTCAGTGCTAGGGATGTTACTGTAAAGCAGGGGTGTCAAACTCATTTTAGGTCACGGGCCGGATTGAGCAAAATGCAGCTTCATGCGGGCCGGATCAGTCGGACGCGTGCGAACGCAGCTTTCGTTGCCTCCATTTTTTCAGCCTGCTCTCATGTGTCTCAGTCTCTGCTATAACTACAAAGTGTTTCACTTTACAAATTCCGTTTCTTATGAAGAAGACTGCCGAGCAAGACTGCCGAATAAACACTAAAAACCCTGAAAACCTGGTACCTGAATAAACTCAGCATTAGCCATATCATACGCCATAGGCGCTTCGATTACTGGGGCCAGCTTTAATAGTAATTAGATATTATCTCGCAGGCCAAAGATAATTCCACCGCGGGCCGGATTTGGCCCGCGGGCCTTGAGTTTGACATATATGCTGTAAAGGATTCTTAGGGATAGTGTTTGAGTATTTGGAAAATCATGGATTGTTCAGTCAATCTACCATTGTGCAGGACAAGTCATGACTTGCCAACTTGAGTTTTTCAAGAATGTGAGGAAGGGATTGAAGGTAGAAATGTAGGTGTTATCTACAACGATTTTAGTAAGGTCTTTGATGTTTTGGAATGCTCATCTAGAAGATTAACAATGTATGGGATCCATGGTGAATTGACTGCTTGGATCCAGAATTGGCTTGCTCATAGAAGAGAAGATGGAGGTTGAAGGGAGTTATTCTAGCTGGAGGTCTACGATTAGTGGTGTTCCGCAAGGATTTGTACTGGGAACTCTGCTGCTTGTAATATGCAAGTTTGCAGATGATACAAAGCTATGTGGTGGTGTGGATGGTGTAGAAGACTGGCAAATAATACATGGTCTATGGATCATGTGCAGATATGAGTGGAAAAATGGTAGATGGAATTTAATCCAGCCAGATGTGAAGTGTTGCACCTTGGTAGATCAAATGTAAAGGGGCAGCACACTGTTGATGTTGACCATCAATAGTGACGATGAGTAGAGGGATCTTGGAGTCAAGTTCACAGCTCCCTGAAAGTGATAGGGTGGTAAAGAAGGCATTTGACATACTTGCTTTTATTAGTTGAGGAACTGAGTTTGAGTCAGGGTGTTCTGGTAGCTAGAGTTTTATAGAGTCTTGCATCCATTTCAGCTCACCACATTACTTTGGAGAGGAAGCAGACAAGGATTCTGCCTGGATGAGAGGGAATGAGGAGCGGCTGGACGAACCTGGTTTGTTTTCTCTGGAATAGCTGAGGGAAGATCTCATAAAGCCGGGGTTCCCAACGTGGGATCCACAGACCCCTTGATTAATGGTAGGGGTCCATGGCATAGAAAAAGGTTGAGAACCCCTGTCATAGAGATTGAGAAGCATAGAAAAAGTAGATGGGCAGTATCTTAATCTCAGGCTCAAAATGTTTAATGCTTGAGGCATTTAAGGTGAGAGAGGGTAAATTCAAAGGAGATTCTTACATGAAAGTGCTGGTTGCTTGGTATGGTGGCTGATTCAAATATGAGAAGGGTATTCAATATGCAATATGGACATTATGTAGAGAGAAGTGATTAATTTAGTTGGTCATTTGATTACTTATTTAATTTGTTCGACACAACATTGTGGGCAGAACTGTCCCTGTGATGTACTGTTGTATGTTCTATCGAATAATTACTTCAGCTCTTCCTCTGACGACTGCATTGGTGCTGCTTCATGCACCCATGATGAACTTGTCAATTTCATCAACTTTGCCTCCATCTTTCACCATGCACTTACCATAGAACATCACAACACAGAAACAGGCCTTCTGACCCTTCTTGGCTGTGCCGAACTATTTTTCTGCCTAGTCCCACTGACCTGCACCTGGACCATATCCCTCCATACCCCTCTCATCCACGTACCTGTCCAAGTTATTCTTAAATGTTAAAAAGTGAGCCCGCATTTACCACTTCATCTGGCAGCTCATTCCACACTCCCACCACATTCTGTGTGAAGAAGCCCCCCCCCCAATGTTCCCTTTAAACTTTTTTCCCCTTAACCCATGTCCTCTGGTTTTTTTTCTCCCCTTGCCTCAGTGGAAAAAGCCTGCTTGTATTCACCTTATCTATACCCATCATAATTTTATATACCTCTCAAAATTCACTTGGTCCATTTCTGACACCTCCCTCCCATTTCTTTATCTTTCTTCTCCATCTCTGGGGACGAACTGTCAACTGACATTTTATAAGCCTACCGATTCCTACGGCCATCTTGACTAAACCTCTTCCCACCTCGAAGCCTGTTAAAAACGCTATTCCATTTTCTCAGTTCCTTTGTCTCCATTGCATCTGTTCCCAGGGTGAGGCTTTCCTTGCAAGGATAACAGAGAAAGAGGTTTTCCTTCCTCCACCATTGCTGCTGCCCTCACCCGCATCTCCTCCATCTCCCAGACATCTGCCCTCACTCCGCATCTTTGTGCCGCCTTAACGGGGAAAGAGTTCTTCTTGAACTTGCCTGCCACTCCATGAGCCTCCACATCCAACACCTCATTCTCTGCAACTTCGACCATTTCCGACGGGATCTCACGATGAAACGTACCATCACTCTCCGCTTTCTGCCGGCATTGCTCCCTCTGTTATTCCCTAATCTCCCTCCTGGCACATATCCCTGCAAGTGAGAGAAATGCTACAGCGGCCCATTCACCTCCTCAATTACCTACGTTCAGGGGCCCCTAACAGTCCTTCCAGATGAGGCAACACTTCACCTGCGAGCCTGTTGAGGTTGTCAATTGTATCTGGTGCTCCTGATGCAGCCTCCTCAACATTGGTGAGACACAATGTAAATTGGGAAACTGTTTTGTCAATCACCCCTGCTCCATTCCAGCAAAAGCAAAATTTCCTGGTGGCCAACCATTTTTTGTTCCTGTCTCCAGCCCCGTTCCGACACACCGGTTCACAGCCTCCTCTGGGTGGAAGAGCAGCACCTCAAATTCCATCTGCGTAGCCTCCAACCTGATACAATGAGCATTGATTTCTTCTGTTTTGTTTTTCAATTTCCCCTTCCCTCTGCTTCCATTCCCCAGTCTGGTCTCTTGCTTCTCCTCTCCTGCCTGTCACCTCCCCCTGGTGCCCCTCCTTCCCTTTCTCCTATGGTTCACTCTCCTTTCCTATCAGGTTACTTCTTCTCCAGCTCTTTATCTTTCCAACTCCTCTGGCTTCACCTATCACCTTCTAGCTTGTCCTCCTTCCCCTCTCTTTTTCTCCCCCCTCCCGGCTTTTTATTCTGGCATCTTCCCCCTTTCCACTCCTGGGGGGGGGGGGTGGGGGGGAATGTTTTTGGCCCGAACGTCGACTGTTTATTCATTTCCATGGATACTGCCTGAGCTGCTGAGTTCCACCATCACTTCGTGTGTGTTGCTCTTCACAATGATGAGACCTCTAGCCTCCCTTCCTTTCTGTCTTAACACAGTCTGTCACTTCTTCAAGGGTTCTCATTGTGAGAGATCCCCTGACGTAAATGAGCAGGAATCGAATGCAAGTTGTGACTTGAACTGGCTCGACCTTTTACAAAATGTACCATTAGAGTTACGGCTTTGCAAGTGTAATGAACAATGAATAAAGTTCAAAGATCAAATTAATTTGATTACCTAAGCACGTACATGTCACCATATACTACCTTGAAATTCATTTTCTTGCAGGCATCACAGTAGAACAAAAAAATTACTGTAGAATTAATGGGAGAACTGCACACAAAGACTGACAAACGACGAATGTGTAAAAGAAGACAAACTGCAAATACAAATAAAAATGATAATAAATAATACTGATGATATTTATCAGTCCTGATGAAGGGTCTTGGCCTGAACTGTTGACTTTTTAATTCCCTGCTGACCTGCAGCATTTTGTGTGTTACTCTGGATTTACAGCATTTGCAGATTTCCTTGTGTTAATAATATTGAGAACATGAGTTGTAGAGTCCTTGTAAGTGAGTCTATAGGTTGTGGAATCAGTTCAGTGTTGAGGTGAGTGATGCTACTCTCACAGGTTTAGGAGCCTGATGGTTGAAGAGTAATAATTGTTCCTGAACCTCTTGGCGTGGAACCTGAAGCTCCTGTACCTCTGGCTGGAAGGGTAATAACTACCAACTTCAAACCCCAAATTTGAAATTTGTTTACTTCTTTAAAATACAGTACAGTGCAAAAGTCTTAGTAACAGGTATGTAGCTAGGGGGCATAGTACTGTAGCCACAAAAGAAACGTGATATACAGTTGCAAGAAAAAGTTTGAAACCTTTGCAGTTACCTGGTTTTCTGCATTAATTACTCGGATCACATTTTATGAGTAATTAATGAAGAAAACCAGGCAATTGCAAAGGGCTCACAAACTTTTCCTTGCAACTGTATGTGAGTGATCATGATCCTGATTCTGATATGGGTCTCTATATAGATATGGGACTGAGTGGGAAGGGGGCAGGGAGAGGGGAATCATGGTTGGGAAAAGGGGAAGGGAGAGGGGAGGGAGTGGGAAGCACCAGAGAGACATTCTGTAATAATCAATTGTTTAGAATCAACTGACTTTGCTGGTTGACTCAGGGTTGGGTGCAACTGTGCCAGCCCCCTGCCCTGGTACTCCTTCTCTGCCATCTGTCCCACCCTCACCATTCTCAGCATCCTCTGCTCCAACCAGATTTACAAACTCGCTCTTCTCCGCATTGACAAATACAGGACTGTGCCAAAACCTTTAACAGCCTCGATACAGTATGTGCCTAAGACTTCTGCACAGTACTGTAAAATGAGATTGAGGAACACAAGTTTTATTGTCGGCTTTTGATCGTGACGGTGCAAGCTCGAAGGGCCGAATGGCCTACTCCTGCACCTATTTTCTATGTGAAACTTGGCCATCTCTTACTATAAGCTTCTTGATGACCGTGCAAAGGTGCTGCTTGTTGTGAGTGCAGAGCATTATAGATTGTAACAGTTTTCCTATGTGATTGATGCAGAAAAAACTGAAGCCTGATTACTTGAAGAATCTGCCAGATGTATTGAAGCAGTTCTCTGGTTTCCTGGGGGAAAGGCCATGGTTTGCAGGTGACAAGGTAAGTTTCTCTTCAGGCTGATGTTGCATTAACCATGGTGGGATGTGTTCTCACTGTTTTCCTAGAGTTATAGAGCTTAGAAAGAGGCCATTCAGCCCGTCATGTTTATTTTGACCATTTTGGCCTCTTGCAGTAATCCTGCTCGCCTTCAATAGAACTCTGCCATTGATAGCTTGCCTGTTCCCGGGGCCTGTCTAAAAAGCCTTGAAATCATGGCAATTGTATTAGATTTCTCCGGCAGCTCGGAGGGTGTGTTCCAGGTATTTCTGCCACTACCTGTAAGGCAGACAACCCCAACACGCGGACCGCGAGAGCCAAATCTCTGGACAGTGCCGACCCATTGGCACTTGCGTGAACGCACCTGTCATAACATGTAAATAAAGCGCATGCTGCTCTTAATTTATTTTAACCTCATCCCACACCGTACACTTGACCTACGCCCCCGTAGAGCGCGCGACCTACTGCGTGCTCTCTGTGGTCCTCGACTCGACAGCGGCACGCACCACCGCTACCCTCCTGTCATCTAAGAAGCGAATCTGTCATCTAAGCGAATTGTTAGCAGCAGTAAGTCACGGACCCTAAACCAAGAACAACATGGCCTGCGCGAAAAAGCGCGAAGCCGACCAGGAAAGCCGTCAGTTCAAATCTGACTGGACTGATCAGTTTTGTTTTATTTTACCGAACGATGCCAGTGCTAAACCGGCATGCTTAATATGCAGTGTAAGGAGTCTCTATGTTCTCCCTGTGGCTGCAGAGGTTTCCTCTGGGTGCTCTGGTTTCCTCCCACATTACAGAGACATGCCCTTTGCTTGGTGAATTGGTCATTGTAAGTTGTCCCATGATTAGGCTAGTGTTAAATTGGGGGAAGTGCTGGGCAGCGTGACTCAAAGGGTTGGAGCTGCCTATTCTATACTGGATCTCTAAATAAACTAAATATCAACTATCATGTATTTAAAATAAAAGAAAATATTTTTAGGGAGTTTTGTTTTTCAGCATGGTAACAGGCCCTTCCATCCCATGAGGCCATGCTGCCTAGTTACTCATGACCAATTAACCTACCAACCTGTACATCTGAGACCTGTGAGAGGAAACTGGAGCACCTGGAGGAAATGCAAGCAGTCATGGGGAGAACGTCCTTACAGGCACAGCAGTAATTGGCAGTTAGTGTAATGCTACAATAGCACCAGCTGCCAGGGTTTAATTTCCGCCACCCAGATCCCCTGTAAAATTTCTGCCTCCAAGTCTATGCTCTCAGTTTCTGCTACTTCTACCATGGAGGCAAAATGTCTGTCTTTATCTTGTATATCTTCGTCCAGGCTTTCTGCAGTGGCTAACCTAGGGCATAGCAAAGTTGTAGAAGCTTGGATTCTGCATTGAAGTAAAATTCATTAGTTTTAAGGCACAGAAACAGGCCATTTGGCCCATCTTGACCGTGCTCCTCATTATGGTTATTTACATTAAACCCATTTATTTAGAGATACAGCGTGGAATGGGCTCTTCCAGCCCAATGAGCAGCTCCACCCAACTACCTATCTCAGCAACACACACAAAATGCTGGTAGAACACAGCAGGCCAGGCAGCATCTATAGGGAGAAGCGCTGTCGATGCTTCGGGCCGAGACCCTTTGTCAGGACGAAGGGTCTCGGCCCGAAATGTCGACATGCTTCTCCTTATAGATGCTGCCTAGTCTGCTGTGTTCTACCAGCATTTTGTGTGTGTTGTTGTTTGAATTTCCAGCATCTGTAGATTTCCTCGTGTTTAACCTATCTCAGCAAGTGGCCAAAGTGCTACACCTGCCCATTCCCTCCATTCCGGGCCCTTCCAGGTGAGGCAACATTTCACCTGCGGATCTGCAGCGGCAGTTTGTTGTGTGTCCGCTGTTCCCAGTGCGGCCTGTACATTGGTAGACACAATGTAAACTGGGGGACTGCTTCATTAAGCGCTTCCACTCCATCTGCCAAAAGCGGAACTTGCTTAGTTGCTTTCCCGTTCTTGTTCTGACATGTTGGTCCATGGCCTCCTCTTGTGCCACGATGAGACCACCCTCATGGTGGAGGAGCAACATCTGTCTCCATCCAGGTGGCCTCCTACCTGATGGCATGAATATCTATTTCTACTTCCAGTTTAAAAAAAAATACTGTTCCCTTCCCTTCCCCTCTTCTATTTCCCCACTCTGGCCTCTTGCCTTTTTTTCACTTGCCTATCACCTCCCCCCAGGACCCTTTTCTCCTATGGTCCACTCTTCCATCAATACCTCATACCCTCCTCTCCAGCCATTTACACTTCCTATCCACCCCGGCTTCACTTACCACCTTCTAGCTATCCTCCTCACACCCGCCAACCCTCTCAACTTTTTATTCTGGTGTCTTCCCTCTTCCTTTCCAGTCCTGATGAAGGATCTCTGGCTGAAACATTGGCTGTTTATTCATTTCCATAGATACTGCCCGTCCTGAGTTCATCCAACTCTGTGTTGCTTTATATTTAACCCTAGCATAATTAATAGCAAGACAATTTACAATAACCAGTTATCTTACTAACCAGAGGATCTTTGGACTGTGGAAGGAAACCAGAGCACCCGGTGGAAACCCACATGCTCATGGGAAGGCCGTACAAACTTCTTACAGAGGATGCCGGAATTGAACTCTGAACTCTGACCCCAGCTGTAATAGCATTGTGCTAACCACTACACCTTCTAATCCAAAGCTATTCAAGAATTTGTCTAGATACTGCTTAAATTTGGTGGAGTTATCTGCCTCCTGGGTGCAGGACATTCAAAATTCCAACCATCCTCTGTGTGAAAGAATTCCTCCTTAGATAGCCTAAAATATTCCTATCTTGTACCTTAATTTTATATCTTGTCCTGGAGATAAAAGATTTTTCAGACCTATTCACCTCATGATTTTATTTACCTTTTTAATCAGAGTACTCCTAGGCCACCTCTGCTTCAAGGAAAAAGAAAATACGATTCCATCTTCTATTTGTGACTGAAATACTTCAACCCAGGCGATGTCCAGATGGATCTCCTCTGAACTCTCTCCAGCCCAACACCTCTTTCTGACACTATTGTGGCCAGAACTGCACACTATACTCCAAGTATAATACAAGTTGTTGCCTGACCTCTTGACTATTGCTAGCATTTAATATTTTTGGACTTTGTAAGGCCTTACAAGGTTATGTGACCAATATTTTGTGATCATATGTTGGTGTCGAGCCACTATTGAAGAAACAAACTTCAGTCTGTATGCACTGCCTGTCTCTTCGATCAAACAATGTGCAAATCATTTTAGTTTTTGCTTTCTGTTATCAGATCACTTTTGTGGATTTTCTGATGTACGACCTCCTTGATGAACATCGTGAATTTGAACCCAAGTGCTTGGATGACTATAAGAACTTGAAGGAATTTATTTCCCGCTTTGAGGTAAGAACTGTGCGTTAAGGCAAAATATATATATATTTTTTAAAACTCTTCCTTGTGTGCAGTGAAAGTTCAGTCAATCAAAAGCACCAGCACAGACACAATGAGCAGAAGGGCCTATTGCTGAGCTGTAACCTGCTTTAATTATTTTCAACAGCTCTTGTATAAACACACAAATGTTTTCCACAACTTTTTTATTTGTTAGGCATTCACTGAAAATTAGTTTAATTTTTTTTTACCTTACTCCAGCTTACATTAGAATTGGGGGTTGTGGAACTGTTGAGCTGATAATCATGAAGACCTTCCAAACAGAATTCCTGGTCATACATGTGCGACCATGGAAGTGCAGGGTGGGAGTGAGATGTGAACGAGTATTAAACACAGTCATAACAACTCTGGAGGTGATTCTTTCATAGATGAAAACCAGTGCAGAGACCATCTTTGACTGAGCAATCATGGAGAGGGTTATTAGTTACTTTCAAGATTCGTGTACATTCCAAAATGCACAAAATCCTTCGTGGTGTGATATTAAAAGAAGCTAATGAATGAAAGGAAGACTTGGGGGCAGCTTTACAGCGCCAGTGTCCCGGGTTCAATTTCTGCTGTGGTCTGCAAGTAGTTTGTACATTCTCCCCATGACTGTGTGGGTTTCCTCTGGGTGTTCTGGTTTCCTCCCACAGTCCAAAGACATGCAGAGTAGTAGGTTAATTGTTAACAAGGGTGTAACTAGGCAGCACAGGTTCATTAGGCCAGAAGAGCCCGCTGCTACCATGTTCTATCTCTTAAATAGAATAAATAACATAAAAGTTGTCTGCCCAGTAGTGGGGTGTGCATCAGGAAGATTCAGATTCAGACATTTTGACTACATTCAGAAATAGTTCTGGTTTTCAAAGAATGCAGACATTTTGAAACAGTGATTTTAATCTGGGCCAATTCTTCATTTTTAAAACACTATTCCATCAATCATATTTATCCTTTGAATGATATTTTTGTATTCACTGGGGAGGAGGCAGAAGTATTAATATGAGCCAAAGGTAGGGGAGTCACATAGCAGTTAACGCCCTCTTCCTGTTTTCAATTGCTTTTTAATTTTATTTTTGGTTTAGCTGTACGTTTTAATCTTGTATTTCCTATTTTGTAGTCATAGCATTTGTATTAAATTCTTCCCAAATGATATTTTTTGCAGGGTTTGGAGAAAGTTGCAGCCTACATGAAATCTGACCGCTATATGAAAGGCCCATTCAATAACAAGATGGCCTTGTGGGGCAACAAGTAGAGAAAGGTCTTGAACTTTCTACCAGATCCTTAAAATGTACATGAGTTTTTCAGCTCCAATAAAGAATGAAATGAGATGGTAAAATTTGGGATTATTTGTCTCTGTTCCTTTTTCTAATCTGCACAAAATTATCTCTGACCAGTGCGCTGCAGGTACCAGTACTGTTGTCTTAAGAGACGTAGTGGGATGAAATTAAGAGCAAGTCTGTACCACTTGGATGCTGTTGGGTGTAACCAGGGCAATTTCTCTACCCTTTGAGTTAAGTAGTGGAAGTACAAACTATGCGGGGTGAGGTAAGGGGGGTAGCATGGTAGCATCGCGGTTAGTGCGTTGGTTACAGTGCCAGCCAGCGATCAGAGGTTGGGGTTCAATTCCTACCACTGCCTGTAATGAGTTTGTACGTTCTCCCTGTGACTGCCTGGGTTTCCTCCGGTTGCTCCAGCTTCCTCCCACAGTCCAAAGACGTGAATTGTGAGAATGTTATGCTGGGTCTGGAAGCGTGGCAACACTTGCAAGCTGCCCACCACAATCACTCTTAAGTTTCAATACACAGTGAGAAATAAAGCTAATCTCTCTTTCTTTCTTTTTCAATATTTTTATTAATTTCTTATATAAAAGAATACAGAGTACAATAAGATATATAATGTAGATTGATTACAATATATTGAAATCACAGATGAAGTGTAATTACCCCATATCCATATAAATTAAATTTGAACATAAACTTGAAAAGAAATAACTTTATTATACAAAAAATCTAAACCCACTACTGGGGGGGGGGCAGGAAACAACTGTTTGGTTTTTTTTAAAAAAAGGAATAATCTTTTTTTAAAAATATATCTTTTTTATATATATCAAGGCAGCATTTGATTAAGTGGGACATCAAGAACCTCCAGTAAAACAAAATGTGGTTGTTAGAGGCCTGAAGAGTTCCTCAAAGCACAGTCCTCAGCCAGCCATCTTTCTCTGCCAGTACACATCAGAGGTTTTGTTGATACTCCATTGTATTTCTTTGTGCTCAGACCCCAACTCTAATGAGCACAGTAGCCTACCTTTAAAAGAACCCTCTTGGAAATCCAAGTCTTTACCCTGAGGAAGTTTGAGGGGAAGCAGAACAGGATTTTCTCCCATTTCATCCCCACCAAGCACACCCTGACTTTAAGCAACAAGCTTTCTTCTGTCAGGACGAAGGGTCTCAACCCGGAACGTTGACTGTTTCTTTCAACGGATGCTGCCCGACCTGCTGAGTTCATCCAGCTTTTTTTGTATGTCTTGATTTGACCACAACATCTGTAGTGCACTTTGTGTTAAGCCCTCCTCCACTCCCAGGCATGTGCAAATACAAAAATGCCCCCTTTCTGTAGCTTACTGCCTATTTCAACTGTGTTCACCCCCACCTTACACAAATCATGCAATGATATCTGGCATACCCTCCCACTCTGAATAAGATAAATGATTAATAAGGATATATTGCAAGAAAGGCAAGTGAAGTTAGACCAGGTTAATGAAGGTGTATACCATTTCAAAGTGGCAGGATCCAATGACACTGTCTCCAGTAATGAGATCGACAAATGCAGAAGGGGTAATTTTCCCTCTGCCCCCATCCACTTCTGCTGTGGATGGGGTTAAAACGATGAGGCAGCTGAAGATGGTTGGCGGAGGGCTGAGGAACTCTTCACACTAGTGAGACTGACCCCTAACAACCACAGCCATCTTCCTTTGACTTCAGGCAATTTGAGTATTTCCCATTGAATTTCATTCACTGAAGCTTCTTTATGCCATGCTCAATCAAGTGCTGCCTAGTGTAGCCCTGTTGTTTGGTTCCTTTGGAATATTTTATTTACCAGAAAGCACTGCTGGTGAAACTGTCAATATTTGACAGATAATTTGGCATAATTAGGATTGAAATGGGAAGTTACTGGGCATTTTTCAGTGTCTAACCAATACCGGTGTTGAAAATGTACTTGGATAGCCTAACTAACGGCAAGGTTGGTGACCAGGACTAAACTTGGTGCCCACTTTAATTCATTTAGAAGTATAATCCAGAGTGGTCTTCTGTTGTTGTAGCCCATCCACTTCAAGGTTCAATGTGTTGTGCATTCAGAGATGCTCCACTGCACACCACTGTTGTAACTCGTGGTTATTGGAGTTACTGTTGCTTTCCTGTCAGCGTGAACCAGCCTGGCCATTATCCCCTGAACTCTCTCATTACCAAGCCGTTTTTGCCCACACAACCCCTGCTCTCTTAGATGTATTTTTCTTTTACACACCATTGTCTGTTAACTCTAGAGACTGTGCATGAAAATCCCAGGAGATCAGTCTCTGATGTGCTCAAACCACCCTTTCTGGCACCAACAATCAGTGCATGGTCAGAATAACTTCGATCACATTTCTTCCCCATTCTGATGCTTGGACAAACGCAACTGAACTTCTTGACCATGTCTGCATGCTTTTATGCATTGAGTTGCTGCCCCATGATTGGCTGATTGAATATTTACATTAACAAGCATGTGTAGGTGTACTTAAAGTAGCCTCTGAGTATATAACCAAGATGAGGTCTGCCACTGTAGTGATCACTGTATCCATTACACGGACACGTGGAGTGAATCAAATTAGTTGAAGACTTTATTTCTCCAGCAGTTAGGATCTCAGGAAGAATCTGAGACTGATCACCCACTCGGCACTAATGGATCAGCACTTCAGCTTTCTGTGGCGTTGCCGTCGAGGATGGAGATGTTGATGTTCTTGAGCTGCCTTCTCTCATTTAACTGTTTAATTGTCCATAAGATACTGGAGTAGAATTAGCCCATTTGACCCATCAAGTCCACTCCACCATTTGATTATGGCTGATTGTTTCCCCTCTCACCCTATTCTCTTGCCTTCTCTCCATAATCCTTGACACCCTTGCAACAACGTGCAACCTTGCACGAACCTATCAACCTCTTGTTTAAATGACTTGACCTCTATAGTCCTCTGTGGCAATGCATTCTGCAGATCCACTACACCCTGGCTAAAGAAATGGCTTCTCGTCTCTGTTCTAATGGGATGTCCTTTTATTCCGCGGCTGTGTCCTCTGGTCCTAGACTTTCCCACTTTTGGAAACAACCTCTCCACCTCCACTTCATTTGGGCCTTTCAATATTTGATTGGTTTCAATGAGATCCTCCTTTCATGTTTTCAAAGTAAGGCGAGTCAGCTTGAATATTTGTGGGTAGAGGGGTCTGCAGCTTTTAAAGAATGTCACATCATATCTGACTGAGCTCTTGATGTCTCATTGGATTAAGTCTTCAAAAGCTGAAAGTAAATATGTCACCATATTCAACCCTGACATTCATTTTCTTGTGGGCATACTCTATTAAGCTATAGAATAATAACTATAACAGAATCCTGACCGGCTGCATCATTGCCTGGCATGGGAACTGTATTTCCCTCAATCACAAGACTCTGCAGAGAGTGGTGCAGACAGTCCAGTGCATCTGTAGATGTGAACTTCCCACTATTTAGGATGTTTACAAAGTCAGCTGTGTAAAAAGGGCCTGAAGGATCATTGGGGACCCGAGTCACCCAACCACAATCTGTTCCAGCTGCTACCATCTGGAAAATGGCACCGCAGCATAAAAGCCAGGACCAACAGGCTCTGGGACAGTTTCTTCCACCAGGCCATTAGACTGATTAATTCATGCTGACACAACTGTATTTCTATGTTATATTGACTATCCTGTTGTACATAATATTTATTATAAATTACTATAAATTGCACATTTAGAGGGAGATGTAATGTAAAGATTTTTACTCATGTATATGAAGGATTAAGTAATAAAGTCAATTCAATGAAAGACCCCCCAACTTGGGTATAGAACCAGAGGGCAGAAAAGAACAAACTGTCCAAATACAAAAAGAAGAAATAATAAAACAGCAAGAAATATCAAGAACATGAGATGACGAGTCTTTGAAAGTGATTCCATAGGTTGTGGGAACAGTTCAAAGATGGGACAAGTGAAGCTGAATGAAGTTGTTCCCTTTGGTTCATGTTCCTGGTGGTCTTCTCAATGAGCATGTTTTACTTGAGTGGCCTTTGGAAACTTATGCTGTCTTTTATCCTCCTATGTACTGAGGTTGTGAAAAACTTTATTTGCTAAACTGTTCATACAGATGAATACATTGCAACAGAGTATTGAGGCAGTAAATCGTGAGCACAAGAGATTGTGCAGATGCTGAAAATCCAGAGTAACACACAAAATGCTGGAGGAACTCAGCAGGTCAGGCAGCATCTATGAAGAAGGGTCTCCACCTGAAACATTGACTGCTTAGTCCTTCCCATAGGTGCTGCCTGATCTGCTGAGTTCCTGCAGCGTTTTGTGAGTGTTGAATTGAGGTAGAACAAAACAGAATGCAGGATAAATTGCAACAGAAACAGTGCAGCACGGGCAGACAAAAAGTGCAAGCAAACAATGAGGTAGATTGTGTAGTCAGGGGTCCATCTTTTCATAGTAGGGAACCGTTCAATTACCTTATTACAGCCTCCTTTAGGCTGGTGGCATATGCTTTCATGCTTTTACATCTTCCGCCCGATGTGAATGACTGGCCCGGGTGGGATCTTGATTATGTTGACATTACTTTATTATTGTCACATCTACCAAGTTGTAGCGAAAATCTTGTCTTGCATATTGTTCATGCAGATCGAATTATCACACAGTACACTGAGGTAGAACAAGGTAAAACAGTAACCAAACAGAATAAAGTGCAAGATCATAATGAGGTAGATTGCCAGGTCAAGAATCCACCTTATCGTACAAGGTCTGTTCAAGAGTTTGATAGAAGCTACCATGGCTACAGAGGCTTAGCAGGGAAAGGGTCTTCTGTCAGTGGGTGCATTTAGGCTGAATCCGTCAAACTTATTGCTGATAAAATGTTTGGAACCAATAAACAATGACAAGTTGACAAAAAGTAAATAATGCAAAACATTGACTGAAGATAACTCTATATTTACTAAATAGTTTATTACTGGGGAAAAATACTAGTAGTTATCATTAACGTCTACCGTGAACATAAAAAACAACTTATTTCCCCTCCTCGAAAAGTTTCTTTCCCTCTCAAGGTTGCAATCCAAGGGGCAACTTCCTGGAGGGGCGGGACTTACGCGTGGACGTCAGTCGTACAGTGCTGGCACGGCAGTTCACGTCAAGTTAGGGCACGTACGGAGGCGGCGCTCGGCTACGGTCAGCGGAGTTTTGGTCACCGCCTTCGAGAACCCTCACTCGGAGCCGGTCGTGGTAGACAGAGTCATGGCAGAGCTTTTGAAGAAAGGATTCCCTGAACCGGTGGAGGGGAAAGGCGTGAAGGAGGGGCTGAAGGCCAAGGAAGTGAAGGAGAACGCCAACGCGGAGAGGGCGCAGAGCGAGGACAAGACCAAGGGGGGCATGGACAAGTTCTCCCTCAACGCCGAGGGTCAGAAGCAGCCGAATCCGGTTGTCTTCAACAACGACAGCGGCGTCGTGGCGTCGCACAAACCGGTAAAGAAGGTGAGTCGCAGGGGAGGGGGAAAGATTAGAGGCAACGATCAGCCTGACGATGCCTTGCGGGAGTTGTAGTCTTTCAGCCAGAGTTGTCAGCTTGTCATGCTAGATGTGGACTACAAGTCCCACGATGCGCTGCTTGGTGGTGCGTGCGTACTCTGTCACGGTCTGTCCTTGGCTTCCCTCTACCCCTCACGCTTGTGGGCTTTGATTATTCTTCCGCCCACCTTTCTCTTACCCACTTCCCCCTTCTTAGTGTCTCCCTCCAAACACCGATCTCTGCCCACTGTTCTCTGTCTGCCACTACTCCTTACCCCTGCTTACCGCACCCGTTCACCCACCTTCCCCTTTTCACTGCCTCTGCCCACTACTCCCCTCATCTCCTAGTCACGCCCCTCCACACACCACATCTGTCTGCCACTTTTATTCTCCGCCCACTACCCCCTCTCTGTCCACCTCACCCCTCCATCCATCCCCGCCACCTCCAACACACTCCTTTCTCTGAACAAAAGGTCACTTTCTGGTATATTTCACATCCCAAATTTCTTAGCTTGTCTCCTTTCTTGCTCTTTTAGCTGTTGAAGGCACCCTGTAACTTGCTCTTTTGTTTTTGTCTTTCTAAATGAAATAAAACTGGATATTACTATGACAAATATTGGATAGATTTTTTTTTATTTACCTACTTAATTTTCAGTCCACCTTGAAAAAGTGACAAAAGAATGAAAATTCCCTAGTGTGATATTTCTGCCTGTTACATTTATGCTTTTGTTTGGCTCAGGTGCCAGTTTTGCTTTATGTAAAAGAAAAAAATAACTTGAATTTATTAGCACACTATATGATATTATTTGGCCTTGCAATAATTTTTTCATCTCTTAGCGTAAGAAAAGATGGTCATGAATTCAGACAGCACTTAGAAGTTTCAGGTTTAATTGTCATTCAGCCATACGTGAATATAGCCAAATGAAATAGTGTTGCTCGTGGGCCAAGGTGCAAAATGGTCATACACAGTACAAGGCCCATATAACATATATAAGGTGGCAGTAAACATACAGTCATATAAAACATGTTTAAAAATATAGAAATGCCCTTTGGCCAAGTGAGTCTCCAACCATCAAGCACCCGTTTACAGTAATGGTACACAGTCCCATTTTATTCTCTGCACATTCCCATCAACCTTTGATTCTGTATTCACCTATGCACTACTGATAATTTGCATTGGCCAGTTAACCTAACAGTCAGCATTTTTGGGATCCAGTAGGAAGACAGAGCAGTCAAGGGAAACCTGGGGCATAGAGAGATTATGCAGACTCCAAATGCATAACACCAGAGGGTGGATCAAATTGTCTCAGTCAATATAACAAAAGCAAGGCACTGAATATACTCGGGTCAGATCATGTCTGTGGGAAGAGAAACAGAGTTCACATTTTTGGGGTGAATGCTCTTATTGTATCTGGAGTATTTTTATAATTTCCTCAGAATTTTTTAAGCATTGAATAAACTTTTAAAATTTTCAAGTCATTTATAGTTACTATTTTGACTTTTAGAATGCCAGCCTGTATTTATCATTGTAAATATTGAGCTTTAAGGCTGAAGTATTTTTTGAAGGATTAGTGATGTTGTATTGGATTTGGGAGTAAGTTTTACAGCTGATGTTTGAACAGTGAGGAATATTAATTCAATGTGACTGGTATTGTAGTCACAGCAGGACTTGGTGTGGCCTTTAATGTGGAGGCTGTTTGTACCAAAAGTACTGTGCTCAAAAAGTCTATGAATTCTGTATTAGCACTTACTGTCCCAGCTATATAATAACCAACGCAAAGAGAGCATCCAAACGTCCTTCAAATGTGATATTTCTGGGGGGGGGGGAAGCTATTGAGAATTAATTAACCTTTAAGCTTGTGATAATTAATAATTTGTTACATCTATTGGATTTTGAATCCTGTACATTAAGGAAGTTGATATTAGTGTTAATGGTTGGTTATAACTTAAAATGCAATTTTAAAAGAACTATTTAAAATACATATTTATGTTTCAGATTGATAAAGGTTGTCTTCCTGTAGAACTTAAAAGCATTCCAGTTGGTCTGAATTTCTTTTTGATTTCAGTTAACAGTGGTTTAAAAAAATCTTGCATTTTCAAATTCAATTTTATTGCCATTCATCATATACTGCCAAATGAATGAGAATCAGGTTTATTATCACCGGCAGGTAATGTGAAATTTGTTAACTTAGCAGCAGCTGTTCAATGCAACACATAATCTAGCAGAGAGAGAAAAAAATAATAAATAAAATAAAACATGATAAATAAGTAAATCAATTATGTATATTGAATAGATTTTTTAAAATGTGCAAAAACAGAAATACTGTATAATTTTTTTTAAAAAAGGTGAGGTAGTATCCAAAGCTTCAGTGTCCGTTCCTCTGGACCAAAGTGCACAACACAGTACGTAGAACTGACACGCAGCCAATAAGCTAATGTTATCACAAATAAATTAACAAATAATAAGGTGCATTTATGACACTTCAAAAAAAAACCAGTATGCGCTCCTGGCACTTCATTTGTGATGAGACCTGGGTGGTGACAGTACTCTCATGGCCTGGAGGAAGAAGCTGATTCCCATTCTAACAGTCGTTCTATTAGTGCTATTGATATAATCAAGCCCTCTGAATTAGTTCGGACAATTGGCACCAAAACACACTGATGTATTGGGATGACAGGGCAGGAGGAAAACAGAGTGATCCAGAGAGGAAATTCAAGAGCATAGCCATTGTCGGCTGTTATGGAACAATTACGTTCAAGGGTTGTGTAAGAGGCTGGAATAGAGGTACACAGAGAGCTGGA
This sequence comes from Hemitrygon akajei, assembly GCF_048418815.1. NCBI lineage: Eukaryota > Metazoa > Chordata > Chondrichthyes > Myliobatiformes > Dasyatidae > Hemitrygon > Hemitrygon akajei. The sequence goes on along the minus strand of NC_133150.1, from coordinate 42,377,815 downwards.
GGCATTGCAGGAATGTGCAAAAGATTAGTAAATTCTGACCTGTTGCTATTTGAAATGAGAAAGAATATTTGAAATGTGGCTCAGCCGGTCACAGAGTTGGGTTACTGAACAGATGGTGATACGACAGTATTGAACATTGTCATCAGAATATCAGATGCACTTGAGAGTTTGAAGAATGGAAAATAGTAGTTGTATTATTTTGCTATTGCTTGCCAATTTCTTTTCCTTTTGCAATCCAAAGCTGATTAGTTTTGTACCCTCTTTCTTTAGTTAATGATGTATGCATGGGGGATTTTCTTGGACCATCCTTTATCTACTCTGCTGTTGGGGCCTCAAGAAGTGAACCAGTATCAAGTATTGAACTTGCAGAACTCTAAACGAAAGTTTGCACGTGTTCTCTGTAGATAATTATTGAGCAAAGATTTAATTACATCAAAAAGTTGGTTACCCTGGATGGTATTTGCAAAGATTGTATAAATTCTGTATTAACATTTACTGTCTCAGATATGTTAAAATGTAATGACTGAAAAATGCAAGGAGGATATTTTAGCCATAAACATAAATATATTATTGGATAGCATTCTGACTTCTGACAGGCTGCATCACTGTCTGGCATGGTGGGGGGGGGGGGGGGGGGCTACTGCACAGGACCAAAAGAAGCTGCAGAAGGTTCTAAATTTCATCAGCTCCATCTTGGGCACTAGCCTACAAATTACCCAAAACACCTTCAGGGAGCGGTGTCTCAGAAAGGCAGCGCCTATTATTAAGGACCTCCAGCACCCAAGGCATGCCCTTTTCTCACTGTCACCATCAGGTAGGAGATACAGAAGCCTAAAGGTACACACTCAGCGATTCAGGAACAGCTTCTTCCCCTCTGCCATCCGATTCCTAAATGGACATTGAACCCTTGGACACTACCTCACTTTTTAAGTATATATTATTTTTGTTTTTTGCACAATTTTTAATCTGTTCAATATACATGTACTGTAATTGATTTATTATTATGTTTTTCTTCTATATTGTGTATTGCATTGAACTGCTGCTGCTAAGTTAACAAATTTCACGTTACATGCCGGTGATAATAAACCTGATTCTGGTAATAGCAGACAGCATGATTATCAATGATCCTCTGCTTATTCTTTGGCTTTCTGTTCAGAAATCCTCAGGCTGTAGTTGATGATCTCTTTTAACACATTTCCTCTAAATCTATGTTCAAGATATGTATCTGTTACACAACCTTGAGATTTGTCTCCTAACATACAGCCACAAAGTACAGAAACCCAAACGAACTCATGAATAAAGAAGACCGTCAAACACCTAAAGTGCAGAGGAAAAGAAAACAAATCATGAAAACAACAAACAAGCAAATATCTTTCTGAACTGAAGTCCACAAAGAGAGTCTGTCCACAGACCCTTAGTTCAACACAGCTGAATAAACATCATAAAGCAGTGATCCCTCGCCTTGGGCCCTGACACCCCGACCTTCCCAATTTGGCCCTGTGCTGAAATCGTTCTCCAAATATCAGTCGCTTTGATACACGCGAGCTTGGACTCTGCCGCCTCGGTTCGGCCTGTACCTGACCTTTCCAATTCGGTCCGGTGCTAAAATTGATCAAACCTTGGGTCTTCCTCACTTTTGGTGACAGGCTCGGTACTTCACCTCAGTTCTGCCACATCGAACTGCCTCCAAATCCGGAGAGAAGCTGCATGCTCTTGTTTGTGATGATCGGATATTAGAAAGTGTGATTAACAAAGTATTTAGTTGTTTTCTTTGTTTCATTGGCCACCAGCCAGAAGTTGCTGAGATTCGCCAGCGCCACCTTAGTTTTCAAAGATGTGCCGTGTTATTGGATTTAGAATGGCCTCCTTTTGCCTCGAGTTGGGTGGGGTGATAAGGGCAGGAGGCGTAATCTTGGCCCATGTTAGTTAAGTCTCCCGTCCCCCTTTCTTTCCAGTCCTGATGAATGGTCTTGAGCCGAATCATCAACTGTTTATTTTCTTTCTATAAATGCTCCCTGACGAGTTGAGTTCCTCCAGCATTTTGTGTGTATTGCCTAACATTAATTGTGCCACACATATTGTAAAATTACATAGAACACTACCGCACAAGAACAGGACCTTTGGCCTGTGATGTCTTTGGTAAACATGCCAAATTAACTAAATATCTTCTGCCCACATAGGATCCATATCCCCCATTCACTGATGTACTAATTGTCTCTCAAGCACCACTATCATGTCTGCTTCCATCAGCAGCCCTGTGTAAATACCTTGCAGCAACTTTCAACTTGTTGCCCTAGTGTTTGACATTTTCACTATGGGAGAAGACTTTGACTCTCCATCTATCAAGTCTGCCTGCAAGGCGACAAGCGTTCCATGTGATAATCCAAATGCTGTTTGACTAATACCTACAGTGTGAGTGACTTTCCGGCTCGATGCCCCGATTGATGGAGGCAAGCATAGTGGTGGTGTACACATGGGTGGTGTACTTTTACCACCCAATCCGCTGGGGTTGCCTCTTCCAGAGAGCTCACCCACTCCTTTGTGAGTATGATACCACTGGTTTATAGGAACCATGAGGATTGCTAAAAAGAAAGAACCTTGCATTCGTAAGCATAAGAATACTGTTTGAGATTCATATACAGTGTTATTTCACCATACTTCACCTTGTAGACAGTTTTAGAAGTGTCAAATAAGTCTCCTTTCCCGTGCCGGCATCTAGTCTATTTCAGAGTTTGGAATTCACTATAACAAATTAATAAGGCACTATGGCGATGTTTAATAGAAATCTCATGTTCTGATCCTATGAGTGGAATAAGGGTCATGCTGACAATATGGTGGTTATGAAAACTTCAAGATAAAATTCACTGAGGTAAATGCAACAATAAACTTGGTTCTTAAAGACAAGTTTTAGATGATTAATCCCAGCCTTTAAAACACTGAATGTTAAACCTTTTACTGACTCAAAAGCATGATTGATGAGCGATATTCTTTACCACATAATTGGGTGATATTGTGCATTCCACTTAATTGTGGTGTAGGAGGAGGATTTTTGAACATATTGTCAAATCAGAGGATCTCCTTGAAGTTCAGTTCTTGGACTTGGAACAGGTGGAGTTGGTTGCTTTGGCAAACTGCCTGACCCGTGACTTTCTCCAGGAACACTGAAGTACAGACAAAGTACACATTACTTTTACATTGCATATCAAGAACTGCAGTTAATACTGCACAGCTTTTTAAAAGTTAATGCATTTGGTAAATTGGTTTGTTAAAAGTTCAAATGCATTATCAGGGCATGTATACATTATGCAACCTTGAGTTTTGTCTCCAAATGAAACAGAAACCCCCGCCCAAAAAAATAAAAACACCAATGTGCAGAGAAAAAAAATCATGCAAACGATAAACACAAGCAAATAGCATTTAGAATTGAAGTCTTGTCCATCAGACCCTAAGTTCAGAGCAGCAAACTGAACCAGCCCATCCCTCGCCTCACGCCCCAACACACTGACCTTTTCAACCTGGCCTGGCGCCTAAATTGCCCAAACATTGGGTTCATTTGCTTCAGTACACTCTGGGATCTACAGGGCCTGTTGGGAAGTGGCCTGGTCGAGGGAAGTGCCTGGTGTGAAAAGTGCTAGTCTTTGGCTCGAGAGTCTTCGGCGAGGAGACTATGCCAGGCACAATTGCAGAGGGTGAAGACATGATTCAGTGTGCTACGTGCATGATGTGGGAGGTCAGGGACACTGATGGTGCCCCTGGCTGCTACAGCTGTGGAAAGTGTGTCCAGATTCAGCTTCTGAAGGAGCATGCTGCAGCACTGAAGAAAGAACTGGATGACTTCAGGTTTATCCGTGAAAACGAGGGTTTTCTGGACAGGACCTACAGTGAGGTCGTTACACCGAGGATACCGGAAGAGAGAAAGGGGGCGACGATGAGGAAGGAAAGGGTGCTTGAAGTACAGGAGACCCCAGGGGATGTACCTCTCGTAAACAGGTTCACCCTCTTGGAAGCTGTCAGGACAGAAGATACTGCCAGTCTGAGAGGCGGACAGGTCTGCGAGCCGAAAATTGGTGCAGAAGCAGAGCCGAGGAGTCAGACATCAGGAAGAGCCATGGTAGTAGGGGACTCCATAGTGAGAGGTACGGAAAGAGGTTTCTGCGGCAACAGGCAAGATTTACGGATGGTGTGTTGCCTCCCTGGTGCTAGGATCCAGGACATCACGGACCAATTGCAGGGAATCCTCAAGGGTGAAGGTGAACAGCCGGAAGTGGTAGTGCATGTCGACACAAATGACATCGGGAAGAAGAGGAAGGATATTCTGCAGCGGGACTTCAGAGAACTCGGAAGAAAGCTGAAAAGCAGGACTTCCAGGGTGGTTATCTCTGGTTTGCTTCCAGTTCCTCGTGCTGAAGAGGGCAGGAACAGGGAGATAATGGATCTGAATGTGTGGCTGAGGAACTGGTGCAGGAAGCAAGAATTTACATTCTTGGACCACTGGGGTATGTTTTGGGGTAGGGATGAATTGTACAAAAGGGACGGGTTGCACCTTAATAGACGGGGGACCAGCATTCTGGCAGACAGGTTTGCCACTGCAACACGGATGTGTTTAAACTAAGTAGTGGGGGGGAGGGGATGAACTGGAAATATAAGGATGGAGTTAAAGGGAAAGTGAAAATAAGAAAAGTTAAAAAGGACAACAGAATCAATGGAGTAGGAAGCTCAAGAAGAGATCATACAGTATGGCCAAGTGAAATAGGAATTGATATGAAAGGAGAGGGGAGTACCGAATTAAAAGTATTATATATGAATGCACGAAGTATAAGGAATAAAGTAGATGAGCTTGAGGCTCAGTTGGAAATTGGCAAGTACGATGTTGTGGGAATAACTGAGACATAGCTTCAAGCAGACAGGGCCTGGGAAATGAATATTCAAGGATATACATCTTATCGAAAGGACAGACTGACTGGCAGAAGGGGTGGGGTGGCTCTGTTGGTGAGGAATGATATTCAGGCCCTTGCGAGGGGGGACATAGAATCTGGGGATGTAGAGTCAGTATGGATAGAACTGAGAAATTCTAAGGGTAGAAAGACCCTAATGGGAGTTATCTACAGGCCCCCAAACAGCAGTCTGGATGTAGGGTGTAAGTTGAATGAAGAGTTAAAATTGGCATGTCACAAAGGTAATGATACAGTTGTCATGGGAGATTTCAACATGCAGGTAGACTGGGAGAATCAGAATGGTACTGGACCCCAAGAAAGGGAGTTTGTGGAGTGCCTCCGAGATGGATTCTTAGAACAGCTTGTACTGGAGCCTACCAGGGAGAAGGCAATTCTAGATTTAGTGTTGTGCAATGAACCGGATTTGATCAGGGACCTCGAAGTAAAGGAACCATTAGGAGGTAGTGACCATAATATGATATGTTTTAACCTACAATTTGAGAAGGAGAAGGGAAAATCGAATGTGTCAATATTACAGTTGAACAAAGGGAACTATGGAGCTATGAGGGAGGAGCTGGCCAAAGTTCAATGGAACAATACCCTAGCAGGGAAGACAGTGGAACAAAAATGGCAGGTATTTCTTGGAATAATGCAGAAGGTGCAGGATTGGTTCATTCCAAAGAGGAAGAAAGATCCTAAGGGGAGTAAGGGGCGGCCGTGGCTGATGAGGGAAATAAAGGGCAGTATAAAAATAAAAGAGAAGTATAACATAGCAAAGATGAGCGGGAAACCGGAGGACTGGGAAGCTTTTAAAGAGCAACAGAAGATAACAAAAAAGGCAATATGCCAAGAAAAAATGAGGTACAAAGGTAAACTAGCCAAGAATATAAAGGAGGATAGTAAAAGCTTCTTTAGGTATGTGAATAGCAAAAAAATAGTTAAGACCAAAATTGGGCCATTGAAGACAGAAACGGGTGAATTTATTATGGGGAACAAGGAAATGGCAGATGAATTGAACAGGTACTTTGTTTGTGTCTTCCCTAGTGAAGACAGATCCAATCTCCCAGATGTAATAGTGGCCAAAGGAATGAACTGAAGGAAATTTATATTAGGCAAGAAACAGTGTTGGATAGACTGTTGAGTCTGAAGGCTGATAAGGGACCTGATGGTCTGCATCCCAGGATACTTAAAGAGGTGGCTCTAGAAATCGTGGACGCATTGGTAATCATTTTCCAATGTTCTATAGATCCAGGAACAGTTCCTGCTGATTGGAGAGTGGCTAATGTTGTCCCACTTTTCAAGAAAGGAGGGAGAGAGAAAACAGGGTATTATAGACTGGTTAGCCTGACGTCAGTGGTGGGAAAGATGCTGGAGTCAATTATAAAAGAGGAAATTATGACACATTTTGATAGCAGTAGAAGGATCAGTCTGAGTCAGCATGGATTTATGAAGGGAAAATCATGCTTGACTAATCTTCTGGAGTTTTTTGAGGATGTAACTATGAAAATGGACAAGGGAGAGCCAGTGGATGTAGTGTACCTGGACTTCCAGAAAGCTTTTGATAAAGTCCCACATAGGAGATTAGTGGGCAAAAATTAGGGCACATGGTATTGGGGGCAGAGTACTGACATGGATTGAAAATTGGCTGGCTGACAGGAAATAAAGAGTAGTGATTAACAGGTCCCTTTTGGAATGGCAGGCTGTGGCCAGTGGGGTACCGTAAGGTTCGGTGCTGGGACCACAGCTGTTTACAATATACATTAATGATTTAGATGAAGGGATTAAAAGTAACATTAGCAAATTTGCTGATGACACAAAGCTGGGTGGCAGTGTGAAATGTCAGGAGGATGTTATGAGAATGCAGGGTGGCTTGGACAGGTTGGGTGAGTGGGCAAATGTATGGCAGATGCAGTTTAATGTGGATAAATGTGAGGTTATCCACTTTGGTGGCAAGAACAGGAAGGCAGATTACTATCTAAATGGAGTCAAGTTAGGAAAAGGGGAAGTACAATGAGATCTAGCTGTTCTTGTACATCAGTCAATGAAAGCAAGCATGCAGGAACAGCAGGCAGTGAAGAAAGCTAATGGCATGCTGGCCTTTATAACAAGAGGAATTGAGCATAGGAGTAAAGTTGTCCTTCTGCAGCTGTACAGGGCACTGGTGAGACCCCACCTGGAGTATTTGTGTTGTTGAGTATTTGGTCTCCAAATTTGAGGAAGGACATTCTTGCTATTGAGGGAGTACAACGTAGGTTCACAAGGTTAATTCCCGGAATGGCGGGACTGTCATATGTTGAAAGATTGGAGCGACTGGGCTTGTATACACTGGAATTTAGAAGGATGAGAGGGGATCTGAATGAAACATATAAGATTATTAAGGGATTGGACACCCTGGAGGCAGGAAGCATGTTCCCGCTGATGGGTGAGTCCAGAACTAGAGGCCACAGTTTAAGAATAAGGGGTAGGCCATTTAGAACAGAGATGCGGAAAAACTTTTTCACCCAGAGAGTGGTGGATATGTGGAATGCTCTGCCCCAGAAGGCAGTGGAGGCCAGGTCTCTGGATGCATTCAAGAGAGAGTTAGATAGAGCTCTTATAGATAGCGGGGTCAAGGGATATGGGGAGAGGGCAGGAACGGGGTACTGATTGTGTATGATCAACCATGATCACAGTGAATGGTGGTGCTGGCTAGAAGGGCCGAATGGCCTACTCCTGCACCTACTGTCTATTGTCTATTATCTACACCTCACTGCCTCAGTTCGGCCTGCTCCTGTCATTTCCGATTCGGTCCAGTGCTTAAGTCGTCCAAACAGCAGGTTATTCGCTTCGATACGCTGTGTGATTCAATAGTATTGTCACATGTACCAAGGTCAAAAACTCTGGCAATTCATGCTGTTTATTTTAAATAAAAGATCTCAACAGTCTGCTAAGGCATTAATTGGGAGAATAAATTTAAAGTATAACTCTCAGAGGCAATTGGAGCATGGAAGATCATTTTGACAGGGATGTGTAAATGTAAACGGGATTCTGCAGAAGCTGGAAATCCAGACACACAAACTGGCACGGGCACTCCAGATGCTGCCTGACTTGTTGTACATGTTACTGCACAGATGCATTTGGGTTTCGATCTGTCTATTGTGTTGCTAGGATAATTTCAATGGAAAATAATAAATACGGATCAAAGTTTGATAAGAACTGTGGCAGCAATGCTTGCAGTCTTGGAATAGGAAACCTGGTCTATTGCTATTGAATGTCAAAAGCCCAAAATTAAATTGACTAAATTTAAAAATGTGGATTTACAGACAAAAGCAATTTGATTTATACCAGTGATGTGCAAGATTTGTTTCCAGGAAACAAATCATCCCACTCCTCCCTTATTTTCCACTTTGACCTTTTACCTCTTCTCACCTGTCTATTACTTCCCGCTGGATCTCCTCGTCCTTCCCTTTCTCCTGTGGTCCACTCTTCTCTCCTATCAGATTCCTCCTTCTCCAGCCTTGACCTTTCCTATACCTGGCTTCACCTATCACCTTCCACATAGCCTCCTTCCCCAACCTCCACCCCCCACCTTTTTATTCTGGGATCTTTCCCCTTCCTTCTCAGTCCTGAAAAAGGGTGTCAGTCCAAAATGTTGATTATCTATTCATTTCCATTGATGCTGCCTGAGCTGCTGAGTTGCTCCAGCATTTTGTGTGTGTTGCTTTGGATTTCTAGCATCTGCAGATTTCCTCATGTTAGTGATTGCAGGATATCTGGTCATTGTGCCACTATCTCTTCTGACTCTATAATGAGTCTTGTCTTCAATCCATACAAAGCAGAGGAATTTGAATTACTTTGGGCACTCATGTTTCCAGTAAGGACCTATAAAGTTGCTAATGGCTTATTCGCATTGAGAAGCATAGCGTTGATTCAGAAAGAAACCCATTTCACAGTAATAATGAACTTCTGCATGTGGTCTTGGAGGTTTTGAGCTGTCTGTGATGCAGTTGAATAAAGCTGTGATCCTCCTGCAGTAAATCTTACTTTTACTCTGAAATTCCATTGGGCACTGAGTCGGAATTCCAGTAATAACTGCAGCATTGGCATCAAACATTACAGCGTAATGCACCAGTATGATTCTCTTTTCTGGTCATCATTTCGATAATTTTATTTGGGTGCAAAATTCAGTGGCAGGTTGCAAACAAAACAGGAAAAAGGTTAGCACCTGAGAGGATCTGACATTTGCACAGTCCTTAAACTGGAGGTTTGAAGATGATATCAGTCAGTTCAATGTAATGAATGTGTAATAAGGCGTAGAGTCATGCATTCGCTCAGAGTGCTGCAGTGCAGACATCCTTGTTATTAAAGGCAAAGGTGATTTTGGAGGGGAAAAGGTCCTTCCACACTCAATTCACTGTAATGTTTCTGACATTAATGTGGAGGGAAGAAAATTGTTCTGATTGCTTGTGATTAGGAATTTACTCAGGATTCCAGTGTGGATTAATTCTGTTCAATATTTCATGAATTTACGTAAGAATATTATGTTCATAGTGGGAACATTCTATTGATAATTTTGATGTCACTGAACATTGTGGTAAGAGTAATTTTTCCTCTTTGCAGTTCATCTTGTGTAAGAGGAAGGAATTCAAATGTGCCAGTATTGAATGAGTGCTTTATGTAGTGCTATTTTTGTGTCAAGGTGACCTGGTCAATAGTATTTCACAAAGTTCTGCCTTCTGTCAAGTTTGAACCAGCATCCTTGCAGTTACTATGAAATTCACTATATTTAAGTTGAATAAGCTTTGAATTTGTGCTCTAGCCCTTGTTACATACAAATGCACTAATACAGTTTATCAAATGATGAGGAGATTGCTCTGGTAATTTTCCCTTTATTTCATACAAGACCACACATTTTTTTTTATTTTCTGAAGGCTGACCTCACTGGCAATTGATAATCACATCAGTACACCCATTGCTTGCATTAAGTACTTGAGAACTGGTATAAACATTCACAGCCTCAGTTCAACAATTCTTCTCCCCCAAGGTTTTGAAGGGCATTGCCCCATAATATGACGGATTTTCAATTCCTGCAGCACAAACCTGAATCTTTATTGAGCTTGACGTCAAATGATGACTTCTCATAGTGAGGAACTGATGCATCCTTCCAAATTCAGCTCCAGATCTAGAAAACAGAAGGCATTTTATTTATGGGCACCATGGTAGCATCGCATTTTAGTGTAAATTTACTGCAGCACTAGTTAACTCTGCCATTCTGTAAGGAGTTTGTGCATTCTCCCCTTGTCTACCTTTCCAAAACCAATGGGTTAGTTAATTGGTCATAAGGGTGTAATTGGGTGATGCAGGCTCATTAGGATGGTAGGACCTATTACCATGCTCTTGTGTGTACCTAGCCACTTGCTGTAATCACTTTATACTTGTTATGATAAGGCTAAATATAGCTCCAATGCCATGTTTAAGTTTGCTGATGGCACCATTGTGGTTGGCCAGATCAAAGGTGATGAGGAATCAGCATATAGGAGGGAGACTGAAAATCTGGCTGAAAGATGCTACAACAACAACCTTTCACTCAACATCAGCAAAACCAAAGAGCTGATTATTGACTTCAGGAACAGGAAAACTGGAGGTCCATGGCACAGACATCAAGGGATGAGAAGTGGGGAGGGTTAGCAACTTTATATTCCTTGGCATTATCATTTCAGCATCTTCCTGGGACCAGCACATAAGTGGTATTACAAAGAAGGTCTGGCGGCACCTCTACATTCTTTGACATTTGTAAAGGTTCAGCATGTTATCTAAAACTTTGACTAACTTTATCGATGCATGGTGGAGAGGATTTTGACTGGTTACAACACAGCTTGGTATGGAAACACCAATATCCTTGAACTTAAAGCCAGTCTATCACCATTGAGCACATTTACAAGGCTGTTGTCCCAGGAAAACAGCAAATATCATCAAGGACCCTCACTATCCAGGCCACATTCCCTTCTTGCTGATGCCATCAGGAAGAAGATAGCTGCACCATCAGGTTCAGGAACAGTTATTAACCTTCAAACATCAGGCCCTTAAACCAGAGTGGATAACGTCACTCATCCCAACACTGAACTGATTCCATAATCTATGGACTCACTTTCAAGGTCTCTACAACTTGTGTTCTTAATATTTATTACTTATTTATTCTTATTTTTTTTTCTTTTTGTTGTCATTTGCATATTGGTTGTTTTTGTTTTGTTGTGTGCAGCTTTTCACTGATTCTGTTGTTTCTTTGAATTTACTGTGAATATCTGCAAGGAGAAAGGAAGGTTATGTGAGAGGGAAAGGTTAGATTGATTTTAGAGTAGGTTGAATGGTTTGCACTACATTGTGGCCCAAAAGGCCTGTACTGCGCTGTACGATTCTGTTATGTAACAGTCCATCTGTGACTACTGACACAGTAGAACACTTCATTATAGAGTTAGAACAAACATTTTATCTTTGTTTCTGTGTTCAAACAATAAGTTCCAGACATGAAAGTCACAATTCCCAGTAGTAACATGTCTCACCTTGAGATTATACATCGCAAAAAAAAAAATTATGCTTGCAAGCAACTGGAAAATATAGGTTCTGATCAAGGGTCTCGACCCGAAACGTCGACTATACTCTTTTTCCATAGATTCTGCCTGGCTTGCTGAGTTCCTCCAACATTTTGTGTGTGGTGCTTTGGAAAATATAGATTGCAACCCCTTCTTTAATGTGCTGTTACTTATTTGGGTGTATAATACTATGGTTGTAAAACTACCACACAAATTAAGAATGAGATAGCTTCCTTTTTAGAAGGCTTCCAAGACTTTAAATACAAACATGCATTTTAAATCAATTTAAATATTCATGGTTGAAACATAAATATTAAACTCATCAAAAAATGTTGGTTGAATGAACATTGGTGCATTGTCTAATGTTTTAGATCTCAATAATGGGACTGGGAATTTATTAGATACTGTTCATCTGTCCATACTTGATCAACAAGACTGAAATGATTTCCAGTTATAACTGAGAAGCCAGACTTGCTATCTTAGAGCACATACAAATGGTGGACAGTTTGTCTTTAGGACTTTGTACTTTTTGCAGCATGGATATACACAAGAACGTGCTTATTAAAGCCATTAATCCATTGAAAAACCCGCACTGAACTTGACACAGACTTTAGGCACAGTGCTCCCTGAGAATCGTTATGAAATTGTGTATGTAGAAGTTTAGTGATTTCAAATGTTGTCTAAAAATACAGTCTAAAGCAGCCAGCACCAACCATAATAATCTTAACTGAGTTACAAATTCCAATCTGTATTAAATTAAGTGGAAACATTTTAATAATGATAAACTAGGATCTGGAGCTTGTGTAGTTTGCCGCTGAGAAAAGATCTGAAAAATGGCCTGGCACTAGTTGTTAAAATTAAATTTGAGTAATTTAAGGAGTGTAATGCAGTGTGTTTATTAAATTGTTTCACATGTATTAAAGTGTATAGTATAGTTGACTTAATCATTAGTTTTATTTTTCTCCTTGTATCAGATTGATTATTTTGCACCGGATTTGCTCCTGTATTTTCTTTTTGTGAAGGGACACCCAGAGGATGAGAAGTGACTTGATAGAGGAGTACAAGATGAGTGGATTACCAAGTACGTTTTCCCAGGACTGAAGTAGCTAATAACTTTATGGAGATTGGAAGGAAGTATTGGGGGGGGGGGGAAATGTGAGATATAGTGGTGGGAGCCTGGAATGCCCTGCCAGGGGTGATGGTAGAGTCAGATACATTAGGAACATTTAAGAAACACTTGCATAGGTACAGCTATGTAGGGGTTAGATTAATAGGTTGACACAACATTGAGAGCTGAAGGACTGTGCTGGAGTGTTTTGTTGTATGTTCTATGACATGAGATGATATAGAAGAGCAACTTTTAATTATGTTAATGATATCACTGCAATAGAACAAACTAACCAGCAAGGACAATGAAGGATTTGGCAGCCATATTTTTTTGAGTGTAAAATGTTATCACTGCAACAGGCTACACCCTCTTGATAAGAAATTCTCAAATACTATTTAGTCCAAGGTTAAAAAAATATACGGCAATAGCATTGTGACATTTTAGTCTAAACCTGTTAATCTTTGATTTGTATTTATCTGGTGAGTCTGTGGATAAAATCCAATGCAAATGTTTGATGGCTTTGTTTCTACATTTCCCTTTTCCCTTTATGGTCACATTGTTTTGGATAAAATTTTCTGCTTGAAGTGTGGAAAGGAATATTTTTTCTTTGTATTCAGCAGACCATCTACTTGTCCTCATAGGTCCTTGTGTTCCACTAAACGGTTCACTGAACAGTTCAGTAGAATATGAGGATCTCTGAGTAGGTGGGCTGGTACAGGTGGCATTTGGCAAGCTTGACTTCAGTCAGGGCATTAAGAAAAGTTGGGATGTCATGTTTTTAATCTTATTTTTTAATTGAGATACTGCGCAGAGTAGGCCCCTCTGGCCCTTCAAGCTGTGCCACCCAGCAACCCCTCATTTAGCCTAGTCCAATCACTGGACTATTTACAATGATCAATTAACCTACCAACCGGTACGCCTTTGGACTGGGGTGGGAGGAAACTGGAGCACGCAGAGAAATCCCACTCAGTCTACAGGGAAGGTGTGCAGATTCCTTACACAGTCATGGGGAGAAGGTACCAACTCCATTCAGACAGTGGCGAGAAATGAACCTGGGTCCTGGTTCTGTAAAGTGTTGTGGTAACCACTACGTTGTGATTGTACAAGATTTTAGTGATACTGGCTTTGGAGCATTATGTGCAGAAATCATTCAACTGGAAAGAATGCAAAGAGGTGTGATCACAAACGCAAGAGATTTTGCAGATGTTGGAAATCTTGAACAACACACAATGTGTTGGAGGTACTTGGCAAGCCAGGCAGTATCTATGGAGGCGAGTAAACATGAGACTCTTCATCAGAACTGGAAATGAAGGGGGCAAAAGCCAGAATAAAGGTGGAAGAGGGGGTGGAGTACAAGATGGCAGGTGATAGACCAGGTGAAGCTAATAGTAGCTGTTTGGGGTTGGAAGGGTGATCTAAGAAGCTAGGAGGTAATAGGTGAAAGGGGTAAAGGGCTGAAGAAGGGGGAATCTGGAGAGGGCAGTCGACCAAAGGAGGAGAGGCACCAGAGGTACAGTAGGTGATGGCCAGCTGCAAAAAGAGGGGTGAGAGTGCAATTGGAATGGAAAAAGAGAGAGGGGGAATAATTACAGTAAATTACAAAAATCAATGTTCATGCCATCAGGTTGGAGGGTACCCAGATTGAGTATGCTCTTCCAATCTGAGATTGGCCTTATTGCGGCACTAAAGAAGCCACTGACATATCGGAAGGGGTGTGGAATTAGGAAGATAACTTCCATGTCAAGATGCAAGATATCACATAATTATATAGATTTCAGTAGAGTAATGGGAAGTCAATTTGGAATGGTTTGCCACTGGGAGATCTTGCGTCAGAGAGAACAAAAGCACTTGACAAAATGGTGCCACAATCTGCATGTGGTCTCATGGACGTTTTCTTCCCCCTTCTCAGTTTGCTTAGTCGCACCAGCAGTTTGTGTTGCTAAAGATTTATAATGATGCTGCCAGACTCGAGGGCCTGAGTAATAGGGAGTGGTTGGGCAGGCTAGGAATCTATTCGTTGGAGTGTAGGAGATTGAGGGGTGTCTATAAAGTTTATAAATAAAGTTAACACACGTCAACACACACAAAATGCTGGAGGAACTCAGCGGGCCAGGTAGCATGAGAATAGAAATTATAGAAACCTATGTTTATGCCATCAGATTGGAGGCTATCTAGATAGAATATGGACCCTTCCAGGCTGGATGAAGGGTCTCAGCCTGAAACATCGACTGTTTACTCTTTTCTATTGACGCTGCCTGGCCTACTGAGTTCCTCCGGCATTTTTTGTGTGTTGCTTAGATTTCCAGCATCTGCAGGTTTTCTCGTCAAGGCTAACACACAGCGTGTTTTTCTTTGAGAAGGGGAGCTAAAAATCTAGAGACCATAGGTTTAAGGTGAGAAGCAAAAGGTTTCAAAGGGACCTTTGACCATTCAGAGGATGGTGCGTATATGGAATGAACTGCCAGATAAAGGGTTAAGACAGGTGTGATAAAGATATTTAAAATACATCTCGATAAGTGCCTGTTAGGAAGGAATTGGAGCAGGGATTCCCAAGCTGGGGTCCATGCACCCCTTGCTTAATGGTGTTGGTCCATGGCATAAGAAAGGTTGGAAATCCCTGGTTTAGAGAGTTAAGGCTAATGGGACAAAATGCTGAGAGAACTTAGCAGGTTGGGCAACATTCAAGGAGGGAAATAACAGTCGGCTTTTCAGGCTGAGACCCTCCATTGGAACTGATGAAAATTCTGTCTGCCGTTGAGCACATTTACTCAGTGCACCCTTGCAGAGAAGCAGCATCCATCAAGAACCCTCACCACCTGGGTCATGCTCTCTTCTCACTGCTGCCATCAGGAAGAAGGTGCAGGAGCCTCAGGACCTACATCACCAGGTTCAGGAGTAGTCATTACCCCTCGGCCAACAGGCTCTTGAAGTAAAGGGGATGACTTCACTCACCCATCACTAAACTGTTCCTACAACCTATGGACTTTGAAGGACTCTTAATCTCATGCTCTTGTTATTTATTGTTTATTTATTATTATTATTTTTCTTTTGTATTTGCACATTTTGTCGTCTTTTGCACATTGTTCATACATCCTGTTAGGTACGATCCTTCAGTGATTCTGTTGTGTTGCTTGGATTTATTGAGTATGCCTGCAAGAAAACAAATCTTAGGATTGTATATGGTGACATATTTATTTTGATAATTTACTTCCTACAGCATTTTGTTTGTTGCTCATGATTAGCAGCATTTGCAGAACCTCTGTGCCTAATGTGTAAAGCAGATGGACATTAGGAAATATCAGTGCAGTAGTAGAAAATGCTGAGGGAGTGTGTGAATCATTTGAAAATGCAGGTGGAAGAAAACTTTGGAGTAGACGTCTGAAGGCAGAGTTAAATATTTGTGTTAGAACCATGTAACAGAAACCAAACTGAGCAAGAAGAGGAACTGCTTTCTCTTGTTTGCTATACTCATTAAAAATATTCCTGATTTTACACCCTGTAACCAGAGGAATTCTTAAAGTGCTGGGTTTCGAATTTGTTGTCATTCTTGGGTAACTTGCTGCTGGTTATTGTATGGTAATCTGTGCAGTATGGCGAGTTATCATGCATACAAAGTTCAAACCACACAATAGAGTCAATGAAAGACCACACACAAAAAAAGACAAGCAACCAGTGTGCAAGAGACAACAAACTGGAAATATAAAAAATGAGTGTGGGGGAAAACCCCAAAATATTAAACAATAAATAAGCAATAAATACTGAATGTGAGTTGTAGTGTCCTTAAAAGTGAGTCCATAGAAACCGTACCATGCTGACTGTAGTCTATTTTATCATGTACCTCCAAATACCCAAAATCTCATTCTTTACAATCAACTCCAACATCTTTCCAACCACTGAAATCAGGCTAATGGGCCTAAAATTTTCTTCCTTTTTCCTCCCTCCCTTGAAGAGTGGAATGACATTTGCAATTTTCTAGTCCTCAAGAACCATTCCAGAATCTAGTGATTCTTGAAAGATCATTACTAATGTGTCCTCATTCTCTTTAGCCACTTCTTTTGGAATTCTGGTGACTTACTTCCCTTAAGATTTCACAGCTTCCCAAGCACCTTCTCTTTAGTATTAACAACTACACTCAATTCTGCCCCCCACCCCAGGCGCTCTTGCATTTCAGGCATCCTACAAGTGTCTTCAGCGAAGACACTCAAGTTTGCCCTCCATTCCTTTGTCTCCCATTACTACCTCCCCGCGTCATTTTCGGCTCGCCTGATGTCCACTTGTCTCTTTTTTTTACTCTTTATATATCTTTAAAAACTTTTTGTATCGCTTATATTATTAACTAGCTTACCCTCATTTTTCATTTTTTCTTTGTTTATAGCTTTTTTAGTTGCATTCTTCTAGCCTTTAAAAGCTTCCCAATCCTCTATCTTACCACTAATTCTCTGCAGTATTATATACCCTCTCTTTTGCTCTTATGCTGCCTTTGACTTCCCTTGTCAGCCAGGGTTGCTCCCTTTAGAATACTGTACTTGTCTTGGGGTATTTTTCCTGCACCTTCTGAATTTTCCCCTAAAACACCAGCCCTTGCTGTTATGCCATCAACCCTGCTAGTGTCCCCATCCAACCAAATTTGGCTAGTTCCTTTCTCATTCCTCTAAATCGCTTTACTCCACTGTAATGCTGATACAGTCTGATATTAGCTTCACAGTGTCTCGGAAGGCAGAATTATTTCAACAATTTCCATCCAGACTTCCCTAGTCAGCAGGACTAGGCTAAAGGTCCATGAATTCCTTTCATTGAGAAGCTGAATTAAGTGGGTGAGACAAGGCTTTCAATTGACTTTTAGGATCTTTTCCCTCAAGTATCTGTTGTCCTTAATTCACTGTTATTTTGACCAGAATGGTGCTTGAATAAAAGTTAGCTTCTTTGTCCTCCAATGCATGAGAAATTATGAATATTGTTTACTTAACCTGACAATAGGATGCAGCAAGGTTACATCTGATTGATTTTTTTTTCTACAGTTTCTTCTGCTTTTGTATGGTTGGTAGTCATAAATGAAACTGATGCCAGTTTTGCAGAACTAATGAACCTTGGCAGAGTTGAGTGATTAATCTTAAGATCATTTTAGAGCAGTCAGCATAGGTTTGCTGAAAGTGGAACCATTTAATTTTTGTCTTGATGCTCTTGAGAAAACTGCTCCACATAGCAAGCAAATCTTAGCAGCGTGGGGAGAACCAACCTGCATGCCTTCACTCTGCAATGCGTTTTGGTTGTTCTGGTGTTCCGCATAATTGAATCAGAACCACACGAATGCTTGCATTAGTTTGAGGATAAAAACAGTGGCATGGATGTTGCTCATTAATTCAGTTCTAGCGATTGTTGCCTGCTCTGTTAAACTTGGTAATGAACCATGGGATGTTTGAAATGATTACTGTTATTCAATTTCTTAGTTGTTTAGTAGTTGGGTAGGAGTATTTGCTGTGACCACAGTAAAAGGGTAGGGAATGGCATTTGCTGAATTGCTATTGCTGAGAACTAGCATAGATTCAAAGGGCCAAATGGCCTTTATCTGTCGTGTTACCATTTTATAACACTTGTTGCATTTCGGTCTTGGATGAAGGCTGTTCAGAATTCCCAGAATTTGCAGAATGAATGAACCTTGGCACAGATGAGTGATCAATCTTAAAATTATTTTAGAGCAGTCAGCATAGGTTAGCTTGGAATGCAACTCAATTTTTTCCCCTAGGCACTCTGAGGAGAACCGCTCCATACAGCAAGCAAATTTCAACTGTGTGGGGAGAACAACCCTATGTGCCTTCAATCCAAGGTGAGTGATTTCAGATTTCCCAGTGTTTATCCGTGAGAGATACAGTTTTTCAGTGATACTTTGGAAGATTCTAGTCTCCCATTCAGCATCTTCCTCCTTGCATTTTTTAGCTAGCTTGGTTGATGCTTCATTCGTCTACCGTGAGGAAGTTGTAAAAGCACTTTCTCCATCCATTGCATTTATAGTCCTTCACTCCCTGTAATGCCTTGGCAACTGCAACAGGCAGTTCATCTTGCAAGGGTGAAATATTTTGCAAATTATAGCATAATTTCTTGTCTTTGCTTGGTGCAAAGTCAAAAGAAGTGTGTGTCTTCTGTGCAACACCTCTGCTGGACAGAATAATGTGCCTTTTAGCCTACTGATTTGGGCATACTTAATTGTCATTGCACTGAGACCTTGAAGGAGCAAATGGTATCTATTGATGTGTAGATGTAATTTTTTAGCTTATCCTTTCATGATTCCTCTGTGCTGATGTATTCAGTGAAACTCTGATAGTTGGGCACCCTTGGAACTTTGACAGGCAGATTTTCTGGGCTGTTGGGTGTTATTTTAAATCACTCACTGAAACACTTGTTTTCAGGAGTTGCACAGTAGTATGATAAATTTTCCTGTGATCCAGTTGAGTTTCAAGGGGGCATATGGGAAACAAATCCTAGTGTGATAAAGCGACTGTCCGTGTTGAGCCCTGGTGGACCGATATTTTCAAACAATAAAAAACACCTGACTCCCAGAGATTTACTACATTTGGATGCAGGTCACACTTCCTCGTACAAGAAACTCTCCTATCAACTTTTCTGTTTATTTTTTGTTAATAAAAGTTATTTCTTTCATTATTGCTGTCTTGTTAATGTTACATATTGCAAGCCAGTGATAAGATGAAATTCTTGGTTGCTGCTGTACCCTTGGAAGACCGTGTCACTGTGCCCACCATTGCCCTCTTTCATTGGATCCCCAAGCAATAATGGTTAACCTGTTTCACGGGTTTGCTTTTGAGCTTTGAACTTTGTCTGCAATTTTGTTAATGAGGTAAAGTTGGAAGTATGATTGGTAGGCATTTATACTCTGCAAGAAAGGGTCGCTGAGTCCAACCATCTTGTGAGTAAATGGTCTGTGGATTTGTTCCACTTGTTTGGTATGCTTTGCATTGACCAATTGCAGCTAGTGCTAATTACATAGAACATAGCACAGTACAGGCCCTTCGACTAACCATGTTGTGTCGACCTTTTAGCCTACTCCAAAATCAATCTAACCCTTCCCTCCTATGTAGCCTTCCACTTTTCTATCATCCATGTGTCTATCCAAGAGTCTCTTAAATGTCCCTAATGTATCTTCCTCTACCAACACCCCTTGCAGCACGTTCTGTGTGCCCATCATTCTGTGTAAATAAATAAACTTGCCTCAGATATCCTCCTCATAATTTTTCTCGAAACACCTTAAAATTATGCTCCCCTCATATTAGTCATTTCAGCCCTGGGGCGGGGTGGGGTGGGTGAAAGTCTCTGGCTGTGCATTCATTAATTACAATTGTTTTTTTTAAAATTACATTTCCAAATGGAAATATAAACATAATGAGCCTTTTTTGATTATTTTTTGATTATGAGTGATTATTTTTCTAATCAAGGGGTTGGTTATTTTAAATGCTTTAGGTAGTTATTGAAGTTGTATCGTTATGTATGCAAAATGTTGGGCTTTGGATAGTTATTCCTATTCTTTCCTTTTCACACCACATTCCTGTTTAGTGGTGCAGTCGTGCCTCAAATACATTGTTTTCTTATGCTTAAAACAGAGGGTCACAAATCAAATCAAAATCTTAACCAATATCAGACTAGATCAAAGATTGTATATATGTGTATAAGAAGTACAGAATGCTTTCTGGGCTGAAGGATTCCGTTCTTCTGTTGTGTGTCAACAAACAAGATTATTGACAAACAATTAATTTGCAGAATTTCTTGCTTCTAGCTTCACCTTGATTTTCTTTTCCTTAACGAGTGATGACATTGATGGGAAATTGGCAGGCTTAGCTGTATTTTTCCGAGTGGAATGATAGGGTTGGATTGTCATTTGCGCCTGCGATGTCCTGTTTCTGCCATTGTCACTTTGCCATTTCCTGATACTGCTTTGCTTTTGAGATCTTTGGTTGTCCACTAAGGAAATCGTGAGGCATGGCTTCCTTGGCATGGTGCACATGTTCCAATTCTTCCCTCAAGGAAATCAAGGGTAGAAACATAGAAACATAGAAAATAGGTGCAGGAGTAGGCCATTCGGCCCTTCGAGCCTGCACCACCATTCAGTATGATCATGGCTGATCATCCAACTCAGAACCCTGTACCTGCTTTCTCTCCATACCCCCTGATCCCTTTAGCCACAAGGGCCATATCTAACTTCCTCTTAAATATAGCCAATGAACCGGCTCAACTGTTTCCTGTGGCAGAGAATTTCACAGATTCACCACTCTCTGTGTGAAGAAGTTTTTCCTCATCTCGGTCCTAAAAGGCTTCCCCTTTATCCTTAAACTGTGACCCCTCGTTCTGGACTTCTCCAACATTGGAAACAATCTTCCTGCATCTAGCCTGTCCAATCTCTTTAGAATTTTATACGTTTCAATAAGATCCCCCCTCAATCTTCTAAATTCCAGTGAGTATAAGCCTAGTCGATCCAGTCTTTCTTCATATGAAAGTCCTGCCATCCCAGGAATCAATCTGGTGAACCTTCTCTGTACTCCCTCTATGGCAAGAATGTCTTTCCTCAGATTAGGGGACCAAAACTGCACACAATATTCTAGGTGCGGTCTCACCAAGGCCTTGTACAACTGCAGTAGAACCTCCCTGCTCCTGTACTCAAATCCTTTTGCTATGAATGCCAACATACCATTTGCCTTTTTCACCGCCTGCTGTACCTGCATGCCCACCTTCAATGACTGGTGTACAATGACACCCAGGTCTCGTTGCATCTCCCCTTTTCCTAATCGACCACCGGTAATCGGTACTTTGAGATACTTTGAAAAGTAAGTTGTGAAATGTTATTGGGCTTGATGGTACCCTCTGGGAAAGGGAGGGGAGGTAAGACATTAGATGGACAAGTGTTCTTCTGCATTGGAATGTGCAGGGTAGCAAGTTTTAACTTGCTGGTGTGCACTCTGTAACTGGCTCACAGTTCCCCATGGAGCTGCCAGGGTGGCTGATGGTGCAATTCAGCCCATTACGTGCATAACGTGTCTTACTGAGAACATCTTGCAGAACAGAGCAATTTGATCTGCACGTGTTGTTTCAAGATAATAAGCACAATCACCCCATGCAAAGACAAAGGAGTACATTTTTGCTTGAAATACTCAATATCCAGTATAAGGTAAAAAGGCAATTCAGACTTTAAAAAGGTTAGGTTTAAACCTCTGCACCTTGGCACAGCAGTTGTCTTGGATCTGATGTGGAGAAGTGAGAGAATGGTGATTGTGCTTAAGGTTTCAGGCAAGATGCTTCTTCTCAAGTGTAGTGAATGAATGTTGGTGCCTGCCAGTGACATATTTCAGGCATTGACATTCGTTTCTTGCAGACAATATTTCAGAAAGATATATTAACTTAATTTGTCACGTACATTGAAACATGCAGTGAACTGGGTTGTTTGCATCAAATCGGTGAGAATTGTGCTGAGTTGCCAGCACTGGAGGCCATGTTTATGGTGCTGACATAGCATGCCCACAACTTTCGAACCTTAATTTTGTGTCTTTGGAATGTGAGAGGAAACTGGAGCACCTGAGGGAAACCCATGCAGTTGCAGGGAGAACATAAACTCCTTTAAGGCAGTGGTGGGTACCAAACCCTGACTGGTGATCGCTTGTGCTGTCAAGTGATGCTTTACTGTTGTGTTGCCCCACACAAGAAATGTAGGAGTGAGGTGATTGTGTCAAAGGACGTCATTGCTTTGTGAATGCAGGTGACAGTAAAGTGATAGGCTAGCTCTTATCCTAAGGGTCACTGATTCCAGCTACCTGGTGAATAAATGGTTAGTGGATTTGTTCAAGCTGTTTCTTACACTCTGCATTGATCTAAGTAAATTTTCAGCCACAGCTTTCATGGCAAGGTGTCACTGTGTCCTTGATTTCCTTGAAATTCCTGCTCCATCCTTCTCTTGAACAGAAAAGTTCGTTTTGGGGGTATTAATCAAACATTCGGAATTGTAAGCGCTCTGAAATTTTTCGCCAAGGTAATTGCATTTAATGACAGAATTGCCAATGCGCTGTTTAATTTTTAAAATTTAGTTGTTCTAAACTTCAAAAGCAGCAACACCTTTTCTTAAAAACTGTCTCACACAAATGTAGTTTTCTGTCTAGTGCTGATGCAAAATATAATTGATCCCCCAAAGATACTTGAGTGCATTGAATGCTGTCATTTGATTTGCTTGTCAAGAGGCTAAATAAACACGCCTGCCAAGTCAGCTCCATGGTTATAAACCGGCAGATAGATTGGAGGGTGGGTGAAGAGAAGTCAGACCTACTCTTCACTCACCAGTGCTAGGCACCTGCATTTATTGACTGCTGATTTTGCACCCCCTCTGTTCCGTAGATTTCAGTAGAGGCGAACCTGTGAAGTTGAATACAACTGGCGGTCAATATTTTAGTAACCCAAGATAATTTCTCCTTAGCATCTGGTGGAATGGGGGTGGGGGAAATTGCAGGGTCAAGGACGATTTACTCCAGTGACATATGCCAATTATAATCCAGATCTTTATTAAATTCCTGATGCAAGGTCAGAATATCTGAAATGTCACCTGTCTCCCTTGGCAGATGCTGCTGATCTGAATATTTCAGGAAGTCTTTGTATATGTTTTGCATTTTTGGTAGTTTTATTAAAAGTATTTCTTTTAGTTCGATGAAAAACTGCATAAATGATTGTATCATCTCAGATGCCAAACTGGTCTGTCTTCAATGACAGCAGTGTCTTTGCTTTACCATCTGCAGTTAATCACTACTTTGATCCTAGTATTAAAACTACAATGAAACAGATACCATTTATGTTACAAATACAATGCTGGAGGAACTCAGCAGATCAGGCAACATCCATGGTGAGGAATGAAAAGTTGAACTGATGAAAGGTCTTGGGCCAAGACGTTGACATTCAGTCCTCTCCATGGATGCTACCTGACCTGCTGAGTTCCTCCAGCATTTTGTGTTTGTTCCTCTGGATTTCCAGCATCTGCCAAATCTCTTGTGTTTACCATTCAGTGTCTCAGCACTCAGTAAGTATTAATGTGTGAAAAATCATTGTTTCTTGGAAAGTGCCATTGCAATATGCATTATCAAACATGTTTTGTAATTAAAATATGCCAGATTTTGTTGGACCTGGTCTGCAACCTTTGATTTTTCACTACACCCCCACCCCACACTCCACATCCAGCTATGGTATCTGTGTCTAAGGCTCTGTCGTGTGATTGCAGTGGGTGTGAGTAACAACAGAGCTGTTGGATAGAATGTTAGATTGACCCACAGGCCACCTTGGTGCACTTCTGACACTTCATGCTTACAGACCTTGTTACTCTTTCCCAAATATCTGATAATCAGAGTTTTAGAAACAAGTGAATTATGAAAATTAATTCAAATTACATTGGCTGAATCTATTTTAAGTAAAACTTTTATTAAAGTAAAAAATATGCATGGCATTTATAATGGAGGTTCGGAGCCTTTTGCTGAATGAAGTTAACACAAAATGCTGGAGGAACTCATCAGGTCGGGCAGCATCGATGGAAAGAAATAGAGTCGAAGTTTCAGGCCAAGATTTTATATTTCTTTCCAAAGATGCTGCCTCCAGCATTTTATGTGTGTTACTCTGAAATTGCAGCATCTGCAGAACCTCTTGTGTTGATGAGTGAGGAGCCAGCAGTGGCTGAATAGAAAGCTTAGTTGACCCCGCCTTTAGTTTAGTAGGTTGTGGAATGCTGTTGGACTGGTTGGTACCCTCTGGGAAAGGAAGGAGGGAGAAGGACATGGTCAGATGGACAAATGTCTGGCCTCTAGTGCTCTTCTGCAATGGAATGTGCAGGATTGCAAGTTTGGAACTTGCTGAGCTGCACTCTATAACTGGCTAGCAGTTTCCCATGGCATGGTGGCTGATGGTGCAATTAAGCCCATTATGTCCATTTGTTGTGTCTTAGAGCGGCTAGCAGAATAGACAATTTGACCTGCACGTATTGTTTCGTGGTAATATGTGCAATAACCTAAAGCAAAGGAGCACATCTTTGTCTGAAAGACAAAAGCTCAAATGGGGTGGAGAGAGGAAGTGCAAACAATGCAATTCAGACACAGAGGTTTAAACCTCTGGATCTTGCCATAACTGTTGTCCTACATGTAAGAGAATGTTGATTGTGATTAAAGCTTCAAGCACGGTGGATTCCTCTCAAGTGTAGTGAATGTTAGGTGCCTGGCAATGATAAATCTGTTTTCCATTTTCAGGCATTAAAATTGATTTTTTTTTGCAGACCAATATTTCAGAAAGATAGATTAGCTTTATTTGTCATGTATACATCAAAACACATGGTGAAATGCATCCTTTGCATCAAATCAAATTGGTAAGGCTTGTGCCTGTGTCACCATAGCCTGGCTACGACTTACTAACCTTAACTCGTATGTCTTTGGAATGCGGAAGAAAACTCCTTACGTGAGTGGCGGGAATCGAACCCCAACCAGTGACCCCTGGCACAGTAAAGCAATGCGCTAACCTTTTCTCTATTGTGCCAAAAAAAAAATAGGAGAGTGTGTAGGGTTTTGTGGATGCTGGTGACTTCTAAGTTAAGGCCAGTTGCAATCCTTGAAAACAACTGACATGGCGACTTTTCTTTGCAAAATACAAAGTTGTGTTATCTGCATGTGCATCAAGAAATGATTTGAAAATAGTTTTTCATAAATTCCACAGAGCAAATTTTATTCTGTGCAACAAATTTTTGGGCTGTGATTTGTGAATTCCCCAAGGGTGAATGAATAACATCAAACTTGTGCATTTCCTTTTAGAGTGCAGATTCATTCATAATTTTCCTTTATAGTTATCACATAAAATGTTAACCCATTATCATTTAAATTGGTGAGTGGAGGAAATGTTTTGTAATAGTAGAAGACCTTCAAGTTGTTCTAAGTTAAATTGTTCTTGTAGTTCCTGATAAAATACCTTTTCTTCAAGAACAAAATAATTTGTTCTGCTGTACTAGTCCATCCTGTTTGTCTTGCTTATTCATCCTTTTGCTCCCCTTTGCCCTTTTCCACATCTTTTATTTTGCAGAATCATTCAAAGTTTGCAGCAACGCAGAGGCCATTTGGCTTATAATGCCTGTGGTGTTAAATTTTAATTTTGGGAGATTAATTACTCAGTGCTGGAAAAAGTTCCACAGCGATGAGTTCTTATTTATTTTAACCCCTTACTGATGTGTACACCAATAATCATTTTTGTGTCCATTTGTAATTTTTGTGACTTTACTGCCTGACATAATATTTTTGCATAGTTATGGAGGCCCTCTTTCACCGCATATACACTCAGTGGCCAGTTTATTAGGTACAGGAGTGCATGTCGGTGTTGTCTTCTGCTGTATCCCATCCACTTCTAGGTTCAATGCGTTGTGCATTCAGAAATTCTCTTCTACGCACCACTGTTGTAACGTGTGGTTATTTGAGCTACTGGCATTTTCTTGTCAGTTTGAACCAGTCTGGCCATTCTCCTCAGACCTCTCTCATTAGAAAGGCACTGTCACCCACCGAACTGCCACTAACTGGATAATTTTTCATTTTATTTTCTCACACCATTCTCTGTAAACTAGAGACTGTTGTGTGTGAAAATTCTAGGAGAACAGCAGTTTCTGAGATTCTCAAACCGCCCCGTCTGGCACCAACTATCATTCCACGGTCACAGTCATTTAGATCACACATCTTCCCCATTCTGATGATTGTTTATCTGAACAATAACTGAGCCTCTTGACTATGTCTGCATGCTTTTATGCACTGAGTTTCTGCCACATGATTGGCTGGTTAGATATTTGCATTAACGAACAGGTGTTCAACTACACCTAATAAAGTAGCCATTGAGTGTTTACTCTCCAATCTGACTCAGTACTAATCCCACTTGCCTGCCGTTTACCCTCTGTCCTTGCTCTTTCAAGTGCTCGCAGGTGCCTCTTAAATGTTGGTACTGTTCCTCCTCCAAAACCACTTCTGGCAACTCATTGCAGATACCAACTACTGTGTGAAAACATTACTCCTCAGATCTCCTTTAACTCTCCTCCCTCTCACCTTAAACTTTATGCCCTACAGTTGAAAGTAGACACTGACCAGCTGTCTTCTGTCTCTCATAATTTTGTATACCTCATTCATGTTTTTGTCAACCTCCTTTGCCTCAGGGAAAATGTACTCAGCCTCTCCAATCTTTTCTTGTTACTAAATCCAGGCAACATCCTTATGAATTTTTTTGACACCCTCTAATGTTCACATCCTCCTCTTACCGAATTCTGATGTTTGGCACTGAGCACTTGGCAGTGACTTGAAATACTCTTCACAGTTCAAAACCATCTTGCCTTGTATGAAGGAATAAACAGTGATCCTCAAATGTAGCTACACTCTTCCTTGCTTCTGCTTTGTGCTTTTCCCTAAGTTGTTACATCCAGAATGACTATTGGCAAGAACTGTACAAGTATTAACAGCTTAGCAAAAGAAAGTTCAAGATAGAAACATAAAAACATTGAAAACCTACAGCACAATACAGGCACTTCGGCCCACAAAGTTGTACCGAACATGTCCCTACCTTAGAAATTACTAGGCTTATCCATAGCCCTCTATTTTTTTAAGCTCCATGTACCTATCCAAAAGTCTCTTAAAAGACCCTATTGTATCCGCCTCTACCACCGTTGCCGGTAGCCCATTCCACGCACTCACCACTCTGAGTAAAAAACTTAACCCTGACATCTCCTCTGTACCTACTCCCCAGCACCTTAAACCTGTGTCCTCTTGTGGCAACCATTTCAGCCCTGGGAAAAAGCCTCTGACTATCCACACGATCAGTGCCTCTCATCATCTTATACACCTCTATCAGATCACCTGTCATCCTCTTTCGCTCCAAGGAGAAAAGGCCAAATTCACTCAACCTATTCTCATAAGGCATACTCCCCAATCCAGACAACATCCTTGTAAATCTCCTCTGCACCCTTTCTATGGTTTCCACATCCTTCCTGTAGTGAGGCGACCAGAACTGAACACCGTACTCCAAGTGGGATCTGACCAGGGTCCTATATAGCTGCAACATTACCTCTTGGCTCCTAAATTCAATTCCACGATTGAAGAAGGCCAATACCCCATATGCCTTCTTAACCACAGAGTCGACCTGCGCAGCTGCTTTGAGCGTCCTATGGACTCGAACCCCAAGATCCCTCTTATCCTCCACACTACCAAGAGTCTTATCATTAATACTATATTCTGCCATCATATTTGACCTACCAAAATGAACCATCTCACACTTATCTGGGTTGAACTCCATCTGCCACTTCTCAGCCCAGTTTTGCATCCTATCAATGTCTCGCTGTAACCTCTGACAACCCTCCACACCATCCACAACACCTCCAACCTTTGTGTTTAGTCAGTGTGGTGTAACACTTACAGTGCAGAGTAAGTGTATTTGGGGTTGATTGCAAGGATGACAGAACAGTGATAAATTTCCTTCATGTTTCTCCTGGTTACCCCCATTTTGTTCCACTTTATCATGGTTTTGTCTTCCTTCCCTTGCTGGTGAAGTACTTCTCTTTATCATTTGACTATACAGTAGTGGTGTCTATATATACCACTGTAAAGTTGTACTTGGGAAAGGTAAAATTTTCAATGATTCTATAACTCATGTTCTTAGTAGTATTTATTTTTTTAATCACAGTTTGCCTTTTGTACATTGGTTGGTTGTCAGTTTGTGTAGTTTTCATAAATTCCACTATATTTCTATAATTACCTGTAAATGCCTGCAAAAATGATATGGTAGTGTAGTGACATATTTTGCTAATAAATTTACTTTGACTTTGAATGGGTTTAAAGTTGAACCTAGTGTAGCTGCTTAATTCAAATTTTGCTTTCTTCCTGCGTCATTCAGTAACCTCATCTACTGATCCTATATGGTCCATTATGCTCTTTGACCTACCTAATTGTTGATTTCCAGGGAATTGTTTCGTACGATCATCCAGAATCTGCAGAAATTGAGTTGAAACTTTAACCTCTCCAGTAAAAGGGGAACCAAGTGCCAATCTTTCTAACAGCCTTGCAAACAGAATGTTTCTGGTCTAGAAGTAGTTATCTGATTTGCACAAGCTTGCCCTTTTACTTCTGCAATCAGGAAACACTATCTTTAGAGCCTGGAGTTTGGGGGGGTGGGGGGAGACAATGTTTCTAAAAGCTGAAGCAACACACACAAAATGCTGGAGAAACTCAGAACGTCAGGCAGCATCTTTTGGAGAGGAATTAAACATTTGACGTTTTGGGCCGAGACCCTTAACCAGGACTGGAAAAGGGGGCAGAGACCAGAATGAGAAGGTGGGTTGAGGGGCAGGAGAACAAGTTGGAAGGTGATAGGTGAGACCAGGTAAGGGGGAAGGTGGGTGGAGGAGAGGTGATAGGTGGAAGTGGTACTGTGCTGTATTGTTCTATGTTCTAAATGTTGGAAATAAATGGGACTGCCATAGAAGTTTGTTTGTATGTAGGGGTGTCAGTAAATTATCGATGTTTATAACTTGTAAAATGGCCTTTACCCGAATCTTTAAATGCATCTGTATTTTTAGTACTTCCGTGCCTTTACTAAGGAGAGCTTATAGTTAATTTTTTTTAAACACATGCTGTTTTATGCATGCGTGGTGACTACTTCCTGAATGTGACCATTTTATTGAATGGATTTCCTTTCACTGATGCTAATTTTTATACAGCTTATGGTGTGAAATGCTCTATTTTCATCATGTCTGCCCTTTACTTAATGTTAAATTGTTAATAATATTAAAAAGGATAAAATCAAAAGAGACTTGAAACAAATTCCAGCAATGTGCATATAATTCTACTAAAAGCTTAATATTCAAAAACAGAAGCAGCATATATGATTATTCAGAACTGCATTTTAATTTATTTACTTTTTGAAATCATGTGTTTAAGAGCTCTGACTTATATTATTTTTCAGTGCAGCGGTTACTTACAGGAATTGTGTTCCCTCTCTATGATTCTTCATCATTATGTGCTGTTCTGTATGACATGGGGGAATCATGGTTTACACGACCACGATTGTTGGCAAATTTTTCTACAGAAGTTGTTTGCCATTGCCGCCTTCTGGGCGGGAGTGCAGAAACAGACGGAATCCCGGACGCCGCCATTCAGCTGTTTATTTATGTAACAGATTTTCCCCCAAGCCATCGGACTACCAACCTATTGCCCTCTGCTGTGCCTATTGTCTTGTTTATTATTTGTTGTAATGCCTGCACTGTTCTGTGTACTTTATGCAGTCCTGGTTAGGTCTGTAGTCCAGTGTAGTTTTTGTGTTGGTTTATGTAGTTCAGTCTAGTTTTTGTATTGTTCATGTAGTACCATGGTTCTGAAAAATGTTTTCTCATTTTTACTGTACCAGCAGTTATGGTGGAAATGAGAATAAAAAGTGACTTGACTTGTCTTTACAAGATGGGTGACCCCTGCCAATATCAATACTCTCCAGAGAGTGTCTGCGTGGCGTCAGTGGTCAAGTTACCAGGACTCATGATGTGTATCAGCTGCTCTTACGGCCATCCACCACCTGTACCCACGGCTTCACGTGATCCTGATCCGGGAGGGGTGGGGTGCTAAACAAGTGCTACACCTTGCCCAAGGGTGACCCGCATGTTAGCGGAGGGGAGGAGTGCCTTTACACCTCCTTTGGTAGAGACAATTCTCCATCACATCGCCTTTGTGATTAGGCTTCCTAATTAATAGAGATCTATTAGAATGCACATTCAGCTTCAGATTAACGTATCTCATTCAAAACAAGCTATCAAATTTTACAGTTTAGGAAATATCTAACCAATCAATTTTTCAGCTTGTGGGAGTGGGGATGCAGAAGGTCTGTAGTAATGTAAGAATCTATTTGATGGAATTTTTGCATCATATTTTGTTTCATAAAAAGTGCTGTCATGCACAGCTATTTTTAATAGAAGAGCACTTTTTAACATGAGCTGTTCTTTGGGTTGTGTACAATCAAACAGGAACACACTGGAGTTGTGCAAGATATCAGCTGCTGTCTATTTGAGGAAGTTTTGGATTTCACTTTGACGTTACCATCTCTGTGAATCTTATTAATTATCCATCCTCGGGCAGATTTTTGGCTGTGATACCACCTTGGGTATCCAAGATCCTGAGATGGTTTGGTTTTCTAGGTTGCTGTATCCAGTAAACTAAAAGCTCAAATTACCAGCCTTATTTCCAGGTAGTGAAAGATACTAAAACTGTGACAGAGCACAGGATTATTGTCAACTTCCGGGCTGAATTTTAGAATTACCAATAACCTGATAAAGGGTCTTGGCCTATAACGTTCACTGTTTATTCCTTTCCATAGATATTGCCTGACCTGCTGAGTTCCTCCAGTGTTTTGTGTGTTACTCTGGATTGTCAGCATCTGCAGAATCTCTTGTGTTTGTTAAAAACTAAAAGTTACAAGTTAAGAAGGTTACTTTGACTCTCAGTCATTTGCCTCCCTGGAGGGCTGAGGAGCCTAGGTCGTTGGGGGTATTTAGAGAGGAGGTAGATGCCTTCTTAAAAGGTTAGGAATTGACCGCTGTTGGAAACTTGAAACATAGGTTGAGACTTGGCACATCAGCCAGGAACATATTGATTGGCAGGGCAAGCTTGGTGGTTTGGTTGTATTTTTCCTGCTCTTGTCAATAATAAAACAAGCAATGGATGGTGAGGAAGGTGATTTGCATTGGTCTGGGATGGGAGGCATGAGAAGCTGAGGGGCCATGTTAATAATTCTGTGTATGAAAATTATCTGAACCAAAAGCCAACTTCCTTCCTTAGAATTTATAGTATATAATGGATTCCAGTCAGTTGGGACACATTGGGACTAGTACATTTTGGCCCAATTATGTGGCTGTCCCACTTAGCAGAAGTTTCATGGAAATAGTTTAAAAAAGTATTAAAAAGACAAACTGAAGTTTAACTGAGTAACAGATTATGTATTTAAATGAAATGCAGAACAAATTGGAGCACCAGTGCTACTATAAAATGTACTATAAAACTGTGTATTAGCTCCTAATAGTTATTGATGGGGGAATCAGAATCGGGTTTGTTATCACTGGCATGTGTCGTGAAATTTGTTAATTTAGCAGCAGCAGTTCAATGCCATACATAATATAGAATGAATGAGTAAATAAATTACAGTATATATATATTGAATAGATTAAAAATCATGCAAAAACAAATAATAATATATTAAAAAATTGAGGTAGTGTTCAGGGGTTCAATATCCATTTAGGAATCGGATGGCAGAGGGGAAGAAGCTGCTCTGGAATCGCTAAGTGTGTGCCTTCAGGCTTCTTTGCCTCCTCCCTGATGGCAACAGTAAGAAAAGGGCATGCCCTTGGTGCTGGAGGTCCTTAACGAATGCTGCCATTCTGAGACACCTCTCCTTGACGATGTCCTGCGTACTTTGTAGGCTAGTGCCTAAGATGGAGCCAACTGAGTTTACAACCCTTTGCAGCCTCTTCAGTCCTATGCAGTGGCAGCCCCCACCCCATACCAGACAGTGATGCAGCCTGTCAGAATGTTCACCATGGTACATCTATAGAAGTTTTTGAGTGTATTTGTTGACATTCCAAATCTCTTCAAACTGCTAATGAAGTATAGCCACTGGCTTGCCTTTATAACTGTATCGATATGTTGAGACCAGGTTAGGTCCTTGGAGATCTTGACACCCAGGAACTTGAAACTGCTCACTCTCCACTTCTGATCCCTCTGACGATTGGTATGTGTTCCTTTGTTTTGCCCTTCCTGAAGTTTACAATCAGCTCTTTAGTCTTACTGACGTTGAGTTGCAGGTTGTTGTTGTGACATCATTCTACTAGTTGGCATATCTCACTCCTGTACGCCCTCTCGTCACCACCTGAGATTCTGCCAACAATGGTTGTATCATCAGCAAATTTATAGGTGGTATTTGAGCTATACCTAGCCACACAGTCATGAGTATAGAGAGAGTAGAGCAGTGAGCTAAGCACACATCCCTGAGGTGCACCAATGTTGATCATCAGTGAGGAGGAGATGTTATTTGAGCAGGAGTTCAGTCTAGTCATGACCGACCTCTAAAAAAGCATTTCATCACTGCAGATATGAGTGCTACTGGGCGATAGTCATTAAGGCAGCTCACATTATTCTTCTTAGGCACTGGATTAATTGTTGCCTTTTTGAAGCAAGTGGGAACTTCCCCCCATAGCAGTGAGAGGTTTAAAATGTTTTTAAATACTCCCGCCAGTTGGTTGGCACAGGTTTTCGGAGCCTTACCAGGTACTTCATTGGGACCTTCCGCCTTGTGAGGATTCAGTGTCTTTAAACACAGCCTAACACTGGCCTCTGAGACAGAGATCATAGGCTCATTAGGTGCAGCAGGGATCTTCACAGCTGTAGTTATATTCTCCCTTCCTAAGCGGACATGGTAGGCGTTGAGTTCATTTGGTAGTGAAGCATCACTGCCATTCATGCTATTGAGTTTTGCTTTGTAGGAAGTGATGTCTTGCAAACTCTGCCAGAGTTGTCGTGCATCTGATGTCGCCTCCAACCTCGTTCGAAATTGCCTCTTTGCCCTTGAACTAGTCCTCTGCAAATCATACCTGTTTTTCTGGTATAGACCTGGGTCGCCAGACTTGAATGCCACAGATCTAGCCTTCAGCAGACAATGAACCTCCTGGTTCATCCACGGCTTTTGATTTGGGAATTCATTCATTGTATGGGGTGTCCAGGGAGGGCTGCCACCTCTCATGAAGAGGCTTGTGTCCATTCTGGGGCAGCTGACTTTTTGATTCCCACCCGAAACTCAGTTCTCATCTATGGGACCAAGCAGATGATTGCATGTTGATCGCAGCCACACCCCTATGCACCATTACGACAGGTGGGCTAAACCAGGTGAGGGTAGCTGGTGTGCCTCATACCCCAGTGAAGTAGGGACATAGCTGTTCTAGTCACCTCTGGCAGAATGGGTGGATGAAATCAACAGTGAGATCCAATAGCCAAGAAGGTGGTTCTGCACCACTTCGTGGAGTGCAAAGGATGTGATAAAGCACGGAAGGCATCATGGTCATCCATTGCAACCAAGGAAGAGCCCAGTTTGTGACTACTCATACCACTAGACCCGGACTTCCAAGGTTGAGAGAGTGGACCTTCCCCAGTGCAATAGTATTTCCACTTTAAAAACTCTCCCATAAGGGTTTCACTGTCATCATTGTATGATAGACAACCAACAAACTGCCATGTTCATTTGATCAACAGTAAATGAACAAAATTGGTGCAGACACACAGTACAGATAATGGACTGCCTTCATGCAGTGCCTTGGATGATTGCATCCTCCAAATCTTCATTTTCGTTACAACATTCAAAATGATTGTAACTACTTTCAAATTCGTTGCAGGTCCTAACTTGTTGAAGTAGTGAAATCATTTCATTTTCACTCTTGGCAGTTTCTGGCACTTCCGTGTGAATGTTTCAAACTCATTGAGCAAAACAATTCTGAATTTTCTTGCTGCTTATTTCTTGCCATCAGAGGCAAAAATTACTTTTTGAATAGAAACACATAAGCAACATTTCACACTAAATAGCCACACAGGTTTATGCAGCTGATACTAGTTGGAAACGGTTTGGCAACAGTCTCCTGACCCATTAAGTGGCAAAGTGTCCAACTGAACAGAGTGAATCCTGGCTATTTTCTTGATTAGTTTCTGTACTTTAAGAGTAGTCTCAAATAAGCGGCTGCCCTGATTAACCGACGACCCAATTAACAGGAATTCACGATATTTAGAAATATATCCAAAGTTTGTGAGAGAGATAGACCATAGGTTAATTATTTCAAGTCCTTGAGTTCGCAGTGTACTTAGTAAAAGAACACCAAAAACTGTTTCATTGTGTTGAAGGTTGCCTTCAATGACTTGGATTTTGTTTTGTTTACCTTTTAAATGAGATTATTGTACCTGCATTGACCAGTTCTGTTGGCAGCTTATTCCATATACAAACCACCCTATTGGCCTAAAACACTAGATAGGGGCCCATTGTGTACCCAAGCTAGAAAGATGGAGGTGGTCTGTTTTTCATGGTTTACAAGTAATTTGTGTTTCCTGGCAGTAATTATTTTAATATTTAGTTTTGATTTAAGACTCCTACCTTCTCTTCTAATAAACTTGTGCAAAAATAGCAGTCCCTAATAGGACATTGCTTGAAGCAGAATTACTCTACTTCAGTGCAGAATTATTAGTATCACCGCTAAAAAGTTTTCACTGTGTGATTCATGCAAATTGTTTAATGTCAGCAAGGTGGCTGTTGGAATTAAGTGTAAGCCTCCTTCAAAAAGCCTCTAAATGACTCCACAGGTATTCTGAGTTACAAGTCCTGGCTGGAAAGTTTGTTTTCAAAAAGATGACCTTCAAAGATTTTGGTAAGCTCAAGTGCATGCAGGCTTTTTTCACTCTGCTCTATTTGTCCTTTCATGTTTGCTGTGTGCACTCATGAGTGATGTGGAATGCCCTTACTTCTGTGAACACATTTCGGGTGTCAAATTAAGCAATACAATGTGGTTAAGGACATTTGACGAAGGTGATCTATGTCAGAGAAGAGCATGTTGCCTCAGTGATTTTGCAATCTCTTCCTCATTGGTGACATATTTTGGCCTGGCCTTCTGTCACAAGCCATAGAATAACTTTAAATCACAGCTTTAGGACCAATGCCTTTTGATAGATGTGCCCTAAGCAGGGATTGGTTTAATTAGGAATCTTTAACTCAGTTGGTACAACTTTGTTGGACCATAAGGTCTGCTCCTATGCTGTATGTTTGTTTAAAGCAGAGGTTTTCACCTCTAATGATAGATATAGAACAAAAAAATTGATAGCAAAATTTTGCTTCTGAATTTCTGCTGTGAAATGTGGATAAAGCCTAAGAAGGTCTTTTTATCATCTTAATTCAGGGTGTTGTATTAACCTTGTATCCATTTGAAAGCCCATTAGTGCCTTGACAATCTTGGATGTCAGAAGCTTTCAAGAAATTTCACAATCAGTTAATATGAAGGCGCTTTTGTGTATGCCTGTGGAAGGTTATGAGAAATCAAGTCAGGTGACCCAATCTATTTAACACAAAGTTTACTCAAAGCTGTGGGTGGGGGTTAGACAATTCAGTTCTTAGGAAGTGCGTTGACTGTGAAACAGAAATTTATGAAAAAATATAAGACCAGTGAGGGACTAAAGCAAGAAGGATGTCTCAGAAGCACATTAAGGTACAGTTTCAGTTTTCTTTCACAATTTTAACATTTAATATTTTTAAGGCTCAAGGCAATCTTAAGCAGAAGTCACTTAATTTGCAAAATGACATGCTTTTCATTTGAAAACCTGTTCGAGGCTTTTACTTTGAATCGTGTAGATATGGCTGTGGTTTCAAATAGGTTGTTGTACATTTAGAAAAGGTGCAAATATTGTAAGGTTTTGAGTTAATATATCCTCATCCTGCCACTTAATTAGGTTAAAATCAGTTACTGAATTCTTACGGTGAGATCTCTCACAATGAAGTCAATCCTTCGTATGGAGCTGGGCTTTTCTGGTTTTGGTTCCCAGTCTTCTGTATTAGATTACAGAATGTAGGCCTCTTTGGCAAAGCCTCCATTCTCATCCATACAAACTTCTGTTTGAAATGATTATATTGATGTAATTTCAGAAGATAGGCACAGTTTACAGTATAACCTTGTAATATAAGGTGTTCTGGGGAAGGAGAACAGATATCCTTGCCTATTGAACACTGGTGAATCAAGCAAACTTTCAGTAGCACTCCGGTGGTTCCATAGACACATTTTCTTTTGTTCTGTATTAACTGAATAAGTTAATTGAATTTAAATGTTGTAGAATCTGTGGCAGGACATCAATCATATTTCCAGAAGACTAGCCCAGTCCTCTGGATTATTAACCTTGTAATAAAGCCACTGGTGCCTTCACTGTGTCAGCAGCACCTGATTTGTTAGCAATCCTGTGGCAAGACCTGCCAAGTTACCTCATCTAGTTCTTATTGAGGTGTATGTGTTCACACTTCGACCAGAGACTTTGCCCCCCCCCCCCCAAAGAATCACTTGAAGAGCACCGGGGGGGGGGGGGGGGGGTAGTATCTCATGTCCAGTGCGATGTGTAGCTTTCAGAGTGTGAACATACTAAAAACATAATTGCATTTTCTTTTCTCTGTACTCTTTTCCTTATCTGCTTCTGGTAACTTATGTACTGTGTTTTTAAAATGGATAAATAGGTGACAGGCAATTGAAGAATGAGAGGTTGTGAGTTGTGCATGAAGTTGAAAAGGAGCTCAGCTTATTACTGTCATCTTTAGGCAAACCTAAAGCTAGTCATGATTGGAGGACTCATTGAAATGTGATTCAACAGATCTTAAAATACTACAGATACTGAATGGTAGTTTTAAAAGTGCGTTGGACGTATTGAATCATAAAACTGGTAAGCACATGCGAAGGTGTGCAGATGGAGGCCTAGATCAAGACTATTGTCAGCTAATTATTTTTCACAGAAAGAAATGGTTATCTAATTAAGTAGTGATATGATGGAGATGCAAGCTATGAATACATGTTTAACATTTTAGGAACAGCTTCTTCCCCTCTACCATCAGATTTCTGAATGATCTATGGATCCTATCTCATCATTTTGCTCCCTTTTGGCACTATTTATTTGTATTTCTTGTAACTTATTTTTCTAAATATATTGTGTGGTACTGATGCCACAAAGCAAGAAATTGGATAACATATGCCTGTAATAATAAACTTGATTCTGAGAGGCATTCCTTTTTGGTATTTATCTTATCTAGGTCTGCCACTGTAGATGAATTGAACACAGATGCAGTCTGTTCCTGCAATAACTATGAATAGGGAGGTGTTAGAAGAGAGAGGATAGTGATGGTTAGGGGGTAGGGGTTTGCCTTGCGCCTGAATGTGGGAGTGCTGATAACCATTTGTTCAATAGTGAAGATAGTGACTAATGAACATGCAATGCAATTAATAGCTCAAGCTTTCCTTACCTATGATGGAGGATTGAACTGTGAGTGGGTGGAACACAGTTCCACCAACAATGAAGGCACTGTTTGTGAAGGAGCTGCAAGTGAATATTCAGTTGGGGGAGGAAGTAAAATCTTTGTCAATTTGATGTAATGTACCTTGCAAAGGTTTTAAAAAGTGTATCTGCATAGCTAGAGACAAACTTGAATCAGGAAGTTATTAGCAACATCTTGCATGTTAACATGGTAAAACCTCAGTGGACACTTCATACAGGTGACACTGAGCAAAACCTAACACTGAAACATGGAAGGAAGTTACTGTAAAACTATTACTCAATCCTGGACAGTCCCAAGCCCAGCAGAATTGGGCATGGGGCTAGTGACCCCATCCCCTCAAAACTCAGAGACAGCCACAAGAATGCCAACAGAAGCTCCAAAGACCTCATCCCTGGGAGAGGAAGGACCTTCGCCCAGAAGACGTATGAAGTGATGTGGTGATAGGGCTGGTCAACCTTAAATCCAGGACTAGGGACTGTGGCGAGTTGCTGTTGGCGATTAGTGCCCCACTAGGGGTGATGGGCTTAAAAAGAAGTAAATTTATGGTCACTGAGGAAAGATTTAAGGACCATTTTGCTTCCTTTTAAAGTGGCATAGGCTTGAAGAAATGCTAGAGCTTAAGGCTTAGAGAAGTGAAGAAGCTGCTTCTGGAAGAGCAAGGGAGGTCATCATCTTCCATGCTGTATGTGTGTCATGCTGTATGACATAAATGATTATGATCTCATGACCAGGATTGTTCCTGGCAAATTTTTCCTACATCAGTAGTTTGTCATTGCCTTCTTCTGAGCAGAGTCTTTACAAGACTGGTGACCCCAGCCGTTATCAATACTCTGAAAGATTGTCGGCCTGACGTCAGTGGTTGCATAACCAGGACATGTGATATGCACCGGCTGCTCATATGACCATCCATCACCTGCTCCCATGACTTTGCGTGACCCTGATTTTGGAAGGGGGTCTAAGTGTGTGCTATACCTTGCCCAAGGGTGACCTGCAAGCTACCAGAAGGAAGGAGCACTTTACACCTCCTTTAATAGAGATGGATCTCCACACCGCCACTCAAGCAGAGGAAGTAGAGAATGTATAAATTGGTAGAATTGGAGCAAAATTTAGTGGTGTGTGTATATGAAGAAATGCACCAAATAGAGGGAGAATTTAAAGATAAGATTTTGAAAGTTGCTGTATCCAAGTATAAACCAGCAAGGATTGGGGTGATGGCTGAAAAAGGCTTGGTACAGGTCAGCTCCATCTAAGTTTTGGATAGGTTCAAGTCTACCTAAGGCAGAATGTGGGGCTGCTGACCTGGGTGAATTGGAGAAAGCAGCTGAGATGTGACAGGGTTGTGGCTCTGAAGCTGAAGTCTTGCTGATTGACAAACATGGTCAAGAGCTCATCTTGTGTCAAATGTGATAAGCCAAAGTGCAAAGTCATTAATATTAAACAGTGGACACTTGTGGTGTGAGCAAGAGATGAGTACCAGCTAAAATTAAGTAAATTTAATTGATCTGAGCTCTTGTCACTATTTATACTTAATGCTTTTAATAGTCTGAAAAGAATAGTTGCTTCCCTCTTCCATTTACAATGTGGGTGGACAGGCTGATCTAATGCATAATGAAGGTAAGAATAAAAATCTGGAGGAGGAGAGAGAGTCAGTAAGACTTTGGGGCTGCCGTTTTGTTAATAGTGTAAATTACCAATTAATAAAGAAATGTTACATGTTTACACTGTAACAACCACACATTGCTAAATCTGATTTGTGTATAAAGTTTCCTGCTCAAGAACACAGGATGGGTGGGCACAGAATAGCCATGAGCTCATAATTCATATATATAATAGCTTTCATACCCGTAACTTTTTTTTTGTGTGCGGGAAAATATCCTGAGGAGTTTGTGTCCTTTTCTGGGAAAAGGAAATATAAAACTATGGTGTGGTGTTTGGTTTGGGCTTTAGTTTGAATCACAAAATCCATCAATAAAGATGTAGAAGCATTTGACTTTAATTGAAATTTAAGGTTTGGAAGCTGCACCTTTGATTTGGTAGGCTGTTACTGATGTTTTCTAGGTAGGTAGTGACTTTTGCATTTGTGTAGCTGGACGTTTTGAGTTTGTGCAGTTTTGTGGTTCACAATCTCGGCTGGAATGCAAGATATATCAGAGGTAATTCTTGTAACTACTTTGTCTTAATTTGCTAATCCATGACATTTGGCAAGTTGTCACAAGTGTTTGGGACTTGTCCAGGTAGGATATAGGCAAACCAAGTCTATAATAGATTTTAATTTGGAATGCACAGTCATCTTCTTTGGCTAGGTTTCAGACTGATGTCTGCAGTCTTGCTATTTGAAATAACCACTTCAATTATGTTTTGTATAGAGACATTCAGTAACCTGCAGTATTGAACCAGAAGCACATTAAAACATCACCGTGACAGTGGGAAATTTAACTCTTAAATAATCTTGAGTTTAAAAAAAACCAAATTTATCAATGATGGAGAGCAAGAAGCTAACAGATTAAAATATAAATCAATGGATCACATTACCCCAGACCCACATTTGATTGCGTGAAATCGCCTCTTACTTCAAGGGCAATTAGAAATTGTCAATAGACCCTGACCTTCTCAGTGAAGTCTGTATTTGATGAACAAATAATGAAAGTGAAGTACTGTACTCGTTTTAAAATAGTTTGCTTGTGAAAGTAGACTTGGCTTATGTGTGAATGTGACTTCTAACACCCTTTTCTGTGTTGGTAGAGAAGCAAGCTGTCAGAAGTAATTGTATTTCAATATTACCCATAATAAAACTATTGAACAGAGGGGTGAATGTCAATTGGTCCATTTTATACAGTAAAGCTTTGTGTATTGCTGTCCGGAGATGAGTGTGGAGAGGAAGTGTTTCAGCTGCAGGTCTTCAATCCATCACATCCACGCAATCATTTTGCCCATCTGCTGAATTCCCACTTGGCCACATTAGAACCATTTCTTTCAATGCTTTGTTTAGTTAAGTGTCTGTTTAAATGCCCCTTAAAAGTAATAATTGCACCTGATTCCACAGCTTTCAGATATCTACCACTGTCTACTTGGTAGCGGGGAAATAATTTGCAGAGGGATATGACCGAATGCAGACAAATAAAGTTGGCATTGATGGGGCAGAAAGATCAGCAGGATGTAGAGGATGGGACGATGTGGCCTAATGGAAAAGGGGTCTAATTTTGATATTCAGTGTGAGGTTATCAGAAGATTGCAGGTTCAAGTCCTGTCACAGTCGTAATGGTTAGACTGTGTTGTATCACTAAATAAAATAATTTCTTTAAAAACTGGAGGGCAATGTAGGAAGGAGGGGTTAGATTGATCTTTGAGTAATTTAAATGGTCGACACAACATTGTGGGCTGAAGGACCTGTACTGTGCTGTAATGTTCTACACTTAAATTATTCTTTAACACTCCTCCTCACCTTAAGCATATGCCCTCTTGTTTTTGATACCTCTTGGGTGAGAAAATATCTTTGACAATCGGCCCTATAATGTATCTTACGTACTTTTGTCCCATTTCCAATCCTTTGTTCCAGGGTTAATAACTAAACCTCAGATCCTGGCAACACCCTGGTGAATCTCTTCTGCACTTCAGCGCGATCATATCCGAAAATGTAACAGCCTAACCAGTGTTTTGTAAAAATTGCATCATAATGTCCCAACTCAGATATTCTGTGCTCTGACCTGTGAAGGCAAGCAAGCTATGTACCATCTTATAAATCACCTGCTTTGCCTCTTTTGAGGAATGATGGAATTGGACCCTTGGGAATCTTAGTACCCTACCAATTACTCCTAATTCACTTCCCAAAATGTATCGCCTCATATTTGCTGGGATTGAATTGCATCTGCCAAGGCTGAGCTCAATTTAACATAACATATCAGTGTCCACTCTATTGGGTACACCTCATAAAGGCAAATATCTAATCAGTCAATCATGTGGCATCAACTCAATGCATAAAAGCATGCAGACATAGTCAAGAGGTTCAGTTGATCAGACCAAACATCAGAACAAACATCAGAATGGGGAAGAAATGGGATCTAAGTGACTGTGGAATGAATGTTGGTGCCAGATTTGGTGGTTTGAGTATCTCAGGAATTGCTGATCTCCTGGGATTTTCACACGCAGTTAGTCTCTAGAGTTTATAGAGAATGGTGTGAAAAATATAAAACATTCAGCAAGCTGCTGTACTGTGGGTGAAAGTGCCTTGCTAATGAGACAGGTCAAAAGAAAAAGACCAAACTGTTTCAAGCTGACAGTAGCTCAAATAACCATGCGTTACCACAATGATATGGAGAAGAGCATCTCTGAATGCACAACACATTTGACCTTGAAGTTGATGGGCTACATCAGCAGAATACCACACCAGGTTCCAATCCTGCACCTAAAGTAGCTCCTGTGGCCTTGCTGCCACAGGTTTCCAGTCAGAAAATTTCCTCTTTTTCACTCCCCTCAGCCTTCTGTCACCAGGTCAGTTTTGGATACAATTAAGTCAGCTTTCCCTGGAGCCCATTTGCATTAATCATCTGGGGGTGTTTGGGGGGGGGGGGGGGAACTTGTCAAAATTCTTACCTGTCTACAAGACACAATGTACTGTTCTGCTTTCGTTGCTGTCCTTTGCGACAGCCTCAAAAACCTCAGTTAAATTAATGAGGCGTAATTTTCCTTCCCATGAAGCCGTGCTGACTCTCCCTAATCAGTCCCTGCCTTTCCAAATGTACTAAAATCTTATGCCTTAGATGCCCTTCAATTGCCTGACCACTGTCTGGGCTCACTGGGCTGTCCTAACCTGACTTACCTTTGTTGCAGTTTCTTTGGTAAAGGAGCATTAGGTTTCCTCCAGTCATCTTGTACTCCATCTGTCTAATAATGACACAAGTATTCCTGTCAGCTCCCCCCCCCCCCCCCCCGCTCTACTGTAATCTCCTCCCATGTTTCCATGTTCTAACCTCCTAAATCAGGATTTCATTTTAAAACTGTGGGGGGTGGGGGAAATTGTCTTGTGTATATACATGGTGCTAGTTACTAAGGACTGGGCCACAATTAAACTTGCTCCCACATCTTTGACTCTGTTGACTTTGATTAAAGTAATGTTTTATGAGAATATATTAGAATTACCTCTTTGCAATAAATCTGTACTGATGGGAACATGGATTCTAAGAGATGAAGTGAGCATCCTGATGTTTGGTAATATTTTGATAATCTTTCTCATGTTAAGATTATATTTAAAACTTCATGGTTCATTTAGTCCAGATAATGGAGAAATCGGTCATTATAATCTCCCTTTTAACAACTGATTTGTGCATGTCTTGGAAATCTGAAATAAAACTAGAAAATGCCAGAAATACTACAGGTTATACAGAATCTGTGGAAAGAGCAATGCTTAATATTTTGAGTTTGGAACCCTTCATCTAAGCTGGCTGTTATTACACTGAAAACAACTTTTGCCAGATCCATTGTTTTTCTACTTCCTTCTGCTCAATAATATTAATTTCAAATCAAAGAGGCTTAGTTTTGCCAGATTATTTCCAACAATGAGTGCTGGCCCACTAGACTTTTGCCTGCTTTAAAAAAAAAAGCCTTTGCGCTGCATTTCTACACCCCTCGCTAGAGAAAGAAAGTTAGACCAGTAAGTCCAAATCTGTTCTCACAGTTGACATAAAGACTAGATGAGCTTCCATTATAGAAAGCTGGATTGAACATTAAATTCTGGATACTTGAGGTATCAGTATTCCAGACTTCACATATATATATATATATATATGCTTATAGATGCTGCCTGACCTGCTGTGTTCCACCAGCATTTTGTGTGTGTTGCTTGGTTCCAGACTTCAGATGTTTTTGCTGCCAGAGAGTTTTGTAGTTTTCAGTACACCTGCAATGGAGTCTCTGTTATCTGGAAAAAGCACAAGATGCACATCCTGTGCAAGGCTGATTATTGAATTGTTACACCGCAGGCAATCACTTGTA
Organism: Hemitrygon akajei; assembly: GCF_048418815.1. Taxonomy (NCBI): domain Eukaryota; kingdom Metazoa; phylum Chordata; class Chondrichthyes; order Myliobatiformes; family Dasyatidae; genus Hemitrygon; species Hemitrygon akajei. Next base: position 42,334,100 of record NC_133150.1, on the reverse strand, counting down.
TAAGCAGAGACTAGTTAGTCCTATCCCTCTGCTTGTCTTTTGTATTCTTGCAAGTACCTAATTCCATGTTGAACGTCACAGTTGAAACTGCCTCCTCGACCTGTGAATTGCAGATTGTAGCCACCTGTCCTGTAATTTTTTAAAAATTACCTGTGGGGATTTTGCTACTTATTCTAAATCTGCTTCCTCTTTGAACCTTCTGCTGGAAAGGCTTGGGAGTTGCTGGGTTTATCCTTGACCATTTTGTATTTGAAGAGTGGCCTGGCACTTGTGTTAGTCCAGGGCTCTGATGATCCAAATCCTACACCCCATCCTCATTCCACAGCCAGCACTGCCCACAAGTAAACCTGGATGTATTGGCCATAATTTCAGATTTTTCAATTGCTGATTCTGGGTTATGTACAACTGCCTGTAAACTATGGTGGAGAAGAATTCAGAGCTGATGCATTTCAGAATCAGCTGTATTATCACTGACATATGTCTTGAAATTGTTTGCTTTGTGGCAGCAATACAGCACAATAGATAAAAATGACTATAAATTCATCATCATCATCGTGTGCCGTGTTGTATGAAGTAGGCAATCGTGGTCCTGTGATCATGGTCGAGTTCTAGGCAAATTTTTCAACAGAAGTGGTTTGTCATTGCTGCCTTCTGGGCAGTGTGTTTACAAGAAAGGTGACCCCAGTCATTATCAATACTCTTCAGAGATTGTCTGCCTAGTGCAGGTGGTCGCATAACCAGGACTTGTGATATGCACCATATCCTTTAGAACAAGACTTGTCTCCATTCCACTACCCGTATGTAAATCATATATACCATATAAATATATAAAATATGTAATATATATAAACATAAATTAGATAAGTAATGCAAAAATAGTGAGGTATCGTTCATTAGTTCATTGTCCATTCAATGATAGCGGAGGGGAAGAGATGACTGTTGGGTGCATACGATTGTTTCTTTGTGCTTTTTCACTGTGGAGAATGGTAATCAGACATTCATCACTCCTAGGCTGTCTTGTTAGGTTTGCAAGATGAGAAAGGTGGTGAAGCGTCTCTCTATCCCTGTGTGTTTTTGCAATGACCTATATTAGTTGATTTGTTTATTTTTTGGAGATACAGCATGGCACAAAGAGCGTGCACCGCCCAATTATGCATGTAACTAACCTGCTAACCTGTGCGTTTCTTTTGGAATGGAATTCCTGGAAGAAACCCAAGTGGTTATGGGGAGAATGTATAAACTTCTTACAGGCAGTGGTGGAATTGAACCGAGGTGGCTGGTGCCATAATAGTGTTATGCAAACTACTATGCTGCTCTGATGTCCCATCTATTGCCTCAGCTGTCACACTGATTTTTCCTTTAATTTACATAAATGCATTTTTTTTTGTAGCAAATCCAGTTCGCAGATGAAAAACAGGAGTTCAGCAAGTTCCCCACCAAAACCGGCCGGCGGTCTCTGTCGCGATCCATCTCTCAGTCTTCCACAGACAGTTACAGTTCAGGTAGGAGCTCACTGTTGTACCTTCAGATGTCTTTTCATGCTTTCTCCTGTCTTAATTCATACACCGTGGACTTTAGTTTGCAAACTGTTATAATACTTTGAAACTATTCAAATGTAGCAAGGCTCCAAAAACCTGGCATCCATTTGTTTGGAATTCTGATAATGCAGCTTCTAGCTCATTAATCTGGGATGTGAGCTGGGTGTCCAGAGCCAGGAGCCTGGAAGTGTGTCAGAGAACAGAGCTTGAACTATGGGTTGTCTGTATGGTGTTGGCCTCCAGTGTGCTTCTATGTTTCCACTCCATTTAATCTCACCAAGCTCATTGGAAGACTCATTGAAACACTATGCAGCATGTAATATACACGGAAGTGTGTTTGGATATTAAGAACAGTAATACCCACTTGTCCAGAACATCTGCTCACCTGGCACGACCAAAGTCCCAAGGGTGCTGGGTTATCTGAGTTTTACTCTACAGGTTGGTATATTTTTGGATGTAGCCTTGTAAAGTGTAATGTGTTTATGTTGCATGACTCGCTCAATCTTTTTTTTTCCCCCTGCTTGTAATGCTGCTGGCATTTAGGGCAGCAGATGGTCCTTTATCACTGCCTGTCCATACTGTCACACACAAATATAAAAAGATTCTTCGTTGCTGTTTCTATAACTAGTCAGGGGCGTTAGCCCTGATCCGAACCCCTGAACCTGGAGGATCGGTGGACTGCTCTTAGTCTGGCCTCTAACGTTCGACCTGTTTGGCCTGGGTGACCCTTCCAAGAGCCAAAGTATAAAGCCCTGACTCCAGCCAACAAAGCTTTCTGGGTTATTGAGGCACACAAACCTCCAAACCACAACAAGGTTGTAGTCCTATTGGAGGTTGCTTATTCTTTACTAGAATTAAAATCCTAGTTGGTGATGGGCATATTTTTTTTGAAATTGTGTTTTGAATGTGTAATTTTAAACTAAGGGAACGTTTCAGGACTTAAAATGTTGGTGGATGTTTATTTCTATTAGCTGCCATTTGACTATTATCCTTGGGTAAAGTGTAAGATAAGCCAAACACAAAGCAATAAAATAGCCTGATGCTATTTAGGGTATTGGACCAGTTACACTTCAAGGCGTTTATGTTACTAAGTTTGGGTTGACTGATATCAGTCTGGCTGGTTTAGGGTAACAAATTACCGGCCCATATTTCTGCAATGTATCTTAGTTCCGACTCCGACTTTAATGATTTTGAAGCAAAGAATGTGCTTATATGATTTTATAACTTTGGAATTCACCCCATCTGTATCCTTGTGTTTTCTTCTGTCATCATGTTGCATAACAGTGGAAGCTTTGTGTTACCGTTTTGATTTGCCCAGTGGAGTAATATAAAAATGGCTACTTTATGTAAATTAGCTCATGAAATATTATGAGTCATTTAAGTGTCCAGCCCTATGCGTATTGGGTTTGTTTCCTCCATCTCCTTCCCCCACTGTCATCACATCCAACTCCAGAAATGATGTCAAAACAAAAGTCAAATGTGTTTTCTTGCATTATTTTTCTCTCCAACTATCTTTTCTCCATCTTTATTGGTTTGAATTCCTTGATGCAATTGTGCACAAGCTTTAAATCTGAACATAATATTATTGTTATAAATATTCCATTTGTTTTGTGCCTGTCAATGCTTCAATCTCTTTTCCATTTTAAGGAATATTCTAACATAAACCATGTCTATGACCACTTCCCCGCACCCCCCAATCTGATTTCACCTATCACCTTCTAGCTTGCTTTCCTTTTCCTTCCCCCACCTTATTTTAGTTTCTTCTTCTTCCTTTCCAGACCCAATGAAGGTTTGAAACGTTGACTGTTTATTCCTCTTTATTGATGCTACCTGACCTGCTGAGTTCCTCCAGCATTTTCTGAGTTTCTCACTCTTCATTGTGCAATATTCTATCCAGATTCTTTCTGACCTCCATATATATTAAACTGATCAGTCACTAAGTGTCTTTATCCCTCTTCCACTTCTTCATGTTCCAACTGAGAATAAATTGGGAACCTTTTTACTTTCTTGCCACTGTTCATTTCAATTATGGAGCGAGTTACTTTCCAGCAGGAATCGTTTTCAAATGATTTGTTCCATGGAAAAAGTGTGAGATCTGTATAAAAACACTTATTTTAAAAAAAATAATTTCCCCACCCCTTCCTCCTGCCAAATCTTTAAGTCTCTCCCTGGAACCAGGAGAATGTTTGGGGCAGATTACAAACATCAGTTCCATGATATTTTGTGACTGGGTGATTTGTTTTGTGATGTGTGTCTGAATCTCCCTTTTCCTGTCCCCAGAAAATATGGCATGGGTTCAACCTACTGTTATTTTTCCCTTTCATAATGCTAGTAGAGGTTTTGCTTTGAGTGCGGTTCTTCCCCATTAGGTGTATCTTTTTCTGATATTCAAAATATACCACAAGGTTCTTCATTCCACCATTGTGTAATACCAGCAAAAGCCATAACTTGTTAATAACACATTCAAAATGCTGGAGGAGCTGAGCAGGTCAAGTGTAAATAGTTGATGTCTTGGGCTAAGGCCTGTTATCTTGATGAAGTTTAAAACATTGAGACGTGATAAATGATCTTGGCCTGAAGCATCAACTGTTTATTCCTCTCCATAGATGCTGCCTGACCTGCTGAGTTCATCCAGCATTTTGTATGCTTTACTTTGAACATCTTGCATGTGCATAATTTGTTACCTTATTTCCGGTTTCTACAAGCCTCTGAGGTACTGGTGCTACCAATTTTTTCTCTCTTTCAGCGGCTTCCTATACAGATAGTTCAGACGATGAGACATCGCCCAGGGACAAGCAGCAAACTAACTCGAAGAACAGCAGTGACTTTTGTGTAAAGAACATCAAGCAGGCAGAGTTTGGACGCAGAGAAATTGAAATTGCAGAGCAAGGTACGATAGGGCAGAGATTACGGTGGGTGCAGCAGAAGCTTAACCTTTAAGAAATCTTATCTGACAATGTAAAAAGTATACAATCACAATTTCAGGGGTTGCCTAAAGTCCTTCAGAGATATAAATATAATACAGGATAAGATATGTGTTGCTTTCCCTTGCTGTTTCACTTGCTGCTCTTTCAACTTTGGAGTAATGCAGAAGGCAGGTGCTGCTGATAAATAGATAAATCTGAATCTTTGAGAGCAGTGAAATCTGTGGAATTCTCTGACCAGAGAAGCAGTTGAGGCTACCTCATTTTATATTGAACACACAATTAGATAGATTTTTGCAGAGCAAGAGAATTAGAATTATGGCAGAAAGTCAGGTACAGTGCCTATAGAAAGTATTTACCTCCTTTGGAAGAGTTTCATGTTTTATTGTTTTACAACATTGAATCACAATGGATTTAATTTGGCTTTTTGACACTAATCAACAGAAAAAGACTCTTTCATGTCAAAGTGAAAACGGATCTCTACAAAGTAATCTAAACTAATTACAAATGTGCAATCAATTATTTTGTGTTATATAAATACTCTTCCCCCTTTAATATGACACATCAAATCATCACTGGTACAGCTAAATGGTTTTAGAAGTCACATACTTAGTTAAATGGAGATCTGTCTTTGGAGTCCTGTGTGCAGCCAAGATGTTTCAATTGAATGTAGTAAAAATACACCTGTATCTGGAAGGTCCAACTGTTGGTGAGTCAGTATCCTTGCAAAAACTGCACCATGAAGACAAAAGAACAATCTTAAGCAATTCTGCAAAAAGGTTATGGGAAAGCACAAGTCAGGAGATGGATACAAGAAAATTTCCAAGTCATCCTTTGGAGTACGGTTAAGTCAGTCATCAAGAAATGGAAAAAAAATGGCACAGCTGCAAATCTGCCTGGAGCAGATGTCCTCAAAAACTGAGTGGCCAAGTAAGAAGGGGGTAAATGAAGGAGGCCACCAAGACATCTAATACAGCTCTGGAGAAGTAACAAGCTTTAGTTGCTGAGATGGGAGAGACTGTGCATATGAGAACTGTTGCCCAGGTGCTTCACCAGTCGCAGCTTTATGGGAGAGTGGCAAAGAGAAAGCCACTGTTGGGGGGAGAAAAACATGCATGAAATCTTGGTTAGAGTTTGCCAGAAGGCATGTGGGAGACTCTGAAGTCAGCTGGAAGAAAGTTTGGTCTGATGATACCAAAATTGGGCTTTTTGGCCATCAGATTAAATGCTGTGTTTTGCGAAACCCAAAAAACCACACGTCAAAAATACACTATCCCTACAGTGAAGCATGGTGGTAACTGCATCATGCTGTGGGGATGCTCCACTGGAGCAGGCCCTGGAAAGCTTGAGGGTAGGGGGTAAAATGAATGCAGCAAAATACAAGCACATCCTGATCCAGTCTGTAAGAGAACTGCGACTTGGGAGAAGATTTGATTTCCATCAAGACAGTGACCCCAAGCATAAAGCCAAAGATACACAGGAATGGCTTAAAAACCACGTTTATGTCCTAGAGTAGCCAAGTTGGAGTTCAGACCTCAACCCAATTGAGAACTTGTGGCTTGAGTTGAAAAGGGCTGTTCAGTGATGACTCCCATCCAATCTGACAGACTATGAGCAGCTTTTTAAAGGAGAATGGCAAAAAATTTGCGGTATACAGATGTACAAAGCTGATAGAGATGCATTCACACAGACTCAAGGCTGTAATGGCTGCCAAAGGTGCATTTACTAAATACTGACTTGAAGATGTTGAATACTTATGCAATCAATTATTTTGTGTTTTGTATTTGTAATTAATTTAGATCATTTTGTAGAGATCTGTTTTCATTTTGACATGGAAGTCTTTTTCTGTAGATCAGTGTCAAAAAAGCCAAATAAAATCCACTGATTCAATGTTGTGAAAAAAACCATGAAAACTTCCAAAGAGGGTAAATATGTTTTATAGGTGCTGTAGATGGAGCTAAGTCCACGGCCAGATCAACCTTGATGTTTTTGAATGGCAGAACAGGCTTGATGGGTCAGATGACCTATTCCTGCTCCTATTTCTTATGTTCTTATTAAAAGGTAATGACTTCATGGGCTCAATTGAATTGGTAAGTAATCTCCAATCTGGAATTAGCCTAATGTTTTCTACCACTACTGCCTAGAAGAGCGGAATTAAAATTCCACAGCATACTGACTTATTTATATTTGAGTGGGGTTTGGAAAGCTTTTCTATTTGAGTGAGGTATTGAATGTCCAATTTCCACATGTCTGTCTACCTGAAGAGAACATTTTTAATTGGCCTTCATGAGCTCAGAATGATAAAGCAGCTCACCATCAGCTGTTAAGTTAATGGTGGGGGGAATGTAGCAGTTAGCATAACATTATTACAGTGATAACAAAACGGGTTCAATTCCAACCTCTGTCTGTAAGAAGTTTGTAAGTTTTCCCTATGACCGTGTGGGTTTCCTCTGGGTGCTCCAGTTTCCCCCCCACATTCCAGAGACATATGAATTAGGAGGTTAATTGGTGACATGGGTGTTATTGGGCAGTGCAGGCTCCTTAGGCTGGAAGGGCCAGTTACCTGTATCTAAATAAATAAAATTTAAAAAAAATTGTTGTTATGCTTCTGGTATCTCAAGTGTTGTTATAGTTCTGAGTGGGAAGTTCCAATGAAATCGGGTAGCAATAATTCCATTGCCGATTTATATGCCAGAAGTTTGCAAATAGACATTCATAAAAATCATCTGTGCTGACTACCGGTAATTTAATTGTGAAGAAAATGTGTCAAATAATTTCGTTACTTGGTAAATTGGATTATTATTGTCACTTTCACTGAGGAACAGTGCAAAACTTGCATGTCATACACTTGGGTCAAATCATTACAATAGTGCCTTGACCCCATGGGGATGCTGTTTCGTTCGGCTGTATTCATGTGTATCGTTGAATGACAGTTCAACTTGAACTTGCAATGTACAGCGTGAAACAATGAGAGTGCAGAATAAAGTAGAGATCAAAATCAGATTTATAAGCGCTGATTGATATGTTATTAAATTTGTTACTTTGCAGCAGCAGTACCGTGCAATAAATAAAATATGTAAATTATAATAAATATATTTAAACATTAATGCAAAAAGTACTTTCCTGTCCTGATATTTAGAAATAAATATAAAGTTTGTAAAAGTTATCAATGTCCACAAAAATAAACTATAGAACACTTCGCTCAACATGATTTTTGGATTTGTTTGTTAATGTCAGCTGCTTGATAAGGAAAGCCCAAACCAAGAGCATCTCTCATTAAAAAGAAAAGTTGCATTTGATCTGAGATGGGGTCAGCCACGGCATTTCCATCAAAGCGGATTTCATTGTGGAAAAAGTAATTGGCATACTTTTACGGGTTTGTTCAGGAAGAGTCCAAAAAATTGAAAATTAAATGTATTGTAATTCTCATAAATGCTGCTGCCCAAGAACCTCGTGGTACACTAAAGCAGTTGAACACGGGATGGTGCGTCAACTGTGGGTATCATTTGTGTCCAAGCAATGTTTTGTACATTGTCAGTCACTAGCTGACTTGTAAGAGCATAATACTTAAAGCTTCATAATGTGGTTATTTCCCACAGGATCTCAATAGTACATTGAATCTTGGTGGTAGGATTAGTTTCAACTTTTTTGATTTGTCAGCCAAATGCTTTGTAAGCAAGTAACAGAATTTGTTGTCTTGCAGAGCTCTTGGCTTTTTGTAAAACGTCATGGGGCCAGTCCTCATTAGAACTAGAGCATACTGATGATGAGAGAGGGGTTGCTGGAGATACCAGGTTTGACATTTATCCTTAGGCACTTGTGCTAAATGCATGGCAGAGGGTGGCTGGATACTGTAATCCAAAATTTGGGGTCTGATGACTTCAGTGGATTTGAATTCTGAAAGGAAGTGTAACGTGCAGTTGCTACCACATTGCACATTCTTGGCAGCCAGCCACAGATGCATTTCTATCCCATTGTGCTTTGAATGACACTGAAGGTCAAATGATTCTAGCATGGTTTCTGAAGTGGTGCAGTAACCCGAGTGTTCTAACTACCTATTCATCCGTCAAAGAATGCCACCAAAGTAAGTTGGCTGGCCATTTATCTTGGCAGCTGATTGTGAGAACTTGCTGAAGTAATTTGTCTGAGAGATTTTCTGTGGGAATTATGCTTCAAATGCTGATAATTAGCAGTAAAGTTCATGGGGATGTCCTAACAATGTAAATTTTGCTATCTAAGTTTTCTTTTGAAGTCTGCACCTGGATTGAGGATAAAAATAAGGCACTGTTATACTTGCATGTCATGTTTTCAACACTGCCCTAAACAGAATTATTGGAAAACAGTAAGAATATAAGAAAACATGTTGTATTGACTCATAATCTGTTTTGCTTTTTTTAAAAAGAGATGTCAGCTCTTGTTGCACTTAGGAAACGAGCTCAGGGTGAAAAACCACTAGCTGGAGCTAAAATTGTCGGCTGTACCCACATCACTGCCCAAACAGCGGTAAGCAATGTGCATAATAGTGGCATTTTAAATGGGTGACTTTGAGGGTAGTTCTTTCAGCTTGTTTGCCAAGAGAATGAGAATTTGGAATTCTCTACCCCAGAGATTTGTGGAAGTGGATTCATTACACATATTCAAGGAAAAGTTTGCCAGACATTTGAAATATAAGAAAGTATTTGGGTGTCGCGACTAGGAGAGAATGGTGCAACATTGGATCATCCATAACTCAGTAGAACTATGAAGCAAGCTTTGAGGGGCTGATTAACCTACCCATGTTTCATAGATTGCTGAGCTGATGCATTTCACAATACAAATCATTCAGTTAAATCAAAGAGTTGACATATTTATTTGCAAGGCCCAGGGAGAGTTTACTTGAGAATTACATTCTTTAGAAGCTGCAGACCAGCATGTATCTCTGCCCAGAAATGCTCAAACTGATTTTGTTTGCTTTTAAAACCTGATAGAACGAGGGAGAAATCTTATTGAAAGGCCTAGCTAGAGTGATTGTGTATAGGCTGTTGGGAGAGGCTAGGATCAGAGGGCACAGCCTCAGAATAGAAGGACATCCCTTTAGAATAGAGATGAGGAATTTCTTTAACCAGAGGGTGGTGAATCTGTGGAATTCATTGCCACTGATGGTTGTGGCACCAAATCATTGGGTGTATTTAAAGCAGAGACTGATAGGTTCTTGATTGGTAAGGGCATCAAAGGTAACGGAGAAGGCAGGAGAACAAGATTGGGAGGGAAAATAAATCAATCATGGGTGGATGGACTAATTCTGCTCCCATGTCTTATGGTTTTATGGTCTTATGGTCGCTTTGATGTTGAAAATAATGGACTGCATTATCTGCAGCGGTAAACAATCTAAAATTAGTCAGTGGGGTCAGAGGTAGAAGAAAATTCACTTAAAGCAATTGAATGTGGATGATAGAAGTTTAGAAAATTTATTACACTAAAATATAGGGTAGGCGGTCAGAATCTTTCTCATCAAAACAGCACTGTCAATACTGGAGGACATGGCTTCTGGCACTGGGGAGATAAAATTTAAGGGTTATTTATGCAGCAGCTTTATCTACACAGAGTGCAGTTGGTGCCTAGTGTATGTTGCTAGGTGTGTTGGTGGAAGCAGATACATGGTATTTAAAAAGCTTTTAGATGGGCACATGCATTTTCAGGAAATGGATTAATGTGGATGATGTGCAGGCAGAAGGTTTTGATTTAATTAGTTTGGCTCTAACATCATGGGCCAAAGGACCGTTTCCAACGCTCTACTGTTCTACGTAATTCTCTGTGTGGCACAATTAATATTAGCTCCTCTCTTATGTGCGTGTTGCAGGTCCTAATTGAAACTCTGGGAGCTCTTGGAGCACAGTGTCGCTGGGCTGCCTGTAACATCTACTCCACGCAGAATGAAGTTGCAGCTGCCCTTGCTGAGGCTGGTATGTTCATGTTTTAATTACACATTAGATCACACTTCAGTATTTTTCTTTTTATGCTGCCAGCTTGTGCATGCCTCATTACATCTCATGCTGTTTTTTTTAAGTCTGTAAACAGTGCCAGCTAAAGGTAGATTTGATTCTAACTTGGCTTCTTGTCAAATTTCAGCACTTGCTCTTTTCTGAAGATATTAATATCAATTGCTGAAATGCAGAGTCAGTGGAAACTCTGTGCCACCTTCGTTACAGTGGCCATTTTTCACGTGGTTCTTTTCCATGAGTTCTGGTGGTGACTCAACCATAATTCTGTATCAGCAGTGGACAGACTTCTGAATTCAGAATCAGGTTTATATTGCTGACATGTTGTAAAATGTGTTATGAGGCAGCAGTACAGTGCAATGCATAAAAAAAACTAAATTACAATAAAAAATTCAATGAAATAAGTAGTGCAAGAAGGACGGCGCGGTGGCATAGTGGTTAGCACAACGCTTTACAATACCAGCAATCCGGGTTCATTTCCCACCACTGTCTGTAGGGAGTTTGTACGTTCTCCCCATGACTGCGTGGATTTCCTCCAGGTGCTCTGGTTTTTTCCCACGTTCCAAAGACTTACCCGGTTGGTTAATCCGTCATTGTAAATTGTCCCATGATTAGCCTAGGACTAAATCAGGTGATTGCTTGGCAGCGCAGCTTGAGGGGCCTATTCCATGCTGTATCTCAATAAATAAATAAATTAGAGAGCAAATGTAATGAGTAATACATACAAATGCTGGAGGATCACAGGACGTCATGCAGCATCTATGGATAGGAACAAACAGCTGACATTTCGCGCCAAGACCCTTCATCGGGTCTTGATATGGATCTCATTTGGAGGGTATTTGCTTAATTTGCCAAGACTCACCACTGAGATAATCTTCGCTTGTTGTTGCTTTTTTCATACTCTTCCCATCCAACAGTTATTCAGGAAGGAGGCAAATTTAAAATGATATTGTTACTGGGTGTGCAAGATTGACAGGATACAGTTGCAGCATCAGTTAAGGTCTGGGTAGTCTCCAGCCCCTTGGTATGAACATCGAATTCTCCAGCCTCTTGGAATGAACATCAAATTCTCCAACTTCCGGTAATTCCCTCCCTCTCCCTTCCCCCAACCCACTTTCACTGTGCCTCCTCTTCCAGCTGCCTATCACCTCTCTCATGATTCTGCCTTCTTCTATTACCCATAGTGCTTTCCCCTTACATTCCTTCTTCACCTTTCCTGCCTTTTGCCTCCCTGCTGGCAGCTGTGCCATATTTTTTCCATTTCTTGATAGTTGACTTAACTGTACTCTGAAGGATATTCAATGTCTTGAAAATTTCCTTGTATTCATCTCCTGACCTTGTGCTTTTCAGTTACCTTTTCAGGGAGTTGCTAGGAGTGTTCTTTTGTCTTCGTGGTGTGGTTTTTGCCAGGATACTGACTGACCAGCATTTGGACCTTCCAGATACAGTTGTATTTTTACCGCAATCAATTGAAACACCTTGACTGCACACAGGCCTCCAAGACCAGATCTCCATTTAACTCATTATGTGTCCTCTGAACTAATTGGCTGCACCAGTGATAATTTGGTGTGTCTTATTAAAGGGGGGCGGGGGGTGAATACTTATGCAATCAATTAGTTTGTGTTTTGTATTTATAGTTAATTTACACTATGACACAAGAGCCTTTTTCTGTTGTTCAGAGTCAAAATAAGCCAAATGAAAATCATTGCGATTCAATGTTGTACATAATAAAACATGATAACTTTTGGGGGGGGGGCTATTACTTTTTTTAGGCACTGTACCTGTACCTAGTGACATTTTAGAAACCAATTTTGTCTAAGAACATTGAAATTTGTCACAGTCAGGAAACTTTAAACCACATTTTGCCCATACTGTGTACATGTCTCTTAAGAGACCATAAGATGCAGGAGTAGAATCATGCCATTTGGCCCATCAAGTCTCTTTCACCTTTCCATCATGGCTAATTTATTACCCCTCTTAATCCCATTCTCCTGCCTTCTCTCTGTAACGTTTGGCTGACTAATCAAGAACCTATTAACCTTCAATGGAAATATACCCAGCAACTTGGCCTGCACTGCTTTCTATGGCAATGAATTTCAGATTCACCAGCCTACTGGCTAAAGGAATTTCTTCTCATTTCTATTCTAAAGGGGCATCCTTCTATTCTGAGGCTGTGCTTATTCAGTTATGATGAAGTTATTGCTGCTTTTACCACCCTGATGCCTTGTGCATGGGTAGTTTATGTAATATTGTTTGAATGCTTTAAAACTAACCTCACCACTGCTTTTGCCCAAGACCACGAGCAATTGTAGAAGGTTGTGAACACAACCTATTCTGTCATGAAAACCAACTTCTCTTCTGTGGATTCTGTCCATTCTTCCTGCTGCCTCAAGGAAACAGCCATCTAATTCCAGGAACCCTCCCATCCCGGCCATTCCCTCTTCTCCCCTCTTGCATTGGACAGAAGGTATAAAATGCCTGATAGGATGAACCACAAGACTCAAAAACACCTCCTATCCAATGTTTTCAGACTTAAGCGGACTTCTCATACACCAAAAGATGAACTCTTGGTCTCCTAATCTACCTGAGTGTGGCTTTTGCATTTAATTTGTATACTTCTAATTAGGTATACCATCATTTGACTGGATTGCACACAAAACAAAACCTTTTTCATTTTATCTTAGTATATAACCATATAACAATTACAGCACGGAAACAGGCCATCTCGCCCCTTCTAGTCCATGCTGAACGCTCTACTCTCACCTAGTCCCACTGGCCTGCACTCAGCCCATAACCTTCCATTCCTTTCCTGTCCATATACCTATTCAATTTTACTTTAAATGACAATACCGAACCTGCCTCTACCACTTCTACTGGAAGCTCGTTCCACACAGCTACCACTCTCTGAGTAAAGAAGTTCACCCTCGTGTTACCCCTAAACTTTTGCCCCTTAACTCTCAACTCATGTCCTCTTGTTTGAATCCCCCCTACTCTCAATGGAAAAAGCCTATCCACGTCAACTCTATCTATCCCCCTCATAATTTTAAATACCTCTATCAAGTCCCCCCTCAACCTTCTACGCTCCAAAGAATAAAGACCTAACTTGTTCAACCTTTCCCTGTAACTTAGGTGCTGAAACCCAGGTAACATTCTAGTAAATCTTTTCTGGACTCTCTCTTATTTTGTTGACATCTTTCCTATAATTCGGTGACCAGAACTGTACACAATACTCCAAATTCAGCCTTACCAATTACCAATATGTGATAATAATGTCAATAACAGGTTTAAATGGATGTCAGGATCTAGTTATGTAGTTTAAGTAGAGATTTTATTGTGAGTAAAAGTTTAAGTAGGCTAAGTTTCTAATGCAAACTGTATTTTTTCCATCTAATGAATGGCTGTTAAATGAAACAGGTAATAAGTGACTTTCACCTATAGTTTTTCTAATAAGCCTTTAAGGATTTGAGAACAACTGGTTTTCCTTAAAAGATTTTTATCCAAGAGTTTTCTTGTGGTATTTATTAATGAAGTTTATTACTTTACTACAATTGAACATTTTTAAAATTTATCACCTTGTTTTAAAATTAACTGCTCAGTTCTGGATTCTAAGTTAAAATAATTCATAAATGCTATTAAATCAGGCTGGGTTGTTCATTGGTGACTACTGGGACTGGATGAAAGGATTTAAAAACTTTTCACCTTCAGCCTCTCCATACTACTTTGACTCAATAAGACTACAAGATACAAGAGTAAGATTAGGCTATTTGGCCCATCAAATCTATCATAAAACATTGTAGATATATTAAGAGGAATGCATGGTACTGGTAAATTATGGTTTATAATGTTTTCTTGTGAGAAATTTCAACGTTAATCATGTATACATTTTTTGTTTCTATAATGTCATTGGCTATGTGCAAATGGAAGCAGGACGGTAAGATTGCTAAAATACTCCCATCCATGACCTGAGCCTTTCCTATCTGCCCACAAGACTTATTAGAAAAACTATGGGTGAAAGTCACTTATTGCCAGTTTCATTTAACAGTTATTCATTGGATGGAAAAAAATACGGTTTGTGTTAGAAGCTTGGCCAACTTAAGCTTTTACTCACAATAAAATCTCTACTTAAACCACATAACCAGATCCTGACGTCCATTTAAACCTGTTACAGGCTTATTATTATCACATATACCAAGATAAAATGAAAAGGTTTTGTTTTGTGTGCCATACAGTCAAATGATGGTATACCTAATTAGAGGTGCACATGATTCATAGGGCTCCCTTCCCCCTCACAACAATTTGTTCTTGGCAAATCAGCTTGAAACTTATTACTTTTGCCCTTGAACTCTGTACCTAGCTTTTAATCCCTTTTAAGCTTGTTAAAGTTCAAAGCTATCTTTTACCAAATTGCTTTTTTTTTCTGTAATCCCCTCCAGGATTTGCTGTGTTTGCTTGGAAGGGCGAGTCAGAAGATGATTTCTGGTGGTGCATCGATTGCTGTGTGAACATGAACGGCTGGCAACCAAATATGGTAAATGAGCCTGAGGGTGGTCTGTATTGGTACCTTAGTCATTGTCCTCCAAACCATTCCATCCACCTGCAACTCTGTTTAGGATCATTGCTCCAAAATTTCTTCCTTTTTAATAGTAGCTTTTATCTTTAATCAGCTCCACAATCAAAGGAAGCAGTTGTTCCTTGTTCACCCTTAATTGTACTTGGCAAATGATAATTTGATGATTATGGCAGTCCTTAAATTAGACCACATGTTGGAAATAGTCCCAGAGTTTGAAAACTCTTGTGGCAGCCAATGATGTCCATCAATCCCGGTTTGAAAGGATTTTATATGATATGTCACACACTTTTATACACTGTACATTGTATGATTGACTGAGGCATAGCCAATTTTTAACATAGAATTGTCATTTACCTTTGTACCCAAGGAGACCTTTTGCTATATTTGTAATGACTGTTGCCTTTTTACATTAAGACTTACTTTCTTGAACAATTTTTCATAATGCTGAAGTTAAAAATGAAGGTGCTTTGTACCTCCATTGAGTAGATTTGTAAGAAACACTGCCACAAGAAATCAGCATCCATCACAAGGACCCACCCCCCCTCCAATCTAGGCCATGCTCTCTACTCACAACTACCAGGAGGTACAAAAGCCTCACATCACCCGATTCAGGACCAGTTATTATCCTACATCCATCTGGCTCCTGAACCACCGTGGATATCTTCATTCACCACTACTCTGAACTGATTGTACAACCTACACACTCACTTTCAAGGACTCTTTACTACTCGTCTCTTTATTTTTATTTGCACAGTTTGTCATCTTTTGCACATTTGTAGTTTGGTTTTTGTCTACGTATAGTTTTTCATAAAATTCCATTGTGATTTTTTTCCCAGTAAATGCCTGCAAGAAAATTAATGTCAAGGTGGTATATGGTAACTTAAACATATCTTGATAATAAATTTACTTTGAAGCTTGAACTTGATGCTGTGGAGTTACTACTTTTCAGCTTCCATCAGCATTTCCTATCAAGAGTTCAAGCCACAAATTGGGGCTATTTCTGTACTCAGAATCCAGAGCTTTAAAGTAAATTATATGTTATTGCCCAAACCTTAACCGGTGTTAGGAGTGGCTGAGTGGGAAGCTTTTTAGTTTGGAATGACAACTTTGGACACAAGGGACTTTGTCTTTATTTTGTAGTAATTGCTATCGTTCTTGTTTAAAAATGTGTATGTTTAGTTTACATTTTTCTTGTGAGTATTCTACTGTATATGTGAAAGCAGCACCTCATTATCCTGCTCTTTGGAGCCTCAATCTTCAAGCCTTCATTTGCACTCCATTCGAGGCCTCTTCAACTCATGTTCTCAGATTATTTATTTACTTATTATTAGTATTATTTGTTTTGTATTTGCACAGTTTGTCTTTTACACATTGGTTGGTTTTAATCGTTTTGTGTAGTTTTTCATAGATTCTACTGTATTCCTTTGTTCCACTGTGAATGCCTACAAGGAAATGAATCTCGGTAGTATGTAGTGTGCATACTTTGATAATAAATTTACTTTGAATGTTGACTCCACCCCAGGCAAATTCTGGAAAGGGAACAAAAGTTTGGAGGCTCATGTTTCTTTATAGCAGGGAATAAGCAAAGTGACTACCATATAATGCAGGGGTCAGGGGACAAGTTCAACAGCTACATTACAACTAATTTTACAACCCACCTTCATACAGCAGTTTCCCTGGCATCCACACCCATTTTCAACATTTGGATTCATAATGTACCACAGAACCAAGCCAGTACTATTTGCCTGTGTTTGGCCCATATTCCTCTGAACCTCTTCTGTCCAAGTACATGGCTTTTAAATATCGTAACTGTACCCAGTACTACCGACTCTTTACACATACTCAACATCCTTTGTGAGAGGAAAGTTTCCCTTCGGGTTACTTTTAAATCTTTCCCCTTTTATCTTAAATCTATACCCTTTATTTTTATACTCCACTCCCCCAACCCCCCACGATTTTGTATAACTCTAAAGTCACCCTTCATTTTTCTATGCTCCATGGAAAAGTATCTCCTTATGACTGAAACCCTTCAGCCCCAGTAACGTCCTCAAGAACCTAGTCTGCCCTCTTTCCAGCTGAATAATGCCCTTCCTGTAACTGGGCCCTGGTTTCTGTAACCCACATTTAGAATTCAGCACTGGTCCTCATTCAGAATCTCCTCAGAACTGGCACTATTATCCTAAGGTCGAGCTCGTTCTGCTGGGATCATTGCTGCCTCCCTGTGGCCATTCATTGAAAATTCAGTCTCTCTGTGGGTTGGCCCTCATGCAAGCTAACTCTTCCCTGGGTTAGTGTATTTATTAGAGGTTATGCTGTATTCATGTAAAAACAAAAGTAGAGAAAATGAAGTGATATTTTGGAATCTTGTATTTGTTATATAATTTATTTTAAAATTCTAACTACTGTATTCTGTATATATCGCTTTTCATTTAAAATTGAAAGATGCTTTAAAATGGCCACTCAATTGCTAAAGATGGAATTTAAAACAGTGCCGGTTATGAAAAAATCGCATCCTGAGAACAATATTACACAGTAACTTATTATAGCTTGTATAACCATTAACATTTCCAAAATTGTCAATGGCAGAGAAGTTGATTATATAGAAGAGTGACCTTTAAGATAATGCCGGTTTATATTTGGAGAACATCTTATCTCACAGAATTGTTTTATGGGATCCAAATAGAGCCTTGTTAATGAACACCTTGGAAAATAAAGCGTGGAAAATTTAACTTTTCCTTCTCTGCTCTATCACTTAACCTTCAGATAATTGTGCTTATTAAGCTAACTCAATGATACCCAAGCAAAGTCTAGTAATGTCGGAAGTTGAGTAAGTTTTTATTATGAGGTTGTCTCGAATAATAATGCTAGACTACAAAAGCAAAAAAACTATAAAGTTAGAAGCGCATGAATTGTGAGTTGGTTCCTTGACCCCTCAATTCTGTTCTGCTGCTGAATTAAGTCATTGCTGTGTGAAGTTAGACACTTGCATCTCTTAGATTAAACTGATTAACCCTTTAAGGAAGATGAGGGATTGTTCACCACACTAATTACCTCCAATTGTAAAAAAACTTAGCATTATGCACACTTGGAGATGAATGGCATCTTTACTCACATTATCGGCACTGAACCTGTTGGGTGCAGGTGAATACACAATCACTTACTTCTGACCTTATTAGCTGCTAAATTGATGTCTGCATTGGTGCAGCTTAATGAACCCATGCTGAGCTTGCCAATTTCATCTACTTTGCTTCCAACTTCCACCCTGCCCTTAAATTCATTTGGTACACTTCTGATACATCTTTACCCTTTGTTAATCTGTTTCTATCTCTGGAGACAAACTGTATAACAGCATCTTTTAAACCTACTGATTCCCAGGTTATCTTGACTATACCTCTTCCTACCTTGTCTCTTGTAAAAATTCTGTTCCATTTTCTTTGTCACCATCATATCTACTCCAACAACGTCAGTAAGACGAAAGAGCTGGTTGCGGACTTCAGGAAGGGTAAGACAAAAGAACATGTATCGATCCTCATAGAGGGATCAGAAGTGGAGAGTGTGAGTAGCTTCAAGTTCCTGGGTCTCTGAGGATCTAACCTGGTCCTGACACATTGATGTAGTCATAAAGAAGGCAAGACAGCGGCTATACTTCATTCGGAGTTTGAAGCGATTTGGCATGTGAACAAATACACTCAAAAACTTCTACAGTTGTACCGTGGAGAGCATTCTGACAGGTTGCATCACTGACTGGTATGGAGGGGCTACTGTACAGGACCAAAAGAAGCTGCAGAAGGTTGTAAATCTAGTCATCTTGGGCATTAGCCTACAAAGTACCCAGGACATCTTTAGGAAGCAGTGTCTCAGAAAGGCAGCGTCCATTATTAAAGACTCCAGCACCCAGGGCATGTCCTTTTCTCACTGTTACCATCAGGTATGAAATACAGAAACCTAAAGGCACACACTCAGCAATTCAGGAACAGCTTCTTCGCCCCGACATCAGATTTCTGAATGGACTTTGAAGCTTTGGACACTACCTCACTTTTTTAATATACAGTATTTCTGTTTTTGCACATTTTTAATAATCTATTCAATACAAATAATTGATTTACTTGTTTATTTATTATTATGTTTAATTTTATTTTTTTCTCTCTCTCTGATAGATTATGTATTGCATGAACTGCTGCTGCTAAGCTAACAAATTTCATGTCACATGCCGGTGATAATAAACCTGATTCTGATTCCTTTCCAGAACATCAGAAATGTCCTCCGTCAGAGACCAGGGTTTCCCTTCCGCCACCATTTGATGCTGTCCATTTCCCGGACGTTTGCACTCACACTATCTTCCCTCCGCCTTAACAAGGATAGTGTTCTACTTGCCTTCACCTCCCACTCTGAGCCTCCACATCCAACACATCAGTCTCCACTATTTCTGTCATCCTCAACGGCATCCTTTACTGCTTTCCGCAGGAATCACTCCCTCTGTGATTTCCTTGTTCAATCATTCCTCCCCACTGATTTCTCTCCTGGCACCTATCCCTGCAAGATGCCAAAGTGCTACACCTGCCCATTCACAACCTTCCTCACCTCCATTCTTGGCCCTAAACAGTCCTTCCAGTTGAGGCAAAACATTACTTGCAAATCTGGTAGGGTCTTCTATTGTATCTGGTGCTCCTGATTTAGTCTCCTCTACGTTGGTGAGACCTGACACAAATTGGGGGGAACTCTGCTCCATCTGCCAAAAGCTGAATTTCCCGGTGGCCAATTATTTTAATTCCTATCCTCATTCCTGTCCAACGGCACCTCGGGGTGGAGGAGCAACTCCTCATATTCTGTTTAGGTAGCCTCCAACCTGATGACCTGAACATTGTTTTCTCCTTCCAGTATTTTTTTCCTCTCCCCATTACACCTTTTTCTATTTCCCACTCTAGACTCCTCTTCCTGTCACCTCCCCCCAGCACCCCTCCTTGCTTTTTTCTCTTGGTCTATTCTCCTCTGCTATCATATTCCTTCTCCAGGCTTTTAGCTTTTTCACGCACCTAACTTTGCCTGTCACCTTCTAACTGGTCCTAGTTCCCCTCCGCTCACCTTATTCTGGCATTGTCTCCCTTCCTTCCCAGTCCTGAAGAAGGATTTTGCCTTGAAACGTTGACTGTATATTCATTTCCATAGATGCTGCCTGGCTTGTTGAGGTCCTTGAGCTTTTTTGTGTGTGTGTGTGTGTGTTGTTCTGGATTTCCAGCATCTGCAGAATCTCTTGTGTTCCTGATTACAGTTGCCGTTTTTCTGACTGCATTCTCATACAGAGCCATGGTATCTCTGGCTTCCATGACTGGTAGAGACCCTGCTGCTATCACTCAAGTTTTCATTAGGGAGCACATTGTTCCTTCTACCTGTTAATTCATTCGTCACTGAATCTGTCACCTCAGTAAGTTCAACCAGAACCAGCAAATGTACAAAAGCCCTCCCTACCATTGAGCACAGCAACACCCATCTTCATGACCCCCAACATTCAGGCCATCATGCTCTCTTCTCGCTGCTGTCATCAGAAGGAGGTCTCTCGCTACCAGATTCAGGAACAGTTATTACCCCTCAACCATCAGGCTCCTGAACCACCGTGGATAACTTCAGTCAGCTCAACTCTGACTGATTCTACAACCAATAGACTCACTTTCAAAGAATCTACAACTAAAGTTCTCTATTATTTATTTATTTTTTACTTTTTGTTGTATTTGAACAGGTTGTCTTCTTTTGCAAATTGGTTGTTCTTCAGTCTTTGTGTATAATTCCCCCCCGATGATTCTGTTGTATTTTTTTGTGAATGCCTGCAAGAAAATGGTAATTTATGGTGACACGTGTGTACTTCGATTTACTTTGAACTTTAAATGGCAATCACCTCTTTTGGACAATTCTAGTTTAAGATTCTTCCACAAGAGAGAGAAGGTGGTGTAGTCTATATAATTGTAATGCAATGGGAATCTTGGTCAGGGTTATATATCTAGTGTGAAAGCTTAAGTGGTTTTTACCTTGTGGCTTCTGTTTCTTGGGGCTGGTGGGTGGTTGGTGAAGTTAAGATAATTAAATATTTTGTCAGATTATTGGCGAAGTTGATGGTGTTTTTTCTTTCTTTTTGCTTTCTTCTAGATTCTGGATGATGGTGGAGATTTGACTCACTGGGTGTATAAGAAATATCCCAATGTGTTTAAGAAGATCAGAGGCATTGTAGAGGAAAGTGTAACAGGTGTTCACAGGTGGGAATAATTGAGATAAAAACATTCAATTTGGGTGACACAGCAGAGACCTGTAAGAATGTAGTTCAACTCCCACCACAGTCTTTACGGAGTTTGCGTGCTATCTCCGTGAGCACATGGGTGACTTCCGGGTGCTCACGTTTCCTCTGGTATTCCAAGAGGTACTGGTTAGAGTTAGCATGCCCACAGCTAACTTTCTTGGCATTGGAAACACGGTGCCACTTGTGGGGCTGCCCAGCACCATCCTCGCTGATTTGATTTGACACAAATGACTCATTTCACTATATGCGTGAAGTGCATGTGACAAATAGAGTTAACCTTTAATAAATAAAACTAGAATTTGCAGAGGTGTGCTCCACCAGACAAGGGACCTGTAGCAGCTTCAGAGTAGTGAAAATACATAAGCTGTGTTGTACATTTTAATTAGGTGCCAGTCCAGGACGTGCTTTCACATTAACATTATACTATCAGCGTGCATTGTAAGTTAGAAACATGGTCTTGAATTAAAGTTCTTTTTTGTCTTATTAATTGCAGATTGTATCAGTTGTCCAAAGCAGGCAAGCTCTGTGTCCCAGCCATGAATGTAAATGACTCTGTTACCAAACAAAAGTTTGATAATCTCTACTGCTGCAGAGAATCCATCTTAGATGGGTAAGGTTGTAACAATTTTGTTTGGATATTTTGCATTTTACTGATACAATTAGAGAAACCGCTTCCTAAATTTCATTAGCAATTGCTTACATCTTACAAATTGATGCACTTAATGCAGAGTTTTGCCAATTTTAACTACCCTTATGAGGTTGCAGCACACATATTCCACTCTTTCGTATACAGGATGTAAAATCAAATCAAGTTTAATTATCATTCAAACCATGCATAGATACAGCTGAACGTGACAGAGTTCTGGGGCCAGGGTGTAAAACATTCAAAATAGCAAGCAAACATTCAAAAATAACGAGTAACATAATTCAAAATATCTAGTAACGAAGCATATTCACTTGAGGAAATAAAACGTATATTGTCAGGACCCTGAGGGGCAATGTTCACCAATCAATGGTACATTCTCCCAGCAGTGTACAGTTGCACACAATCCAGCCTGTCATTACACTGCTTGAACACAGGAGGGCAGCACCAATTGACGAGCCCAGGCCCCAGCTCAGTTTAAGCAGACTATAGCAGGGGTCACCTTTTTCCACCGTGGACCGGTTTAAGATTGACAATATTCTTGTGGACCGGCTGACAGGGGGGTTTGGGGTGTTAATCACAACCAGAATATAGATGATAGTCAACTATAAGTCACTTATAAGTAGCTAATACACTGAATTTCGTTTCTAAAAGGGTTTATCTAACGAATTTAATATTAAGCATACCGCATATTTTCCTCACATGAACATAGTGATAAGTCAATTATAACTCACTTATAAGTCAATAACATCATAACATTTTAAGTAACGTTTGGATATTAAACACACAGTGCATATTTTCCTCATATGAACATATAAAATCATTGCAACACACCAGTGAGAGGACAGGGTAAGGGCCAGAGGTCTCCGTACTGGGGCCGTGGCGGTTGCAGTCCGGAGAGAGCGACCGACCGAGCGAGGAGTGCGACAGGGCGTGTCCCTGCCCTCCTTGTAGGTAGGTAGGATCCATCGGTGGACAGGACAAAAGTTTGGCTGGAGGGATGACTTTCAGCAGATAGCAGCGAGGTAGCTGCCCTGCTACTTATGAAACCCTGAACCAGATTTAGGTCGTCTGCGAATATTTTAGCACTGGGTTCCCCAGGAACATTCAGTGTGCTAAACAGGTTTGGAGGCAGCGCCCATCTGTCTGCGCTCCAGGCCAGTAGCAACGGCACTTCCTGCCGGCCGCGCAAGGCGGCTGGTTACCCGAGGCCAACCAGTGATCCCTGGCGCTAGGGTATCACTGCATTTAGGCGACTGATGACCTTGCATGCGTTCAAATTCAACAGTGGGGTGTGACAGGGAATGAGGAAAGGTGCAGCTGACTCGTAACATTTCATATTGACAAATCATATCGTTTCCTCGTGGCCCGGTACCGTTCTGCGGCCTGGTGGTTGGGGACCACTGCACTATAGCACTTCAGTGGGTCTGCAATAGTAGGCAAGCCTGAGGCTTAAGGCCCAATTGTCACTACAACTGAAGCTATACAGCTCCTATGTCGACTGTCCCTCCACAAGACAAGGGTAACAGACCTGCGGCAACTCGCATAATCTTTGTCCACAGAGTCTTGCGATCGCAAGTGAAGTGTCCAAGACAATCTCCCACGGTTATACTGCACCTACACCGATGCTTCCGAGTAGCGGGCTTCAACATGGTCTGCAGACAGATAGCTCCTCTGTACCCAAACTGGTTCCTCTGATCAATGAGCAGCTCACTGATGCAGTGCCCCTGCGCTGTACCTAATGTCCGCGAAGTAGAATTGTCTTTGGATCTTAAAAAACATATTTTTCAAAGCAAAAAGTACCTTTTGTTTGGCCCCCAAGAGGCTGCTTTGTTTGTATGCTCCGCCATCTTACCGGAAGTATGTACAGCCTCAGTTGTAGCGAGAACCAGACCTCAGGTCTCAGGCTTGCCTGCTGCTGCTGCAGTTGAGAGGATCTTGCTTTTTGCTTTTGATTCCTTCCGCTAAGCAACCATTACGTGTTCACCATTAATAAATCCATGGAATATGTTTTCTATTTAGGGTTAGAGCATCCAAGCATACCTTTTCACGAAGAACTACTGAAACTCCTGGTTCAATATGTGTTTTGCAGTACCACTGAATCCTTCTGTAAGGATAGTTACCTATCTTTGTTTTAGTTCTTAGGACTTAAAGCAGACTTGTCAATCTGATTTTGAATAAGTTAAGCTTTGCTCTTCTTGTAAAACTCATAATCAGTAAATCTCATGTTCCGTTCTAGGTTAAAGCGAACAACAGACGTCATGTTTGGTGGAAAGCAAGTTATTGTCTGTGGGTATGGAGAGGTAATGTCACAACAATGACCTCAAATAGAAACTTTTTGCCTAAAAGGTCTTTTATTTACCAATGAGTTTGTGACTTAAACCTTGAATATTTCATTCCATTTTATTCCAAGCAAGTAACCATGCACAAACACCAATAAATGACTCGTAAGCCATTCTGAAACTCATTACTGTCAGAGTGTTGATTGAGATTCTGTCATTGTTGCTGGATCTGTTTCTCATGAATGCAAAGTGAATTAATTTCTCAACAATATAATATTATGAATCATTATTTCCTGGTAGTAAAAGTGACCAGTTTTCACAGAAGTATAAAAAATGCATTATGCATTACATTTCCCTGTACTCCTGCAAATGTGATAGTGAAATTACCTGATTAGTTATTTTGTTAAAAATGTGCTTGAAGGATTTGATGCTTACTCAGTCAGCCTCATTTTCGATGCCACCTTGCAAACGAGAAGGCTTTAGCAATACCTAATATTTCTCTTGGGTGGCAGGGTGAAGGTACGTTTCTACCAAAGGAGGTGTAAGACGCTCCTTCCCCTCCACTAGCCTGGGCAAGGTGTAGCACCTGCTTTAAACCACCCCGCCCAGTGAGGATCACGCGAAGCCATGGGAGCTGGTGGTGGATGGTCGTATGAGCAGCTGGTGCATATCACAAGTCCTGGCTATGTGGACACTGATGCCAGTGAGATAATCTCTGAAGAGTATTGATAATGTCTGGGGTCACCCTTGAAAAGACTACCCAGAAGAAGGCAATGGCAAACCACTTCTGTAGAAAAATTTGCCAAGAATTTGGAAAGACTGTGATCGCCCACGTCATACAACACATTTTCTGGTCAAGATGGCGCCTGTGTACAGTGCTCCTCCAATCAACATCTGGATAGATCATGAAACCATATATTTCATTTCTTTTATGTTTGCTTTTCGTCTTGAATATGATTCTGGAGCTGTTGGAGCTTGTGATTTGCACTTTGGAGATCGTTTTGGTGTTTCAGCACTCTGCAGTCTCTGAGGGGCTTCCAGGAGGCAGAAGCAGCATGCAAGATCCTCGTCGCAAGAAGGCTGCGAGCTGTTGTACGACTCCATTTTGCAAATTAAAGCAGCGAGGGAGATTGAGACACTTGCTGCCTGCCTTTTCATTGATGGGGGATCACTCTGCTGCTGGAGAGAGGAAACTGCTTTTTTTAAATTGCTAATGAGATCACCCTGCTGCTGGAGAGGGGAGAGTGCCTTTTTATTGCTGGTGTGATCACTCTGCGACGGAGAGGGGAGACTACCTTTTTTTTAAATCACTGGTTGAGATCGCTCTGCTGTGGAGAGGGAGAAATTTGCCCAGATTTTCTGCATTTTGAACGTGGACTTGGACTGTGAACTTTTTTTTTCAGTCTTATGGTTTTTTTTGTGTTCTATGTTTTTTCAACCCATCTTTCTCAGTTTGTTTGTGTGTGGGGCTGGGGGTTTGGGGGTCAATGTGCCTGTTCCTTGTGCAGGGAGAAGGGAATTGGCAGTTGATGAACGTGCAGCCGTTCTTTTCTTTCTTGGTTTAGTGGCTACCTGGAGAAGAAAAACTTCAGAGCTGTATAGTTTGGTAGTAAATGAACCTTTTAAAACTTTGAACAGCACATAATGAACAAATATTTCTCTTGTGGAACAGACGTTTTCCTCTTCTGTGTACTCTAATTTATCTGGAGAGCACTGTGTAACATCCTCATCCATTTCCAGTTGGGTTAGGGTGATAGATACTCCAGTGAAATGAATTGTCGTGGGCCGTAGCAAACTAGCCAGGTCGCCAGCAGTAGAAAGTGATTACACAGAGAACCTTAACATGGTGGCCAGAGTCTTGCTACTGGTTTTACACTTAGAGGAAGAAAAAATAATATTAGTCACTCTGAATTTAGTAATCTCAGATCATAAGAAATAAAAAAAATGTTGAATATACATTTAGTTCAAGAATGGATTAGTGTTTAGAGTGTGAAGCTCTGTTACCTTTTTTAAAATTAGTAATACCAGCTTGTCTTCATCCTGGTGTCTGTAACGGGAGCCTAAGTTTCCTTGAGGTGCTCCCACGGTCCAAAGAGGCACTGGTTAGTAGTTTATTTGGTCATTGTAAATTGTCTTGTGATTAGGCTGGGGTTAATTAGGTGGATTGCTGGGCAGAGTGGCTTGTTAGGCTGAAAGGACATGTTCTGCGTTGTATCTCTAAATAAAATAAAAATAATAGATGAACAGTGGAGGATTCTGCACGTGTCAGGATGAAGGGAGGTGGAAGGTTACCTGGTGCAACTCAAACTCTGGGGCAGACCTCTTTGCTGAGCCTTCTGTATTCACACTACTTGGGTAGTTTCTAAGGGCTGAGGATGAGTTCCTTGAGCCAAATTTCTGAGGTGGATAAAGAGTCCTGCACAGGATCCATATGAGATCCATCTTCTTTCAGTGGAGAGTCATGATGCTTTGGATCTTGTCTATGAGCTGATGAGTGTGCAAGTGGAGCTGGTGTGACCTTGATCATTTTGGAGTCACAGTGAGGAAGGCTGAATTGTTTTCCTGCTTGTTCCATAGATCAACACAATCTTTGCTGGAGTGCAGTTATCGATAAAGTTGAATCATTGCAGCAAGGACTGCTGGCGGGTTTTGGGAAGAGTTGTTGTGGTGACAATCCTCGACTGACTGCATTAGCACGAGATTCTGTAGATGTCGGAAATCCAGCAAAAATGCTGGAGCTATTCAGCAGATCAGGCAGCATCTGTGGAGAGGAATGAACAGTTGTGGTTCGAGCCAAGATCTTGGCCTGAAATGTCAACTGTTTATTCCTTTCCTTAGTGCTGCATGGCCTGCTGAGTTCCTCCAGCATTTTGTGTACTCCTCTCGATGGACTGCAAATTGCATTGGGAATTATATTGACATTGGTCGGCCAATTGCAACCCTCAGCAATTTATGCTTCATTTCGCATTTTTAATCTTTTTCTGTTCTTTACAATGACTGTTAAGTTTTCTTTTTTTTGAAGCCATTTGGTGTAAATCGGGGTAAAAACATGATCAAAATAAAGTCTACATGAAGAAAAAGATAATAGTATTTTTAATGTTTTCATAGGTTGGCAAAGGCTGCTGTGCGGCTCTAAAGGCTCTTGGTGCTATAGTGTACGTGACAGAAATTGATCCAATTTGTGCTCTGCAAGCTTGGTAAGTTGAATTTTCATTGTAGCTCCTGGTCACACCTCTAGTATCTTGGCTAGGGGATGTAGGGAGGCAGAGGGGTTGTGGTTACTGCAGTCTTTAAGATAAAAGTGAATGTTATGGTAACATTTATCTGCTGGTACAAGTGTTTTATCTTGTACCATTTATACCACCTTTTGTTTTCCTGTGAAATGTTGTACTTTATGTTTGAACATTTAATTTAGCATTGCTGGTAAGGGTTATCTTGGATTACATATCTGCATTTTAATTTGAAAATCATTGTGGGGCCCAAGTATTTGGAACTTCAGTACTTTAAAAAAAAAAATCTGCATCTACATTAACCATTTAAAAACGGCAAGCATTTTTATTCTAAAACTCGTGGGGAATGTATTTCAAAGTCTTAACTTTGTCATGAAAAAGCTGAATTTATTATGTTACAATTTTCATTTGGATTAATGGGTGTTTTTGAGTGTATTCAGCTAACTATTTAATGTCAGCAGGCAGTGAGACCATTCCACATCAAAGTTGAAGACCATCTTGTCCATGTCCAAAATTGGTGCTTTAGTATTTCTGGAAAGGAATAACTAGTCAATGTTTCGGGTCCTGATAAAGGGTATTGGCCCAAAACGTCAACTCTTTATAACTTCCCATAGATGTTGCCTGACCATCTGAGTTCCTCCAGCATTTTGTGTGTGTGTGTTGCTCTGGATTTCCAGCTTCTACAGACTCTACTCAATTTCCCTCTGGATCAATAAAGTCTGTCTGTCTGTCTGTCTGTCTGTCTGTCTGTCTTGTGCTCTGGTACTGCCAGTAGGATCGACTTAAGATGCTTTATGTTCTGTATAAAATAACATCACACAAGTTTGAACTCTATTAAAGTTCAAAGTAAGTTTATTATCAAAGTGCATGTATATCAGCATATACAACCCTGAGATACAATTTCTTGTGGGCATGCTCAATAAGTCTGTAGAATAACAACCATAACTATCAGTGAAAGACTGTCCAACTTGGCCATTGAACCAGAGTGTGGAAGGCAACAAACTGTACAAATGCAATAAGAAAGAAGTAATAATAATAAATGAACAATAAATATTGAGAACATGAGATGGATTTTTGAAAGCGAGTCCATTGGTTGTAGGAACATTTCAATGATTGGGCAAGTGAAGTTATTCTCTCTGGTTCAACAGCATGATGGTTGAAAGGTAACAACTGTTCTTGAACCTAGTGGTGAGAATCCTGAGGCTCCTGTCCCTTCTTCCTGATGGCAGCAACTTGTGTACTAAGTTATCTACTTAGATGCTAAGTAGAACACATGAATTGCAAGACCCACTAATTTAACACAGAGGATCTTGTGTCTGCTCTCAGAAATGAAAGCAACTCCAAGACAACTTCCATCTCTGAGACAATACTTGTATTTGCACTGCAGCTGAGAAGGTCGAGCATTGATGGTCATTATTTTGAGCTTTTGGATATAGTGTGAGGATGAAAAAATGGGGCTTATGGTGTATATCTAGGGCAGAAGTAAACTGGACCACACTTTCTTTCCCACTGAGGGAAGAAATGCACAGAACTCAAGTTCTCTTGTAGCCAATCAAGTACTTGTGTAAGCACCGCAGTGTAACCTGGGTTTCCTTTTGGATTATTTACCCATGTTACAATTCCTTGTCTCTGTCTTTAGCCTTTGGTCTTCATCTGCAGCTCCCCTGGGTGGGGAGGGAGGTGTGAGGAATTTCCCCATTGATTTTTCCTGTTTATGATTCACCATCACCATTTTTGAGGAGAGGGTTATGCTGAGAAGTGACTGACCTTATAGGCCATGTGTCCTATAATCACTTGGCCTGTGTGCTGGAGGCATTTGTGATTGGTCGAATTGCACCCCCATTAAGAACTGGTGACTGTGGGAGGAAAGGAGGGAAGTGCCTCCCATCAAGAGGAAAGTAAATATAAAGATTAGCTTTATTTATCACGTGTACATTGAAATGTACAGAAAGTGTGTTGTTTGTGCCAGTGACCAATACAGTCTGAGGATTGTGCTGGGAGCAGCCCGTAAGTAGTGCCATGCTTCCAGTGTCAACATAGAATGCCCACAACTTACTAACCTTAACCTATCTGTCTTTGGGATATGAGAGGAAGTGAAAGCAGTCAGAGGAAACCCACACGGTCACGGAGAATGTATAAACTCCTTACCGATAGTAGCAGGAATTGAAACCAGATTCGCGGTGACTGGCGCTGTACAGTGATTGCACTAACCACTATGTTTGCATACCGTCCTAAATCATTGAACTATCACTAAATCATTAAACAAAGCAAGAATGATTATTTGGCAAAATAATCACTAAAAATAATATACTTTGGCAAAATTGCATTGATAATCTCTTGAACTTATATGAAGTAGAATAATTGTAATCAATATAGCTACTCTGGTTTAAGAACGTATAAGCTTGCTCCACAATGATAGAACCATAGAACAGTACAGCACAGAAACAGGCCTTTTGGCCCTTCTTGGCTGTGCCGAACCATTTTTCTGCCTAGTCCCACTGACCTGCACCTGGACCATATACCTCCATACACCTCTCATCCATGCACCTGTCCAAGTTTTTCTTAAATGCTAAAATTGAGCCCGCATTTACCACTTCATCTGGCAGCTCATTCCACACTCCCACCACTCTCTGTGTGAAGAAGCTCCCCCCCCCCCCAATGTTCACTTTAAACTTTCCCCCTTTCAGCCTTAACCCATGTCCTCTGGTTTTTTTTCTCCCCCAGCCTCAGTGGAAAAAGCCTGCTTGCATTCACTCTATCTATACCCATCATAATTTTATATACCTCTACCAAATCTCCCCTCATTCTTCTACACTCCAGGGAATAAAGTCCTATCCTATTCAACCTTTCTCTGTAACTCAGTTTCTCAAGTCCCGGTAACATCCTTGTAAACCTTCTCTGCACTCTTTCAACCTTATTAACATCCTTCCTGTAATTTGGTGACCAAAACTACACACAATACTCCAAATTCGGCCTCACCAATGCCTTATACAACCTCACTATAACATTCCAACTCTTATACTCAATACTTTGATTTATAAAGGGCAATGTACCAAAAGCTCTCTTTACTACCCTATCTACCTGTGACACCACTTCTAGGGAATTTTGTATCTGTATTCCCAGATCCCTCTGTTCTACTGCATTCCTCAGTGCCCTACCATTTACCTTGTAGGTTCTACCTTAGTTTTTTTCTTCCAAAGTGCAAACCTCGCTCTTGTCTGTATTAAACTTCATCTGCCATTTTTCAGCCCATTTTTCCAGCTGGTCCAAATCCCTCTTCAAGCTTTGAAAACCTTCCTCACTGTCCACTACACCTCAGATGTTAAATCATCTGACAGGAGACTGGTAGGATTTTGGAGTCACGGAGAGATGTAGTACAGAAACATGCCTACTGAGTCCATGCTGACCATCAACCATGCACTTATGCTAATCCTATATTAAATCCCATATTTTAAATTCTGCCCACATTCCAACATTATCATCAACTTCTTCCAAATCCCTCCACTCCTCTTCAAACTATGGGCAATTTAACCTATCAGTCTGTGCATCTTTGGAAGCCAGAACACCAGAGGAGTCCACATGATGTCAATGTTTGAAGTCTATATAGACAGCATCCAAGGTCAAAGTTGAATCCAAATATCTGGCTACACTTGCTGCCCTTGTACTCATACTGGGGATAGCTAAGGTTTCTCACTTCGTCGTTAGTATAATGAGTCTTCACAAGGTTTTTTTGGAGCAGATGGGTCCACAAGTATTTATCCTTGTATCAAAAGCAGTCAAACCAAGACACTGAATTCATTTTCATCTTAATAACGTGTTTTCTTGTCTAGTATGGATGGGTTTCGTGTGATGAAACTGACCGAAGTCATACGACAAGGAGATCTGATCATTACCTGCACAGGTACTGGAGAGATACACGTGTCTTTTTCAGCATAGATAATAATTAACAGTTTGGGCTATGCACTGTGATTGTCGATATTCTATTCAAATGGGGAAAGGCATACGATAAGGAATGCTAAAAAATCCCAAAGTTCTGATGAAGGGTCTTGGCCTGAAACGTCGACTGTTTACCCTTTTCCATCGATGCTGCCTGGCCTGCTGAGTTCCTCCAGCATTTTGTGTGTATTACTACATACGAAGTAAAGTTCGTAATATTTGAAGTTGTGGCAGGATGTGTCTAATATTACTTTTATTTACTAAATGCTGAAATTGAGATACTCCTACATTTGATTTTGGGCAAGTTCGAATAAAATTGGGATTTTGGTTCAGGTCCATTGAAACAATTCCAGTGGAGACATCCTTCTGTCAAAAGGCATCAAAATCAACTGAGAAATTTCAAAAAACACAGAATAATGTCATTTTATTTTTTATTTTTCACTTCTTACATAATGTTTTCTGTTATGCTGCTGAAACTGAAACATCTTGGGCACTTTTTGCTCATGTCATGATTAATGGCACTTAGAGGCAAACTGACCCGTCAACCACTTTTATATCATCATAAACTCATTTGATGTGTTTTCTCTTGTACATCCTGTCTTGATTGGACAAGCTTGTACAAATTGCTCTGTATCTTAAATTTTAGTTTGAAATATAATAGCATTTAAATCTGGAGGTACTCAATGGGTCGAGCAGCATCTGTGGATGGGGTGGGGGGGGAGAAAGGGGCAAGGAATTGTTGATGTTTCGGGTCAGAACACTGCAGATGGAATCCTTCCACTAATCCATCAATCACTCTGGACTGCGATACTTAGTCCACCCATTGCCTGTCTCCTGTCTCACCATCCCTCCTCCCCTCTGCTGGTCATCTTCCCTCCTTTCTGTTCTGATGCAAGATTTCGACTGAAAACTTCAACATTTCCTTCCCCTCCTCAGATGCTGCTTGATCTGCTTAGTTCTTACAGCAAATAGTTTGCTGCTGCATATTGCAGCATCTGCAATCTCTTGTCTCTGCATTCAGTTGTATAGTATTTAAAAATGAATCTTTTCCCTTTGTAGGTAACAAGAATGTTGTTACTAGAGAGCTACTTGACCGAATGAAAAATGGGTGCATTGTCTGCAATATGGGTCATTCCAACACAGAAATTGACGTGGTAAGGAAATGCTTATCACAAAACTAAAAGATGAAGTTGAATGTGCAAAAGAAACCTGAACTTTCAAAGCAAGTGTGCAGTACTTAACTCAACACCCTCACTGGATAATTGGCCACTGGTAGCAAATTGCCAGAGCGCTCTGTCCTGGCCAGTCCTTCAAGCTGTTTCTAGGTTTAGCCTATCAAAGATCTCTCCTGTATCACAGATGAAGCCTCCAGAGCATCTGTTGGCATTTCTGTAGCACTATTTTTATGGGATGGGTTTGCTAGCCCCTTCCTCTTGCAGCTTGGCTTTGGACCATCCATGACGGGGTTAAAGTGTGTAGGAAATGGTGAATTAAGTAAATAGTTCCTGTTCAAAAGCAAAGTCCATCTTTTCATTGTTATTCTGTGGCCCCTTCTATGTCGCGGTTCAGTACTTTAATAACTTTTTCAGAAGCCTAAAAACAAGTTGTGAATGTTATTCACAATATGCTATGTTTAAGTTTATAGAGGCTCAAAAGAGTTTACTAAAATGGGAAAATATTGAACAAAATATGAATTAATTTTGTTACTAATTGAACAGCTCCAAATGAAACTCACTAGATTTCCATCATTGCTTGTTTTTGGAGATCTCTTTAAATACTTAAAACGTTTCTCTTCATGACTGTCTTGCCACAGGCTAGCCTGCGTACACCTGAACTAACCTGGGAACGTGTGAGGTCTCAAGTTGATCATGTGATCTGGCCGGATGGGAAACGTGTTGTACTTTTAGCTGAGGTTCGTAAGTTTCATTCTGCTTATAGTCTGAGACTCCGAACAAGAGTAACGTCTCTACAACATTAAAAATCTTGTGAAAGTACTCTGTGGAGGAACCAGATGGTATACTTGTTTACCTTGCTGCCAAAAGTGGTAATTAGTTTTAAGTTGTATCATTTATGATTTCAGTTCCTTTGATTCAGTTTTCTTTTAGCTTATTGCTCTATTCATTTTGTAAAACAAAAAAATACAAATACTGCCTGTCCAAAATGGCACCAAAGTAAAGCCATGAACACCATAATTTAGTTGCCTTTTTAATTACCTCTTTAGACCAGCAGAGTATTCTTGTAGAAGATAACATTGTGCTGAACTTGAATGCTACAGGGTTCTTGGGCAATCCGGGTCAGAATCACATTTATTATCACCAAATTGTATGTCATGAAATTTGTGTTTTTGCAGCTGCAGTAGAGTGCAAAGATGTAAAACTACTATAAAATACAAAATAGTACAAGGAAAAGGGATAGTAGGGTAGAGTTTATGGACGGCCTGTTCAGGTGGAGAGGATCAAACTGCTTCTGAATCACTGAGTATGGATCTTCAGGCTCCTGTGCCACCACACTGATGGTGGCAACAAGACGAGGGCAGGTCCCGGATGTTTGGCGTCCTTGGGGTTGGGGAGCGCTTTCTTGAGGCGCTGTCTCTCGAAGATGTCCTCGTTCATGAGGAGGGTTACGGCTGTGATTGAATTGGCTGAGTCTCCAACCTGCTACAGACTCCTGCGATCCCATGCACTGCCAGTCAGGGTACTCCCCATCAATGGTAGAATGATAAGAATGCGAACTGAAGAAGGAAATTTGATTGTTATTTCTGAGTTTTATTGAGATAGTTAAAGATGGAATTTGTGCTTTTGGTTCAATATTCTTGGATAATGAGAACCTGCATTTGTTATAAGACATAGGAGCAGAATTCGGTTATTTGGCCCATTGAGACTGCTGCACATTTTGATCAAGACTAATTTATTTTCTCTCTCAACCCCATTCTCCCACCTTCTCCCTAAAACCAGATGGCCTCCTCAGCCATCTGTGGCAATGAATTTCACAGATCCATCACCCTCTGGCTAAAGAAATTCTTCCTCATCTCTGTTCTGAAGGGGCGCCCTTCTATTCTGAGTCTGTGCCCTCTGGTCCTAGACTCATCACAATAAGAAACATCCTCCCACATCCATTCTATCTAGGCCTTTCAGTATTTGGTAGGTTTCAATGAGATTTTGGTGGTGTAATTTCTGGACATTAAATTATTGATGAAAGAAACTGGACAGGTTGCACCTCCAACTGTGCAGAAAAATGATTAGCTTATGCAGCAGAAGGTATCAGGTAATGGGGAAGGAATGGAGTGGTGTGATTAGCTGTAGATTGCTGTAGCAGTTCAGGAACTTGCTTAAGCCCATTATCCTTACTGGAACATAGGCCACTGACAGCAGCTGACAGAATCCACTGTTCTGAGCCAGTCTTTCAAGTAGTCTTCTGGCCAAAGATCCTTCCTCTCCCAGGGATGAGTTCTTTGGAGCTTTTCTGGAGCTCTGGGTCTTTATAAGAGATAGGGTTGCTAGCCCGGTACACAACCCTCCTCCTTTCTCAGCCAGGCTTGGAACTGCCCATGGTGGAGTTCAGTGCTAAACCCTAATTTCACTCTGCTTTGAGCTCCTGTTTCTATATTGGCCTCTGTGTTACAAGCTTAACCACCTTAACACTAAAAAAAAATAAATTAACCGGCAATGATGAGCGATTCAAAGTGTCAATTTAATAATTTACCATTATGTTTGGTTCAGGGTCGTCTCCTTAACTTGAGCTGTTCAACTGTGCCTACGTTTGTGCTTTCAATCACAGCGACTACTCAGGTAAGGGAATGGATGGGCCAAGCAAGCAATGCAAGTACTTGTAATAAGCACAGTGGATTCTACAGATGCTGGACATCTAAAGCAACACACACACACACGATGCAGGGGGCACTCAGCGGTCAGGCAGCATCTATGGAAAAGAGTGAGCAGTTGACGTACTGGGCCAAAACCCTTCATCAGGACTGGAAAGGAAGGGGGAAGAAGCTGGAATAAGGCGGCAGTGGGGAGGGAAAGGAGTACAA
This sequence comes from Hemitrygon akajei, assembly GCF_048418815.1. Lineage (NCBI taxonomy): Eukaryota > Metazoa > Chordata > Chondrichthyes > Myliobatiformes > Dasyatidae > Hemitrygon > Hemitrygon akajei. The sequence continues at coordinate 42,298,683 of NC_133150.1, read as the reverse complement.
GCTGGCAGATGATGAGTGAGGCCAGGTGAAGAGGAAAGGAAGCTGGGTGGGGGAGGGGGGGAAATAAATAGGAAGCTCGGAGGTGATGGGTGGAAACAGTAAAGGCTGAAGAAGGAGGTACCGGAAAGGAAATGACAGTGGATCATAGGAGAAAAGGATGGCACCAGAGGGAGGTGATGGGCAGTTGAGAGGAGAGGAGAAGGGAAAAGAAGGTAATCATAATGGGGAATTGAAAAAGAGAAGAGGAAGTTGGAGAAGTGGATGTTCATGCTATCAGTTTAGAGGAAATTCAGATGGAAAATAGACTGTTGCTCCTCCAATCTGAGAGTGACCTCATCATGGCAGTAAAGGAGCCCATGGACCAATGTGTTAGAATGGGAATGGGATGCCAACTTGAAATGGGTCATGGTACTTGTAACATTCTGTGTCAGAGTTGACTATAATGAGATATCTCTTTGGTCGCTTCTCTCCAGCTTTTTCATTTGTCTTGCTTATGATGTTGTGATGAGCTTTAAGACGAGCCAGATTCATTAATCTCATGAACAGCATTTCTGGTTAGAGATGATGAGCAAAGATCCCTATTGTATTATGTAGAAAAAGACGTATACAGAAACTCATTAAACAGCTGCTGAGATGGGACCATTCAAGTGAACATTAGTTAAACAGGCAGGTCTCTGTTCCCTTGACACAAGACCTCCAGTTGCAGCTAGCAAACCAGTGAATTACTTCAAGGGATAAAGCTTACATATGATCAACAAAACTTGTCATATTTAATAAAAAGTGAAATTCCTAGGAAAACAGAGGTTTTTATCTAAACCCTACCTACTACATATTAGTGATTTGAACTGATTTTTGTATAGGCACTGGCTCTGATCGAGCTCTACAACGCCCCGGAGGGCCGCTACAAGCAAGATGTGTATCTTCTGCCCAAGAAGATGGGTAAGTGGCCTTTGCATGAAGAGGAGTGAGAAGTGTGGCATAGTGTAGAACTGTGGTGGGACAAAGAGCATGAAGTCTCCGAAGTTGTTCCTTAGTGACTATTTCAGTTAATATCTCAGAAAAGTTTGCATGTGTGTCAAAAAAAATCAGTTGTCCAATACCCAGCACTTGTGTCTAAATCTTGTGTCTCTACAGATGAGTATGTTGCCAGTTTGCACCTGCCAACTTTTGATGCCCACTTGACAGAATTGACTGATGATCAGGCAAAATATCTTGGCCTGAACAAAAATGGACCTTTCAAACCTAATTATTACAGGTACAGTTTAGTAACCATTATATTAGGTATGTTGCATCTCTGTTTAATTTCTGGTCAAGAATGATGAGAAGTCTTAATTCCAAGATTTCAGTTATTTTAAATTGCAAATGAACAATGAAATTCTGCAAAACTGAAAAACGATGCTAAGAGGGGAATTAATGCTAAAAGGTGTAAGACAAAACAATAACGATAGTGCTTCTGAAAAATCTATCACTCTTATAGATAAGATATTCCTTAGATAGTGATGAATTAATTAATAGGCTACATAATTAAAACAATTACATCACGTGGGTAATACTTGGCCAGTGAAAAATGTGAAAGGTCATAAACCGTTAGTGTAGCTGCTATACTGCTTTCTGCCGGTGAGTGTGAAAAATACATGAGTTTGTTATAAAGTACAAACCTTATAAAAAAGTATTATTTAAAAAAGACAGTGGTTTCTAACAGGTACACTGGTACGTCTACTTGTTATTGCAAATATTTAATCAGCCAATTATGTGGCAGCAACTCAATGCATAAAAGCATGTAGACCTGGTCAAAAGCTTCCACTGTTGTTCAGCCGAAACATCAGAATGGGAAAGAAATATGATGTAAGGGACTTTGACTGTGGAATGATTGTTGGTGCCAGACTGGGTGGTTTGAGTATCTCAGAAACTACTGATCTCCTGCAATTTTCATGCACAACAGTCTTGAGAGTTTACAGAGAATGGTGGGAGAAACCAAAAAGCATTCTGTGGGTGTAAACGCCTTGTTAATGAGAGCGAGGTCAGACGAGATTGGCCAGACAGGTTCAAGCTGATATGAAGGTGACCTTAACTCAAAGAACCAAATGTTGCAACACTGGTGTGCAGAAGAGCATCTCTGAATGCACAACATATTGAACCTTGAAGTGGATGGGCTACAGTAGCAGAAGACCGTGAACATACACTCTGTAGTCGCTTTATTAGGTACAGGACCGAATAAAATGGCTACTGAGTGTATAATGAACTTTGACATCAATGCATTAACAGCTTGATGTTTATTAAGTGAAGGTAGGGAAATATTGATTTCCTCCGGGTGCTCCAGTTTCCCCTCTCAAGTCCAGTTTCCTCCCATGTTCCAAAGACGTACAGATGAATATGTTAATTCACCACATGGGTGTAATTGGGTAGCACAGGCTCATTGGGCCAGAAAGGCCTGTTGTCACTGCGCTGTATCTTGATCAATAAAAATAAAAGTTCTCAGAGTATGATACCATTGAATGTCTGACAGTAATGGCCTTTTATTATTGGCATCATTCAGACATTTCTGGTATGAAATTGGATCATTAAAATGTATCCATTTTATGGCAGTTTAATCACTGCAGTCTAGAAAAATTATGCCATTCTGTCCATAGGAGAAATTCCTGTCTCTGTAGGTAAAGCAGTAATGTCCTATGGATATTTGTTTTATGGATATATAGCTAGCGTATTATGTACAGTAATCAAACTGAGGTAATAGGTTTTATGTGGGCTCATCATCTCATGGAGGATGTATTTCAGTCTTTGAAATTAAAAGTGATACTTTATTAACTTATCTTCAGCAAGTGTCGCTTTTAATGCACCCTTTCATATGACTAACCCATTTCAGGTTTGCATGTTTTTTTTAAATATCACATTACCTCACACTCACTAGTTCTGAACTTCATGTGCTCTTTCCCCATCTTATGAATGATTCTTTGCAATTTACTTCAGTTTTCTGAAGATTAACTGTCTTTCTATAACCTGAGTTTGTTCATTCACAAAATGTGGGTGATACTAGCAAAGCAGCGTGTTGTAACTCTCCCAGTTAGCCATTTTCTTCTCTCTGCCTACATCAGTTTCTCAAATTTCCCTTTAGCCCAATTAAGCCCCTCTCCAAGTTGCAGTATGGACTTTTAACTGAGTACATAAGCACCGGACAGTACAGCACATGAACAAGCTCTTCCGCCCAGAATGTCACTGCTAAACCATAATGCCAAATGAAATGAATCCCAGCTATCTGCACGTTATCCATATTCTTCCAGTATTTCATGCCCTTGTGTCTGTCTTAATGCTTTTAATCTCTGCTTCCATCACCAACCCTGGCAGTGTATTCCAGCACCGGCCACTCTATGTATTTAAAAAAAAACAACCCTTAAACTTCCCTGCTCTCTGCTTAAAGCTGGCTGTGTCCTCCAGCATATGATATTTCTATCTGAGGAAAGACATTCTGGCTCTCTTACCATATCTACTTCTCATAATTGTATAACTTCTATCTGGTCTGGTCACCCTCAGTCTCAGACATTCCAGAAAAATGGTCCCTATGATGTACATCTCAAATAGCCTCTGAAAGTGAAGTCAGGCTGCTAGCCTACACATGTGGCTTGGCTAGTAAACCCAATGGATCCAATTCTACTTATAGCCAAGTCTAATCCATCAATACTCACAAGGTTTCTGCCAATTACTGTGCATGATCCCCTTACAGTTGACCTCCTTAAGTGCAGCACCCACTTACCTGGATTAAACTCCACCTGACATTCCTCTTGTAGCAGGTAATATGGACAAAATTATAAAAATTAATTGAGGCCCTTTATTAATCGAGGTTGACGATGGATGTAGCGTCTTAGCTGTCTACGTGATACACAGGCCAGGGCATGACAATATGGGGAGCAAGCTGTTGCCCATGTAACAGGCTCCCCCCTCCACACTGCTGATGAATCCGAAGGAACTACAGACACCAATGCAGTTTGGCACCAGCGGTGTTGCACAAGTTGCTGGTTATTGTTGAGCTCAGTGTAAGACTGCCTTAGGGACTACTGCTCTGGATTTTTCCTCGGGGTTTACTCCCAAAGCCTTCGCCACAGGGCAGCTGAGATTTGAGATCAGTGTTTTCCTTCTAGATGAGGTGCCAACCACAGGTGACGAGCCCCGTTTGCGCAAAGCGACCAGTTTTAAGGTGCCAGTGACCTGCCTTTGCCCCTTCTCCTCTCTGTAGAATTGGTTCCGTTGGGCTTAATAGCCAAGCACATGTGTAGGCTAGGAGTTTGACTTGGTTTTCAGAGGCTATCTGAAATGTACATCCTAAGGACCATTTAATAGTTAGTGGGAGCTTATCTCCACTATCTTCCCTGGCTATGACAACCTTACGGAGCCAGAAAAATTAATACTGACATATTAATTGATGAAGTTTTAGAAGATGCTAGGGAAATAAATAGAACGTCTTTAACTATATTTTCTACATGTAATAAAGCATTATTTAAAGATTAGCGATTAGCATTATTTGTCACATGTAGATTAAAACATTGTGAAATGTTTCATCTGCGTCAAATCAACTCAGCGAGGATTGTGCTGGGCAGTCCATAAATGTTGCCATGTCCATGTCACCATAGCATGCCCACAATTCACTGACCCTAAGCGTATGTCTTTGGAACGTGGGGGGAAAGCAGAGCATCAAGAGGAAATGCTGCAATAGCATTACGCTAAGCACTACGCTACCAAGCCCTTAGCCCTGATCTGATTTGTCATTGTCCCACCAGATTAGTTGGTTAAGTGTTAGATTAAGTGGTTGTGGTTGCATTGTGGTTGAATTGTTTCTGACATCGGTTCAGTCTTGACCTCAGATATTATCTTTATTATTCTGCATGAGGTAGTCTAACCACATGGCAGGAAATGGGGTTTGTGGGCTCTGTGGTTAGGTTGCACGCTGCCTTTACTGACTCAGCCATCAGGGGGAGCTCTTTGCACACATTTAACACGATGTGTAAACACTAGAGATTCTGCAGTTGCTGGAAATACTGAGCAACACACAAAATACTGGAGGAATTCAAGTCAGGCAGAATCTATGGATGGAAGTAAGCAGTTTGTTTTGCATTGAGGTCTCTGCCTCAAGCGTTGACTGTTTATTCCCTTAGATACTACTGGACTTGCTGAATTCCTCCAGCATTTTTTGTGTGTTGCATAACATTATACATACAACACTCCACACAAGGTGTAATTTGCCATTTTGTGGTTTGTGGCTGGTGTAGTCATTCTGAAATCCAGCTTCTTCGTCAGGTTTGCATGGATGTTAACATCTATCACAGATCAGTGTTGAAACTGGTGTCCAGTAATCAACATATTTATTATCATAGACGTATGTCGTAAAATTTGCTTTGCAGCAGCAGTACGGTGCAATACAAAAGACTATAATAAGTTAAAAGAAGAGATATAAAAAAAGTTAGTGCAAACACATTTTTTAACTGAAAAGCCTGAGGATATAGATATTAAGAAAGACGATGTGCTGGAGCTTTTGGAAAGCATCAAGTAGGATAAGTCACTGGGACCGGACAGGATGTACCCCAGGCTACTGTGGGAAGCGAGGGAAGAGATTGCTGAGCCTTTTGCAATGATCTTTGCATCATCAATGAGGATGTGAGAGTTTCTGGAGGATTGGAGGGTTGTGGATGTTGTTCCCTTATTCAAGAAAGGGAGTAGAGATATCCCAGGAAATTATAGGCCTGTGAGTCTTACTTCAGTGGTTGGTAAGTTGATGGAGAAGATCCTGAGAGGCAGGATTTATGAACATTTGGAGAGGCATAATATGATTAGGAATAGTCAGCATGGCTTTGTCAAAGGCAAGTTGTGCCTTATAAGCCTGATTGAATTTCTTGAAGATGTGACTAAGCACATTAATGAAGGTAGAGCTATAGATGCAGTGTATATGAATTTTAGAAAGGCATTTGATAAGGTACCCCATGCAAGGCTTATTGAGAAAGTAAGGAGGCGTGGGATCCAAGGGGACCTTGCTTTGTGGATCCAGTACTGACTTGCCCACAGAAGGCAAAGAGTGGTTGTAGACGGGTCATATTCTGCATGGAGGCCGGTGACCAGCGGTGTGCCTCAGGGATCTGTTCTGGGACCCCTACTCTTTGTGATTTTTATAAATGACCTGGATGAAGAAGTGGAGGGATGGGTGAGTAAATTTGCTGTTGACACAAAGGTCGGGGGTGTTGTGGATAGTGTGGAGGGCTGTCAGAGGTTATAGCGGGACATTGATAGGATGCAAAACTGGCTGAGAAGTGGCAGATTGAGTTCAACCCCGATAAGTGTGAGGTGGTTCATTTTGGTAGGTCAAATATGATGGCAGAATATAGTATTAATGGTAAAACTCTTGGCAATGTGGAGGATCAGAGGGATTTTGGGGTCCGAGTCCACAGGACACTCAAAGCTGCTACGCAGATTGACTCTGTGGTTAAGAAGGTATTCGTGGGATTGAGTTTAAGAACCGAGAGGTAATGTTGCAGCTATATAGGACCCTGGTCAGACAGCACTATTAGTACTATGCTCAGTTCTAGTCGCCTCACTACAGGAAGGATGTGGAAACCATAGAAAGGGTGCAGAGGAGATTTACAAGGATGTTGCCTGGATTGGGGAGCATGCCTTATGAGAATAGGTTGAGTGAACTCAGCCTTTTCTCCTTTGAGCGTTGGAGGATGAGAGGTGACTTGATAGAGGTGTACAAGATAATGTGAAGCATTGATTGTGTGGATAGTCAGAGGCTTTTCCCCAGGGCTGAATTGGCTAGCACGAGAGGGCATAGTTTTAAGGTGCTTGGAAGTAGGTACAGAGGAGATGTCAGGGGTAAGTTTTTTTACACAGAGAGTGGTGAGTGCATGGAATGGGCTGCTGGCGGTGGTGGTGGAGGCGGAAACGATAGAGTCTTTTAAGAGACTCCTGGATGGCTACATGGAACTTAGAAAAATAGAGGGCTATTGGTAAAGCTTAGGTAGTTCTAAGGTAGGGACATGTTCGGCATAGCTTTGTGGGCTGAAGGGCCTCTATTGTGCTGTAGGTTTTCTATGTTTCTAAAAAGAGAGCAGAGAGCAAAATGTCCATGGACTATTGAGATCTCTGATGGTAGAGGGGAAGAAGCCGTTCCTGAAACATTGAGTGTGTGCCTTTAGACTCCTGTACTTCCTCCTTGATGTTATTAATGAGAAGAGGGCATGTCCTGGGTGGTGGAGATCCATATTGATGGATGCCACCTTATTGAGTTAAGGAAACCCCCAAGGTGTTGATATTACAAAAATATGAAGTAACATGTTAGTTGCCTTTTGAGCATTACATCTGTCTATATTTACATTGCCTGCCACAGAGCCATGGTTAATGGTTCTTTATGAAATATTGGTAGTGTACAGGTTGGCATATTGGAACACTTACCTGTGAAGGGTGTGAACCATACTTGTCTTGGACTGAAACAATGCAAATCATTGGAACTTAAGAGAATCTTCTAATGCATAACATTTATTTTCTTCTCCCTTCAGGTATTAGATGGACCAGTATACAAATGATTGAAATCAGGATCAAGTTGTCCAAAGCCTCAGTAGAAGAATGCAGAGTAGGAGCCAGCCCAGATGTTTAAATGCTCCCTAAATGTATTTGAAGAGCATTTCTACACATCTGGGCATCATTTCTTTAACAGCCTGGTCTTTTGCTTGTATTTCCTTTTTATTCTAATTTTAAATGTGTTTTGATTTCTAATTTACTGCCGAGAGATATAACTGTCTTACCACATTGTGACAGACTGTCTCCATGAAATCACTTGAACTTGTATATGATTGTACTGTAATAATTTAAAAAATATCTTTGTTTGCTCTGTATCTTATTCGTTTTAATCCACAACTTGAGCTTAAAGCTCAGTTTGATCTTTTCCAGAGGATGTTCTTGTTTTTACTATGTTTTTAAAAATCTGTTCATGGTGGCCATTGAATCCTATTGATGATTGCCAGCATAGTTGAACCACACTCATGTGTTCTCCAGAACCAGCGCTGACTGTAATAAATGATGAGCATCAAGTTTTAAACCTGATTCAGTCCTAAAGCAGCTGTAAATATCACTGTGTTACCAAAACAAAATGTTTTGTGTGAAAGTTTCAGTTTGCTTCCCTTTCTCCATGTAGTGCTACCCTTGTCTGCTTTAATATATTGGCACCATTAAATACTACACCAGATCGTGAATCATTACCAATCAGGTGAGGAAAATTAAAGCTTGCATCTGTTGACTCAATTGGGAAAATAATTTCGAAGCATCACTATTCTAATCCTGGTCAGTTATATTTTGACAAAATCAAACTAGAATAAGATTTGTGCCATATGGAGTTTGTGGCCTCTGGATGAGTCCTGATGACTTACTGTTCCACAAACACTCACAACATTTCAGTGATTATGTACCGCTTGTGATGGAGTTTATATATATATATTAAAAAAATCTTGGTGCATTTGCAGGACCATTAGCCAAGCACTAGATTCTTGTGGTAACCTCTTAATACTTTGGGTTTTATGTCTTTGAGCCTGAGGTTGTATATCCAACAGTGGGACCAGAAAGTACTTTCACTTTTCACTCCAGTTACATAAAAATATCTATATTTTAAAAGAATAATGAAGAATTTAAAGATCATTATATAAACATGAAAATGTTTTAAATCAAAAATGCCTCTGTTGTCTTATGTGGCTTTGCCTGGATGAGAGCGATCATGGTCTATAATGATGCATGAAAAAGAAGCCTTCACACCCGTAACTCTTTTTGTTCATTTAGTTAAGTTTAATTATAGAATATGGAGGGAGGATTGTCTCAGAAATGTAAGGATTGTGCGGTTAGTTTTGGTACATCACTAAGCATAACATTTATTATAGTGTAAATAACCATATAATAATTACAGCACAGAAACAAGCCATCTTGGCCCTTCTAGTCCGTGCCAAATGCTTACTCTCACCTACTCCCACCAACCTGCACTCAGCCCATAACTCTCCATTCCTTTCCTGTCCATATACTTATCCAATTTTACTTTAAATGACCAATACCAAACCTGCCCCTACCACTTCTACTGGAAGCTCGTTCCACACAGCTACCACTCTCTGAGTAAAGAAGTTCCCCCTCATGTTACCGCTAAACTTTTGCCCCCTAACTCTTAACTCATGTCCTCTTGTTTGAATCTCTCCTACTCTCAATGGAAAAAGCCTATCCACATCAACTCTAACTATCCCCCTCGTAATTTTAAATACCTCTATCAAGTCCCCCCTCAACCTTCTATGCTCCAAAGAATAAAGACCTAACTTGTTCAACCTTTCTCTGTAACTTAGGTGCTGAAACACAGGTAACATTCTAGTAAATCTTCTCTGTACTCTCTCTACTTTGTTGACATCATTCCTATAATTCGGTGACCAGAGCTGTACACAATACTCTAAATTTGGCCTTACCAATGCCTTGTACAATTTTAACGTTACATTCCAACTCCTATACTCAATGCTCTGATTTATAAAGGCCAGCATACCAAAAGCTTTCTTCACCACCCTATCCACATGAGATTCCACCTTCAGGGAACTATGCACCATTATTCCTGGATCACTCTGTTCTACTGTATTCTTCAATACCCTACCATTTACCATGTATGTCCTATTTTGATTGGTCCTACCAAAATGTAGTACCTCACACTTATCAGCATTAAACTCCATCTGCCATCTTTCAGCCCACTCTTCTAACTGGCCTAAATCTCTCTGCAACCTTTGAAAACCTACTTCATTATCCACAACGCCACCTATCTTAGTATCATCTGCATACTTATCCAATTTACCACCCCATCATCCAGATCATTAATGTATATGACAAACAACATTGGACCCAGTACAGATCCCTGAGGCACACCATTAGTCACCGGCCTCCAATCTGACAAACAGTTATCCACCACTACTCTTCTGGCATCTCCCATCCAGCCACTGTTGAATCCATTTTACTACTTCAATATTAATACCCAACAATTGAACCTTCCTAACTAACCTTCCGTGTGAAACCTTGTCAAAAGCCTTACTGAGGTCCATATAGACAACATCCACTACTTTACCTTTGTTAACTTTCCTAGTAACCTCTTCAAAAAATTCAATAAGATTTGTCAAACATGACCTTCCACGCACAAATCCATTTTGACTGTTCCTAATCAGACCCTGTCTATCCAGATAATTATATATGCCATCTCTAAGAATATTTTCTGTTAATTTACCCACCATTGACATCAAACTTACAGGCCTATAATTGCTAAGTTTACTCTTAGAACCCTTTTTAAACAATGGAACAACATGAGCAATACGCCAATCCTCCGGCACCATCCCCATTTCTAATGACATTTGAAATATTTCTGTCAGAGCCCCTGCTATTTCTACACTAACTTACCTCAAAGTCCTAGGGAATATCCTGTCAGGACCTGGAGATTTATCCACTTTTATATTCCTTAAAAGCACCAGTACTTCCTCCTCTTTAATCATCATACTTTCCATAACTTTCCTACTTGTTTCCTTACACAATTCAATAACCTTCTCCTTAGTGAATACTGAAGAAAAGAAATTGTTCAAAATCTCATCCATCTCTTTTGGGTCCACACATAGCTGTCCACTTTGATTCTCTAAGGGACCAATTTTATCCCTCACTATCCTTTTGCTATTAATATAACTGTAGAAACCCTTTGGATTTATTTTCACCTTACTTGCCAAAGCAACCTTGTATCTTTTAGCTTTTCTAATTTCTTTCTTAAGATTCTTTTTACATTCTTTATATTCCTTGAGCACCTTATTTACTCCATGCTGCCTATATTTATTGTAGATATCGCTCTTTTTCTGAACCAAGTTTCCAATATCCCATGGCTTTCTCAAACTTTTAACCTTTCCTTTCAACCTAACAGGAACATAAACATTCTGTACCCTCAAAATTTCACCTTTAAATGACCTCCATATCTCTATTACATCCTTCCCATAAAACAAATTGTCCCAATACACTCCTCCTAAATCCTTTCGCATCTCAAAGTTAGCCTTTCTCGAATCAAAAATCTCAACCCGGGGTCCAGTCCTACCCTTCTCCATAAATGTCAGAATGATCTATAGGTCAGCTATTTGTGAAGAGAGGAAGTGTTAATCTTTAAGTCTGATGTTTCATTACAGCTAGGAAAAGTTGCAGAGAAAGAGGGGAGGTCAATATGGAAGGTTTGTGATGAGATGAAGATCAGATTGAATGATGCAATGGTGGTGATGCTCACTGAAAGATGAAGGGAAGGGCTGATGAACAGGAAGTACAGGGCAGGTAGGAATTGTTTGTTTGTTATGTGCTGTGGGCGATCACTGTCTTTCCACCATCGTGATTGTTCTTTGGCAAATGTTTCTACGGAAGTGTTTTGCCATTGCCTTCTGGGCAGTGACTTTACAAGACTGATGACTCCAGCTATTACTAATACTCTTCAGAGATTGTCTGCCTGGCGTCAGTGGTTGCATAATCAGGACTTGTGATGTACACCAGCTGCTCTTATGACCATCTGCCACCTGCTCCCATGGCTTCAAGTGACCCTGATCAGGGTGGAGGGGGGTTGTTGGTTGGCTAAGCAGGTGCTACAGCTTGCCCAAGGGTGACCTGCAAGCTAGCAGAGGGAAGGAGCACTTTACGCCTCCTTTGGTAGGAACGTATCTACCTCGCCATCCTGCTGGTAGGAATAGATTATAAAAGTTTTAAAAGAAAATTAAAAGTAAAGAAGCTGAATGCTGCAAGCGTGAGAGATAAAATTGGAAAGGTTGATTAAATGAAACTGTTGAATTCAATGTTAATTCCCAATATACTTCACTGAACATTTAGCTGTGCTTCTTAGGAATGGTGTATGAGGCAATGGGAGAGTGGGATGGAGAATTAGTAACATTCATGAGGAAACATGGCGTGAGGTGTTCTGAAATCCCAGGCTTTCTCAGCTCTGTGTTGGGTGACTTGGCCTAGCTGAGTTTTGTGACAGTGATGTACAGTGCTGATTTCATTCATATAAAGAGACTTTTTCTGTGATTTTTCTCCTGTATTGTGTGTGCACGCAGTTAAGATGAAGCAGCCACAGCAGCAAATGGGTTATTCGTGCAGTTCTTGAGCTGCATGCTGACTTATTGAGGAATCTTGAGTATATAAATGGTCACTCTTCAACGGTAGGATGTCACCCCCATTCTGCCCTTTGGGTAGGGGAGGGAAGTTCCAAACTCTGCCTAAGACCATAGGACATAGGAGAAGAAATAGTCCATTTAGCCCATCGACTCTCTTCCACCATTCTATCATGACTGATTTTTAAAAAAAATTCCCTCAATCCCAATCTGCTGCCTTCTCCCCATAAACTTTGACACTCTTACTGATCAAGAATCTATCAACCTCCGCTTTAAATATACCCTATCACTTAGACTCTACTGCTGTCTGTGAATTCCAAAGATTCACCACCCTCTGGCGAAAGAAATTCCTCGTCACCTTTGTTCTAAAGGGATGTCCTTGTATTCTGAGGCTGTACCTACCATCCTCTGTCGACCCCTCTGACATAATACTCTTTGTTTTGGACTTGAGCCTGCCGCAACCATATATTGTTTCCTGCTTCATACAAATAATTACCCACGTGACAATCTACCAGCTAGCAATCAAACTCAGATCCATTATATATTGATGTATAATGTTTGATTACTGCTAATGCAATCAAAGTCGTGTGGTTAAATAATGATATATAATAATTAACGTTAATACATAGGCAAAGATAAGATTTAGTTGTAAGTTAATGTTTTCAAGCTTTCACGAAGGCCAGAAGTTCACTTAAGTGACTGTTTTACATTTATGTGATTTATTTACATTTACAATTGGTGATAATCAGCATGATTTGCTTCTGTTTATGTTATTTGATAATGTAAGGTCTGTATATTAACTCTTGAATGTGGCAATTTGTGTGTTAGTCACAATATTAAAGAGGCCTCAAGCTGTGGATTTTGTAAGCACACCAAAAACAAAGCAAAACTGTCTTCCTGTTGACCATAATTGCAGGCTACCCATCTCAAAAGCTGTATATTCTTTGCTTCTGATATCTTTGTTCTTAGGGTAATCCTTTAAGTATGACTAGAAATGATCAAATAGATATACTAATCTGAGTAAAATGTTTAAAATTGTAACAGCCATGGAGTACAGAACAGAAACAACCCCATTAACCCAACTTGTCCATGCCTCCCCAGGTGTCCATTTGAGCTTGTCACATTTGCCTGTGTTTGGCTCATACCTCTCAGCCCTTTTATATTCATGTACCTGAATAAATGTCTTTTAAACCTGCCTCTACAGCTTCTGACAGCTTGTTCCACATGGCCACCATCCACTGGGTAAGACCATAAAATACAGGAGCAGAAGTAGGCCATTCAGCCCATCGAGTCTGCTCCACCATTCAATCATGGGCTGATCCAATTCTTCCAGTCACCCCCACTTCCCTGCCTTCACCCATACCCTTTGATGCCCTGGCTAATCAAGAACCTATCTATCTCTGCCGTAAATGCACTCTAAATGACTTGGCACAGTCACAGGTGGCAACAAATTCCAGACTTACCACCCTCTGATTAAAGGTCACTGCTCTTAAATCTTTCTCCTTTCCTCTTAAATCCATGCAGTCTAGTTTCAGACTCTCGTACCCTGACAAAAAGACCATTACTGTCTACTTTCTCTACACCCCTCATGATTTTGTATAGCTTAATAAAAGGCATAATTTATAACCTATGCAGGAAGTTGAGTTGAATGTCTGTCTTAGATACATGTAATTATTTTTAAGGCTCATTGTATTATTCCTTCCTGGGTTATGTTATTCACCTATTAGACAGATAAATGCAAAGTAAACTTTCAAAGTGATCAAAAGTACATTAGTCCTGATGAACATTATAACCTTTTATAACTTTATTGCATTTTTAACTTCGGCTTTCCATTAAAAAAGGCAACATTAAAGAAAGCGCCAAAGTCTGAAGAAATCAATTATCTAATTTCCAAATTAGCTGAAGTTAATTAAAGCCCAAGGGTTAATTTACCAAGTGGCCACTTAACTTTTAAAATTTTTTTTACATACCACTTAAAAAAATCAGACCAAATTCAGCTAACACGGCTATTGTGGTTAACAACCACTACTTACATTAATCTCTCTTTGAAGACAGTTTCTGGTTAAGCTATTGATATTGGTTTTACACATGGTAGAACAACTGCAGAGAAAAGAAACTACTGATTTAACCACTGCGGTTGTGGCAAACCACAATGTGCGAATAAACCTCCAGCGACACTTTCTACACTTGCAGTAGTCAGCTTTTGTGGTCGGCTGGAACGTGAAACACACGTTTTTATATAAATATGTGTCTCTCTCAAATTTCAGCTGTCATATAAAGTCAAATTTAATATCACAGTACTGTATGTCTGTTACCATAAACTACCTTGAGATTCATTTTGTTGCAAGCATTTACAGGAAAATAAAGAAATACAATTGAATTTAAAAATGCTATCCATAAACATTGACAAAGAATCAAAGTGCAAAAGAAGACAAATTGTGCAAATAAAAAAATAAGTACAGAGAGCATGAATTGTAGAGTTGAGTTGATAGGTTGTGGGCTCAGTTCAGAGTTGCGAATGACGTTATCCATGCTGGTTCAGGAGCCTGATGGCTGAACGATAATCACTGTTCTCGAACATGATGCAGGACTGCATGGAAATAAGCCCTTTGGCCCATCTAGTCAATGCTGACCAAGTAGCATACCTCAGCTGGTACCAGCTGCTCAAATTCCGGCAGCCCAATCAGCAGTGGGAGCAGGCCACAGCGACGAAGATTCTTGCAGGTCGGCGACACTTGTTTAAAAGTACGGAAAGGACAAATGGGCGGCCGTCGTTGGGAGCAGGCTGGTGGTGACAGTAGGAGTGTCAGGCTTTGACTCAAAGGAGGCTTCCGCTCAAAAGAGGCATTGGCTGTGGGTAAGCTTCTGTTAAGTTCTCTTTTTTTCTCTCTCTCTCATTATACCTAATGTAGTAAATGGCTGTTGTGTTTTTCATGCTGGATGTTGGACTCCCAGGGAACTACATCTGTGTGGTGCATCCAGCTACAGCTCCTTGAAGACCGTGTTGGAGATCTGGAACAATGGTTGGATGACCTTCGGCTTGTACAGAAGAGTGAGGAGATCATTGATCAGAGTTACAGGGAAAAATTGCAGGAGGTGAGTAGCTGGGTGACTGTCAGGAGAAATGGAAATGTGAATAGGCAATTAGCACAGAGCACCCCTGTGGCCATTCCCCTCAATAATAAGTATTGGATACTGTTGTGGCAGATGACATGGAGACCAGGTTACTGGCACTGAGAATAGGTCTGTGGTTCAGAAGGGAAAGAGAGAGAGAAGAGGAGAACAGTAGTGATAGTGGACTCAATAGTCAGGGGAACAGACAGAAAATTCTGTGGATGTGAATGGTACACCTGAATGGTATGTTGCCTCCCAGGTGCCAGGATCAAGTTTGTCTTGGACTGCGTCCACATTTTGGAGAGGTTGGGAGAGCAGACAGATGTCTTAATACATATTGGTACCAATGACATATGAAGGAAAAGCAAAGCGGTCCTGAAAATAAGATTTTAGAGAGCTAGGTAGAAAGCTGAAAAGTAGGACCTCTGGGGTAGTCAGTTCTGGATTGCTGCCTGTGCTACACACCAGTGAGAGTAGAAACAGGATGATTTGGCAGAATAATGAGTGGCTGAGAAGCTGGTGCAATGAGCAGGGCTTCAGGTTCTTATTGGGATCTCTTCTGGGTGAGGTATAACTTGTTCAAAAGTGACGGGTTGCACCTAAACGTGAGAGAGACCAATATTCTTGTGGGCAGGTTTGTTAGAGCTGTTGGGGAGGCCTCATACTAATTTGGCAGGGTGGTGGGAACCGGAGTGAAGGGACTCAGGATAGGATGGATGGTGAAAAAGCAAAGATAGTGTGCAGTCAGACTGTCAGGAAGGGCAGGCAAGTGATAGGAAAAAAATGCAACCAGCAGTGTAAGTATCAGTGCATTAGGAACGCAGAATCAAAAAGGGTAGCAAATACAGTACTTAACGTTCCATATATCAGTGCATGGAGTATAAGAAATAAGGTGGATGATTTTGTTGCACTCTTGATTGTAAGGTATGATGTTGTGGCCATCACTGAATCGTGGCTGAAGGATGGTTGTAGTTGGGAGCTGAATGTCCAAGGTAGTAGTCAGAGGGTGCTGTGGATCTGCTGGTTAAGAATGGCAACAAATCAGTAGAAAGATCAGAAGATCCTTGTGGGTTGAGTTAAGAAACTGCAAGGGTAAAAGGATCCTGATGACAGTTAAATACAGGCCTCCCGACAGTAGCTGGGATGTGAACCACAGATTACAGCGGGAAATAGAAAAGGCGTATCAATAGGGTATTGTTATGATGGTCATGGGAGATTTCAGCATGCACGTTGATTGCGAAAATCAGGTTGGTAATGGATCTCAAGAGATCTCAATTGCTATGAGATGGCTTTTAGAGCAGTTTGTTGTTGAGCCCTCTAGGTGATCAGCGATATTGGAGGTGATTATGGAGCTTAAGGTAAAAGAACCTCTAGGAGGCAGTGATCACAATATGATGGTGTTCAACTTGAAATTTAATAGGGAGAAAGTAAATTGAGATGTAGCAGTATTCCAGTGGAGTAAAGAAATTTACAATGGTATGAGAGAGCAGTTGGCCAAAGTAAATTGGAAGGAGCTGCTGGCAGGGATGACAGTGGAGCAGTAATGGTGTGAGTTTCTGGGAAAAATGAGGAAGGTGCAAGAGAGATGTACTCAAATGGCAAAATAGTATAACCATGGCTGACGGGAAGTCAAAACTGATATAAAAACAAAAGAAAGGGCATACAACAAAGACAAAATTAGCGAGAAGATAGAAGATAGGCAAACTTTTAAAAAGCTACTGAGAGCAACTAAAAGAATCATTAGGCAGGAAAAGATGAAAGCAAGCTAGCAAACAATATTGAAGTGGATAGTAAAAGCTTTTTCAAGTATATAAAAAAAATTAAGAGAGTTAAGAGTGGATAATAGGACCTCTAGAAAATGAGGCTGGAGAAATAATACTGGGGAACAAGGAGATGGCAGATGAGCTAAAGGAGTATTTTGCATCAGTCTTCACTGTGGAAGACACTACCAGTGTGACAGATGTTGAAAGGTGTGAGGGAAGAGAAGTGAGTGCAGTTACTCTTTCAAGGGAGAAGATGCTCAAAAAACTGAAAGACCTAAAGGCGCTTAAGTCACCTGGGCCAGATGAACTGCATGCTAGGGTTCTGAAAGAGGTAGCAGTATGGATTGTGGAGGCATTAGTAATAATCTTTCAAAAATCATTGGACTCTGGCATAGTGCCAGAGGACTGGAAAATTGCAAATGTCACTCCACTCTTCAAAAAGGAGGAAGTAGCAGAAAGGAAATTATAGACTAGTTAGCCTGACCTCAGTGGTTGGGAAGATATTGGAGTCAATTGTTAAGGATGAGGTTGTGAAGTACTTGGTGACACAGGACAAGATAGACAAAGTCAGCATGGTTTCCTTAAGGGGACATTTTGCCTGATAAACCTGTTGGAATTCTTTGAGGAGATTACAAGTAGGATACATAAAGGGGATGCAATGGATGCTGTATATTCAGAAGACCTTTGATAAGGTGCACACATGAGGCTGCTTACCAGGTTAAGAGGCCATGGTATTACAGGAAAGTTACTGGCATGGTTAGAACATTGGCTGATCAGTTGGAGGCAGTGAGTGGGAATAAAAGGATCCTTTTCTGGTTGGCTGCCTGAGACTAGTGTGTTCCAAAGGGTCATCAGTGTTGGGACTGTTTCTTTTTAAGCTGTACATCAATGATTTAGATGATGGAATTGATGGCTTTGTTGCCAAGTTGCAGATGATACGAAGATTGGTGGAGGGACAGGTAGTGTTGGGGAAACAGGTAGGATGCAGAAGGACTTAGATGGATTACCAGAATGGGCAAGAAAGTAGCAAATGAAATACAATGTTGGAAAATACATAGTCATACACTTTGGTGGAAGAAATAAATTCACAGACTATTTTCTAACTGGGGAGAAAATCCAAAAATCTGAGATGCAAAGGGACTAGAGTCCTTTTGCAGAACAAGCTAAAGGTTAACTTGCAGGTGGAGTCAGTGGTGAGGAAGGCAAATTTCAAGAAGCTTACAATACAAGAGCAGGGTTGAGAAGCTGAGGCATTGCAAGGCACTGGTGAGGTCTCACCTTAATTATTGTGAATAGTTCTGGGCTCCTCATCTAAATAAAGATGTGCTGTCATTGGAGAGGTTTCAGCGGAGGTTCACAAGGATGATTCCAGGAATGAAAGGGTTATCATACAAGGAGCGTTTGATTGGTCTGCATCTGAACTCACTGGAATTTAGGAGGATGAGGAGGGATCTCAGTGAAACATTTCAAATATTGAAAGGCCTAGACAGAGTAGATGTGGCAAGGATGTTTTCAATGGTGAGGGAGTCGAGGACAAGAAGGCACAGCCTCAGGATAGAGGGGCATCCATTTAAAACAGGGATGCAGAGAAATTTCTTAAGCTGGAGAATGGTGAATTTGTGGAATTTACTACCACTGGCAGCTGTGGAGGCCAGGTCGTTGTGTGTATTTAAGGCAGAGCTTGATAGGTTCTTGATTGGACATGGCACCAGAGGTGATGGGGAGAAGGCCGAGGAGTGGGACTGATGAGGGGGAGAAAAGGATCAGCCATGATTAAATGGTGGAGCATACCTGATGGGCTAAATGGCCCAATTTTACTCCTATGTCTTATGGTCTAATGGAATTTGGCTCATGCCCCTCTAAAGCTTTCCTATCCATGGACATGTCAAAATATCTTTAAAACATTGTAATAGTTTCTTCCTCTACCATTTCCTTTGACAGTTCATTTCACATAACGCATCACCCTGGAAAAAGATGCCCCACAGGTCCCCATTAAATTTCTCTCCTTACCTTAAAATCTTTGCCTCTAGTTTTAAACTCATCTACACAGGGAAAATAGACTGTGACCATTCCATAGGAGCAGAATACTTCCCCATTTCATCATGGCCGATTCATTTCCCTCCCAACCCCATTCTGCCTTCTCCCCATAGTCTTTCACACCCAGACTAATGAAGAACCTACCAACCTCTGCCTTAAATGCATCCAATGACCTGGCTTCCATAATCACCTGTGGCAATAACTTCCACAGATTCACCACCCTCTAGTTCTAAATGGACGTCCCTCTATTTTGAGGTTGTGCCCTCTGGTCCTAGACTCCCCAGCAACTGAAACATCTTCTCCAGATCCACTTTATCCAGGCCTTTCCCTTTATCTGGGCTCTAGTGATATATTTGAGGTCAACCCTCAGCCTCCTTCAGAACGGGTTAGGATAGTGGTTAGCTTGCCACTTTACAACATCGACTACAAGACTGGGGTTCAATCCCCACAGCTGTCTGTAAGGAGTTTGTATGCTTTCCTCTGGGAGCTCTGGTTGCCTCCCACATTTCAAAGACCAAGTGCTAGTGAGTTGTGGGCATGATATGTTGGCTCCGGAAGCATAGGAGCACTTGTGAGCTGTCCAGCATAACCCTTGCTGATTTGTTTTAATGCAAACAATGTATTTCACTATATGTTTCAATGGACATGTGATGAATAAAACTAATAACTATCTATTTATTTAAAAAAGTCCCAGTCTGTCCAGCTCTCCTTATAACTTGTGCCCTTCAAACAGAGAAACATCTTTACTGCATCCTTATTAATCAGAACGTTGAGGTAGTGAATCAGCAAGTGTATGAACTTTCAAAACCCTCCATACTGTAGTTCAGCTGCAACATGTTTTTTCTCCACGTTGCCTTTCAGTTTGTGCACATTATATGACCATACATTTCAAGGCTTATTAAAAATTAAGTCACCCATTTCAAAACTGACCTGTTCCCACCAAGTAAAAATATGAATGATTATTGTTTCCAATTCATTTCACGTTGTTTAATGCCTTTTTCCACAAGGGTGAAGAGAATGAAATAGTTGTCACTGACTGAGTAGTGTAATAACAACAATAATCTCTTACTCAATGTCAATAAGACCAAGGAACTGATTGTAGATCAGGAGAGGGAAACCAGAGATCCATGAGCCAGTACTCATTGGAGGATCAGGGGTGGAGATGGTCTGTAAATTTAAATTCCTGGGTGACACGATCTCAGAGGACCTGTCCTGGATCCATTATATAAATATAATTGCAGAGAAAACACGACAATGCCTCTACTTCCTCAGGAGTCTGAAGATTCAGTATGTCATCAAAAACCTTGGAAAACGTCTGTAGATGTGTGGTGGAAAGTGTGCTGACTGACTACATTGTGGCCTGGTTTGGGAACACCAATGCCTTTGAGTAGAAAATCCTACAAAAGGTAGTGGATTCGGCCCAGTACATCATGGGTAAAACCCTCCTAACTGTTGAGCACATCTACATGAAACATTGCTGTAGAAAAGCAACACCCATCATCAAAGATCTTCACCACCCAGACCATGCTCTTTTCTTGATGCTGCCATCAGGTAGAAGGTACAGAAGCCTCAGGACTCTCACCACCAGTTCCAAAAACAGTTACTACCCCTCAACCAACAGGCTCTTGAACAAAAGGGGATAATGACACTCATTCTACTTATGGTGTTCACACAATCAATACTTTAAGGACTCTTTATCTTGTTATTTCATACTCTTGTTATTTATTGCTATTTATTTATATTTTCATTTGCATATTTGTTGTCCATTGACCCTGTTTACAATTACTGTGCTGTTCTATAAATTTGCTAAGTATGCCCACAGAAAGAGAGATGCAGCATTGCATGTGGTGATGTATGTACTCTGATAATAAATTTTACTTTGAATGCAGCACAAAAAACACAGTAAGATGTAGAACATAATAATACTGAAACAATATATCTAAATTGATTATATGTGCAAATAAAGTGATGCTAGGCATAGTAGTGTTTGTACATAAGGTGACTGACAAGAAATGATAAAGTAGTGATGGTTGGTGGTGTGGAGGGTTGGGTTAGTGGGCGGGGGTGTTGATCAGCCTTACTGCTTGGAAAAAGTAACTTTTTGAGTTTGTGGTGTGAGTGTCTTTCAAGAGCATAACCAACTTGGACAAGATATGAGTGCTTTAGTGAGCAGCTTTAGCATGGAGGAGACTATAACGAGACTTTTGCAATTAGAAAATCCTTGAAAATAGATGCAGTGAACACATAAATCAAGTCTGTGTCCTTTGCTCTATCTCCAGTTTGCTTCTGTTCAGTAACAATGGTTCACGATATACCTCAATGTAGGTACTTAGCTGCCTGAAGGGGGCGCTACATGTCAACAGTTTGGTGAAAAATGCATTTGGCATGATTGCGTTCATCAGTTAGAACATTGAATGCACATCACGTAACAATATCAGTAGTGAGACAATATTTGGGGTATTGCAAATGGGTCCGGTTGACTAGACAGCAGAAAGATATCATTAAGTAGAAAAAAATGATGAGATTGTTATCAAAACTGCAGGGCTGTGCAAATTAAATTTGAAGTCTTGAAGGTATTTGTGAAGGTATCGGCTGTCACAACAGCAAAAGTCCAAATTTTTCCTTTAGAACTTGAAACAGTTCTCCCCGTTCTCCCCCCCCCCCCCAATATAATTAGTGTAAAATGCTATGGGAAGAGCTTCAGGCCATTTCAATCCAGTTTCCTGACATACTTTAGCCAATGTATCTTTTAATACTAGTCTCGAGGACTGGGATTGATACGGAAGGTGATATTCCCAGGTAAATCTTAATGGCTGATCCAATTCCTTAATTAATTTACCTGTAAAATGTGTCCCAATATTACTTTTAAGTTTGTATGGAACCCCAAATCTGGGAATGATTTCCACGTGAATGACTACAGATCGTGTATCAACTTTTCTAGTGGGAAACGCCTCCACTCATTTGGAGAACATATAAATAGTTATAACCCCCACTGGCAGGCACGCGCACGAAGTGTATCTGACAAATGATCAAATTTAGCAGGTGACTTTCCCCTGCTGTTTTTCTGGCGAATCTCACAGCTTTGCACAACTGTCCCGCAGTTAACGCCAGTCCGATTGCAAAGCATTGTTGGTGTATAATAACGCCGATTCCTTTTCTGCGGTCCCGTCTTGGGCAGAAACTAAATCTCGCTGGTTTGGGGTAGGGGTACACTGCCCCCGCATAGGTTCTAGCATATCTTCTCCTTCATCAGCGGCTTCTTTAGCAGCTGTTTCGCACCAACATTTTCTTACTTATGGGGTCTGAAGCATTAGTGTGAGCTTCGCACTTCATGACAGCATTTTGCTCTGGGAACTGCACTGCTTCTAGCAATTGAAAAAAATATTAGATGCACAGGCTGAATGGATCCACCCGCAAGACGTAATGAAACTCTGATGCTGCCAAAGCGATCCAAAATCCAAAACCACCCCGAAGGCATACCTAGAGTCTGTATAGGTAACTGTGGGGCAAAAAGCTCCGCTGCCTGATCAGGGGTCCCGTGGGGAAGAGTTCGTACCTCTGAAGTTTCAAAGGCAGTCACTGCCGCAGCCTGTGGTCGTTAGGCTAGCAAGCAATGCCGTCGGTAAAGTGTGTTAATTCTGCGTTGACAAGGGGCTCGTGGTGACGTAGCAATCTCTACTACTTTTACACAACTGAGGATTCCGTCATAGGAACTATAGGGTGGCTGGGTTGATTGCGGGTGTCCGTTTAAAAGCCAAATTCGACTTGTTAAGTAACATGGCGTCATATCCCGTGCGGCGGGCGGTGGTGAAATGTTGAGAGGCCGCTGAGTTGAGGGGCAACAATTACAGCATGAGATGTCAGTGCCGTACAGGCATAGTCTAGTATTAACGGTGCAGCCTCCTCGGCTACTACCGCTGTCACCGCCCTTAAACATCCCGGCGTTCCTCTAACCACCAGAGGCAATAGGGTGGAATATTACGCCACTGGTCTTAGTAAGCTACCATGTTCTTGGGTTTACACTGTACTTGCAAAACTTTCCTTTTCATTCACACGCTGATAGAACGGCTTGCTGTAATCTGGCAATCCTCAGTCCATCGATTTATATCAGATGCATCCTGAGTTACTGCGACTCGGAGGGGGACGTGGTATTCAGGTACCCAATGTCGGCAGTGATTTGGTATTTCCAGGAAAGGCATCATCTGTCTCTTGGTAGCAGGTCTGGAAGATTGCACAATGGCAGTCACACGCTCCGGCCCCAGTCGGCGGGTTCCTTTGTGTGGTACATGTTCCTGTAGGCTGGCAAAGTTGTAACTTGGCAAGGAGGATCTATGTCCTCTGGCAGCCAAATGATTCAACAATGCCGTAGAGTCTTCTCTACAGCCAGTCAGTGTCTGTGGGGCCAACAATAAATCATCTGTAAGTTGTAAAATCATGCTACCGCCGGGCAGTGGGAAATTTGCCGGGTCTTCACGGAGCGCGGCAGCGTAGACAGCCGGACTTTCTGCATAACCCTGCAGTAACCCTGTCTATGTGTACTGCTGTCCATTACATGTGAAGACAATCAGATACTGACGGTCCCCATGCAGTGGCGTAGAGAAAAAGGCAGAGCACAAATCAATTACTGTATGCAAACGGGAGTCCGAAGGGATGGAGGCCAGTGTCTTATTCGTGTCCGGAACCACCGGTGAAATGGGCTGCACGATCTGATCCCGAACAGACCGCCACTCATTCGGCCTCCCTGGTTTGGGGATGGGTACTGTAAGGGCTTTGAGTTCATCGCAAAACCCCCTGTGACAATAGCGTCTCTGTGACAAGTTTAATGCCGCTTCCGGAGATGGGCGATATTATCTGATGGATGGTAGTCGGATATTTCGTCCCCTGACGAGTCTGTGGAGCTACGGATTTCACAAATTCTACATGATTAGTGTAGGGGGACTCTGTCTATGGAATTCACAGTCGACATGTAACGGAGTTACTACGGTTACCGCTGTATCTGGTCCATAACAAGCCAACCCTCGCGTCTTCATGTCGATTTGCTTGGCTTCTATAATCGTCCCCGGGATCTGGATCCCTGAGGGCCGCAGTTACTAGTTTACAAGTTCCGATTAAATTATCCAAGATTCCCCCCACTGTAATGTCGACTTCTATTTGCTGCCACAGCCAACCTCCCCAGGCTTCCCCCCAGTCTACCAGCTGAAAAGAGCAGCCGGACTTTCAGATTGTTCAGCTTCATGTAGCATTACAGTGCCGAGCTCAGGTAATCTATTCTCAGGGATTTCACAATGCAATCCTTCCGGGGTACAATGAATAATGGCTTTTAGTTTAGAATGCTTGGCGTCCAAGCAAATTAACAGGTGAGTTCTCTGCTACAACAAATGTTTCATCAATCAAAATTTCCCTATGTTTATTTCAACTAACTGGGGCAGGAGGTCTATCATAGGAACTCTGGCTATCCCTACAGTCTTAATACTTTTAACTGGGCTGAGAAGTGGCAGATGGAGTTCAACCCAGGTAAGTGTGAAGTGGTTCATTTCGGTAGGTCAAATTTGAAGACAGAATATAATATTAATTGTAAGACACTTGACAGTGTGGAGGGTCAGCGAGATCTTGGGGTCCGTGTCAATAGGACGCTCAAAGCTGCTGTGCAGGTTGACAGCGTGGTTAAGAAGGCATATGGTGCGTTGGCCTTCATCAACCATGGGATTGAGTTCAAGAGCCGTGAGGTAATGTTACAGCTATATAAGACCTTGGTGGCACAGTGACATTAGCGCCGGATTCCAGAGCGAAGGTTCCCAAGTTCGAACCCAGTTCAGGCCGCTCCTGGACACGGTTTCCATCCATGCTGGGTTGAGTGTCGAGCTCGCAACTCAGCCTCCTTAAAAAAAAACACTGTGCTGTGAGAAGGACGTGGGGGACCACTCACAGATTCTTTCCTCTAAGACAACCACTTGAAAAAAAAAGTGGTCGCAGAGGCTGTGGCAGAGTATGGCGCACACACACACAAAAAAATAAGACCTTAGTTAAACTCCACTGTGTTCAGTTCTGGTCACCTCACTACAGGAAGGATATGGATACTATAGGAAGAGTGCAGAGGAGATTTACAAGGATGTTGCCTGGACTGGAGAGCATGCCTTATGAGAATAGTTTGAGTGAACTTGGCCTTTTCTCCTTGGAGTGACGAAGGATGAGAGGCCACCTGATAGAGGTGTATAAGATGATAGGCATTGATTGTGTGGAAAGCTTTTCCCCCAGGGCTGAAATGGCTAACACGAGGGGTCACAGTTTTAAGGTGCTTGGAAGTAGGTACAAGGGGGATGTCAGAGGTAAGTTTTTCACATAGAGAGTGGTGGGTGCATGGAATGCACTGCCAGCAATGGTGGTAGAGGCAGATGCAATAGTATTGAGTATGGCTGACCTTTTCCCTAAATTGTCTAGCAAGTAGCATTTAGAGGAACTAAATGCAGACATGTATTTCCAATTTTGTGTATCAGTGGCGACGTTGGTAGACTTGCAGATACCTAATAAGTGCTTCTTGAAATCACCGACCAAGTACGTTTAACGATAGGTTGGCTATTGCCCAAACATTGGCAGAGTCACAAGACAATGGCTCCCCATGATCATGTATTAAAGGGTTAACCTTATACCAAGATCTGTGTTGTTATTTCTGTTCCCTAACTAAGTAACAAATTGACCAATCTGAAGTAGCATTACCAAAAGGCAGTAAACATAGACACATGGAAATCTACAGCACGTTACTGGGCCTTCGGTCCACAATATTGTGCTGACCATGTAACCTACTCTAGAAACTGCCTAGAATTTACCTACTGCATAGCCCCTTATTTTTCTAAGCTCCATGTACCCATCTAAGAGTCTTTTAGAAGTCAACACCTATCCCCGTGTTGACTCTTATCCTCTCAAGAGAGTCTCATGGGTGGGTTCAGAATCCCATCTCACAGGGATCCCATCCTTGTTGCCAAATTACTGTCGAAGAATTGACCGTATATGAATTGTAAAAGAATTTCGTTGCCAGTTTACTGTGAGAGACTTTACTTTGTTAGGGAACAGAAATAACAACACAGACCTCGGTATAAGGTTAACCCTTTAATATGTGATCTTGGGGAGCCATTGTCTTATGTCTCTGCCAATGTTTGGGCAATAGCCAATAGTTGAATATACTTGGTCAGCAATTCCAAGAAGCACTTGTTAGGTATCTGCAAGTCTACCAACATCACCACCAATACACAAAATTTTAGAAATGCATGTCTACATTTAATTCCTCTAATTGCTACTTGCTAGACAATCTACGGAAATGGTTACCCATACCTCAGTACTGGCATGATCTACATCTAGCTATTGTTAGCTCACACATACAAGGCAGCGTCTGCATTTTATCCCATCACCCTCATGACCCAAGTCTTTTGAGCAACACTTAGCTAGTTAAGCTTGACAACAAAATTTAATTTTGTTCTTAATTTTCTTCCACAAGGACACATAGTTTCTCGGGATGGAGAGGCTATGTAGCTGTCAAAGATAGAGGCGGTAACTACATGGCCAAGACCCAAGAAAGTCAGTGCTCTGCCTTCATTCATTGCATTCTGTGGGTACTACCAGAGATTTGTGAAGGGGTACTCAAGAGTAAGCTCCCCTTGCATCAATCTGCAGTATTACAAATGGGCAGATATGATATTGTGGCCATCACTGAATTGTGGCTGAAGGATGGCTGTACCTGGGAACTGAATGTTCAAGGTTACATGTATCGGAGGTGTAGGAAGGTAGGCAGAGGGGGTGCCATGGCTCTATTGGTAAAGAATGGCATCAAATCAGTAGAAAAGTGTTGAATCCTTGTGGGTTGAGTTAAGAAACTGCAAGGGTAAAAGGACCCTGATGGCAGTTACAGTATATACAGGGCTCCGAACAGTCGCTGGGATGTGAACCGCAGATTACAACGGGAAATAGAAAAGGCATGTCAAAAGGGCAATGTTGTGATATTGAGATTTCAACATTCAGGTCAATTGGGAATATCAGGCTGGTAATGGATCTCGAGGGTGAGTTTATTGAATGCCTGCAAGATGGCTTTTTAGAACAGTTTGTCGTTGAATCTACTAGGGGATCAGCTCTGCTAGATTGGGTGTTCTCTAATGAACCAGGTGATTAGGGAGCTTAAGGTAAAAGTACCCTTAAGAGGCAGTGATTCAAAATATGATTTGAGTTCAACTTGAAATTTGATAGGAAGAAAGTAATGTCTGATGTGGCAGTATTTCAGTGCAGTAAAGGAAATTACAGTGGTATGAGAGAGGAGTTGGCCAAAGTAAATTGGAAGGAGATGCTGGCAGGGATGACAGCAGCACATCAATGGTGTGAGTTTCTAGG
Source organism: Hemitrygon akajei (assembly GCF_048418815.1). Classification (NCBI taxonomy): domain Eukaryota; kingdom Metazoa; phylum Chordata; class Chondrichthyes; order Myliobatiformes; family Dasyatidae; genus Hemitrygon; species Hemitrygon akajei. Next base: position 42,271,235 of record NC_133150.1, on the reverse strand, counting down.
AAAAATCAGGAAGGTGCAGGATAGTTGTATTCCAAAAACAAAGAAATACTGAAATGGCAAAATAGTACAACCATGGCTGACAAGGGAAGTCAAAGCTAATGTAAAAGCAAAAGAGAGGGCATACAACAAAGTAAAAAATTATTGTGAAGTTAGAGGATTGGGAAGCTTTTGAAAACTTACAGAGAGCAACTAAAAGAGTAATTAGGAGGGAACCGATGAAATATGAAAGCAAGCTAGCAAACAATATCAAAGTGGATTTTAAAAGGTTTTTCAAATAAGTAAAAAATAAAAGAAAGGTGTGAGTGGATATAGGACCCCTTAGAAAATGACACCAGAGAAATAATAGTGGGGTCAAGGAGACAGCAGATAAACTAAATGAGTCTTCACTGTGGAAGACACTAGCAGTATGCCAGATGTTGAAGGGTGTGAGGAAAGAGAAGTGAGTGCAAGGGAGAAGGTGCTCAGAAATCTGAAAGACCTGAGGGTACCTAAGTTACCTGGGCCAGATGAACTGCAACCCAGGATTCTAAAAGGTAGCGGTAGAGATTGTGGAGGCTTTATTAATGATCTTCCAAAAATCATTGGACTCTGGCATGGTGCCAGAGGAGTGGAAAACTCTAAATGTCACTCTATTTTTTTAAGGCAGCAGAAAGGAAATTATAGGCCAGTTTGCCTGACCTCAGTGGTTGGGAAGACGTTGGTCAATTGTTAAGGATGAGGTTTGAAGTACTTGGTGACACAGGACAAGATAGACAAAGTCAGCATGGTTTCCTTAAGGGGACATTTTGCCTGATAAACCTGTTGGAATTCTTTGAGGAGATTACAAGTAGGATAGATAAAGGGGATGCAATAGTTGTTGTATATTTGGACTTTCAGAAGGTATTTGACAAGGTGCCACACATGAGGCTGCTTACCAAGTTAAGAGCCCATGTTATTACAGGAAAGTTAATGGTGTGGTTCGAGCATGGCCTGATCAGTAGAAGGCAGCGAGTGGAAATAAAAAGATCCTTTTCTGGTTGGCTGTCTGAGGCTAGTGGTGTTCAGTGGGGGTTGGTGTTGTAACTGCTTCTTTTTATGCAGCATATCAATAATTTAGATGATGGAATAGATGTCTTTGTTGCCAAGTTGCAGATGATATGAAGATTGGTGGAGGCGCAGGTAGTGTTGAGGAAACAAGTAGGATGTTGAAGAATGGACAAGAAAGTGGCAAATGAAATACAATGTTGGAAAATGCATTGTCGTGCAGAAATAAATATGCAGACTATTTTCTAACTGGGGAGAAAATCCAAAAATCTAAGAAGCAAAGGGACTAGGGAGTCCTTGTGCAGAGCAAACTGAAGGTTAACTTGCAGGTAGAGTCGGTGGTGAGGAAGGCAAATGTAATGTTCGCATTCATTTCAAGAGGTTGAGAATACAATAGCAGATGAGATGCTGAGGCTTTATAAGGCACTGGTGAGGGTTCACCTTGAGGTAGCATCCAAGGAAATAAATAAACAGTCGACATTGTGGGCCCAGACCCTTCTTCAGGATCGAGAAGGAAGAGGGACGGCATCTGTAAGGAGTTTGTACCTTCTCCCTGTGACTGAGTGGATTTCCTCCAGGTGCTCCCACATTCCAATGACGTACCGATCGATAGGTTAATTGGTCAAAGTAAATTGTCCTGTGATTAGGCTGGGGTTCAATCAGGGGATTGCTGGGAGGTGTGGCTTGCACTGGAAGTGTCTACCCTGTGCTATATCTCAACCAATTGATAAATAAATAAAAAATAGATAAATAAATATAATTAAATAATAATAAATAACAGACAAACAAATAAATCAATCAATCTACTTTCATTCATTATGGCACTGACTGTCTGATCCCTTTGAGGTTGTGTAAGCTGAAATTTGGACCCTGTAGAGTTTTTTTAGGCACTGCCACAAGTGCTTTGAGCATTTCTGATGCAGAGGTAATAAAGAACAGTGGTTACTCATTTTAGTGCCGGCTGGTGGTGCACTGGCATCAGCGCTGGACTTCAGAAGCGAAGGCACCCAAGTTCGAACCCTGTCGGCTCCACCCCCCCCCACCCCCCCGGGCACGCTTTCCACCTGTGCCGGGTTGAGCATCGAGCTAGCCACTTAGCCTCATGAAAAAACAAGGGTCGAGTCAGGAATGTTCATACTGTGACCCGGTTAATCCAAAAGGAGACCAATCCTGACACTACGCACTAGGCAAGAATCATAGCCTGTGAATCATAACCACAGACTCAAGGACAAGCTATGAACTCATTTAGTCAGAACCTCTTTGACTTGATGGGGAATTTGGTGACGGTGGTAAACCATAAACCATGTGCTTTAAATCAACTGAAGTAAGTATTTTCAGGAATTCCATAAGTTCTGCAAATTTAAAACAAGGTGACTCATTAAATCCTTATTTTTATTTTTGGAACTGTCAGAGTGAATCTTAATAATGGAAGTCTTCAACATTAGTATCAGAAGATACAGAGACTGATAACTGGAGATGAAGGAAAAAGAAAGCCATTTACCATTTTGTTGGGATTTGTTGAAAAGGCAAATTGCCAAAATAAGTGAGTTAGTTAATCCTATTGGTAATTTACTTAAGAGTTCTTGTTTTGCTCTGACTTGTCTGCCCAAAGCCAAGGATTAACATCAGAGTGGATTGGCCAGCTCTTTCAGCTTGCCCTCACCCCCACGTATCAATTCCTCCTTTTCCTCTCCATATATTCGAAAGAATTGTGTTTATTCTGATGACTGAACTTTAATTTCTTCTTTTTGCTCTTGTTATTATGCGTCCAGAGTTAAACTGCCACATGACAACAAAGACATGTCCAAGGGTGTGTTTTGCCACTATTTTTGCTGAGGCGAAGTGACGAATGGTTATTTCAAAGCCTTGTCATGGGTCATGAGTACTGTAGCAGGATGAATGAGGCAAGGGTAGATTCCTGTGACAATAATGGATGAATGAGATAAGGTAGATACCTGTATTTATAACTCAGTTACTGTAGGACATAGTTGGGCAGAGAACAAGCAATTCCAAAACTAAAGGGTACAAGATGATATTTCCTTTGGTGGACGGAGTCTAGGACCATAGGGTACAGCCTCAAAATAAAGGGACGTCCATTTAGAACTGAGATGAGGAGGAACTTCCTTAGCCAGGGGCTGGTGAAACAATCAATGATTCAGGCAAAGACCCTTCTTCAGGACTGATCCGAGTCTTTAGGGCTGTGAAGATGCAAATACCAGAAAGCATGTACCACCAGGCTCAAGGACAGATTCTAACAAGTTGTTACAAGACTATTGAAATTAACCCTCACATGATAAGATGGCCATGTCTCATTGTTTATTTTTATTTTCAATGATTTAGAAATACAGCTCAGAACAGGCCTTTCCAGCCCAATGGACTACACTACCCAGCAACCCATCTGTTTAACTCTAGCCTAACCACAGGACATTTTACAATGATCAATTAACCTACTAACATGCCTTTGGACTGTGCAGGGAAACCGGAGCACCCAGAGGAAACCCACAGGCGCACGGGGAGAACGTACAAATTCCTTACAGATAGCGCCATGCTGTAATAGCGTCATGCGCTATTGTACTACACTACTGTGCCTCCCCTTATGGCCGTGCACCTTATTGTTAACCTGCAATGCACTTCCTCTGTCACTCTAACGTTTTATTCTGCATTCTGTTCTTGCTTTTCCCTTTGTGCCACCACAATGCTCCAATGTAATGAAATGATCTGTATGGATGGCATGCAAAACAATGTTTTTCACTGTACTTTGGTTATAGGGATATAGGAGCAGATTTTAGCCATTTGGCCCATCAAGTCTGCTCTACCATTTCATCATGGCTGATCCATTTTTCCTCTCAGTCACAGTCTCCTGCCCTCTCCCCATATCCCTTCATGCCCTGACCAATCAAGAACTGGTCAACCTCTGCCTTAAATATATGTAACGCCACCTGTGACAACGAATTCCAGAGATTCACCACTCTCGGGCTAAAGAAATTCCTTCTTATCTTTCTAAAAGGATGCCCGTCTATTCTGAGGCTGTGTTCTCTGGTCATAGACTCTCCCACCATAGGAAACATCCTCTCCATATCCAGTCTATCGAGGCCTTTCAACCTTTGATAGGTTTCAATTAGGTCTCCCCTTATTCTTCTGAATTTCAGTGAATACAGGTCCAGAGCCATAAAATGCTTTTTCAGTGGGTGAACAGTGCCCACAACTCCTTAACTTTTAAGTTAGCTATAGATAAAGATAGATATGGTCTTTGTGGGAGGATTTTAGATTGGAGTAAGGGAAAATTATGTGGCCATTAGAGAAAAACTAAGAAGCATTAATTGGAAACACCTTTTCTCTAGCAAATCCACATCGGACATGTGAAGGGTGTTTAAAGATCAATTGCACAAAGTACAGGAAGGGTATGTTGCTGTTAGAAGGAAGGATAAGAATGGAAAGGTAAGAGAACCTTGGATGACCAGAGAGGTGACGAATTTAGTCAATAAGAAAAAGGAAATGTACGTAAAGATTTGGAAGTTAGGATAAAAAAAAAGCACACGATGAGTATAAAGAAGTCAGAAAAGAACTAAACAAGGGAATTAGGGAATCCAGGAGGGGCCATGAAAAGCCCTCGGCAAGTAGGATTAAGGTGAAATCTATACATACATCAAAAGCAAGAGATTTCTGAAGATTTTCCTGTCCTTCACACTCCCGCTTGAAATGTCCATCTTCTCCACAGTTGTAACAGAAAATACTGGTTACCTCCGCTGGTTAAGGGACTCCGCTCAATAGCAGCCCTTGCCTTGGTACAGCCCACCAGTGGGTCAGGCTTCCTTTCGGCCTTGTCACGCTTGGTGGCAGCACCAACCAATATCATCCGAAATAGCTTGGCCCTCAGATCTTTCATGGCATCCTGCAAAACCCCCATCTGTGTGGCGCCAGGAATTGCTTTAGCAATAGAGGCTACTACCAAGGACTGTGCCTTGCTGATGGAGGATTTCAGGCATCATTTGGAAGGTGATGTGTGCTTTCACAGAGACTGAGGGTCCAGTGTGTGAGTTAAAGATAACTTCAAGGTGAGCTCCAACTTATGTGCTCATTTAACTAATTATGATGGCCTCTTTCTTTTTATTTTCTCTAATAACTGTTTGGTCAGGACAACATTCGTAGATGTACTCCCTTTATAACTGTATGCAGTGTACGGTCTGTTATTTCTTGCCGATGAACAATTGCGTGACTGCAGTAAGTTTCACAGTATTCGCACAGATCGAGGTTCAGATGGGCGAGGCATCGCCACCTTGGGTTTGGCGGGACCCAAGTCATATAGATCCTAGATGTATGGAGTCTGAGAATGGTGGTTCTCTCACTGCTGCGTCCGGTGGCTGTTAGCAAGGGGCTAACGAGCCGCATCTCTGGAGATGCCCGATTAAAAGGGTTTCATTGTGTGGGCTCATCTGGGATTGAATTCATTGAATACTGTGTAATTCCTCTGAGAATTGATCAAGTGGTTTTGTGTTTAAGCCTGTGTTAACCTATTGTCCGGGAAAGTGATTAAGATACGGGGTTATGGAAGTCGCAGGGATTAAGTATTGGTGTGATTCAAAGGGATTGCCTGTAGGTAATGCTTGTGTTCTGAGTGGGGTAGATATCTGCAGCTCAGATGAGTTGTTGATTAGGGTATTAAGCACCATTAAAGTACTAGGGAAAGCTATGATCATGAAGCAGCAATTTGTTTGACCAAACAAAGGGGAAAGATGTGGTGTTAGTTCAGACTAATGCTGATGTACAAGAGCGGATCTGCCTGTTACTATTGGAGTCCCAGGAGGGATGGGACCACGGGCCATCCATACTTTCAGAGAAGGGTGGAGTGTAGGCAAGGGTGCCAAATTGGAAGTTGAGTTTCCCGTAGCTGAGGGCGGAGACTTTAAAGAAAAGTTGCTCTCGTTTCTGCGGAATGAGGGAAAGGAGCTGTCTGATGTTAAAGGTCTAATTGGTCCTTCAGCGGTTGGTTTAAATTCTGCGCTCATTTTGGCTATTACATCACTGGTTGATAAATGCAGAAGTGTATCTGCAGAGAGCCGAAGTTATTGTAGGCTGGGAGTGTCCTCTGGGGTCAAGCCCACATCCAATGGGGAAGAAGCCAATGAGGCTTGGGCTGAGCAGGCATCTCAGTTACTGGATGAATGGCAGGGCTCAGATAATATGAAAAAACTGAGACTAGTAGAGAGCTTAAAGGGGCCAGCAGAAGAAATAGTGAGATTACTCAAAGCAGAAAATCCATTGGCCATGTTAGCTAATTATCTGCAAGCTCTGGAAGACGCTTTTGGCACTGCTGAAAGTGCAGCTGATCTCAGGATGAATTTAGTCACACGTTCCAGGAGGAAGGAGAGAAGTTGAATGCCTACATTTTCAGGTTGGAGAAGCTACTGCACTGTTTGTGCCACAAAGGGGGCATTCAACTGTTTGCGAGGAATTTCTGGAGGATGGATCAAGTTGTGAAGGGCACGCTCACCCGTGATGTAATTGCTCTACATATTTGAATGACCCGCAAGATGTGCCCTCCTCCATCTTTTACCATGTTACTCAGAGAGGAGGAAACCATATGGAGGACCAATCCAGAAGCTTAAGGCGCATGAGGTCCATGGCGAATTGTCCGTTTAGATTCAGAACTGGCTCGTGTATAGAAGTCAGAGGGTAGTGGTTGAAGGGAATTGTTTGAGCTGGGGGTCTGTAATTAATGGTGTTCCACAGGGATCTATGCTGGTTCCTCTGCTGTTTGTGATGTATACAAATGAACTGGAAGAAAATGTGGATGGATGGGTTAGTAAGCTTGCTACCAAGATTGTCGGAGTTGTGGATAGTGTAGAGGACTGGCAAAAAAATACAGCACAATAAAGATTAGTTGCTGGTATGGGCAGAGAAATGGCAGATGGAGTTTAACCCAAATAAATGTGAGGTGTTACACCTTGGTAGGGCAAATGTAAGGAGACAGTATACTGTTAAAGGCAAGACGCTTAACAGTGTTGCTGAGCAGAGAGATCTAGGGCTCCAGCTTCATAGCTCCTTGAAAGTGGCTACCCAGGTTGATAAGGAGGTTAAGAAGGCATATGGAATGCCTGCTTTTATTAGTCAAGGCACTGAGTTCAAAAGTTAAGAGGTTATGTTGCAACTTTACAAAACTCTGATGAAGCCACATCTTGAGTATTGCACACAGTCCTGGTCACCACACTATAAGAAGGATGTTGAGGCTTTGGAGAGGATGCAGAAGAGGTTTACCAGCATGCTGCCTGGTTTAGAGGGCATGTGCTATCATGAGAGACTGGATAAACTTGGGTTGTTTTCTATGAAGTGCCGGAAGCTGAGGGGAGACCTGATAGATTCTTAGATAGAAGATCTGTTTCCTATGGTAGAAATGCCTAATCCTAGAGGGCATGCATTGAATGTGATAGGGGGTAGGTTCAAGGGAGATGCGAGGGGTAAGTTTTTACTCAAAGCGTCACGGACACCTGGAATGTGCTGCCTGGGTATGGTGGTAGAAATAAATACATTAGAGGCTGTTGGGAGATGTTTGGATAGGCACATGGATGTAAGGAGAATGGAGGGATATGGCTTGGTGTAGGTAGGACGGATTAGTGTTTGAGTGATTTTGATTTGCTTTTTAGCTGGTTGTTCCTGTGCTGTACTGTTCTATGTACTATGACGAGTCCCTCAATCCTAGGATAACTTCTGTGAATCTCCTTAGAACACTCTCCAGTGACAGCACATCTTTTCTAAGATAACAGGCCCAAAACCTCTCGCGTTACTCCAAGTGAGGCCTCACCAGTGGTTTATAAAGCTTCAACATTATATCCTTGCTTTTATGTTCTAGTCCTCTTGAAATTAACATTGCATTTGCCTTCCTCCCCACTGACTCAATCTGCAAATTAACCTTTAGGGAATCCTGTACAATGACTCCCGAGTCCCTTTGCGCCTCAGATTTTGAATTTTCTTTCCATTTAGAAAATAGTTCTCCCTTTTATTTCTTCTACCAAAGTGCATGACCATACACTTCCTGACAATGTATTTCATCTGCCACTTCTTTGCCCGTTCTCCTAATCTGTCTAAGTCCTTCTGTAGCCTCTCCACTTCCTCAAAATTGCCTGCCCCTCTACCCATCTATGTATCATCTGCAAACTTCGCAACAAAGCAATAAATTCCATCGTCCAAGACATACAATACAATGTAAAAAAATCTGTCCCAACACAGACACGGGCTCCCTTTGTTTCCAGTCTTTGCCTCCCATGAATCAGCCGCTGCTTTATCCACGCTATTTTTTTGTAATACCATGGGCTCTTAACTTGTTTAGCAGCCTCATGTGTGGCAAAGGCCTTCTGAAAGTCCAAGTACGCACCAGCAGCTGATTCTCCTTTGCCTATCCTGCTTCTTATTTCTTCAAAGAATTCCAATAGAACTGTCAGACATGACTTTCCCTTGAGGAGAACATGCTAACTATGGCCTGTTTTATCATGTGCCTCATAGCAGCCCGAAACCACATCCTTAACAATCAACTCAGTATAAGATAGTACACAGATATTATTAGACACCAACTAGACTCTACAAAATGGGGATTGTTGATAATCACTTATGCTGGAAATGTAAAAATGAGGTGGGCACATATTTTCACATGATTTGGGAGTGTTCCATGGTTCGTCCATTTTGGTGTAAAGGTCTTGATTTGTTGGGGAATTGGTTGGGTCCTACACTGCCCTTGTGCCAACGACTTTGTCTCCTGGGTGATAGGACAATGATACCTAATGTAAACAATGACAAATTTACTATTTTAAAGGCGGGTCTCATCACAGCTGCAAGAATTATATTGCAAAACTGGGAAAAACCCAGATGTCCCACTGTAAGGGAATGGACTGAGGAAATGATTAAGATTTCATCATATGAACGCATGTTGGGAAGAATTAACAGTGAGGGAAAAGTGCAAGACGTGTGGGATCAACTTTGGTTGTATGTTAATTTAAACTTAAATCAGAAGTTTTTTTTTCTGTTTCTTAGTTTTATATGTTTTCCTGTCATGGGATGGCTGTATAAATATGCTGTACTGTACCTGTTCTATGATATGCTGTGCTGATTTGTAAAATAAGAATAAATAATAATAAAAAATTTGAATTACAAAAAAACAATCGACTCTAACATCTTCCCAACAACTGAGGTCAGACTGATGGATGCAATTTCCTTTCTTTTGCCTCTCTCTCTTCTTGAAGAGTGGAGTGACATTTACAATTTTTCAGTCTTCTGGAACCATTCCAGAATCAAGTGATTCTTGAAAGATCATTACCAGTGCCCCACAATCTCTTCAGCCACCTCTTTCAGAACCCTGGGGTGTATACCATCTGGTCCAGGTGACTTACCTGCACTCAGACCTTCCAGTTTCTCAAGAACCTTCTCCCTAGTAATGGTGACTTCACACACTTCTGACCTCTGACACTCTTGAACTTACGGCATACTACTAATGTCTTCCACAGTGAAGACAGATGCAAAATACTTATTCAGTTCGCCCAGCATTTCCTTGTCTCCCATTACTACCTCTCCAGCATTGTTTTCCAGCAGTCCAATATCCACTCTCGCCTCTCTTTTACTCTTTCTGTATCTGAAGAAACTTCTGGTAGCCTCTTTAGTATTTGGCTAGCTTACTTCCATATTCCATCTTTTCCCTCTTAATAACTTTTTAGTTGCTTTCTGTTGCTTTTTAAAATCTTTCCAATCCTCTGATTTCCCACTAATATTTGCGTTATTATATGTCCTCAAAAATGGTTTTCCTTTGCCTTCGTATCCCGAAATTAACCACAGTGGATCATGAAGGCTAGGAAGAACACTGCTTTCACTGGGACACCCGCTGAGGTTCTGGTGCAGACAAACACAAAGCAGGCTTGACAATTTTTAGAACTGTTGTCCTCTTCTGATAACTCCGTAAACAATTATATCAAAATAGATGTCATCTACAAACCTCTAAGAGCCAAAGAAATGCGAGCCAATAAAATTCAAAGGTCAACTGAAGGGATAGCCAATTAGGACTGAGGCAAGAGAATGGGGGGGGGGGGGTGCTATGTAAATGCAAGCACTGCCAGAGAGAAATACCACCAACTGCACACTGAGGATGTCTCCTTGACTGGTGGTGAAACATCTACAAGTTAATTGCCAAGCTCGGCAAACACCACAATATCAAGAGCCTCAACCAGAGCTACCTATATTCACCACCATCCTAAACTGAGTGTCCAATTCCATTGTAATTTATTTGCCATTTACTTCTGGCATAAGTCATTTTGATTGTCTATTGTTAATTTACACATGGAAAATCTCGAGTCTACACAGTCCTGTGTCAGTCTCATCATTATCAGAATTTTCATCAACAGCATGCAGGTTAGTACTCTTTTTGACACTGTAACTTGTATTTTTAGCTTTTTGTCTGGCCAGTGTGGACTAGTATTTTTGGCTGCCTGACATACTCTTTGTATGTGCCCTACTTTGTTGCATTTTCTGCAAGTTTCACTTTTAAATTCGCATGGTCTGGTGTATGTGAGCCCTAGCTACAATGGTAACACAGCTTGGTCGGCCTGGCCAATTTCTGTTTAGACATTGCAATTTTGTTCATGCTCACTTTCATTCCTGAATGGAACTCAATTGCTTCTCTGTCCATTGTTTCCATTGATATAGTGATTTCAACTTCACTTTTAAATGAAAGCTGTGCTTCAGCTAGGAGCTGTTTTTGAATGCTTTCTTGTAAGATTCCACTAACTAAATTATCTCTCAGTGCATTACTAAGTCCATGAATGAAATGACAATGCTCAGACAATCTCTTAATTTCAGTCATGTACGCTGAAATGTAGTCTCCTTTTTGATTCCACTTATGGAACCTAAATTATTATTGTGTACAGTATTATTCTGTACTTTATTATATTTATTATTGTTTCTAAGTGTGTTTTTAAATGTTGCTGCTGTAATGAAATAATTTCCCACTTGGGATCAATAAAGTACTTATTATTATTAAACCATTCTGTAATCAACAATGGCTTTGGTTCTAAATGTTCTTACATTGCTTTGACAATATCAGTAAAGCTAATTTCTGCTGGTTTGGGTGGAGCAGTTAAACTTCGACGTGAACTGTATGCCTTTAAACCGAATGCACTCAGCAAAATTGGCCCTAGTTTCTCATTGGCTACTTCATTTGCTTTAAAATACTGTCCATTTAGCACAGTATACATGAGCCAGTTATCTTCTGTGCAAGCAAACAGGTCAATCTTTCCGATGTTGGCAGCCATTTCTGTTTTTTAAAAATGATTATTATCACCCTACACTCACTCGTTATGAGCTCATGAATACTTCTGTTTATTGCCTATTTTCTAACGTGATAGTCTCTACATGTGCTGGACTGTTTTTCACTCACTGTTCCTTTCTGTGCATTTCTTCGAACTCAAAAGTCTCGCCGACATTTCCTTTGAACTTAAACATCTAATTCTGCATCAATGGATCAGTAGCCATCTTGGGATCATTTATATTTATCTCGTCACCAACATTATGTTTTGTAACTTCAGAACATTCATTCAAAGGAAGACACGGGGGTCCAAAATGTGAGTCTAACTTTGTGTTTTACTTTAAGCAAAGCACACACATTATCACATGGTAACATGATAATGTATGCAATTTATGTACTTTTACATACAACTATATATTTACAAGGTTACTCAAAGATTACTGAAATATTACATATACTACATACACCTGCAAAAGTTCATAAGAATCAGACATCTAAGAAAGTGCTGATATGATTTCTAGATCAGCACATCAGTTTTGAGGGATCAGGTGATACAGATGCCTAGGGACTTGAAGCTGTCCTTACATTTCTACAGAAGTTCAGATGATGAGGATGTGTTGTGCCTGCTCCCTACCCTCTTGCTTCTTTAGGCCGACAACCAGTTCTTACATTTCCCAACACATAGGCAATTCCAGTTTGTTACTGAAGATGGCTTTCACCCATAGGGGCATTGTTACTGAACAAGACTGATATTAGTCAGTGATCTGTGGACATAGGGAACTTGTTTGCTCTCTTGTTTGTCCAATAATTAGTATTTCAGAGGATGAAATTGATGAGGTTAGTAAATCCAAGGTGAGGAATTGTTGGAAGATATTTCACTTAATAATGTTGATAGATCTTCTAAATTGATCATGGAATAGGTTAGAAGGACAGCACAACATTGTGGGCTGAAGGGCCTGTATTATGCTGTACTATTCTATGTTCAAATGGGTGAGTCCTGAAGAAGGGTCTCTGCCCGAACTATTGACTTGTTATTCATTTCCATAGATGCTGCTTGACTTGCTGATGTCCTGCAGCATGTTGTGTGTGTTTTTCTGGGCATGGTGGTGGAATGGTTAGTACAATGCTTTACAGTACCTGTGACCCAGGTTTAATTCCTGCCGCTGTCTGTAAGGAGTTTGTATGCTCTCCCCATGACTGCATGAGTTTTCTTTGGGTGATCCAGTTTCCTCCCACAGTGGGTAGGTTAGTTGGTCTTTGTAAACTGTCCCGTGATTAGGCTAGGGGTAAAGAGGCGGCCACTGGGCAGCGCAGCTTGTAGGGCCAGAAGAGCCTGTTGCACACTGTATCCCAATAAAATAAAAATTTCCAGCATCTGCAGAATCTCTTGTGGAATTGAAATGCTACTGTCTACTAGTCTATGCGGGAATGAAATGACAGTAGTTATTTATTCTGTCTTCCAGGAAGGTGGAGAACATGGAGAAAAGAAACAGTGACTATTCCTACTAATGTAGAAGCTTTAATGCACCAGGAATATCCCAAGGGTTACACATGAGTATTATCAATCAAAGATGATGAATACACCCACCTTCCTGGAGGTACAGTATTTCCATATGAGGGCATTAGGGCAGATGATGAAAAGCTGGGTGAAAGCTTTAGTTTTCCAAGAGACAAAGGTAGGGAGATTAATTTTCAGGGTGTGCAAGAGATCTTGGAGGATTGTGGAGCAGGAGGAGCAAAGATGTGGGAAAGACTGAGGTTAATGAGGCAAAATGAGGATGGGAACTTCTAATTTGTAACACTTGATCAGGAGGCACTATGAGTTAGTGAGGCAGGGTGAGAGGGGCACAGTGTTTTGTTAGGATATCTCACACCAAGCGCTGGAGAAACTGAGCAGGTCAGGCAGATTTCTGGAGGGAAATGAACAATTGATGTTTCAGATTGAGACCCTTCATTAGAACTGGAAAGGAAGGAGGCAGAAGCCAGAATAGAAAGGTGGGGATAAGGGGAGGAACACAAGCTGGCAGGCAATAGATGAATTCAGATAGGTGAATGATGTGAGAAGCTGGTATCAGTCCTTTGCCCCTTTCACTATTATCTACCAGCTCCTCACATTGTTCCCTTTTCTACTCCCTGCTCCACCTCACCCCCTCACCTAGATTCACCCTTCGCCCACCAGCTTGTGCTTCTATCCCCCTCCCACCCTGTTATTCTAACTTCTGCCCTCTTCCTTTCCAGTCCTGATGGAGGATGTCAGGTGGAAATATCTACTGTTTATTCCTTTCCATTGAAGCTGCCTGACCTACAGTGGCTGAGGCACTGGAACTCTAAAGCACTTTGCTCTGAAGTTTCAGTGTCTGGAGTCTTTCTAGTGCAGGTTAAGACATGGTTAACAGAGATGTGGATGACCAAGTTTTCAGGGTTCAATGAAAGATAAGCAAAGATTAAAGCCCTAGTATATTTTGGTGTTCTCTAGATCTTGGGCAAATTCTTTTTACATATTATTCATTAATTAAAAATAACTTCGAAGTTTCTGTAATGCAAATATTTAGAAGAATGATCTTAACTTAAGACAATATTTCTTGAAAACTGAATGGTGCCATATTTGCACTAGGATCTAAATAACAGGGTAGAATATTCTACTGATTCCGATGAATGGATCTTGACATCTCCATTTTGCTCTTTCAGATCCTTCGTATTGGAATAAATTGCCGAACTTCCTTCAGTCTGAGTGGAAGGCTGAATGGTGATTGTGGAATAGGTAACAGTATCTTCAGCTTCTTTTTCGAACTAAAATAAGTAAGTCAATTAGTTATTTAAATGCAAAGGGTAAAGTACTCTTGAAATCTGAGATTTGGATAGGGAATACAGGAAATGTTCAACAGGTCGGGCAGCAAGTGTGGAGAAGGAAACAGATTCAAAGGGTTGTATTGTTCTCAAGCCAGCCCATGCCTAGTGTTTGGTTTCTGGTAGATCACTGCAGCCTCTTTAAGAATGTGTGGCCACAGGATTCCCAAAACCTTGGAGCAGTCTCCATCTTGGTCTCTCTAAATACAAGAATGGCTGCACCCTGGGGATCAGTAAGGAACAGAGGGACCTCAGAATACAAACCTAAGGAGCCTTGACGGTGGTAGAAAAGGTTAATAACGTGGTTAAGAATGCATATGGGACAGTAGCTTTCATGAGTCAGGGGCAACCTTCCCTCTAATTTGTAATGACCAGTGTGCGCAAAAATCTTGTGCTGTGCAGTTCTTTGCCCAGTAACAACAACATGTGAACAGTGAATTATTGATTCAATAATTTCTTCAATTTAAAAAAAACAGTATAATTAAGCCAGCTCTAAAACCTGCAGACAAACCATCGCAAACTCCACATTGTCAACACCGTCCGAAAAGGAAATATGAATGTGTACAATGGTGAAATATACTTAACATGCCAACGAGGTGGAGGGTGTGCTCCGTTTAACTTCCTTAGTGTGCAGGTAGCAAAAGATGTGTGCATGCACACATGTGCACACCTTAGAGGGACCATTGGTCAGGGGCATAAATATAAGAGCAGCAAAGTTATGCTGTAATCTCATAAAACATTGGTCAGATCCCAGCTCAAACACTGTGTGAAGTTCTAGCCAGCAAGATGGATGGTACTAGAGAGAGGGCAGAGGAGATTCAACAGGATGTATTGTATTGGTTTATTATTGTCACCTGCATCAAGGCATAGTGAGAGGCTTGTCTCGCGTACCATCTATACAGATCAAATCATTACAGAGTGCCGTGGATGACTGCTGTTCCTCACTGCTCTCTAGGATGTGGCCAATCATAGATTCAGGGAGACCAAGACAAAGACTGCGCCAAGGTGTTTGGAGTCCCGGAGGCACCTGTACATAAAGTGGCTTCAGTGATCTACCAGCTTTGCCCCACTGAGACTGAGGCTGTGGGCCTGCTCCGGCTGCTCCAGGCTTCGTGTCTAAGGGCTCACTTTCGCTCAAAATGCTGTTGCTGGCTTTTATTGTTTACGTGATTTATGTTTTTAATCTCTCTCTCTCTCTCTCTGCACATCGGGTATTGGTCTTTTCTTAACGGGTTCTTTCAGGTTTCTTGTTTTGTGCTTGCCTGTAAGGAGAGGCACCTCAAGGCTGTACAATGTGTACCGGTACCTACTTTGATAGTAAGTGTTCTTCGATCTTTGAAGCAAAAAACTTGGTAGGAGCTGGATTGATTACAGCACAAAGCTTTGATCCTGTTCCTGTACATTGAGGTGAACAAAGTAAAATAGGACATTGCCTGGGAATGAGAAGTGCATTGGATAATCAGAGAATAGGGTAGTCATAGCATAAGAAAAGGCCATTCTGTCCAACAGGTCCATCCTCGTACCTGGCACAGCAATTACATTCTCCCATTATTTCCCCACAGTCCTGTAAATAACATCTAGCCCAAGTTCTAACCAGGAAACTGCAGAGTTGATCCTCTCCTTGCTCACTGTTCACATACAGTCCTTTTAGCAGCAGACAGCTTGGAGGAGCAATACCTCATATTCTGTCTGAATAGCCTCCAACCTGATGGCAGGAACATCAATTTCTTCTCCCCTTTCCTTTTCCATTCTTCAGTCTGGCTCCCCTCTTATCCTTTCCCTTCTTTTCACATGCCTAATCACCTCTCCTCTGGTTCACCTCCTCTATCCCTTCCTCCCATGATCCACTGTCCTTGCATCAGATTCCTTCTTCCTCAGCCCATTACCTTTTTCACCACTTGGCATAGCCAAGTGACTAAGGCATCGGTCTAGTATCTGAAGGTCCCTAGTTCAAGCCTCAGCTGAGACAGTGTGATGTGTCCTTGAGCGAGGCACTTAACAACACATTGCTCTGCAACGCACCAGTGCCAAGCTGTATTGGCCTAGGCCCTTCCCTTGGACAACATCGGAGGTGTGGAGAGGGGAACCTTGCAGCATGGGCAACTGCCAGTCTTCCATATAACCTTGCCCAGGCCTCAGTGAACATCAAAATCGATGGAAAGCCGAAGAAGAAGAAGACCTTTTCCACCTATCACCTCCAAGCTTCTCCCTTCATCCTCCCTTCCCCACCCACCTACCTTCCTAGCTTCACTTATCACCTGTTAGCTTGAACTCCTCTCCCTCCCCCCACCTTCATATTTTGTCTTCTTCCCCCTTCCTTTCAAGTCACGATGAAGGGCCTCAGTGATATATTCTTCTCCATAGATGCCGCCTGACCTGTTGAGTTCCAACAGCATTTCATGTGTGATATCTACCCAATAAAATGTCTTTTCAAAATTATATTCCCATCTGAAGAAAATAGTGCAAGAATAGTTGAAGCAATTACTTTTGAGAGTTTTTAGTTTGTTAAAGAAATTATGTATTGTGCTAAGAACTGAAAAAGAGCAGCAATATATCGTAATTTCATATTACTCTGCATTCTCACCTTGGCTGTAATCGAAGTTTCTGGGTTCATGTTATTATCTGCAAAAGAAAAAAAAACTAAAAATACCACTTAGAAGACAAATATTCTCATATTTCCCCCCATCCCCTGTAGCAGGTTTGCTCCACCTTCATTCTACCTTTATGAGCTTTATGTAGGTCAGCAGAAAGGGTCATTGGCTGCAATCTACCATCACTGCTGGACCTATTTGTCTCTAGGACTACGAAGTGGGCAAGGAAAAAAGTCATTGCAGGCACTACCCACCCTACACGCTACCTTTTCCAAAAGCTCCCTTCTGGAAAGCGCTCCACAGCTATTAAAACAAAACCTTTACTCCATCTTATTATCCTCCCAGGTAGTTAATTGGACCAACCATTCTACTCAGCACCCCTCACCCTTCTCTATCTGTTCTGCCCCCCCCACCTGAAGACGATAAACGTTTTGAAAAACAATGGTGTTTTTGTGGTGTAATTACAGTACATGCTGGTATTCGTGCAAATTTATTCCGTATCTGCACTTAAATCTCTAACTTTATTTTTAGATAAGAGTTTATAGTTTGTAATTTTTGAATATAGTTTTTGTTGTTGCACCAGCCAACACAGCAAATCTCTAATCCATATACATGTATATGACGAATAAAGTCGATTCTCAAGGTACATTGAAACATCAGAGCATACAGAGAAGTACACACAAAAAGCTGGATGAATCTGATAGGAGAGGAGCGTGGACCTTGGGAGAAAGGGAAAAAGGAGGGGCACCAGGGGGAGGTGATAGGCGGGCGAGGAGAAGAGGTAAGAGACCAACATGAGGAATAGAAGAAAAGGGAAGAGCGGAGAAAAAAATACTGGAAGGCGAAATTGATGTTCATGCCATCATGTTGGAAAGCACCCAGATGGAATATAATGTTCCTCCACCTTGGGGTATCCTCATAGTGGCACATGAGGAGAACATGGACTGACATGTCAGAAAGGGAAGAGGGATGGGGATGGGAGTGGGAATTAAAATGGTTGGCCTCTGGGAAATTCCACGTTGGCAGATAGAGCAGAGGTGTTTGACAAAGAGGTCCCCTCCCCCAATTTACACCAATGTAGAGGAGGCCACATTGGGAGCACCGGATACAATAGATGACCCTAACAGATTTGAAATGTTACCTCATCTGGAAGGATGTTTGCGGCCCTGAATGGAGGTAAGGGAGGTGTAGCATTTCTGTTGCTTGTTGGGAAAACTG
Organism: Hemitrygon akajei; assembly: GCF_048418815.1. NCBI lineage: Eukaryota > Metazoa > Chordata > Chondrichthyes > Myliobatiformes > Dasyatidae > Hemitrygon > Hemitrygon akajei. The sequence continues at coordinate 42,253,277 of NC_133150.1, read as the reverse complement.
GCAGGAGGACGACTAGTGGGGAATTACGGAAGGAGCGATCTCTGTTGAAAGTGGGGAGTGATGGGGAGGTAAAGATGTACTGTATTTGGTGGTAGGCTACCAGTGAAGAGGGCAGAAGTTGTGGAGAACGATGTGTTGAATGCCACCGGTTCATGCGGTGGTAGGTGAGGACAAGATGAACTCCATTATTGTTGAGGCGGCGGGAAAATGGTGTGAGTGTGGATGTCTGAAAAATGGAGGGGATGTGAGCGAGGGCTGCATCAATGGTGGAGGAAGGGAAACCTCCTTGAAGAAGGAGGACATCTCTGATGCCCTGGAAAGGAAAGCCTCATCCTGCGAGGAAAAGGGACTGAGAAAGGGGAATAGCGTTTTTTACAGTAGAAATGGGAATATCATTCTCCTCTATTTGCATCAATGACCAAAACAGTCCAAGGTCGTGCTTGGGCAGCCCACATTTTGAAGCGCCAATCAAAGTATTTGCCTGAGTTTCTCAATTTTCTGCTTTCCTGCTCAACTACACACAATGACTCAAACTTGCTACAGGAAGCTGCAGCAGCTTGCTACTTCCTTGCTTTACGATAGGAAAACTACTTCCCATCAAGTGTAACACAACACCGGGCTGATTTCAGTAGATGTGGTTTCGAAACCGGCCACTGAAACTTCCGTAACAAACTAGGCTGACGTGCCTGTACACCACCAAACGAGAACTGCAGTGAAGGAAGTGGTAAATTCTGGATGACACAATAAACTGAAGCTTAATTTGATTTTGTACTTTTCCATACAAGTGCCGTTGGAAGTAGTTCAAAGTTCAATGTAAATATGTCAAAAGGTACAACCCTGAGAATCATTTTCTTGCGGGCATGCTCGATAAAGCCAACAATCATCATAGAATCAATAAAAAGAACATTACCAACAGGGCAGACAACCAGTGTGCAAAAGACAAGCTATGCAAATACAAAAGAAAGTAAATAATAATAATAAATAAATAAGCAATAAATGTCAAGACGATGAAGTGAAGAGTCCTTGGACGTGAATCCAAAGGCTGTGTGAACAGTTCAGTGATGTCCCCCTTTGATTCAAGCGCCTGATGATTGAGGGTTGATGGTTGTTCTTGAACCTGGTGGTCTGAGTCCTAAGGCTCTTGTACCTTCTTCAGATGGCAGCAGTGTTAAGACAGCATGACTTGGGTGTTCAGGGTCCCCGATGATGAATGCTGTTTTCCCACGACAATGCTCCATGTAGGTGTGCTCAATGGAGGGGAGATGTCTAGGTGCAACTTCATGCGTCCCGGGCAATATCTAGCCTTCTACCACTGGCCTCTTAATATTTTCTGTACCGACATTGGCTGCTGTGGATGCAGGATCCATCGAACCTTGCAGGTGCAGTCTTAGAATCTTAATAGCCAGCATCTCCCTCAAGAAAACAACTGTGCCAATTCTTGAGAAGCAGGGAGCTATCAAAATCAGTATCAGGTTTATTATCACTGACATCTGCTTTGAAATTTGTTGCTTTGCAGCAGCACTGCATAAAAATTACTATAATTTACAGTAAGATATATTTAAAAAGAGAGAAAAATAGTGAAGTAGTGCTGTTGAGTTCACAGTCTATTCAAAAATTTGTTGGAGGAGGGTAAGTAGCTGTTCTTAAAATGTTGAGTTTAAAACTATCCTCAACGTCCAGGAAATGATTACCTCTCAATCCAGACTGGAGAGAGGTTGCCTCTGTTTATGTGGTGAACTACATATACCTGTCTGGACATGCCCTTCTGCTGACTGCTCCTGTGGCTCCTCTCACAGACCCCTGGATAAAGGCGATTGGAGGCACTGCTCCTCCCTCAGTCTCCAGGATGTTGTGTGGTGGTCTCTTGCAGCTAATAAAAGCCTATCGTTTGCATTCCGTCTTCGAGAGTTATTGATGGTGCATCAGTTTAGTCACAAGAGATTTCCATAGTCACAAGAGATTTTGACTCAAAAGATTCCGCAGATGCTGGAAATCTTGAGCGGCACACACAGAATGCTGGTCAGGCAACACCAATGGAGAAGAATAAAAACCCTGCTGAAGTTTCTCGAGCTGAAACATCGACTGCTTATTTCCCTCCATTGAAGCTGTCTGACCTGCTGAGTTCCTCTAGCATTTTGCATGTGTAGATCGTTTCTGACATCTTGTCACTGTTGTGGCTGCCAATTTGGGCACTAACAGCTGTGTTAACTGCCAGGTAATCTGGTTTTGCATGCTGTTGATCGAGAGAATTTCATGGCTCTACCACCACGCTGCCAAGTGATCCTTTACATCTACAGCTCCTCTCCAGGATTCTCCACTAAAGGATGATAAGTGGCACAACACTGTACGAGGTGATGAGAGGCATAGACTGAGTGGATAGCCAGAGACTTTTCCCCAGGGTTGGAAATGACTAATACAAGAGAACATAATTTCATTGTAATTTTTGGAAATGACAGGACTCATTTCCAAATGACATTGTTGGAAATGTAGGAGAGAAAGGGGTGGTGGTAGAGGCAGATACATAGGGATACGCAAGTAACTCATAGATAGGCACATGGAAGATAGAAAAATGGAGGGCTACGTAGGAGGGAAGGGTTAGATCGATCTTAGAAAAGGTGAAAAGATTGGCATAATATCATGGGTTGAAGGGCCTGTACTATGACATGTGAATCCATGTCCTGAGATATGACAGGAGATATGACAGTTTGTAACCCGAGCTGTTCGCAAGTCCAAAATGTGGCCACAAACCGAGTTCCCACATAACAGGAGCCTGCAGCCTTGCCACCACCTGCATCTCCATCCCATCCCATTCCATCCCGCTCGTCTCCCATTCGTATATATGGTCTGCGCATAACTTGGGCGTTACATCCTGGGCTGGAGAGAAGTAATTTAGCTCTCCCGTCACTCTGTGTCAGAGCACCAGCTTTTGCCTTCTGGGATTTGAACTCTGGTGTGAGATTTGACTGCTCCACACCACCAACCCCACCACCCCAGCTTGGACCCAGAGTTGACTACACTCCCCAATGACCCTGCCAACTGCTACTTTCCATTGGATCCCAATATATTATTGTGCCATCACACACAACAGTTGCTGTTCTATTATCATTCTGACCTTGGAAGGAATATTTTGTGTGTTACTTACTTGCAGGAGTGACTGTTTTCAATGGTCTTCTTCTTTTCTTTATAAGTAGAGCTATCAGAAGTAAGACCAATAGTCCCAGCAGAAGTGGAACCAAAATGTACCATATCTGTGGGCCGCTGCTAAAAAATAAGATAAATGAGATTGAAACTTTGTACAATTGACAGTCCAAGGGAAAGTTCAAGTCAAGTTTAAGTCTGCCATCCAACCGTACACATGTAGACCACCAAACCAAACAAAGATTCCTTTGGACCAAGGTGTACATGCAGTATGTATCACTCACACACAACACATGAAGCGATATTACCACAAGAATATGAACAAATAATAAGGCCCAACACGTAATGGATTGAACCAGAGGGAGGATTCGATCTTGAATGCTGAGAGCTGCCTAACCAGAATACGTGGTGATCTCTTTTACTAAGTTGTCATGGTTTCTTCAACAGGACTGCACAAAACTGGATACCCCAACTGCAGCTGGGTGGTCCAGAGATTGAAGGCCCCATGTCTGTGAGTCTGGGTCAAGGACTGGAGGTCAGAAGTTGGATGCTGCTTTCGTTTTGCAGTGCTCTGTGTCAATGTACTTAAGGGGGGGAGGGGTGGGGGGAAAGAGTGGTACTCTTTGTGATAGACTGGGCTGTGTCCACCACTTTCTGCAGCCCCCTTCATCCCTTGGTGTTGCCATAGCAGTCAGGCTAACGCCCACTGTGCATCTATAGACGTTTCTCAAACTCTTTGGTGTCATGCTGAACCTACACAAATTTCCGAGGCAGGTTGTGTCTTCTTTGTGATGTCACTTATGTGCTGATCCCAATACAGATCCTCTGATAGGTTAACGCCAAGGAACTTAAAGCCACTGACCCTATCCACCTCAATTCCCCTAATGAGGACTGATTCATGGAACCCAGAACGTAGAACAGCACAGGAACATGCCTTTCGGTGCACAGTGCTGTGCTGAACTAATTAAATTAGTAACCAAAGGGCTAACTGAACTAATCCCTTCTGCCTACACAATGTGATATCCTTCCAGTTCCTCACATCTATGTGCCTATCTAAAGGTCTCTTAAAGGACCCCAATGTGTCTGCCTCTTCCACCATTCCAAGCAGCACATTCCAGGCACCCATCACTCTGGTAAAAAAAAACTTGCCCCTCACATCTCCTTTGAAATTACTGCCCTCATCTGAAATGCATGCCCTTCCTTATTGGACATTTCAACCCTCAGAGAACGATACTGTCTCTCCCATCTATGCTTCTTATAATATTATAAACCTCTTTCAGATCTCCCTTCAACCTCCGCCGCTCCAGCGAAAACAACCGAAGTTTGTCTGATCTCTTGTTGTAGCACATGCCATCTACTCAAAGCAGCTTTCTGGTAGAACTCTTCCACACCCTCTCTGAAGCATTGACGCCCTTCCTATAAAGGGGTGGCCAGAAACATATGCAGTATTGCAGATGCAACCTAATTAGAGTTTTACACAACTTCCTGACTTTTGAAGTCAATGTCACAACTAATAAAGGCAAGCATGCTGTATGCTTTCTTAACCCCCCTATCAACCTGTGTAGCCTCTTTCAGGGAGCTATGAATTTGGATCCCAAGATTCTTCTTCTCCTCAACACTGTTAAGGGCCTTACCCTTTACAGTGTACTGCATCTTTAGACCATAAGACAGAGGAACAGAATGAGATCATTTGGCCCATCGAGTCTGCTCCACCATACCATCATGGCTGATTTATTATCCCATTCCATCTCATTTTCTTGTTTTTTCCCTGTAACATTTGAAGCCCTGACTAAACAAAAACCTATCAAGCTTTAAATGTACCTACCTGAGCATTAAGTATACTCAATGACTTGGCCTCCACAGTCACATGTGGCAATGAATTCCATAAATTCACCACCCTCTGGCTTAAAATATTCTTCCTCATCTCTGTTCTAAACGGACGTCACTCTATTCTGATGCCATGCCCTCTGCTCTTGAACTCACTCATTCAGCCTCTCCAGATCTACTCTAACTAGCCCTTTCAATACTTGATAGGTCTCAATGAGACTCCCCCTTCATTCCTCTAAATTCCAAGTAAAGACCCAGAGCCATCAAATTCTCTCTATACAGTATGTTAACCCTTCATTCTGGAATCATTTTATGAACCTCCTCTGGACCCTCTCCAAAGTCAACACATCTTTTCTTAGACTAAGGCACAAAATTGCTCAGAAACCTCCGTGTGTTCCAACCAATGTCTTATAAAGCCTCAGCATTATATTTTTGCTCTTACATTCTAATCCCCTTGAAAGGAATGCTAACATTGCATTTGCCTTCCTCACCACTGACTCAACCTGCAAGTTAACCTTTAGGGAATCCCACACAAGGACATCTAACTTCTGTTTATTTGAAATTTCTCCCCATTTAGAAATTGTCTCCCCATTTAGAAATAGTCTTTGCCTTTATTCCTTGAACTTAAGTGCATGACTATACACTTCCCCAAATATCCATATACTCTGTCACTCCTTTGCCCATTCTCCCAATTTTTCTTCTGCCTCTCTCCCTTCTTAAAGAGTGGATTCACATTTGTAATTTTCCAGTTCTCTAGAACTATTCCAGGATCTAGTGATTGTTAAAAGATCATTACTAATGCTTATGCAATCTCTTCAGCCACCTCCTTCAGAACCCTGGGGTGTATTTCATCTGGTTCAAGTGAACCTTCAAACCTTTCAGCCTTCCAAGCACCTTCTGCTTGGTAACCTCAACTACACTCACTTCTGCCCCGACCCTCTCGAATTTCTGGCATACTGTTCCACAGTGAAGACTGATGCAAAATACTTACGAAGTTTGTCTGCCACTACTTTGTTCTCCATTATTACCTCTCCAGCTTCATTTTCCAGACGTCTAATATTCACTCTTGCTTCCCTTTTACTCTTTATATATCTGAAAAAACTTGGTATCCTCTTTTATATTATTGGCTAGCTTTCCTTCATGTTTCATCCTTTCTCTCCTTATGGCTTTTTAGTTGCCTTCTGATTGTTTTAAAAGGTTCCCAGTGCTCTAACTTCCCATTAACTTTTGCTGTATTGTATGTTCTCTTTTTTCTGCTCATGCTGCCTTTGACTTCCCTTGTCAGTCATGATTGCCTCATCCTCCCTTTAGAATACTTCTTCATTGTCAGAATGCATTTATTCTATGCCTTCTGAATTGCCCCCAAAAACTCCAGTCTGTGCTTGTTCTTCTGACATCTCTGATGGTGTCCTCTTCCAATAAAATTTGGCCAGCTCCTCTCTCATACCTCTGCAATTCCTTTCACTCAACTGAAATACTAATACATCTAACTATCTTCTCTGTCTCAAATTGCAGGATGAATTCTATCATATTATGATCACTTCCTTCCAAGGGTCCCTTTACCTTAAGCTCCCCAATCAAATCTGGTTCATGACACAGCTTCCAATCCTGAATCGCCTTTCCCCTGGTGGGGTCAACCACAAGCTGCTCTATAAACCTACAAATTCCCTCTCTTAGGACCCAACACCAACCTGATTTTTCCAATCAATCAGCATATCGAAATCCTCCATGACTACCATAAGATTGCCATTTGAACATGACTTTTCTATCTCCCTTTGTAATTTGTATCCCACATCCCGCCCAATGTTTGGAAGCCTGTATAGAACTTCTATCACGGTCTTTTTACCCCTGAAATTTCTTTTAAGAGACTCTTAGATAGAGACATGGAGCTTAGCAAAATAGAGTGCTATGTGGTAGGGAAATTGTAGTAAACACAAAGTGCACTGCAGATGCTGTGGTCAAATCAAGACGTACAAAAAAGCTGGATGAACTCAGCAGGTCGGGCAGCATCCATTGAAAGAAGCGGTCAACGTTTCGGGTCGAAACCCTTCGTCAGGACTAAAAATGGAGGGGGCAGGGGCCCTATAAAGAAGGTGGGGAGAGGGTGGAAAACCAATCAGAGGAAAGATCAAGGGGTGGGGGAGGGGGAGCTGGGGGGATAGGTAGGAGAGGTGAAGAAGGAATCTAAGGGGAAAGCACTATGGGTAGTAGTTTGTAGGCAGTTTCTACAGTAGGTTACATGGTCAGGACAACGTTGTGGGCTGAAGTGCCTGTTATCTGCTGTAGATTTTGATGTTTCTATGTTATTTTTACCCTTAAGGATTATACATCTTTCAATCATATGTCACTTCTTTCAAAGGATTTGATTTCATTTCTTTTTTACCATCAGAGCCACCCCATCCCTCTGCCTACCTTCCTTTCTTTTCAATATAATGTGTATCTTTGGATGTTAAGCTCCATCTACGAGCTTCTTTCAGCCACAACTCAGAGATGCCCACAATGTCATACCAGACAATCTCTAATTACGCCATGAGTTTTTCCACCTTATTCTGTATACTGTGTGCATTCAAATATAACACCTTTGTGTAATTTTACACCCCTTTGTGTAACACCTGTATCTAAAAGATCTTCAATTAAGGTCCTGTATTCATTACCCTTTTCTATTCTGTTCCCATGTTACACTTTAACACATCATAGAAACTGCAACGTTGCCCCTATTGTCTGTCTGTTCTTCCTTACAATCTCACTACCCATTACATTTTCCTGTATACCAACTGTTCCATCCTCAACCCTATCATTGCAGTTCCCATTCCCACTGGCAAGTGAGTTTAAATTCTTCCCAACAGTTGTAGCAAACATACCCACCTGGATATTAGTCCCCCTTGAGTTCAGGTGAAACCAATCCTTTTTGTACAGGTCATACCATTCCCCAGAAGAGATTCCACTGATCCACCAAAACTGCCTCCTGCACCACTTCCTCAGCCACTCATTCATCTGCCAATTCTTGCTATTCTTACCCTCACAGGCATGTGGCACAGGCAGCAATCCAGATTTACTACCCTGGAGATCCTGCTTTTCACCTATCTACCTAACTACCTATATTCTCTCTTCAGGACCTCCTCCCTTTTCCTCACTATGTCTTTGGTACCAATATGTACCACAACTTCTGGCTGCTCACCCTCCGCATTTAGAATATTGTGGATCTGATCCGAGTCATCCCTGACCCTAGTAACTGGAAGGCACAATCCATCTGGGTGTCCTTTTTATGTCCATGGAATCTCCTGTGTGCTCCTCTGACTATGGAATTCCCTATCACTACTACACTCCTCTCCTTTACATTTGACCTACCAAGGTGCAACACTTCACAGTTGGCCGGGTTAAACTCCATCTGCCAGTTGCCCGCTCATATCTGCAACTGAAAGCATTCATCGACTTTCGGCTTCTTCCTGCTGCAGATGATAATCAGCTCTTTGGTTTTCTGTAGCCCTGGCACCACTCAACCAGATTTTCAGTTACCCTTCAGTAAGCCAATTCATCATCACTTTTCATCTGGCCAACAACCAGCTGTGAATTCTGTAAAGCTTATAAATGGTAGTGGAGCTGTACTTAGCCTCACTCTCATAAGTATAAAGTGAGTAGAGCAGGGGATAAGCATCCTCAGACAAGGGGAAATCTACAAGAGCCGATCAACCTTCTACCAACTTGCAGGTGTTTGTGATGTGGGAAGCAACCGGAGCACATCAGGTGAAGACAAGGAAGACTACACACAGAAAGCATTGGAGATCAGGAGTAGATCCAGGTTGGTGGAGCTGTCAGTCCACAACTGTACGAGCTGCTCCATTGTGCTGGTCCCAACACCTGAGGTCCTTTGGCATAATTGTGATAGTGAGCTAAGACAGGAATCTTAGTCTGCATGGGCCATTTGAGTTGAAGGGCAGGTTTCCATGTCATATTAATCTCTGATACTATGATATCCCCAAATGACATACTATTTTCCTCCAACCTTTATGCTGATCAAATTAAATGAAATGTATGATGTCGATGCAAGACACTTGATTACAGCAGAATTATCAAACTGTGATCTTAATCAGACAATAGTTATTAATTTGAAGATGACAGTTGAAATCTCACCTTTTTCTGTCTTTAGAAACTTCTGGTGTTTTTATTGTTGCTGGGGAGAGATGTTAAAATAGACACATTAAACCAATTTATAAACAATTACAGCACAAAATAACTTTAATTTTTGTCAACCTATGGGTTGGGCATTGTGGTGGAGCAGTAGAACATTCGGATCTATTTACGGCATGTGCCGTGCATGGAAACAGACAGTGAATTGCATCGTTTGCATTAACAAGCAGCACACCACAGGATAGGCTGAGAGCCAGCCCACAAGGGTTGCCACACATTCTTGCTCTAATACATCACGCCCACAATGTTCAGCAGAACAACACAGGACATAACAAGCAAACAAGCAGCACGTAAAGCAAGTCAGAAACACACAACATCAACAGTAATATTATTTTGTGCCGGAGCAGTGTGAAACTCTGAATCACTTATTATTTCTGCTTCTTAGCTCCTTAAGTCAACTTATCTAGTTCAGGAAGCAGATAGTGATACAACACAGAGACAGATACCTCGGCACGCAGTCTGGTCCTATTTAATCCTCTCTCTCTTTTCCATCAATTCATTCCAGATTCTTACAAGGGAAATTTTACAAGAGCCAATTAACCTTCCACCTACTCCTATGTCTTTGGGATACTGGAGCAATTGGAGGAAATAAGGTGAAGGCAATGAAAGCTCCACACAGAAAGCACCAGAGATCAGGATTAAATCCAGGTTGATGGAACTGTGAGTTCACAGTTTATGAGTTGCCCCATAACAGGTTCTGAGCATATACTACCAGGCTTTAGGACAGCATTTATTCTGCTATTATCAGACTCTTAAGTGGATGATGCACCATCAATAACTCACGCCGAGACTTAGGAAGTGAGATATCGGCTTTTATTGACTGAAGAACAACACTACATCCTGGGGAAAATGAGGGAGAGCAGCAGGCCACAGTCGCCTTTATACAGGGGTCTGTGGGAGGAGCCACAGGGGTAGTCAGCAGGGTCTTGGGAGGAGCCACAGGAGCAGTCAGACAGGTATATCTAGTTCACCACATTCACCCCCCCTTTGTTTAAAAAAATTCCCAAGCATATTTACAGGTTAAGTCGATCAGGTGGTCGAATCGTTCGCTGCGATCTACGTAGCTCCGGCTGCAATTGCACAGGAGCCGGAGGTGATGACGGCACAGGTGCCGGAGGTGGTGTGTGCTCCGAAGGCGGAGAGTGGGTTAATTCTGTCCCAACAGGAGGTGTCAGGGACCCCTCGCGTGTGAGCGAGGGCCCTGGAACAGACGCATACGGAGTCTGTGTGGGGCACGGTGCGTGCGGAGTCACCTCGGGTACAGGGTGCATAGTTACCGGGGACTGCTCGGGGTAGTGGTCTGCTGCCCCGGCGGGCGCCAGGTCGCGGACAGAGACCGTGTCCTCCCGCCCATCAGGCAAGACCACGTAGGCATACTGGGGATTAGCATGCAGGAGGTGAACCTTCTCGACCAGTGGTGAGTACTTATTACTCCTCGCATGTTTACGCAGCAGCACTGGCCCCGGGGACGTCAGCCAAACTGGCAGGGTGGTCCCAGTGACAGACTTCCTGGGAAAAGAGAATAAGCGTTCGTGAGGGGTGGCATTAGTGGACGTACACAACAGGGAGCGGATAGAGTGGAGTGCCTCAGGGAGGACCTCCTGCCATCGGGAGACCGGCAACCCTTGTGACTTAAGGGCTAAAAGTATGGCCTTCCACACTGTGGCATTCTCCCTCTCCACCTGGCCATTCCCCCGGGGATTATAACTCGTGGTGCGACTAGTAGCTATGCCCCTAGCAAGCAGGAACTGGCGCAACTCGTCACTCATAAAGGAGGACCCTCTATCACTGTGGACATAGCAGGGATATCCGAACAGTGTGAAGAGCTGGCGCAGGACTTTGATGACCGACGTGGTAGTAGTGTCGGGGCAGGGAATGGCAAAGGGGAATCGCGAGTACTCGTCAATAATACTGAGAAAGTAGACATTGCGGTCGGTGGAGGGAAGGGGGCCCTTAAAGTCAATACTCAGTCGCTCAAAAGGGCGGGTGGCCTTGACAAGCTGCGCAGTGTCAGGACGGTAGAAGTGCGGTTTGCACTCAGCGCAGATCTGGCAGTCCCTGGTCATCGTCCTGATGTCCTCCAGGGAGTACGGCAGGTTCCGGGCTTTAATGAAGTGATAAAACCGGGTGACCCCCGGGTGGCAAAGTTGGGCATGAAGGGCATACAGCTGGTCGAGCTGGGCACTAGCACACGGTCCCCGGGATAGGGCATCAGACGGTTCATTGAGCCTGCCACCCGCCTCGAAGGCGGTGTAGGGGCGGTCCTCTGGGCGGATGGGGAGCTGGTGATAAGCGGATTTCAGATCAATTGTCGAGTACACCTTGTACTGAGCTATCTGGTTGACCATATCCGCGATGCGGGGTAGGGGGTACGCGTCAAGCTGCGTGAATCTATTGATGGTCTGGCTGTAGTCCACAACCATCCTATTTTTCTGCCCAGTCCGAACAACGACCACCTGGGACCGCCATGGGCTTGTGCTTGGCTCAATGATCCCCTCCCTGAGCAGCCGCTGCACCTCTGAATGAATAAAGGCCCTGTCCCCCGCACTGTACCTCCTACTTTTAGTTGCCACAGGTTTACAGTCGGGGGTCAGGTTGGTGAACAGCGATGGGGGAGGGATCTTGAGGGTGGAGAGGTTGCAAATAGTGTCAGCAGCACAGCTATCGGCATGGTGCTGGGCGGGATGTGGGGTTCGGGGTGTATGTGCGTGTGGTAACGGAGTATATGGCGAAGTCCCACCAAACTGAGGATTCCTGACAGTGAGTGGTGGGTGGGGCCCGTCATATGCCATAGTCACACTTTCGAGATGGCTCTGGAAGTCCAGCCCCAATAGCACAGGTGCGCACAGCCGAGGCATGACCAGGAACGCAAAGTTCCGATACTCTGTGCCCTGCACCACCAATGTCGCTACACAACCCACCCGGATGTCTGTGGAATGCGACCCTGAAGCCAAGGTGATCTTCTGACGGACCGGCCGTGTAACGAGTCCGCAGCGTTTCACTGTGGCCGGGTCAATAAAACTCTCAGTGCTGCCCGTGTCAAACAGGCAGCTAGTCCTGTGCCCCTCCACCAGGATGTCCATCATCGACCTTGCAAGCTGGTGCGGGGCGCTTTGATCGAGGGTCACGGAAGCCAGCGTTGAACTGGGCGTGTCGGGGGCGGGGCCTGGTGACGCCGGCAAAGATGGCCGCTCACATCCGGGCATGCAAGATGGCGGCTCCCAGGTCGCACACGGGTAGGTAGGGGCGGGGCCAGGTGACGCCGGCAAAGATGGTTGTCCACATCCGGTCATGCAAAATGGCGGCCCCCAGGTCTCAGACGCGGCGCTGCTCGACCCCGGGCGCGGTTTAGATTTACAGACCTTGGCGAAATGGCCCTTCTTCCCACAGCTGGAACAAGTCGCTTCGCGCGCCGGACAGCTTTCCCGGGCATGTTTCCGAAGCCCACAAAAGTAACAGAGTTTCATACCTGGCGAATTCGTGGGGTTTGAGATACCGCGACTGGCTGCGGCGTTGGCGAATTCGCTCGGAACCGGGGAATCGCGCGGCTGGACCTCTTCGGCGTACAGTTGCGCAGCCTCTATCGAATCGGCCGACTCTATCGCGGAGCGTAAGGTAAGATCAGCTTTTTCCAGCAGCCGCTGGCGGATACACACTGACCGAACCCCAGTCACAAAAGCGTCTCGGACCAAGAGTTCCTTATGCTGTTCCGCTGTGAGCGCTTTGCAGTCACAGTCCCGCGCGAGTATCAGTAACTCGCGAAGAAATTCAGCAGTCGACTCCGTAGGCCGCTGTTTTCGCGTGGCCAAGCGGTGCCGTGCATAAACTGGATTTACTGGCCGCAGGTACTGTCTTCGGAGGGCGGCAAGCGCCTCCTCGTAGGTGGATATGTCCCTGATGAACGAATAAACTTTTGGGGCGACCCTCGAGAAGAGAAGTTTGAGCCGAACAGCCGAGTCGGTGGCACGAACCTCCTCTAAGTACGATTGGAAGCACACCAGCCAGTGGTCAAAGGCAAGAGCTGCTCCAGGGTCTCGGGGGTCCAAGTCTAGGCGTTCTGGGCGTAAAGCGGTTTCCATGTTGTAACTTTCAGTCAATAAAATTGATGCACCATCAATAACTCACGCCGAGACTTAGGAAGTGAGATATCGGCTTTTATTGACTGAAGAACAACACTACATCCTGGGGAAAATGAGGGAGAGCAGCAGGCCACAGTCGCCTTTATACAGGGGTCTGTGGGAGGAGCCACAGGGGTAGTCAGCAGGGTCTTGGGAGGAGCCACAGGAGCAGTCAGACAGGTATATCTAGTTCACCACAGTGGACTTCCTGTATACTAAATAATGAACTCTTGATCTCTCAGTCCACCTCATCATGACCCTTGTAATCTATCCTGACTGCATTTTCTCTGTAATTAACACTACTCTGTTTTCTTTTACAACCTTAACGTGCTTACGTATGGAATGATCTGCCTGGATGGTGCATAAACAATGTTTTTCACTGTCTCTTGATACATATGACAATAATAAACCAATAATGTTAATAAACCAGTATCAATCTCAAGAGTCATAGATGCAAAGATCAATAAAAAGACCAAAAAGATTCTGCAGGCGCTGGAAGTATTTAGTAATGCACACAAAATGGTTGAGGATCTTGGCAGATCCCTCCATGGAGGGAAATAAACAGTTGATGTTTCATGCTAATAACCTTCACCCATCCCAATGAAGCATCTTGGCTGGAAACGTTGACATTTATTCCTGTCCATAGCTGCTGCCTGACTTGCTGAGTTCCTTCAGCATTTTGTGTGTGAAGATGAGGAACAAGATAGAGTTCAACCTAAAAGTGGTGAGCAGTCTGGACACAAAATAGGGAAAACTGTGAAATATGAGGAGAAGGAAGATGCGTAGAAATAGAATGGAGGAAGATATAAGACTGTGAGACAATAGGAACACAATTATGCCATTTGCCCCATCAAGTCTTCTCCACCACGCTATCAAGATTATTACCCTTCCCAACCCCATACTCCTGCTTTCTCCCCATAACCTTTGACAACCAAGAACCTCCACTTTAAATATATCCAATGATTTGGCCTCCATAGTCTTCTGAAACAAAGTATTCCAACTGGCTAAAGAAATTCCTCCTCATCGCTATTCCAAAGGGACGTCCCTCTATGGAGTAGAAAGTCTGTAAAGACTGAAGATTTGCATGTTTGTAAGCACTAAACCACAGAAATTTTAGGTTGATTCGTACCTTCAAAAATCTCCAGGATTTTAATCTGCACAATCTCAAATTTAACCGTGTCTGTTGCTCCACACCAGTACTCTCCTTTATCTCCTTCGTTGGTCTGCTTTATGGTGACAGTAAAATCAGTGGAATTGTTTATGATGTTTGTTAGGTTTCTGCTGCCATATTTAGAGCTAGCTATCACACTGCACCAATTCACAGAGGTTACTTTACACAGGAATTTCTCATGTGATTTAAATTGCTGCTCATAGTGGCAGTGTAGGCTGGTGGCATTTTGCATCACACCCTTCACCGTGGTATTGTCTGCTGTCCATGAACCTGCTGGTAAATGAGAAAAGGAAGAAATGAGAGGTCTAAAATATTGGGAATCGTGCTGACAGAACCTTCAGTGCTGCATTTAGCTGGGGCTGTGTGAAAGGACTACTAACCATGAATGGGAGGGACCCCAGGCCTTGCCAAGTCTGAGAGATAATTCAAGAAGTTACGAAGGCTAAACGAAAGCATGAAATTGCTGTAGCAGACAGGCTGTAGGAGAATCTCAAGGGAATCTACAGGTATGCTAAGAGCAAAAGAATTGCAAGGGACAAAATTGGTCCTCTGGAAGACCAGAATGTGTGGAGCCAAAACAGATGGGGGAGATTTTAAATGCATTCTTTGCATCTGTATTTTCTTGCGAGACAGATACAGAGTTTATAGATGCGAGGCAAAACGGTATCAACTTCATAGACCCTGTACAGATTACAGAGGAGGAGGTGTTTGCTACTCTTTGGCAAATCAGGGTGGATAATTCTCCACAGCCTGACAGAGTGTTCCCTTGGAGCCTGTGGGAGGGAAGTGCAGAAATTGCCAGGGCCCCAGCAGAGATATTCAAAACATCTTTAGTGCCAGGATAGTTACCATAGGATTGAGGGATAGCCGATGTTGTTCCACTATTTAAAAATGCTTTAAACAGAAACCGGGAAATTATAGGCCGGTGAGCCTGATGTCAGTAGTGGCAAAGTTATTGGGAGGTATTCTCAGAGACCAGATATATAGGTATTTGTAGAGACATGGACTGGTTAATGATAGTCAGCATGGCTTAGTGTGTGGTAGATCATGTCTAACCAATCTTACAGAATTTTTTGAGGAAGATAGCAGGAATTTGGATGAAGGCAAGTCAGTAGATGTTATCTACATGGACTTTAGTAAGGCATTTGTTGAGGTCCTGCATGGGTAGCTGGTGAAGAAGGTCCAGTTGCTCGGCATGCTGGGATTGACCTAGAATGGTAGGGCACTGAGGAGTGTGGTAGACAAAGTGACCTGGGAATACAAGTTCATAATTCATTGAAAGTTGTGTCACAGTTAGATAGGATCGTAAAGAAAGCTTTTGACACTTTGCCCTTCAGGAATCAAAGTACTGAGTCCCCAACATGGGATGTTGTGTTGAAGATGTATAAGATATTGGTGAGGCCTGAATTTGGAGTTTGTGTGCAGTTTTGGTCACCTACCTATAGGGAAGTTGTAAATAAGGTTGAAATAGTGCTGAGAAAATTTACAAGGATCTTGCTGGGTCTGGAGGACCTGAGTTATAAGGGAAGATTGAATAGGTTAGCATTGTATTTTTTAAGAATGTAGAAGATTAAGAGGAGATTTGATAGGGGTACAGAAAATTAGGAGGGGTATAGATAAGGTAAATGCAAGTAAGCTTGTTCCACTGAGGTTGGGTGGGACTACAACCAGGGGTTAAGAGTGAAAGGTGAGAACTTTAAGGGGAACAGGAGGGGAATCTTCTTCACTCAGAGGGTCGTGAGAGTGTGGAATGAGCTGCCAGCACAAGCAGTCTATGTGATTTCAATATTTAAGAGAAGTTTGAATAGGTACATGGATAGTAGGGATATGGAGGACTATGGTCCCAGTGCAGGTTGCTGGAAGTGGGCAGATTAAATGGTTTTGGCATCATCTAGATGGATCAAAGGACCTGTTTCTGTGCTGTACTTCTCTATGACTCTATGATGTACAGTACTGTGCAAAAGACTTGGGCACATGTAAAAAAATTCTGTAAAGCAAAGATATTTTAAAAATAATGAAATGAAAGTATTATGAATATCAAAAAAATTATGAAAAGCTAAATCACATCAATATTTGGTGTGATCACACTTTGCCTTTAAAGCTGCATCAGTTCCCTTAGAGCAGGGGTGTCAAACTCATTTTAGGTCACGGGCCGGATTGAGCAAAATGCAGCTTCATGCGGGCCGGATCAGTCGGACGCGTGCGAACGCAGCTTTCGTTGCCTCCGTTTTTTCAGCCTGCTCTCATGTGTCTCAGTCTCTGCTATAACTACAAAGTGTTTCACTTTACAAATTCCATTTCTTATGAAGAAGACTGCCGAATAAACACTAAAAACCCTGAAAACCTGGTACCTGAATAAACTCAGCATTAGCCATATCATATGCCATAGGCGCTTCGATTACTGGGGCCAGCTTTAATAGGAATTAGATATTATCTGGCGGGCCAAAGATAATTCCACCGCGGGCCGGATTTGGCCCGCGGACCTTGAGTTTGACATATATGCCTTAGAGGCATGGTCGTGCAGCTTTATAAGGAAATTGACTGGTGGGTTCTTCCAAGGATCTTGGAGAACTTGCCACAGTTCTTCTGAAAGACTTTGACTGTCTCAGTTGCTTCAGTCTCTCCAGGTTATACCAGACGGCCTCGATCATGTTGAGATCAGGGCTCTTTGGAGGCCATATCATCAGTTGCAGAACTCCTTGTTCTTATTTTTTGCTGAAGATAGTTCTTTATGACCTTGGCCGTGTGTTTGGTTTTATTGCCTTGCAGCAGAATGAAGTTGGGACTGATCAGACACCTCCCTGATGGATGAGAAGTTGCTTGTACTTCTCAACATTGAAGATTCCAGTAATTCTGACCAGACCATCAAATCTATTTGCAGAAATGCCGCTGCAATCCTGCAGGGGACCCCTGCCATGCTTCACTGTTGGCTGCAGATACTCATCCATGTCACACTCTCTAGCCCTTCTACAGACAAACTGCCTCCTGTCTGAGTCAAAAGGTTCAAATTCTGACTCACCGGTCCAGAGCGCTTGCTGCCGTTGTTCAACACCCCAGTCTTTATGTCTGTAGATGAGTCTCTTGGCTTTGTTTCCACTTTGGAGGAATGCTTTTTGGCTGCAACTCTTCCATGAAGACCACTTCCGACAGTATTACTTTGGACTATAGAGGGTCGTACTTGGGTTCCATTTGTTTCTGTAAGTTCTGATCTGATAGCATTTCTGATCATCTGCTTGGGAGAAACCTTACTGATGCAAGATATCGCACTGTGTCTTGTTGCTATTGACTACTCTTGCCATGGTTTAAGAATTGATGATTTGAAGATTAAACTGTCAGACCTGCCACACCCTCTCCTTTTAGTTTGTTTGTCCTTTGCCCAGTTTGATTCCTTCTACACCCGTTACTGCTTCAGTTAAATCAGTTTAGTTCATTCAACTCATTATGTCATTGGTCATTAGCACTTGCTTGTCATCGTTGTTTAATCATGCACTGGATGATATACTGTACTTACACGGTAATCAAGTTTTATTTGAAAAGTGGTCTGTTACTTAATATATTACTTTCTTTAACAAAACCTAAAGATTTCTCTGTAACATTTAGTTTTTTTGGGAGAATGAATGTTGGGAAATCTAAACTTGCTCTTTTCTACTGACACACTATGGAGAAATGTTAAACATCGAAACTTAATCTCTGCTCACTTTTCCAGATCAATGGCTAATTATTATTAAAACATAAAATGAAGCCATTTCATCCCTTTGGGTCTATGCAGTTTCATTTCCCACCAGTCCTTACAAAGAGCTGGGAGAATGAATGTTGGGAAATGAATGAATGAATGTGCAAATTTTGGGAGAATGAATGTTGCGAAATATAAACTTGCTCTTTTCTACTGACACACTAATGCAAAAGACAAATATTAAACATCTAAAACAAACCTTATATAAAAAAATCTAGGAAGCCTAAGACTTTTGCACTGTACTGTATTGCCAAGAAAAAGGGCCTTTGGCCACTGTGTTCACTCAGTGGGTGGGAGACTGATAGTTTCCCCATGAAATGGACACACATTTGAAAATCTCCCTGCAACAGGATAATGTTGCAATCATCTGCTCAGATCCCCAGTCAGTTCTCAGATTGATCAGCATCTGTAACTGGTCTGACTTGGCATCCTGGGTCAGAATGAACCACAGGAAGAGCGAGGTCATGCTCTTCGGTAACGGGCCCAACCTTTCAATGACCCCCTTCGCTGTCAGACTGGACTACCTGAACTGCTGAGTTCCTGCAGTATTTTGTGTTAATTCCAACCAATTTACTAATTTCTGTATCAGAAACCATTCTCTTCCCTCTCATTCCTGATGCAGGGTCTGAATCTGACTTGCACCTTTCACATCTACATTTGCAAAGTGACCTCCTCAGTCCTTTTAGTGTTTCATGTCTTGTTTCAGTGTCTAGATTCTGTTGTCTCTTCTGTCTTCTCTGATAACTCTTTTGGAAGTGAAGGTTACATCATGATTAATGTGTTCATTATGGAACTACAGTCCAGCTGGTACCCTGCCTTAAACCTAAGCCTTACCTGTGGTAACCGTGAGCAATACAATGTCTGAATGATGAACACTGTGCTGAACATCTAAATATCCACATATGTATATCCCTGAATCGCTCTTCACAAGTTCTCTCATAGTTACAAACACAGATCCATTCTGTCTTTTGATTGATGTTCTTCCTTTGTCTTGATAGGCGACAGTTTCCACAATGATATTGCACGCTTTGGGGGAGCTTGCTTTACACCAGACTATGTTTCCCCTTTTCTGTGCATGTGGACATTCCATTATAACTGTTTCTCTCACTCCTGCTTGTCTCACCATCATGGAACCTTGCACCAATGAATCTGTCAGTAAAATTTACAGTCAAGATATTAATATTTATTTATTGATTTTGTTTTATTTACAGATATAGCACAGTAACAGGCCCTACTGGCCCAATGAGCCTGCGCAGCCCAATTGCACCCATATAACCAATTAACCCTCTAACCTGTACACCTTTCGAATGTGGGACAAAACCAGAGCACGTGGAGGAAACACACACAGTCACAAGGCGAATGAACAAACTGCTTGCAGACAGTATCAGGAATTGAACCTGGATCGCTAGTGCTGTAATAGTGATACGTAGAATATAAAATACTACAGCACAGCAGATACAGCGGCAGAATTGACCCTGGATTACTAGCATTGTAGTAGCATTACATAGAACACTACAGCACCTTACAGATACTTTGGCCCATGATGTTGAGCCAATATTTTAATCTACACTCAGATCAATCTAACCCCACACAGCCCTCCATTTTTTTCCCTATCATCTCTGTGTCTATCTAAGGGTCTCTTAAATGTCTCTTATGTACCTGCTCTACCATCAACCCTGGCAGGGCATTCCATGCATCACCCAATTTAAGTTTAGAAATAATCAACCTCTGACATCCCCCCTCTTCCCTCCACCAATAACCTTAAATTATGCCCCTTGAATTAACCAATTCAGCACTGGGAAAAATCTCCAACTGCCCACTTGATCAACGCCTCTTATCATCTTGTACACCTCTATCATGTCACCTCTCATCTTCCTTCAGTCCAAAGCGAAGAGCCCCGACTCACTCGACCCAACTTTGTACAACACGTCTAATCCTGGCAGGAGCCTGGTAAATCTCCAATAACCATAACACCTCCATGCTGATAACTTATAGAATCTGAGCAAAGTATTTCCATAAACACGTTTCATGTAACTTAATCTCTGCTCACTTCTCCAGATCAATGGTTAATTATTATTACAACATAAAATGAAGCCATTTCAGCCCTTTGGGTCTATGCAGTTTCATTTCCCACCAGTCCTTACAAAGAGCTGCTATAGACTAGATGGACCAAATAGCCTCCCACCATACCAAACCCATTCTATATTGTCATTTTCTGACGTGATGGCCCTCAGTTCTTAACGGTCTAGACAGTCATTACTGTGTTGCCTATTGTGGAAGTTTGCAGTGCACAAATTGGCTGTTGGGTTTTCTGCATATCTTCGCACTTCAAAAGTACTTCATTGTTTGTGAAGTGTGCTGTGGAATTTTCACAGACCTGTAGATCAAGTACCATAGAAACAGGTCCTTCAGCTCACTGAGTCTGTGCAGACCATGAAATACTCACTTCCATGAATCCCTTTCTCTTCCCCTCACGCTCCCATCAACACCCCCTAGATACCATGGATAATTATCCTACCACGCTGTACATCATTGGGATGTGGGACGGTGGGGTAATTCGAACACCCTGAGGAAACTCACACAGGGAGACATACCACGCCAAAGAACTGGAGGACAGATTAGGCCAAAAGCAAACCCTCTGTGCTGCACGTACTCCATAGAATTTCTTTGTGAATCCACCCCTCCACTACCTTTGTCTCAGCTCACTATACCTCGTACTGAAAAGTAAAATTGATTGTCACCTTTCCTGATCCCTGTTGCTTATTCTCAGCAGTAGTGTTTCATCCCATGTCTAGTTATCAATGACAATTTTTAAGGTTATATATAACCAGATGCTATAACTCAATATATGTGAAAAGAAATTCTTACTTGAAATCACATAGATTAGTAGCAGAGCAGCAAACAGCATTGTTCCAGTGACGGTCCTCTGTTTCTAGTGACTGCGTCTACAATATACATTTCTTCCTCTTTTTTTAAAAGATCTGTCATGGCTTGCATCATTTCCTCTTAAATTAACAAATGTCTTTGCAATGTCATACAAAAAATGGGACATTAACAAATGTCCTTTTTCTCATGTTACTGTGTATATTGTTAATAGTTTCCAGTTTGGGGAAACTGGAAGATGACTCTTAACTGAATATAACTACACACAGAGAGTAGAAGAGCTGCTAAAAAAGCAGCATTACCTTCATCCTACACAAAATGCTGTAAGAACTCATCAGACCCGGAAAAGAGTAAAATGTTGATGTTTCAGGCTGAGACCCTTCATCCAGACTCAAGATTAAGGGTCTTTGACTGTTTACTCTTTTCTCTGGATGCTGCCTGGCCTGTTGAGTCCTCCAACAATTTCTGTGAGCTGCTTGGATTTCGAGCGTCTGCATGTTTTCTCTTGTTTGTGGTTATCTTCATCCTTACTGTTTCAGTGGCAGGATGGACAATATTCAGCTTCTGAGTCACTGCCATCAGGAAGAAGGTACAGTGGCCTTAGGTCCCACACCAGCAGGTTCAGGAACAGTAATTAACGCTCAACCATCAGGCGCCTGAACAAGTGTGGATAACTTCACTCACCAAAACACTAAACAATTCCACAACCTACTGACTCACTTTCAAGGACTTTACTATCCATGTTTTCAATATTATTTATTTATCAAGGACCTTACAAACTATGTTCTATCTATCTGTTTTATATCTACATATTTATTTTTTATTTGCAGTTTGATTGTCTTTGAGTGTAGATTTTCATTGATTCTATTGAGTATCTTTGTATTTACTGCAAATGCCTGCAAGAACATGAATCTCAGGATGGGAAACATTGAAATATTCATACTTTGATCATAAATTTACCTTGAAGTTTGATATATTGCAAAGATGGATCTGAAGCAGGACATATGACTCACAGTATGTCGTCTATATCAGTAACCCTGATATCTTGTTGACAGTGGCACAGATGAATTTTGTGGGGAATGTGTGCTTGACCCACTGCTCTATTCTCTCTAGGCTTATGTATGTGCGGCTAGACACAGCTCAAATGTCATCCGTAAATTTGCAGACTACACTCCTGTTGATCTGACTTGATAGAGGTGTGCAAGATGATAGGAGACATAGATCGAGTATCCACAAGGGTTCTCCACTCCCCCGAGCCATCCTATCATTTGCTGAAATATATTAAATTTTATTAGTTTATGAAAACCGTCTGAGATCCCTCTGATACTACCTCCCCCACTTTCACTTTGCGTGTTATGCTTTACGTCGTCCTTCACTGCCAATTTCTATCCTTTGTGCATTCCTTTTGCAATCTGTTCCAAAGATGAGGAGTCCTATCCCAGTTTGCAGTCCAATTATCATTCTTCCATTAATATCTCTAGAACAGATTTCTGACCGTAGAACCATAAGACATAGCGCAGAATTAGGCCATTCAGCCCATTGAGTAGGCTCCACCATTCAACATGTTTAGTTATTATCCTTTCCAACCTATTTTCCTGCTTTCATCCCTAACCTTTGACACCCTTACTAATCAAGAACCTTTCAATTTGCACTTTAAATATACCCAATGACCTGGCCCCTAGAACCATTTGTTCTAAGGCTATTAAAAGGCCTCCCACTACAATCAAAAGGACTCTGGAGTTCACAGTTCCACCATCCTCTGGCTAAAGAAATTCTTCCTCATATCCATTCCAAATGGACATCCGTCTATTCTGAGGCTGTGCCCTCTGGTCCTAGACACCCTCATTATAAAATAAACAATTCTTCTAATCTTCAGTAAAGAGGCACACAGACATCAAACGCTCTTCATATATTAGAAATATAGAAACATAGAAAACCTACAGCACAATACGGGCCATTCGGCCCGCAAAACTGTGCCGAACATGTCCTTATCTTAGAAATTACCTAGGGTTACCCACAGCCCTCCATTTTTCTGAGCTCTATGTACCTGTCCAGGAGTATATTAAAAGACCCTATCGTATCCACCTCCACCACCGTCGCCGGCAGCCCATTCCATGCATATTAACTCCTTGATTCCTGGGATAATTCTCATCAACCCTCTCCAATGGACAACCTTAGATAAGGTGCTCAATTCTTGGTCTTTATTGAAGTTTGTGGGAGCTTGCTGTGTGCAACGCACTCAAAATGCTGGTGGAACACAGCAGGCCAGGCAGCATCTATAAGGAGAAGCTCTGTCGACGTTTCGGACCGAGACCCTTCGTCAGGACTAACGGAAAGGAAAGAGAGTAAGAGATTTGAAAGTAGGAGGGGGAGGGGAAATGCGAATGTTAGGAGAAGACCGGAGTGGGTGGGGTGAAGCTGAGAGCCGGAAAGGTGATTGGCAAAAGGGATACAGAGCTGGAGAAGGGAAAGAATCATGGGACGGGAGGCCTAGGGAGAAAGAAAGGGGGAGGGGAGCACCAGAGGGATGGATAACAGGCAGAGTGATGGGCAGAAAGAGAGGAAAAGAAAGTGAGGGGGGAAAGAAACAAAATATATCAGGGATGGGGTAAGAAGGGGAGGAGGGGCATTAACGGAAGTTAGAGAAGTCAATGTTCATGCCATCAGGTTGGAGGCTACCCAGACGGTATATAAGGTGTTGTTCCTCCAACCTGAGTTTGGATTCATCTTGACAGTAGAAGAGGCCATGGATAGACATATCAGAATGGGAATGGGATGTGGAATTAAAATGTGTGGCCCAACACAGACTGGGAAACTGTTTCGATGAACACCTATGCTCTGTCCGCCAGAGAAAGCAGGATCTCCCAGTGGCCACACATTTTAATGTCTTCTCTGATAACACTTTTGGAAGTGAAGGTTACATCATGATCAATGTGTTCATTATGGAACTACAGTCCAGCTGGTACCCTGCCTTAAACCTAAGCCTTACCTGTAACCTTGAGCAATACGATGTCTGAATAATGAACAGTGTGCTGAACATCTAAATATCCACATAAGTATTTCCCTGAATCGCTCTCCACAAGTTCTCTTATAGTTACAAACACAGATCCATTCTGTCTTTTGATTGATGTTCTTCCATTGTCTTGATAGGCGACAATTTCCACAATGATATTGCACACTTCAGGGGAGCTTGCTTTACACCAGACTATGTTTCCCCTTTTCCGTGCATGTGGACATTCCATTGTGACTGGTTCTCCCACTCCTGCTTGTATCACCATCTTGGAAACTTGCGCCAATGAATCTGTAAGTAAAATTGAAAGTCAAGATATTAATATTTATTTATTGATTTTGTTTTATTTACAGATATAGCACAGTAACAGGCCCTACTGGCCCAATGAGCCTGCGCAGCCCAATTGCACCCATATAACCAATTAACCCTCTAACCTGTACACCTTTCGAATGTGGGACAAAACCAGAGCACGTGGAGGAAACACACACAGTCACAAGGCGAATGAACAAACTGTTTGCAGACAGTATCAGGAATTGAACCTGGATCGCTAGTGCTGTAATAGTGATACGTAGAATATAAAATACTACAGCACAGTAGATACAGCGGCAGAATTGACCCTGGATTACTAGCATTGTAGTAGCATTACATAGAACACTACAGCACCTTACAGATACTTTGGCCCATGATGTTGAGCCAATATTTTAATCTACACTCAGATCAATCTAACCCCACACAGCCCTCCATTTTTTCCCTATCATCTCTGTGTCTATCTAAGGGCCTCTTAAATGTCTCTTATGTACCTGCTCTACCATCAACCCTGGCAGGGCATTCCATGCATCACCCAATTTAAGTTTAGAAATAATCTACCCCTGACATCCCCCCTCTTCCCTCCACCAATAACCTTAAATTATGCCCCTTGAATTAACCAATTCAGCACTGGGAAAAATCTCCAACTGCCCACTTGATCAACACCTCTTATCATCTTGTACACCTCTATCATGTCACCTCTCATCTTCCTTCAGTCCAAAGCGAAGAGCCCCGACTCACTCGACCCAACTTTGTACAACACGTCTAATCCTGGCAGGAGCCTGGTAAATCTCCAATAACCATAACACTTCCATGCTGATAACTTATAGAATCTGAGCAAAATATTTCTATAAACATGTTTCATGTAACTTAATCTCTGCTCACTTCTCCAGATCAACGGCTAATTATTATTACAACATAAAATGAAGCCATTTCAGCCCTTTGGGTCTATGCAGTTTCATTCCCCACCAGTCCTTACAAAGAGCTGCTATAGACTAGATGGACCAAATAGCCTCCCACCATACCGACCCAATTCTATAATCTCATTTTCTGACGTGATGGCCCTCAGTTCTTAACGGACTAGACAGTCATTACTGTGTTGCCTATTGTGGAAGTTTGCAATGCACAAATTGGCTGTTGGGTTTTCTGCATACCTTCGCACTTCAAAAGTACTTCGTTGTTTGTGAAGTGTGCTGTGGAATTTTCACAGACCTGTAGATCAAGTACCATAGAAACAGGTCCTTCAGCTCACTGAGTCTGTGCAGACCATGAAATACTCACTTCCATGAATCCCTTTCTCTTCCCCTCACGCTCCCATCAACACCCCCTAGATACCATGGATAATTATCCTACCACGCTGTACATCATTGGGATGTGGGACGGTGGGGTAATTCGAACACCCTGAGGAAACTCACACAGGGAGACATACCACGCCAAAGAACTGGAGGACAGATTAGGCCAAAAGCAAACCCTCTGTGCTGCACGTACTCCATAGAATTTCTTTGTGAATCCACCCCTCCACTACCTTTGTCTCAGCTCACTATACCTCGTACTGAAAAGTAAAATTGATTGTCACCTTTCCTGATCCCTGTTGCTTATTCTCAGCAGTAGTGTTTCATCCCATGTCTAGTTATCAATGACAATTTTTAAGGTTATATATAACCAGATGCTATAACTCAATATATGTGAAAAGAAATTCTTACTTGAAATCACATAGATTAGTAGCAGAGCAGCAAACAGCATTGTTCCAGTGACGGTCCTCTGTTTCTAGTGACTGCGTCTACAATATACATTTCTTCCTCTTTTTTTAAAAGATCTGTCATGGCTTGCATCATTTCCTCTTAAATTAACAAATGTCTTTGCAATGTCATACAAAAAATGGGACATTAACAAATGTCCTTTTTCTCATGTTACTGTGTATATTGTTAATAGTTTCCAGTTTGGGGAAACTGGAAGATGACTCTTAACTGAATATAACTACACACAGAGAGTAGAAGAGCTGCTAAAAAAAGCAGCATTACCTTCATCCTACACAAAATGCTGTAAGAACTCATCAGACCCGGAAAAGAGTAAAATGTTGATGTTTCAGGCTGAGACCCTTCATCCAGACTCAAGATTAAGGGTCTTTGACTGTTTACTCTTTTCTCTGGATGCTGCCTGGCCTGTTGAGTCCTCCAACAATTTCTGTGAGCTGCTTGGATTTCGAGCGTCTGCATGTTTTCTCTTGTTTGTGGTTATCTTCATCCTTACTGTTTCAGTGGCAGGATGGACAATATTCAGCTTCTGAGTCACTGCCATCAGGAAGAAGGTACAGTGGCCTTAGGTCCCACACCAGCAGGTTCAGGAACAGTAATTAACGCTCAACCATCAGGCGCCTGAACAAGTGTGGATAACTTCACTCACCAAAACACTAAACAATTCCACAACCTACTGACTCACTTTCAAGGACTTTACTATCCATGTTTTCAATATTATTTATTTATCAAGGACCTTACAAACTATGTTCTATCTATCTGTTTTATATCTACATATTTATTTTTTATTTGCAGTTTGATTGTCTTTGAGTGTAGATTTTCATTGATTCTATTGAGTATCTTTGTATTTACTGCAAATGCCTGCAAGAACATGAATCTCAGGATGGGAAACATTGAAATATTCATACTTTGATCATAAATTTACCTTGAAGTTTGATATATTGCAAAGATGGATCTGAAGCAGGACATATGACTCACAGTATGTCGTCTATATCAGTAACCCTGATATCTTGTTGACAGTGGCACAGATGAATTTTGTGGGGAATGTGTGCTTGACCCACTGCTCTATTCTCTCTAGGCTTATGTATGTGCGGCTAGACACAGCTCAAATGTCATCCGTAAATTTGCAGACTACACTCCTGTTGATCTGACTTGATAGAGGTGTGCAAGATGATAGGAGACATAGATCGAGTATCCACAAGGGTTCTCCACTCCCCCGAGCCATCCTATCATTTGCTGAAATATATTAAATTTTATTAGTTTATGAAAACCGTCTGAGATCCCTCTGATACTACCTCCCCCACTTTCACTTTGCGTGTTATGCTTTACGTCGTCCTTCACTGCCAATTTCTATCCTTTGTGCATTCCTTTTGCAATCTGTTCCAAAGATGAGGAGTCCTATCCCAGTTTGCAGTCCAATTATCATTCTTCCATTAATATCTCTAGAACAGATTTCTGACCGTAGAACCATAAGACATAGCGCAGAATTAGGCCATTCAGCCCATTGAGTAGGCTCCACCATTCAACATGTTTAGTTATTATCCTTTCCAACCTATTTTCCTGCTTTCATCCCTAACCTTTGACACCCTTACTAATCAAGAACCTTTCAATTTGCACTTTAAATATACCCAATGACCTGGCCCCTAGAACCATTTGTTCTAAGGCTATTAAAAGGCCTCCCACTACAATCAAAAGGACTCTGGAGTTCACAGTTCCACCATCCTCTGGCTAAAGAAATTCTTCCTCATATCCATTCCAAATGGACATCCGTCTATTCTGAGGCTGTGCCCTCTGGTCCTAGACACCCTCATTATAAAATAAACAATTCTTCTAATCTTCAGTAAAGAGGCACACAGACATCAAACGCTCTTCATATATTAGAAATATAGAAACATAGAAAACCTACAGCACAATACGGGCCATTCGGCCCGCAAAACTGTGCCGAACATGTCCTTATCTTAGAAATTACCTAGGGTTACCCACAGCCCTCCATTTTTCTGAGCTCTATGTACCTGTCCAGGAGTATATTAAAAGACCCTATCGTATCCACCTCCACCACCGTCGCCGGCAGCCCATTCCATGCATATTAACTCCTTGATTCCTGGGATAATTCTCATCAACCCTCTCCAATGGACAACCTTAGATAAGGTGCTCAATTCTTGGTCTTTATTGAAGTTTGTGGGAGCTTGCTGTGTGCAACGCACTCAAAATGCTGGTGGAACACAGCAGGCCAGGCAGCATCTATAAGGAGAAGCTCTGTCGACGTTTCGGACCGAGACCCTTCGTCAGGACTAACGGAAAGGAAAGAGAGTAAGAGATTTGAAAGTAGGAGGGGGAGGGGAAATGCGAATGTTAGGAGAAGACCGGAGTGGGTGGGGTGAAGCTGAGAGCCGGAAAGGTGATTGGCAAAAGGGATACAGAGCTGGAGAAGGGAAAGAATCATGGGACGGGAGGCCTAGGGAGAAAGAAAGGGGGAGGGGAGCACCAGAGGGATGGATAACAGGCAGAGTGATGGGCAGAAAGAGAGGAAAAGAAAGTGAGGGGGGAAAGAAACAAAATATATCAGGGATGGGGTAAGAAGGGGAGGAGGGGCATTAACGGAAGTTAGAGAAGTCAATGTTCATGCCATCAGGTTGGAGGCTACCCAGACGGTATATAAGGTGTTGTTCCTCCAACCTGAGTTTGGATTCATCTTGACAGTAGAAGAGGCCATGGATAGACATATCAGAATGGGAATGGGATGTGGAATTAAAATGTGTGGCCCAACACAGACTGGGAAACTGTTTCGATGAACACCTATGCTCTGTCCGCCAGAGAAAGCAGGATCTCCCAGTGGCCACACATTTTAATGTCTTCTCTGATAACACTTTTGGAAGTGAAGGTTACATCATGATCAATGTGTTCATTATGGAACTACAGTCCAGCTGGTACCCTGCCTTAAACCTAAGCCTTACCTGTAACCTTGAGCAATACGATGTCTGAATAATGAACAGTGTGCTGAACATCTAAATATCCACATAAGTATTTCCCTGAATCGCTCTCCACAAGTTCTCTTATAGTTACAAACACAGATCCATTCTGTCTTTTGATTGATGTTCTTCCATTGTCTTGATAGGCGACAATTTCCACAATGATATTGCACACTTCAGGGGAGCTTGCTTTACACCAGACTATGTTTCCCCTTTTCCGTGCATGTGGACATTCCATTGTGACTGGTTCTCCCACTCCTGCTTGTATCACCATCTTGGAAACTTGCGCCAATGAATCTGTAAGTAAAATTGAAAGTCAAGATATTAATATTTATTTATTGATTTTGTTTTATTTACAGATATAGCACAGTAACAGGCCCTACTGGCCCAATGAGCCTGCGCAGCCCAATTGCACCCATATAACCAATTAACCCTCTAACCTGTACACCTTTCGAATGTGGGACAAAACCAGAGCACGTGGAGGAAACACACACAGTCACAAGGCGAATGAACAAACTGTTTGCAGACAGTATCAGGAATTGAACCTGGATCGCTAGTGCTGTAATAGTGATACGTAGAATATAAAATACTACAGCACAGTAGATACAGCGGCAGAATTGACCCTGGATTACTAGCATTGTAGTAGCATTACATAGAACACTACAGCACCTTACAGATACTTTGGCCCATGATGTTGAGCCAATATTTTAATCTACACTCAGATCAATCTAACCCCACACAGCCCTCCATTTTTTCCCTATCATCTCTGTGTCTATCTAAGGGCCTCTTAAATGTCTCTTATGTACCTGCTCTACCATCAACCCTGGCAGGGCATTCCATGCATCACCCAATTTAAGTTTAGAAATAATCTACCCCTGACATCCCCCCTCTTCCCTCCACCAATAACCTTAAATTATGCCCCTTGAATTAACCAATTCAGCACTGGGAAAAATCTCCAACTGCCCACTTGATCAACACCTCTTATCATCTTGTACACCTCTATCATGTCACCTCTCATCTTCCTTCAGTCCAAAGCGAAGAGCCCCGACTCACTCGACCCAACTTTGTACAACACGTCTAATCCTGGCAGGAGCCTGGTAAATCTCCAATAACCATAACACTTCCATGCTGATAACTTATAGAATCTGAGCAAAATATTTCTATAAACATGTTTCATGTAACTTAATCTCTGCTCACTTCTCCAGATCAACGGCTAATTATTATTACAACATAAAATGAAGCCATTTCAGCCCTTTGGGTCTATGCAGTTTCATTCCCCACCAGTCCTTACAAAGAGCTGCTATAGACTAGATGGACCAAATAGCCTCCCACCATACCGACCCAATTCTATAATCTCATTTTCTGACGTGATGGCCCTCAGTTCTTAACGGACTAGACAGTCATTACTGTGTTGCCTATTGTGGAAGTTTGCAATGCACAAATTGGCTGTTGGGTTTTCTGCATACCTTCGCACTTCAAAAGTACTTCGTTGTTTGTGAAGTGTGCTGTGGAATTTTCACAGACCTGTAGATCAAGTACCATAGAAACAGGTCCTTCAGCTCACTGAGTCTGTGCAGACCATGAAATACTCACTTCCATGAATCCCTTTCTCTTCCCCTCACGCTCCCATCAACACCCCCTAGATACCATGGATAATTATCCTACCACGCTGTACATCATTGGGATGTGGGACGGTGGGGTAATTCGAACACCTGGAGGAAACTCACACAGGGAGACATACCACGCCAAAGAACTGGAGGACAGATTAGGCCAAAAGCAAACCCTCTGTGCTGCACGTACTCCATAGAATATCTTTGTGAATCCACCCCTCCACTACCTTTGTCTCAGCTCACTATACCTCGTACTGAAAAGTAAAATTGATTGTCACCTTTCCTGATCCCTGTTGCTTATTCTCAGCAGTAGTGTTTCATCCCATGTCTAGTTATCAATGACAATTTTTAAGGTTATATATAACTAGATGCTATAGGTCAATATATGTGAAAAGGAATTCTTACTTGAAATCACATAGATCAATAGCAGAGCAGCAAACAGCATTGTTCCAGTGACGGTCCTCTGTTTCCAGTGACTGCGTCTACAATATACATTTCTTCCTCTTTTTTTAAAAGATCTGTCATGGCTTGCATCATTTCCTCTTAAATTAACAAATGTCTTTGCAATGTCATACAAAAAATGGGACATTAACAAATGTCCTTTTTCTCATGTTACTGTGTATATTGTTAACAGTTTCCAGTTTGGGGAAACTGGAAGATGACTCTTAACTGAATATAACTACACACAGAGAGTAGAAGAGCTGCTAAAAAAGCAGCATTACTTTCAGGTTGGAGGCTACCCAGACGGTATATAAGGTGTTGTTCCTCCAACCTGAGTTTGGATTCATCTTGATGGTAGAGGAGGCCATGGACAGACATATCAGAATGGGAATGGGATGTGGAATTTAAATGTGTGGCCCGACACAGACTGGGAAACCGTTTCGCTGAACACCTACGCTCTGTCCGCCAGAGAAAGCAGGATGTCCCGGTGGCCACACATTTTAATTCCACGTCCCATTCCCATTCTGATATGTCTATCCATGGCCTCCTCTACTGTCAAGATAAAGCCACACTCAGGTTGGAGGAAGAACACCTTATATACCGGCTGGGAAGCCTCCAACCTGATGGCATGAACATTGACTTCTCTAACTTCTGTCAATGCCCCTCCTCCCCTTCTTACCCCATCCCTGATATATTTAGTTTTTCCCCCCTCCCTTTTTTTGCTCTCTTTCTGTCCATCACTCTGCCTGTAATCCATCTCCCTCTGGTGCTCCCCTCCCCCTTTCTTTCTCCCTAGGCCTCCCGTCCCAGGATCCTTTCCCTTCTCCAGCTCTGTATTCCTTTTACCAGTCACCTTTCAAGCTCTCAGCTTCACCCCACCCCCTCCGGTCTTCTCCTATCATTTTGCATTTCCCCTCCCCCTCCTACTTTCAAATCTCTTACTATCTTTCCTTTCAGTTAGTCCTGACGAAGGGTCTTGGCCCGAAACGTCGACAGAGCTTCTCCTTATAGATGCTGCCTGACCTGCTGTGTTCCACCAGCATTTTGTGTGTGTTGCTTGAATTTCCAGCATCTGCAGATTTCCTCGTGTTTGCTGTGTGTAAGTTTGTTGTTGAGTTTCTTGTGTTACAATTTGTGAACTATTTTAGTAACAGTCTGAAAGCGACGTAGAAGGTAAAATAGGTGTTGTTCCTCCAACCTGAGTGTGGCTTCACCTTGACAGTAGAGGAGGCCATGGATAGACATATCAGAATGGGAATGGGACGTGGAATTAAAAAGTGTGGCCCGACACAGACTGGGAAACCGTTTCGCTGAACACCTATGCTCTGTCCACCAGAGAAAGCAGGATCTCCTAATGGCCACACATTTGAGTTCCACGTCCCATTCCCATTCTGATACGTCTACCCATTCCTGCAGATTTCCTCATGTTTGCTTTGTGTAAGTTTGTTGTTGAGTTTCTTGTGTTACAATTTGTGAACTATTTTAGTAACATTCTGAAAGGGATGTAGAAGGTAAAATAGAAATAAAAATCTTAATTTTCCTTTATCATTTCATCTCACTCATTGATGGCTTCTCATGAATTAGAACTCTGCTGGGAATTAAAATTGCAAGCGAACTCAACCATGGCCATTCTGATCTCCATCTAAACTCAGAAGAAAATATTTCCACACCTGATCAGGAAGCGTTTCGAGAAAATTGGAGGGGAAACCTCATAGGCTGTGCGATATCGGTTCTGACAAAAAAAAAGACATCTGACTGACACATATCATGCAGATTGTATCAAGTACAACCAAGCCTAAGCCTGACCCATAAAGACAAGAGATGTTTCAGAAGCTGGAGATCCAGAGTAACATGCACAAAAGTTAGAGGAACAAAACAGATTAGGCAGCATCTATGGAGAGGAATAAAGACTTGACGTTTCAGGCGAGACCCTTCATGAACACTGATGAAGAGTGTTGGTCTGAAATGTCTTTTTATTCTTCTGCATAGATGCTGCTTGACCTGCTGAGTTCATCCAGCATTTTGTGTGTGTTGCTAAGCCTAACCCAAATGTTTTAGCAGAAAATACACCAACTCGACTTGTACCTAGCTTACATAGTCAGGTATGCATCAAGTAGGCATAATCTGATCTGGAATTCCAATCTTATCCCCTTGTCATTATTAGCTTTTAATAATGCATTAAAACTCATCTTTTTAATAGGTTCACATCAGGACATTGTTCCTTTGTCTTACAACCAGATTTGCATCACTGCTTTTCAGTGAAGAACAACCACTTCATAATTTAGTATCTGTGTGCCGTCTATCCATGTAGATGAATATACAAATTTGAATTCACAGTGAGTAACATTATCGAAGAGAAGTTCAGTATTCCAGTGATGGGTCTTTGGATTAGTGATGGATCACCAATTTGTACTGAGAACCCATTCCTACGACAATCCAAGGATGTGCTGGGGGCAGCCTGCAAGTCACGCCATATATCCGGCACCAACATAGCATGCCTACAACTTACTAACCCTAACTCATACATCTTTGAAATGTGGGAGGAGGCTGGAGCAGCCAGAGGAAACCCAATTGGTCATGGCGAAAACATATAAACTCCTTACTGGCAACGACAGGAATTGAAAGCAGATCGCTGGCCTTGCGGAGTGTTACACAAATTGCTACATGCAACGTCAGCATTCATTTCAAGAGGACTGGAATATAAAGGCAAGGATGTAATGTTGAAACTTTATAAAGCACTGGTGAGGCCTCACTTGGAGTGCTGTGAGGCCATTACCCTCAAAAGGATGTGCTGAAACTGGAGAGGGTTTTAAGGTGGTTCACGAAAATGATTCCAGGATTGAACAGCTTGCTATAATATAAAGATTTTTACTCCTCATGTATGTGAAGAATATAAAAAATAGTGAATTCAATTCATATGAAGAGTGTTTGGTGGCTCAGGGCCTGTATTCACTGGAATTCAGAAGAATGAATGGTGACCTAATTGAAGTCTATCGAATATTTAAAGGTTTTGATAGAGTTGATGTGGAGAGGATGTTTCCTATGGTGAGAGCATCTGAGACCAGAGTTTACAGCCTCAGAATAGAGGCGTGTCCTTTTAGAATGAGCATGAGCAGGAAATTCTTCAGCCAGAGGGTGGTGAATCTGTGGAAATGTTGCCACAGGCAGAGGTTGATAGATTCTTAATTGGTCAGGGCATGAAGAGATATGGGGAGAGGGCAGGAGACTGGGGCTGAGAGGAATAATGCATCAGCCTTAATGAAATGGTAGAACCATCTTGATGGGCTAAATGGCCTAATTCTGCTCCTATATCTTATTGTTTTGTTGCCGTGCTGCCCTTCAATGCTACTGTGCCACTCTTCACTTGGTGCCCTTGTTGACATCAAGGAATTTAAAACTACAGCCCCTCTCTATTTCTGTTCTGTTGAGACTGGCTCATAGACCTCAAGCTTCTGTCTCCTGGACTGGGTCTCTCACTTCCTCACAAGCGAACAAATATCTTTGCAACATGGCGTAGAGTACAAGGCATTGACATACATCCTGCTTCACAACTTGCTGCAGGATGTCAACCAAGTTCCATTTTAAGCACATTAACTGTTGCTGACTGATGCTTGACAGCTTGTCTGCAAGTCAACACATTCACAGAGAAAGGATGCTGCACACAACAGGAACTAACTCAAAGGCTTCAACTGGAAACATATTTTTTCAATTTGTTATTCGAAATTTATTTTCCATATTCACCTCTATTAAAGTGGAAGAAAGCTTTTAGATTCTAAACACAGAAAATTGATGCTGGTGCAGCTGGTATCTTGGATATTTTGTGTAGTCCTATTGCAGTTGTGGAAGAAAAATAGGGGGTATGGGTAACCCTAGATAATTTCTAAAGTAAGTACATGTTTGGCATACCATTGTGGGCTGAAGGGCCTGTATTGTGCTGCAGGTTTTCTATGTTTCTATGTGGTGGTTATTATAAAACTACTTGTGACACCGTGAAGTACAGATTGAAAGGGCCATCTATATTGTTGCAGATCTGGAGTTAATTGTGGATAAGATTCAATGCTGAAATTAGTTTTGTTATTTGTTAAGCACATGTTTCCCTCTCTACCCCTCTCCACTTTTTGCAGGGATTGTTCCCTCCGCAACTGCCTGGTCCACACGTCCCTCCCCACAGATCTCCCACCTGGTACTTATCCCTGGAAGCGGAAGTGCTACACCTGTCCCTACCCCTCCCCTCTTTCCACTATTCAGGGCCCCAAACAGTCCTTCCAGGTGAGGCAACACTTCACTTGTGAGTCTGTTGGGGTCATCTATTGCATCCGGTGCTCCCGGTGCGGCTTCCTCTACATCGGCGAGACCTGACGCAGATTGGGGGACCGCTTCGTCGAGCACCTCCACTCCGTCCGCCACAACAGACAGGATCTCCCGGTTGCCACCCACTTCAACTCAGCTTCACATTCCCATTTGGATATGACCATACATGGCCACCTCTACTGCCATGAGGAGGCCAAACTCCGGTTGGAGGAGCAACACCTCATATACCGTCTTGGTATGAACATTGAATTCTCCAACTTCCCGTAATTCCCTCCCTCTCCCTTCCCCCATCCCACTTTCACTCTGCCTCCTCTTCCAGCTGCCTATCACCTCTCTCATGATTCTGCCTTCTACTACTACCCATAGTGCTTTCCCCTTACATTCCTTCTTCACCTTTCCTGCCTTTCGCCTCCCTGCTTCCCCACCCCCACCCCTTGATCTATCCTCTGATTGGTTTTTCACCTGGCACCTACCAGCCTTCTTCTTCCCACCCTCCCCCGACCTTCTTTATAGGGCTCCTGCCCCCTCCTTCTTCAGTCCTAATGAAGGGTCTCGGCCCAAAATGTTGACTGCTCGTCTCAACGGATGCTGTCGACCTGCTGAGTTTCTCCAGCGTGTTGTACGTATTGATTTGACCACAGCGTCTGCAGTGTACTTTGTGTTTAGTTTTGTTATTGTCAGTTGTACTGAGGCATTGTAAAAAAAAGACTTTCTTCCGCATTCCATCTGCACAGATCATTTAATTCACACATTGCATTGAGGGAGTACAATGGAAAGGCTTTAACATTTTGCAGAATACCTCGTTACAGTTCCAGAGAAAGTGCAGTGCAGACAATGAAGTGGAAGGCAACAGTGAGGATCTTGCTGACCCATGTGTGGTCGTCGGAGAACAAAACTGAGGATCTGAGGACAAGACTGCTGTATCAGAGATGAGAAAAATCTCAGTTGTTTGTTGTATCGGAACTTGGACAGGCCAGCTGCAGCAGTCAGACCAGAAGGATTTATGATTTACAGAATGGACTGAAGTGCGGACTCACGTAAGGCAAAGGGAGGAGGTGTGTGTTTCATGGTCAGATCTTGTCAGTGCTCTGACTTGGCAATTCTGTCAAACAGTGTACAATCGTCTTGGAACACCTAAAGATCAATTGCAGACCTATCTATTTGCCTTGGAAGTTATCTGTGATCTTGACAGCAGCTTATGTATCACCAGTGGCCGACAATAAACAAGCACTCACAACACTGCATGACGTCTGCAGACAAGAAACAGCCCATCCCGTCACTTTTCAAATTGTAGCCGGAGACATCAACCAGCACTGTTTGAAGAAGACCCTGCTCAGTTACCACGGTAGCACCAGAGGTCCCTGCATTCCAGACCACTGCTGCACTATGTTAATGAATGGCTGCTGTTCCTTGCCCAGACCGCAGTTTGGTAAATTGGATCACTTGGCTGTCCTTTTCCTCGCTGTATACAGGCAGAGCCTAAAAAGCAGGGTGGCAGAGAGAAAAAAAAAGAAATAAGGTGGATGATCTTGTTGCACTGTTGTCGATTGTCAGGTATGATGTTGTGACTGATTGACTGGAGGCAGTGAATGGGAATAAAATGATCTTTTTCTGGTTGGCTGCCGAAGACGAGTGATGTTCAGCGGGGGTTGGTGTTGGCTCTGCTTCTTTTTATGCAGCATATCAATGATTTAGATGATGGAATAGATAGGTTTTTGCCAAATTTGCAGAATATACAAAGACTGGTGGAGGGGCAGGTAGTGTTGAGGAAGCAGGTAGGATGCAGAGTGACTTAGATAGATTTGGAGAATGGGCAAGAGAGAGGCAAATGAAATACAATGTTGGAAAATGCATGGCCACACACATTGCTAGAAGAATAAATATGCAGACTATTTTCTAAATGCGGAGAAAATCCAAAATCTGAGATGTAAAGGGACTTTGGAGTCCTTGTGCAGAGCACCCTAAAGGTTAACTTGCAGGTTGAGTCGGTGATGAGGAAGGCAAATGCAATGTTAACATTCATTTCAAGAGTTCTAGAATAGGAGAGCAGGAATGTGATGCTGAGGCTTTATAAGGCACTTGTGAGGCCTCACCTTGAGTGCTGTGAACAGTTTTGGGCTCCTCATCTTCGAAAGGATGTGTTGGCATTGGAGAGGATTCGGAGGAGATTCACAAGAATGATTCTGGGAATGAAAGGGTTATCATAAAAGGAATGTTTGATAGCTGTGGGTCTGTACTTGCTGGAATTTAGAAGGCTGAGGGGGATCTGATTGGAACCTTTTGAATGTTGAAAGGCCTAGACAGAGTAGATGTGGAAAGGATGTTTCCCATGGTGGGTGAGTCTAGGAATAGAGGGTACTTCCTTAGGATTGAGGAGCATCTATTTAAAACAAGAATGAGGATAAATTTTTGGTGGTGAATTTGTGGAATTTATTACCACAGGCAGCTGTGGAGGCCAGGTCATTGGGTGTAATTAAGGTAGAGGTTGATAGGTGAATGGACATGGCATCAAAGATTTTGGGGAGAAGGCTGGGCAGTGGGGCTGAGAAGCCTTGACTTCTTCTGCTATCCTGTGAAGTAACTCTCTTTAGCAGTTTTCTAAAAACCTGGTAAGATTGTGTGCTTCTGGTAAGTGTTTTGGTTTGGCTAAAGATAAGGAGCAATGTGTCCAATTTAGGAATGTTGTATCAGCCAGTCAGGATTGTGGGATTTAGTGAAGGTTCTAGACAGCTGGGCAGAAAGGGATTTCTGAAGGACAGTAGTCTTGTTTGGGGTGCATTAGGGTGGGAACTACAAAGCTGCGCAGGAGGGAAGATGCCTCAGAATGCTGTTGGAAGGATACTCTCCATTGCAAGAAGTGCTTTGGCCAGTACTCATAAGAGAGCCAGTTCATTTGAGACGTCTTTGAGGGAAATTCGGACGATGGGAGTTGCTTTCATGCAGACCGTGGGTCCAGCGAGTTAGTAAAGTGATACACCCACAACTAGTCCAGAAATGAGTTCCGATGTTATTGTGCACATTGGACTGGTTTAACTGTAATGGGCCCTTTTCTTTTTTCTCTTCTTAACTGTAATTTTAGTAAATATACTTTGTTATAATTTTCTGCTGATGTACGATCTGTTATTTCCGGGTATGGGCTGTATTTACACTCATTCATTCACATTGAAGTTTCTTAAATTGGAACATTCCAGTGCTCCTGTTTGGTTGAACACCAAATCATACAGACACTGGACTTGTATTGCTTATGAAAGGCAGACTTCCCACCGCTGAGTCATGTGGCTGTCAGCAGAATTAGATAATGTGCCAAGTTGGTGCATGAGCCCCGGTGAGAGGGTTACATTTGTGGGGAGCTCATCCCAGATATCGGATACTGTGTGAATGCTGCTTTAGGATTGATTAAGTGGTTTATTTGTGAGTTTAAGCTGGTGTTAGGGGAAATGAGGTGTGTCCTAATGAAGTTACTTTAATATGGATGCTGTGGGGATTAAGGTTTGGTGCAATTTGAAGAGGTCATCCACAAATAATTCTTTTATTCTGAGTGGCGTATATATTTGAATTCCAAATGAACTGCTACTGAGGGTGCTGAGTTTTGTAAAAGTACCTGGAAAAGTTACTCTGATTGAATGGCATTTTGTCCAATCAGCTGGCAAGGATGTCATGATAGACCAGGCTACCAATGACATGACCTATGTTGAGCTTCCCGATAGGATAGGGACACCTGGAGAGGCGGGGCTCTGGGCAGTCCATAGTTTTAGAGAAGGTGGGAATGCAGCTGAGGGTGAAGACTTAAAGGATAAGTTGTTCTCACTCTGTGAAGTTAGGGAAAGAAATTGTCTGATGTGAGAAGTCTATCTGGTCCTCCAGCAGTTGATTTGAGCTCTGAGTTGGTTTTGCCTATTGCATCACTGGTTGATGAATGTCAAAGTGTACTTGTGGAGAGCAAAAGTTATCGTAGGCTTAGAATGTTGTCTGGAGTTAAGCCCACACCTGATGGGGAAGACGACCATGAGGCTTGGGCTGAGCAGACACCTCAGTCACTGGTTGTATGGCAGTGCTCAGATAATGCGAAGTAACTGAGTCTAGTAGAGAGTTTAAAGGTTCCGGTGGGTGATACAGTGATTTTTCCTAAAGGCAGAAAACCCATTAGCCACTTCAGCGAATTCCCTGCAAGCTCTGGAGGATGCTTTTGGCACAGCTGAAAGTACAACTGATTTTAGGATGAAGTGTAGGTGCACATTCCAGGAGGAAAGAGAGTTGTTGTCTGCCATGACACAATTGCTTAATGTATTCAAAAGACCCACAAGCTGCACTCTCCTCTGTGTTTTACTGAATTTCTTTGAGAAGTTAGATTGGAGGAAAACATGATTGAGAAGTGGAGAATTTCCAAAAGCAGATTAGTGTCTTCAGTGGTAGCCTCTGCTGTTAAAAGGGCCCCAGATGCCACGAAGATAGATCTTCTGAGGAATGAGTCGAAAACCCTTTGAGCTGAGCTGACTCGATGGATGCCTGCAAATGTTTCAGCTAAATGTGACACGTCTGTTTGGAAACCCGACAAACCTGTAGGACGTGCTAAGCAGAGGATTGCTGCTGGAAAGTGCCTTTGACTGGAGAGGTGACTGGTCTTTTCTGTTACAACAGTGGAGAAGGTGGGTATTTCGAGTGATACTGTGAGTGACAGGAAATTCTTCAAAAAGTAAGTCAGCAGTTAGTCAAAGAAGGAAGAAATCTACAGAGGGACACAGTAAAGGAATGTTCTGGCACTTCAGAGAGAATACGTTCCAATCAGTGTATCAAGGCAAATACTAAAGTGTAAAACAGTGTTCCCGATGATTTAGTGGGACCAAGCTCTGATGTATCCATATAGATTGAAGGTATTTATCTTAGAGCCATACTGGACACTGGTTCTCAAATTACATCACTTTACAGATCCTTCAACAATGAGTATTTGATGCATTTACCATTGACACCACTCAGTTCCCTTGTGATTTGGGGGCTTAGTACTGATGATTACCTGCACGATGGTTACTTATCGTTGAAACTGCAATTTTCAGAAGCAGGTGTTGGAGTAACTGAGGCTTTTGATATCCCTGTGTCAGTCTGCCAGGAACTGGTTGAAAAAGGGGAAGCTTCATTTTTGTGGGAACAAATACTCTAATTGCAAGAAGGCTCATGGGAGCATTTAAAAAGGGAGATGAGAGAAGTTTTTGAAAAACATGTCCATGCACCCAGTGTTCAGAGCTGCTTTTGAGGAAGTGCAAGTTCCTCCTTAGCTCATTGATGAGCCTAAATAAGAAACTGTGTCGTAAACCCAGTCCAAAGCTGAGATGTTACATCCTGAAAAAACAGCTGAAGCAACTGGATAGCCCAAGTTCCCCGGAATGCCTGATGCGAGACCCTCCTGTTGGATGCTCTAGAGGATCTCGAAGAAGAGTCATGCTTAGCTGCTGGAGTGCTGGTGAGACCTGAACTGCAGAAACCTTTGGCTGTCCATGCAAACAGGATGACAGTATTGGTGGTGGTTGATCCAAGTGTACTCGCCACACTATTAGAGTGACGGAGGACACCCCTTTCCAAGAGAGGTCGCACTGTTTAGGACCAGTGGAGGTTGAACATGTTCAGCAGCCCCAGTTTAAACTGGGCTCCAGAATAATTGTGGATGAAGCTGAGTTTAGTCAAGTGGCAAGGGGACCGGAGTGACTGGAATGAATGAGTGATAGACGGGGGAGGCATCACCGAGAAAACAGGAACAGTACTGAGCAGTGGCTGAGGCTGAAGAAGCTGAAGATGAAATAAGATGGTCTCAGAGAGTCAGGAAACCCCCAATAGGCTGGCATATGATGTACCAGGAAAACAGTGTCCTGTCCATCCAATGGACTGCCAATATGTTATTGCCAATTACAAATGGATTGGGGAACCTGAGATCACAAACTGCATTTGAATACCATGTTATTAATAATGGTTCAATAAGTTCCAAAGTCATGAGAATGTGACTATTTTTGGTATGGGAGGGGAGGAGTGGGGTGAGTGTAATGCTCTAGTTAAGATTTCTACTGCTACGCTGAGTGGAATTTATTTTATCAGTGTTTCGTAAGAGCAGTGTGTGCCACTGGTAAGAGCATTTTAGCTTCAACTACAGGCAAGGAACCATGTTTTCCAAGACAGGAATGTTGTGTCAGCCAATCAGGATTGTGGGATGTGAAGAAGGTTCTAGAGAGCTGTGTGGGAAGAGATTTCTGAAAGACAGTCGTCTGTTTTGGGCTCCTTTAGGGCTGGAGCTGCGGAGCGGGTCAGGAGGGAAGATGCTGCAAAGTGCCTTTGGATGGAGAGTCCCCATTGCAAGAAATGCTTTGTGCAGATGAATAGCTGGAAGAAGGAAGGGCCAATACTCATGAGAGATTCGGTTTGTCTGAACTGCCTTTGAGGGAAATTCTGACAGTGGCAAATGGTTTCATACAGACCATGGTTCGAGCACGTGAGGAAAGCAATACACCCCCTGACTACCACTGAAATGAGCTCCAGCGTTTATGTGCACATTGGACTGGTTTAACTGTAACGGGCCCTTTAATTTATCTTAGCAGATTTCTGTAACTATAAATCTGGTAAATGTACTTTCTTTATAATTTCATGCTGGTGTACGATCTGTTAGTTCTGGGTTACCGATAATTGTGTATGGGAAGTGCTTACACAGCATTCGCTGAGATTGAGGTTTCTTTCATTGGAACATTGCAACATTCCTGTTTGGTTGAACCCCAGATCATACTGACCTGAGACGTATTTTGCTTATGAAAGTCAGCCTCCTCATCAATGAGTCACCTGGCTGTTAGCAGAGTTAGAAAAAGAGCCAAGTTGGTGCACAAGCCCCAGTGAGAGGGTTACATATAGACTTGCCTTGGTAGCCCACAGGAAAATGCATCTCAGGGCTGTATGTGTAGACATATATGTACTTTGATAATAAATTTACTTTGAACTTTGATATCTAAAGCAGAGACTGATTGGTTATTGATAAGTATGGTCATCAAAGGTTACAGGAAGAAGGGAGGAAAATGGGGTTGAGAAGGAAAATAAATCAGACTTGATGGACTGAACAGCAGAATTCTACCCAATGAGTTTGTCTTTACTACAGAGATCTACATCAAGGGAGATGTAGATGCTGGAAATTTTAAACAATACACACAAAATGGTGTAAGATTTCAGAAGGCCAGGCAGTGTCAATGGAGGGAATTGAATAGTTGACATTTCTGGTGGAGAACCTTCATCACAACTGGAGGGAAGGGAGCAGAAGCCAGAAGAAATAGGTGTGGGGAGGAGCACGGACTGGCAGGAGGAGTCCAGGTGAAGGGGAAGTAGGTTTGAAAGGGAAAGATGTGAGAAGCTTGAGGGTGATAGGTAGAATAGATAAAGGACTGAAGGAGAAGGAATCTGATAGGAGATGACAGTGGACCAACGTATTAAGGGCAACGGCTGGAGACTCAGGGGGAGATGATGGGAAAGGGAGGGAAAGAAAAGGGCTAAGAGGGCTGCTGGAGTGAGAACATGGCCTTCCAGTATTCAATAGTGATCCCATTTGGAGTCTTCCATTGAATCCTGAAACTTCTGTTCAGCTTCCTCACTGAAAGGTTCAGGTCTGTACAACACAGATTTACCGATTCTTGCTCCTGATTCTGGCCTTCTAGTTCTTCCATCTCCCCAGTCCCTAAGGTTGTCTGGACACCTCTCCGCCAACACGTCTGATACTTGCTGGTTCCTGTGGTGGTGCATTAATGGGCTCCTAGAGCGGGCGGTGCTCCATAGGTGCAGTGTATTCACAGCGTGGTAAGCCTTTTGCAATATCAAGATTCAGCGTCTATGAGCTCTGTGAGAATTTAAGTTTGGGTACTTTGTTGTATTATAATTACAAAAATATATTTACTGCAAGTTTATAATTCTATAATACTACAAAACTGAGACAATGCAATGAGTAACTCGAACTAAATTAAAATGTTTCCAACACAGTCTATGATATATTTATCCCCTGCAGTGCTGAATAATCCCAGAACCCCTCCATGGTACCCGAGGACACTGAGCGGCTGTTCTCCACGGATACAGATATACCCCGGAAGATTGTCATGTCGTCAGCCTGGGCAGAGCCCTCTGCTGCCCACCTCAAGAACCCATGAATAGCTATCTTTGCCAGACCCAGGTACTAGCTTATGAGAATATCCTCCTCTCTCCCTACAGTGGAGTTCACTGTATGTTTCACCAGCTCTGTGCAGTTCTGCTTTTAGTTTATTATGTACACGGGTAAGCTTTCTATCTGGGAGTCTATGGGGTTGTTGTTAGGCTGGTAACCAGGCATCAGTTTCCTGTGGTTCAATTTCAGGCTGCAGCTCATGCTTTGGGTCAAATTTCAACTTTCAGGATTTAAGTTATTTGTCACATGTACATCAATGCATAGAGTGAAATACATTATTTGTGTTAAGAACCAACATAGTCGAGGTTGTGCTGAGGAGGGAGAAGTTGGCAGTGTGTTAG
Organism: Hemitrygon akajei; assembly: GCF_048418815.1. NCBI lineage: Eukaryota > Metazoa > Chordata > Chondrichthyes > Myliobatiformes > Dasyatidae > Hemitrygon > Hemitrygon akajei. The sequence continues at coordinate 42,209,307 of NC_133150.1, read as the reverse complement.
GGAATTGGAAAGGAGACGCTAGCAATGTGTTGGGGTTTGATGAAGAGATTAAGCACAAAATGTTGATTGTCTACTCCTCTCCATAGATCCTGCCTGTCCTGCTCAGTTCTTCCAGCATTTTGTGTGTGTTACCAGTGCATCCTTTCCCCTTCCCAAACTCACTATCTGCCACTTCCAAATATACTGACAACTTCCCACCAATACATTGAATACTTCTCACTAATATACTGACAACAACTCCTTCTCCCTTTCACAACCCTGTGAACTCCCTCCTCCCAACACACTGACAACTTCCACTATCCCTTCCCCAACACACTGCCAATTTCCCTCACCCCTCCCCAATACATCGCCTACTCTCCTTTTCTTTCCCCACATGTTGCCGACTCCTCTCTTTCCATCCCCATCACACAGCCAACTTACAACTCCCTGGAACTTGGCAACTCCCTCCACCACAACATCACCAACTTCCCTCCCCCCAACACACCACCAACTTCCAATTCCCAGCAGCCTGGCAAATTCAATTTCCCCCTCCTCAATGCCAACTACTCCCTCCCCAAGACATCATGATCTTCTCTCTGCCCCACTTCCTCAACACTTTGTCATCTCCATGATCCTGAATGCATTCTGTCAGCCCATTACACTACCCCAGCCCCCGGCAACTACCAACTCAACCCCAAGCACCAGTTACCAGCTGTCCCTCCACCCAAATCAACATTCCCCCAGCACTGGGCTCCATGCCACCTTGTCTTGCGCATAGATTTCATCAAGTCTATGGTTGCTGAACACCTCTGAGCTTGTTCAGGGACAAGGAGGGATGAAGACCAAAGTGGCCACCAGCTGCTTGCTCCTGCACCAGGCCAACACAGCCCCATAGAATGCTGTCATGGTTGGGGGTTTATGGGAAACAGCTGCACAAAAACAAAGAAACGTTTACCCGACTTTATTTGTGATGTTTTCTAGGTTTTCTTTGGAGCTTGAATTAATTATTATTAGTGAGCAACCACTGAATACACTACAGTTTCTGAGTAATGTTGTGTTCAGGCATTTCTAGGAGCATCTTGTACTGGAAGATTGATGTGCGTGTTTTCCACGTAATCTCTACATTGCTTTCCACTGGCATACGCCACAGGCTTTTCCTGTATTTTGAAGTGTGAAATATAGTTAGTGGTGGACTGTTGACGGGGGGGCTGAACTCAGAAAATGGCAGAGGAGAGCATTAGTGAGAAGAATTGGAGAGTAAGTAAACAAACCTCAAGAGCTTTTCCTAGGTCTATAAAGAGAAAATAAATCTATGTGAACATAGAAAGTGAGCCTGGGGAAATGCCACGGGGAATGAGTAAATGTCATCCAGGAATGGCCTCTTCTTTTTACTACAGTCGGGGAGGAGATGAGCATCCTGAAGACCCACCCTCAAAAATTTAGGAACAGTTTCTTCCTCTCTGCTTTCTGACTTTTGGGTGGTTCATAAACCCTTGACCACTCCCTTGTTACTAATACAAGAGGCTCTGCAGATGCTGGAAATCCAGAGCAACACACAGAACATGCTAGAGGACCTCAGCAAGCCAGGCAGTATTGACGGACAGGAAGAAGGTGTCAACTTTACAAACTGAGACCCTTCATCAATACTGGAAACTCAGATCCATCTTCTTCAGATCACCATAAAAACAAAGAAAGCCATGGAGTTTGTTCAATACCCGTGCCATCCAACCAAAATGTTCAACTGAATTAGTCCATTTGCTTGCATTTGGCCCATATCCCTTCAGGCCTTTTTTATTCATGTATCAGTCCTAATGTTTTTTAAATGTAATCGTATCTGCCTCTACAGCTCCCTCTGGTAACTTTTTCCATATGCCCGCCACCCTCTGTAAGAAGAAGTTGTCCTTCAGTTCCCTTTTAAACTTCCCTTCCTCTCACATTCAACCTATTCTTTGGTTCACATGACAATGAACTTCACTTGGAGTTACAAAACAAAGTAAAATTGTGTAAATGTCAGAACCTATTGAGAAACAGGATGGCTTCGTCTGCTTTTGAACTCCTTCAGTTAGCTCCTGGTTTGCTGCTTTCATTACTTCCTTTGTACCACTTTCAAAGAAACACTTTCTTGTTCATTCTAGGTATAACCATAACACTTGTATCATCTTACTGGAATTTCCAACCATCCGATACAGGTATTGATTTTGTAGAGACCTGCAGCATGCAACAAACAAGCTATTGGGATCTCAATGTTGTGCCAACTTTTTAACCTACTCCAAGACCATTCTAACCCTTCCCCTCCCACACAGGCCTCCATTTTTCTTTCATCCTTGTGCCTATCTAAGAATATCTTGAACGTTCCTGATTTATTTGTCTCTACCACCACCCCTGGCAGTGCATTCCACTCCCTGTATGAAAAACCACCTCTGATATACCCCCCATACTTCACTCCAATCACCTTAAACATATGCCTTCTTGTATTAGTCATTGCCATCCTGGGTAATAGGCTCTGGATGTCCACTCTATCTATTCCTCTTGTCATCTTATACATCTCAATCAGGGTATTGTCTAACCAGTGCTTTCCAAATGTATAAACCGGTTGCTTTGGTAAACTAGGTGAATGGTCTGAATTTGTGAAAGGCGTCTCAGAGAGGAGATGAATTTTTAAGCCATCATTTGACATTTAATATCATCTTGCTACTTAACTGAACTGAACTTATCAGTCTTGTCTTCTACCTGAGTATTATACAAATAATGATGGCAGTTAATGAGCAGCAGGAAGAGAGCTGACAAGGCAACTGCAAGTACAACATGCCATTGGGATGGTCTTGGCTTCCTGCAGAATATGACAAAGACATTGACAGATCTAGTCTAATGGGCACATTCACACTTTCTCCTTCTCCAGTATTGCCCTCTGTTTTCTTGATCTGATAAGTTCAAATATGATGTAGACGTGAACACATGTGCCTCTCACTCAATATCAGCAAGATCAAAGATATTATTATTGACTTCAGTAGAGGAAAACTGGAGGTCCATGAGCTGGTCCTCATCAGGGGTGTTACAAATTTCTTGTTGTTACAATTTCAAAGGATCTGTGCCATTACAAAGAAAGTATGGCAGCACCTTTACTTTCTTAGATGTTTGTGAAGGTTTACATGTCATTTAAAACTTCACAAGGATGATTTTGGGAATGGAAGTGTTATCATACAAAGAACGTTTGATAGCTTTGGGTCTGTAGTAGCTGGAATTTAGAAGGGCGAGGGGGATCTGATTGAAACCTTTTGAATGTTGAAAGGCCTAGACAGAGTAGATGTGGAAAGGATATTTCGAATAGTGTGGAAGTCTCGGAAGAGAGGGCACAGGATAGAGGGGCGTGAATTTAAATCAAAGGTGGCATGTGACAGGTGAGACCAGTTGATCACCTTTTACCTCTTCCACCTATCCCTTCCCAGACTGTAACTTCATTCCCCCTGTCGCTCACCACATCTGATTTCTCCTTCCCATTCCCTCCACCTTCTTATTCTGTCTTCTTCCTCTTTCCTTTACAATCCTGATGATGGTTCTTGCTCAATAAAGTCAACTGTATATCTCCCCACCTGCCAAAGATTTTCAAACACGAGGAAGTCTGCAGATGCTGGAAATTCAAGCAACACACACAAAATGCTGGTGGAACGTAACAGGCCAGGCAGCATCTATAGGAAGATGCACTGTCGACATTTCGGGCTGAGACCCTTCATTAGGACTAACTGAAAGAAGAGATAGTAAGGGATTTGAAAGTAGGAGGGGAAGGGGAAATCCGAAATGATAGGAGAAGACAGAAGGGGGTGGGGTGAAGCTAAGAGCTGGAAAGGTGATTGGCAAAAGGGATTCAGAGCTGGAGAAGGGAAAGGATTATGGGACGGGAGGCCTAGGGAGAAAGAAAGAAAGGGAGGGGAGCACCAGAAGGAGATGGAGAACAGACAAAGTGTGATGGGCAGAGGGAGAGAAAAAAAAGGGGGAAATAATTAAATCAGGGATGGGGTAAGAAGGGGAAGAGGGGCATTAACAGAAATTAGAGAAATCAATGTTGAAAGGTGAAAAGTTTAAGGAGAGATATTGTCTTTATGTTGGTTCTTTTTCTGCAGCCTCCCCAGTGGTCCACTGGGTCAATAGCTGTGAAATCACTGGTCACCTATATTATGGAGCTATAGCTGTCCTGGGGATACTGAGAGCTGTCACGCTGGTTCCACAGTAGAATTTACACAATGCTGACAAAATCCCATTCAGGTTCTAATTATCCCGTTCCATATGGGACTCTTGGCATCTCTTGAAGCTCTGAAATACGTGGAAACTTCCAGTTCTGGACCCTGAATCACCCCTGACATTAACTCTTATTCCTCTGGTGGCCGTACCTTCTGTGGCTCAGATCCTGATCTGTTGGAATTCCTTCTCTACAGCTCTCTGGCCCTCTCTTTCATTCTCGCTCTAAAGGCTTGTTAAATCCCACCAATTGCTGAGGTTTTTGGTCACATGTACCTTCTCCCTCTACATGTGACTCAATGACAAATGTCAGATAATGTTGCTGCACATGGCCTTTGGCCCTATCAATCAACTTGAAGCTGCTGTGGAAATGAAATTTGTTGTTGTTTTATTACAATAGATTGCTCAATAAACTTTATAAAATCTATCTGTTTTTATTCACTTCTGGATTATTTTAACTAACATAATTTGGAATAGTTGTGCTGGGTTTTTAAGCAGTATTTCATACATTAAAAAGCAAAATATTGCATAATTTTGAGAGCAATTTATGAGTTTAATCAAAACATACACAGAATGCTGGAGGAATTCAGCAGGTCAGGCAGCATCTAGGGAGAGGAATAAAGAGTCGACATGTCTGGCTGACACCCTGCATTGGTCTCAACCTGAAATGTTGAATCTTTATTCCTCTCCGTAGATGCTGCCTGACTTGCTGAGTTCCTCCAGTATTTTGTGTGTGTTACTCTGCATTTGCAGCATCTGAAGAATCTCTTGTGGTCAAGTCAAAATACTATTGGATGCTTGGGTGAATTTTGGAATCTTTAGTAGGGTCTGCAACTGTTGTACGGATTCATTCGTGGATTTACAGCAGGCAGTAGATGCTGGAAGCTGGAGCAATAAGCTGTTTACTGGAGGCACACAGTGGGTTGAGCTGCATTTGTGGTGTGGAAAGATGCCGTCGACATTTCAGGTTGAGACGTTGCACAAGGACCGATCCGTCTGTGTTGTGGGTTCTGCTTCGTAACAGCCTGTCTAGAAAAATAGAAAATCCAATGTTAGGAATTGAGAGGCGAGAGGAAGCAGCAAAGATGATGATATTTCTCTCCAGAAAACACCAGTGATAGTTTTTAATGTGGGTGCTGGAATAGTGCAGTAGGGACTCTACAGTGGTGGGTGTTGGTGCTGTGAGTGTTAAATAGGGTTATATCTTTCTGTATTTGTCTGGGGGAAACTGTCAATGTCCATGACTGTAGACTAATGGTATAGTGGGTATTGACTGAGCTGGAAGTAGGGCACAGGGGTGGAGGATTGTGATTGGTTGCTTCAGTAATTGAAAGTGAGGTGCCACCAGCAATGAAAGATTTCCTTTATTTGACACACGTACATCAAAACATTAAAAACATATTGTGAAATATGTGATTTGCAGCAATGAACAAGACAGTCCAAGGACAGTGCTGTGGGCATCCCACGAATGTCGTCATGATCCTGGAGCCAAAGTAGCATCCACGCTCCTCACTAAAACTGACACGTGAGAGAAAACAGTTATGTCTTGTAACTCTGAAACATAAAAACATTTGAAAGGAAACTCAGAAGTTTTTGCTTTAAAGGAGGCATTCAGTCATGACCTGGTGGTGTGATGATGTACGCCATTCATGTACTTTTATATATAACCTGAATATCAATTACTTAATGAAACAAGAAATGCATAATCAAACATATATTTACAATATTACTCAAAAATTACTGAAATATTAAATACACAACACTCCTCCCTGCTTAGCTACAAACTCCAACTTGATATAGAGTGAACCTCAGCATACACATATATATATATACTGTATATTTACTTACTGCCGCTGGCATTTAGGGCTCTCCGGGTCATTGAGGCTTGCAAGCCTCCTAACTCTGACTATGATATAAACATCCACAGCTTGTCCCATTCAGGTCTAAGGATTTAATTGCTGCTGAGGATTTCTTACCCTTGTGGGATAACAACTTTCCTGACAAAGGAGGTCACTCTGCTTGGCAGGAGAAGCTTGCGGCTGTGAAACAATCTCAGGTTCTTGCACCACATCCATGGTGGTTGTAGGAGTTGACTCTGGGACTGCAGGAAGTGGTTCTGAACAGCTCCAACTACCTTTCTTCTGGATGCATTGGTGTTCCGAACAGTGAATGGCTATCTGCTCGAGCTACTGATCTATTCCAGCCCACTAGACAAAGCTTTGAGCTAACACTTTCACTCTGACAACTCCTAGGTGATTGGCACGTAACTCCTCCAACACTTTAGCTTTCAGCATAGATGGTACAACAACTCTCAATCCCCTGTCAAGGGCAAGTTCAACCAGGTACTTGTGAAAGTGGGGGTTCTGTGATTTCTGCTGCACATTTCAGCCATTTTTGGGTGGCCTGATGAAGGGACTCAGCCTGAAACATCAACTGTTCACTGTTTTCTATAGATGCTGTCTGGCCTGCTGAGTTTCTCTGGCATTTTGTGTGTATTACTTTGATTTCCAGCACCTGCAGATTTTATCTTGTTTACTTTCAGTACCATGTTCATGGTGACGTGAAAATCACCATAGACCTTGAGACACCCATTCTTCTTTCTACTGGGGCCACTGGTGTTTCCTATGGATCCAACCAACCTTGGAAAGAATTCCATCAGCCTACATGTGATGGAGCTCACTGGCTACTTTATCACTGATAGTATAAGAAAGAGGATGTGCTTTGGTAATGGATCTCAAGAGAGTGAGTTTGTTCAATGCCTAAGAGATAGCTTTTTAGAGCAGTTTGTCATTGATCCCACTAGGGGATCAGCTATACTGGATTGGGTGTTATGTAATGGACTAGAGGCGATTAGGGAGCTTAAGGTAAAAGAACCCTTAGGAACCAATGATCACAATATGATTGAGTTCAACTTGAAATTTGATGGGGAGAAAGTAAAGTCTGATGTAGTGGTATTTCACTGGAGTAAGGGAAATTACAGTGGTATGAGAGTGGAGTTGGCCAAAGTAAATTGGAAGGAGCTGCTGGGAGAGATGTCAACAGAGCAGCAATGGTGTGCATTTCTGGGAAAACAGAGGAAGGTGCAGGACATATATATTCCAAAAATGAAGAAACACTTAAATGGTAAAATAGTATAGCCATGGCTGACAAAGGAAGTCAAAGCTATTGTAAAAGCAAAAGGAAGGTCATACAACAAAGCAAAAATTAGTGGGAAGACAGAGGATTGGGAAATTTTTAAAAACCTACAGAGAGCAACTAAAAATTCATTAGAAGGGGAAAGATGAAAGCAAGCTAGCAAATAATATCAAAGAGGCTGGTAAAAGATTTCTCATGTTAAAAATAAAAGAGAAATAAGAGTGGATATAGGGCCACTAGAAAATCAGGCAGGAGAAATAGTAACAGGGGATAAGGAGATGGCTGATGAACTAATAAGTATTTTGCATCAGTCTTCTCTGTAAAAGACACTAGCAGTGTGCCTGATGTTGTCGTGTGTGAAGGAAGAGAAATGGGTGCAGTTAATATTACAAGGGAGAAGGTGCTCAAAAAGCTGAAAGACATAAAGCTATATAAGTCATAGAAAACATTGAAACAGAGAAAACCTACAGCACAATACAGGTGCTTTGGCCTACAATGCTGTGCCAAACATGTACTTACTTTAGAAATTACCTTTGGTTAACTATAGCCCTCTATTTTTCTAAGCTCCATGTACCTATCCAGGAATCTCTTAAAAGACCCTATTGTAAGTCATCCAGACCAGATGAACTCTACCCTAGGGTTCTGAAAGAGATAGCGTTAGAGATTGTGGTAGCAATTTCAAAAATCATTGGACTCTGGCATGGTGCCAGAGGACAGGAAAATTGCAACCATTACTCCAGTCTTCAAGAAATGAGGAAGGCATCTGAAAGGAAATTATAGACCAGTTAGCCTGACCTCAGTGGTTGGGAAGATGTTAGAGTCAATTGTTAATGATGGAGTACTTGGTGACACAGGACAAGATAATACAAAGTCAGCATGGCATTGAGAAATTATGAAAGGTTGATGATCTTCTTATACTATTACAAATTGCCAGGTATGATGTTGTGGCCATCACTGAATCTTGGCTGAAGGATGGCTGTAGTTGGGAGCTGAATGTCTATGGTTATACGTTATATCAGAGGGATAGGAAGGTAGGCAGAGGGGGTTTTGTGGCTCTACTGGTTAAGAATGGCATCAAGTAAGTATGAAGATGTGACATAGTATTGGAAGATGTTGAATCCTTATGGGTTAAGTTAAGAAACTACAAGGGTTAAAGAACATTGATGGCAGTCATATACAGGCCTCCCAACAGTAACTGGGAGGTGGACCACAGATGACAACAGGAAATAGAAAAGGTGAGTCAGAAGGGCAATGTTCTGGTAGTCATGGGAGATTTTAACATGCAAGTCGATTGGGAAAGTCAGGTTGGTAATGGATCTCAGGAGAGTGAGAGAATTATGAAAGCAAGCTGGAAACTATTATCAGGGAAGATACTAAAAGTATATAAAGGGTAAAAAGAGGGACGAGGGTAGATATAGGACCAATACAAAATGAAGCTGGAGATATTGTAATGAGAGATGTAGAGCTGGCAGAGGAACTGAATGCATATTTTGCGTCAGTCTTCAGAGTGGAAGATACCGGACATTCAAGAGTGTCAGGGAAGTGAAGTTTGTGCAGTGAAAAATATGATTGAGAAGGTGCTCAGCAAGCTTAATGGTCTGAAGGTTGATAAATCTCCTGGAGCTGATGGAATGCACCCTTAGGTTCTGAAGGAAGTAGCTGGAGAGATTGCAGAGGCATTAACGGTGATCTTTCAAGAATCAATAGACTCTGGCATTGTACCGGATAATTGGAAAATTGCTAATATTACTCTGCTATTTAAGAAGGGTAGGAGGCAGCAGAAAGGAAATTATAGACCTGTTAGCCTGACATCAATGGTTAGGAAGTTGCTGGAATCAATTGTTAGGGATGAGATTACAGAGTACCTGGAGCACATGACAAGAAGTGCCAAAGCCAGCATGGTTTCCTGAAAGGAAAATCCTGCCTGACAAACCAACTGGAATTCTTTGAGGAATTACAAACAGTGTAGACAAAGGAGATGCTGTAGATGTGGTGTACTTGGATTTTCAGAAGGCCTTTGGCAAGATGCTGCACATAAGGCTGCTTAGCAAGATAAGAGCCCATGGAATTACAGGGAAGTTACTAGCACGAGTGGAGAGTCGGCAGAAAAGAGAGAGAGGGAATAAAGGGATGCTATTCTGGCTGGCTGCCAGGTGCCAGTGGAGTTTCACAGGGGTCATTGTTTGGATCAGTGCTTTTTACGTTGTATGTCAATGATTTGGACTATGGGATTAATAGATTTGTGATTAAATTTGCCGATGATACTAAGGTAGGTGGAGGAGTGGGTAGTGTTGAGGAAACAGAGAGACTTAGATAGTTTAGTGGAATGGGCAAAGAAGTGGCAAAAGAAATACAATGTTGGAAAGTGTATGGTCATGCACTTCGGTGGAAGAAATAAACAGGCAGACTATTATTTAGATGGGGAGAGAATTCAAAATGCAGAGATGCAAAGGGACTTGGGAGTTCTTGTGCAGGATACCCTAAAGGTTAACCTCCACGTTGTGTCAGTTGTGAAGAAGACAAATGCAATGTTGGCATTCATTTCTAGATTTATAGAATATAAGAGCAGAGATGTGATGTTGAGGCTCTATAAGGCACTCGTGAGACCACACTTGGAGTATTGTGTGCCGTTTTGGGCTCCTTATTTTAAAAAGAATATACTGACATTGGAGAGGGTTTAGAGAAGATTCACAAGAATGATTCCAGGAATGAAATGTTTACTGTATGAGGAATGTCTGACTGCTGTTGGGCTGTATTCCCTGGAGTTCAGGAGAATGAGGGCGGATCTCAGAGAGGCATTCCAGATGTTGAAAGGCCTGAACAGATTAGATATGGCAAAGTTATTTCCCATGGTAGGGGATTCTAGGAGAAGAGAGCACGACTTCAAGATTGAAGGACGTGCATGTAGAACAGAGATGTGGAGAAATTACTTTAGTCAGAGGATGGTAAATCTGTGGAATTTGTTGCCACGAGTGGCTGTGGAGGCCAAGTCATTGAGTGTATTTAAGGCAGAGATAGATAGGTTCTTGATTAGCCAGGGTATCGTAGAGTATAGGGTGAAGGCAGGGGAGTGGGGATGACTGGAAGGATTGGATCAGCTCAGATTGAATGGCAGAGCAGACTCAATGAGCTGAATGACCTACTTCTACCCCTATATCTTATGGTCTTATAGTTTCCTTCAGGGAAATCCTGCCTAACAAACCTGTTGGAATTCTTTGATGAGATTACAAGTAGGATAGATAAACGGGATGCAGTGGATGTCGTACATTTGGACTTCCAGAAGGCCTTCGACAGGGTGCCACACATGAAGCTACTTACCAAGTTAAGAACCTGTGGTATTACCAGAAAGTTACAAACATGGTTAGAATACTGGCTGATCGGTAGGAGACAGCAAGTGGGAATAAAAGGATCCTTTTCTGGTTGGCTGTCAGTGACTAGTGGTGTTCTGCAATGGTTGGTGTTGCGAGCGCTTCTTTTTATGTTGTATATAAATGATTTAGATGATGGAATAGATGGCTTTGTTGCCAAGTTTGCAGATGATACGAAGATTGGTGGAGGGGTAGGTAGTGTTGAAGAAACAGGTTGGATGCAGAAGGACTTAGACAGATTTGGAGAATGGGCAAGAAAGTACAAATGAAATACAATGTTGAGAAATGCATAGTAGTTGAAATAAATGTGAGGACTATTTTCTAAGTGGAGAGAAAATCCAAAACTCTGGCAAGCAAAGGGACTTGGGAGTCTTTGTGCAGAACACCCTAAAGGTTAACTTGCAGGTCGAATTGGTGGTGAGGAAGGCAAATGCCATGTTAATATTCATTTCAAGAAGTCTGGAATACAAGAGCGGGGATGTGATGCTGAAGCTTTATAAGGCACCGGTGAGGCCTCACCTTGAGTATTGTGAACAGTTTTGGGCTCCTCATCTTAGAAAAGATGTGCTGGCATTGGAGAAGGTCCAGAGGAGATTCACAAGGATGATTCCAGGAATGGACGGGTTATCATATAAGAAACGCTTGATTGCTCTGGGACTGTACTCACTGGAATTCAGAGGGATGAGGGGGGAATCTCACTGAAATCTTTTGAATGTTGAGAAGCCCAGACAGAGGAGGTGTGGAAAGGATGTTTCCCATGGTGGGAGATTCTAGAACAAGAATGCACAGCATCAGGATAGAGGTACATCCTTTCAAAACAGAGATGCGGAAAGATTTCTTTAGCCAAAGAGAGGTGAATTTGTGTTATTTGTTGTCACATGCAGCTGTGCAGGCCAGATTGTTGGGTGTATTTAAGGCAGTGATTGATAGGGTCTTGATTGGACATGGAATCAAAGGTTATGGGGAGAAGGCCGGGAACTAAAGTTGAGGAGGGGAAAGAAAAGGATCATCCATGATTGAGTGGCTGAGTAGGCTTGATGGGTCAGATGGCCTAATTCTGCTGCTATGTCTTATGGTCTTATCTATAATAAGTGAAATGTCATTGCTAGAGAATGTTACCTTAAATTCTGTATTATATTCTAATGTGTGTCCTCTGAACGATACTTTCAGCCACATTTTGGCCATTTATCCATGTGCCTCTCTGTTATTTCACTCAACTCATTGCTTTGCAGTTACAGACACTTATGAGACATTTTGAATGAATTAACCTGGACTAAACTTGGGCTTCCACTTTTATTTGTGAATCACATAACATGGAAGTGAAGAGATTGGAAAAAAATATACCTTTGAAAAGCTGTCATGTAATGTATCGAAACAGTGCAAAGAAACAGAGCTCCAAGGAGTATCCAACGGGTCAGAGTCCAAACTTTATGAATTATCAACTCATAGTTCCTAACGGATCAAGGAGATATCATTAGTCATAGACAAAGTAATCAATACATGACACCGAGAAATACATTTTATCTAAGTACACATTATCAGTGACACTGAGAAATACATATTATTAAATGCAATTCATCAAAATGCATTTTATCAGCAAGTGACATTGAGAAATGCATTTTATTGAAACAGTCATAAGGACCAGACCTCTGAAGAGTATCCATTGGATCACAGTCGATATATGGTGAATTTTCAGCACATGGTCTCTGATGGACAAAGGAAACTTAATTAACAACGCACAGAGAAATCTGTAACAGACACTATGAAATGCCATTACACATGAAATCATCATTCAACGTGATGTAGCGTTGTGGCATGGAATATCGAGCAGTCTAATAGTTGAGTGCTGATTCTCCAACTTATGCCCACACCTTGGAACTGTTGCACCGCCAGTGAAAGTGAGTGAAATTAATGTTGTATGCTCCAAAGCACTCTGTAAAGAAGGAAAGAAAGAAATCTGCAAACTACGTCCATTCTATTGGATTCAAGTTACAGATGTTCATCAGTATTTCAGTTTGATTTTCATTCATTCATCTGCAGTTCCTATATAATCCATGTGGTCTAGAGGGACAAGGGCAGTAGATGCATGACACCAGAGCTACTCCTGAATCCCTTGAAGGACAGACAGTGTTGTTCAGTCGTTATCGCCAGATCAGAGTGGTGAAATGCCCAACATATCATTATTGTGGGAGATTGCTCGCTGCGTGAGCTGCAGCCATTGAAGTTTTCCAGGCTTGAGAGGGTAATCACCAGTTGGAGCCAGACAGATGTCAGCACATTCACCAGTGAGTCTCCCAAACTCCTCATTCAAAATGGGAAATTAGGAGCTGTGTGCAGATGTTGGCCTTGTCCTTGATGCTTACATCCAATAAGTAAATACGGTAACACTTGAGACTTAATGCTGATAAAATGATTTACAGAGCAAAAAGTTTCAATGTTTATTACAGTAACAGAAGTCCATTTATGTTAACTGTTTGTGTGGCCTTCATCCTAATGATCATCAACTATGGATTTAACTCAGGGTCCTGTATATATTACCCTTTTCTATTTTGTTCCCATGTTACACTTTAACACATCACAGTAACTGCAGCTTTTCCCTTATCATCAGTCTGTTTTCCCTTAAATCTCACTACACATTGCATCTACTTGTATACCAAATGCCCCATCCTCTGCTCTTTCATTCCAGTTCCAATTCCCACTGGCAAGCTAGATTAAATCCTTCCCAAGAGTTGTGGCAAACATTCCCGCCAGGATATTAGTCCCCCTTGAGTTCAGGTGAAACCAATCCTTTTTGTTCAGGTCATTCTGTTCCTCAGAGGAATCCCACTGATCCAACAAATCTGAAAATCTGCCTCCTGCACCTCTTCCTCAGCCACTCATTCATCTGCCACATCTTTCTATTCTTACCCTCACAGGGGTGCGGCACAGGCAGCAATCCAGATTTACTACCCTGGAGGTCCTGCTTTTCACCTATCTACCTAACTACCTATATTATCTCTTCAGGACCTCCTCCCTTTTCCTCACTATGTCTTTGGTACCAATATGTACCACAACTTCTGGCTGCTCATCCTCCGCACTTAGAATATTGTGGGCTCAATCCGAGATGTCCCTGACCCTGGCAACTGGAAGGCACAATCCATCTGGGTGTCCTTTTCATGTCTGCGGAATCTCCTGTGTGCTCCTCTGACTATGGAATTCCCTATCACTACTACACTCCTCTCCTTTACATTTGACCTACCAAGGTGCAACACTTCACAGTTGGCCGGGTTAAACTCCATCTGCCAGTTGCCCACTCATATCTGCAACTGAAAGCATTCATCGACTTTCGGCTTCTTCCTGCTGCAGATGATAATCAGCTCTTTGGTTTTCTGTAGCCCTGGCACCACTCAACCAGATTTTCAGTTACCCTTCAGTAAGCCAATTCATCATCACTTTTGACCATCAAACCTGCAGACAAAGGTGGTGCCGTAGTAGTCTGGCGGACGGACCTCTACCTCACTGAGGCCAAACGGCAGCTCTCCGACACCTCCTCGTACTTACCCCTGCCACAGGACGCCACCAAAATACATCAATCCACTGTCTCCCGCATCATCTCCACCCTCATCAACTCTGGACACCTTCCTCCCTCAGTCAAAAAACTCATAATTCCCACAGCCCGCACAGCTCGGTTTTACCTCCTCCCCAAGACCCACAAGCCTGACTGTCCCAGCAGACCCATAGTTTCAGCCTGCTCCTGCCCCACCGAACTTGTGTCTGCCTACCTGGACTCCATTTTATCCCCCATAGTTCAGACTCTCCCCACCTACATCCAGGATATATCCCATTCCCTTCACCTCTTCAATAACTTCCAATTCCCCGGCCCCGACCACTTCATTTTTACCATGGATGTTCAATCCTTATACACCTCCATCCCACATCAAGAAGGCCTCAAAGCCCTCCGCTACTTTTTGGATAACAGACCCCACCAGTTCCCCAGCACCACCACACTTCTCCGGTTGGCGGAGCTTGTTCTAACTCTCAATAATCTCTCCTTTGGTTCTTCCCACTTTCTCCAGATCAAGGGTGTAGCCACGGGCACTCGCATGGGCCCCAGCTATGCCTGCCTCTTTGTGGGTTATGTGGAACAGTCTATGCTCCAAATCTATACTGGCACCACTCCCCAACTTTTCATCCTCTACATCGACGACTACATTGGTGCTGCTTCCTGCACCCATGCTGAGCTCGTGAATTTCATCAACTTTGCTTCTAACTTTCACCCAGCCCTTAAATTCACTTGGTCCATCTCGGACACTTCTCTCCCCTTTCTTGATCTCTCGGTCTCCATCTCCGGAGACAGACTATCCACTGACATCTTCTACAAACCCACTGACTCCCATAACAATCTGGACTATACCTCTTCCCACCCTGCCCAATGCAAAAATGCCATTCCCTATTCCCAGTTTCTCCGTCTCCGCCGCATCTGCTCCCAGGATAAGGCTTTCTGTTCCAGGACTTCTCAAATGTCCTCTTTCTTTCAGGATCATGGTTTCCCTTCTGGTGTCATCAAAGATGTCCTCACCCGCATCTCCTCCACCTCCCACACTTCAGCCCTTAACCCATCCTCCCGTCACCACAACAGGGACAGGGTTCCCCTTGGCCTCACCTACCACCCCACCAGCCTCTGGATCGAACACATTATCCTCCGCAACTTCCGCCACCTTCAACAGGACCCCACCACCCAGCACGTCATTCCCTCCCTACCCCTCTCAGCTTTTCGCAGGGATAGTTCCCTCTGTGACTACCTGGTCCACACGTCCCTCCCCACAGAACTCCCACCTGGCACTTATCCCTGTAAGCGCAAATGCTACACCTGTCCCCACACCTCCCCCCTTACCACCATTCCGGGCCCCAGACAGTCCTTCCAGGTGAGGCAACACTTCACCTGCGAGTCTGCTGGAGTCGTCTATTGCATCCAGTGTGGCCTCCTCTACATCAGCGAGACCCGACGCAGATTGGGGGATCGCTTTGTCGAGCACCTTCGCTCTGTCTGTCACAATAGACAGGACCTCCCGGTTGCCACCCACTTCAACTCTGCCTCTCATTCCCATCTAGATATGTCCATACATGGCCTCCTCTACTGCCATGATGAGGCCAAACTCAGGTTGGAGGAGCAACACCTCATCTACCGTCTGGGTAGCCTCCAGCCTGGTGGTATGAACACTGAATTCTCCAATTTCCGGTAATTCCCTCCCCCTCCCCCTTCCCCTATCCCAGGTCCCTCTCTACCTCTCTCCCCTTTCAACTTTCTGCTCCTTTATCTCTACAGTTCTTTTATGCTTATCCCCTCCCCCCTTTATCCTTCCTCTGATTGGTTCGCCACCTGGCACCTCTAGCCCTTCCCCCTCCCCTATCTCTATTACTGGGCTTCATCCCTCTCATCCCCCCCCCCCACCCCCCATTCCTGATGAAGGGTCTCGGCCCGAAACGTTGGCTACTCTTTTCTCACGGATGCTGCCTGACCTGCTGAGTTCTTCCAGCGTCGTGTACGTATTCTTTCATCATCACTTTTGATCCGGCCAACAACCAGCTGTGAATTCTGTAAGCTTATAAATGGTAGAGGAGCTGTACTTAGCCTCACTCTCATAAGTATAAAGTGATACAAGCAGGGGATAAGCATCCTCAGACAAGGGGAAATCTACAGGAGCCAAATAACCTTCCACCAACTCGCAGGTCTTTGATGTGGGGAGCAACTGGAGAACATCAGATGAAGACAAGGAAGACTCCACACAGAAAGCACTGGAGATCAGGAGTAGATCCAGGTTGGTGGAGCTGTCAGTCCACAACTGTACGAGCTGCTCCATTGTGCTGCTCCCAACACCTGAAGTCCTTTGGCATAATTGTGATGGTGAGCTAAGACAGGAATCTTAGTCTGCATGGGCCATTTGAGTTGAAGGGCAGGTTTCCATATCATATTAATCTCTGATACTATGATATCCCCAAATGACATACTATTTTCATCCAACCTTTATGTTGATCAAATTAAATGAAATATATGATGTCGATTCAAGACACTTGCATTACAGCAGGATTATCAAACTGTGATCTTAATCAGACAATAGTTATTAATTTGAAGATGACAGTTGAAATCTCACCTTTTGCTGTCTTTAGAATCTTCTGGTGTTTTTATCGTTGCTGGGGAGAGATGTTAAAATAGACACATTAAACCAATTTATAAACAATTGCAGCACAAAATAACTTTAATTTTTGTCAACCTATGGGTTGGGCATTGTGGTGGAGCAGTAGAACATTCGGATCTATTTACGGCATGTGCCGTGCATGGAAACAGACAGTGAATTGCATCGTTTGCATTAACAAGCAGCACACCACAGGATAGGCTGAGAGCCAACCCACAAGGGTTGCCACACATTCTTGCTCTAATACATCACGCCCACAATGTTCAGCAGAACAACACAGGACATAACAAGCAAACAAGCAGCACGTAAAGCAAGTCAGAAACACACATCAACAGTAATATTATTTTGTGCCGGAGCAGTATGAAACTCTGAATCACTTAGAATTCCTGCTTCTTAGCTCCTTAAGTCAACTTATCTAGATCAGGAAGCAGACAGTGATACAACACGGAGACAGATACCTCGGCACGCAGTCTGGTCCTATTTAATTCTCTCTCACAATATGTGACACGTGACAATAATAAACCAATACCGATATTAAACCAATATCAATCTCAAGAGTCATAGATGCAAAGATCAATAAGAAGACAAAAAAGATTCTGCAGGTGCTGGAATTATTTAGTAATGCACGCAAAATGGTTGAGGATCTTGGCAGATCTCTCTATGGAGGGAAGTAAACAGTTGATGTTTCACGCTAATACCCTTCACCCGTCCCAATGAATCATCTTGGCTGGAAACGTTGACATTTATTCCTGTCCATAGCTGCTGCCTGACTTGCTGAGTTCCTTCAGCATTTTGTGTGTGAAGATGAGGAAGAAGATAGAGTTCAACCTAAAAGTGGTGAGCAGTCGGGACAAAAAATAGGGAAAACTGTGAAATATGAGGAGAAGGAAGATGCGTAGAAATAGAATGGAGGAAGATATAAAACTGTGAGACAATAGGAACACAATTATGCCTTTTGGCCTATCAAGTCTGCTCCACCACACTATCACGATTATTACCCTTCCCAACCCCATACTCCTGCTTTCTCCCCATAACCTTTGACAACCAAGAACCTCCACTTTAAATATATCCAATGATTTGGCCTCCATAGTCTTCTGAAACAAAGTATTCCAACTGGCTAAAGAAATTCCTCCTCATCGCTATTCCAAAGGGACGTCCCTCTATGGAGTAGAAAGCCTGTAAAGACTGAAGATTTGCATGTTTGTATACACTAAACCACAGAAATTTTAGGTTGATTCGTACCTTCAAAAATCTCCAGGATTTTAATCTGCACAATCTCAAATTTAACCATGTCTGTTGCTCCACACCAGTACTCTCCTTTATGTCCCTCGTTGGTCTGCTTTATGGTGACAGCAAAATCAGTGGAATTGTTTACGATGATTGTTAGGTTTCTGCTGCTGTATTTAGAGCTATCTATCACACTGCACTTATTCACAGAGGTTACTTTACACAGGAATTTTTCATATGATTTAAATTGCTGCTCATAGTGGCAGTGTAGGCTGGTGGCATATTGCATCACACCCTTCACCGTGGTATTGTCTGCTGTCCATGAACCTGCTGGTAAATGAGAAAAGGAAGAAATGAGAGGTCTAAAATATTGGGAATCGTGCTGACAGAACCTTCAGTGCTGCATTTAGCTGGGGCTGTGTGAAAGGACTACTGACCATGAATGGGAGGGACCCCAGGCCTTGCCAAGTCTGAGAGATAATTCAAGAAGTTACGAAGGCTAAACGAAAGCATGAAATTGCTGTAGCAGACAGGCTAAAGGAGAATCTCAAGGGAATCTACAGGAATGCTAAGAGCAAAAGAATTGCAAGGGACAAAATTGGTCCTCTGGAAGACCAGAATGTGTGGAGCCAAAACAGATGGGGGAGATTTTAAATGCATTCTTTGCATCTGTATTTTCTTGCGAGACAGATACAGAGTTTATAGATGCGAGGCAAAGTGGTATCAACTTCATAGACCCTGTACAGATTACAGAGGAGGAGGTGTTTGCTACTCTTTGGCAAATCAGTGTGGATAGTTCTCCACAGCCTGACAGAGTGTTCCCTCGGAGCCTGTGGGAGGGAAGTGCAGAAATTGCCAGGGCCCCAGCAGAGATATTCAAAACATCTTTAGTGCCAGGATAGTTACCATAGGAT
This sequence comes from Hemitrygon akajei, assembly GCF_048418815.1. Classification (NCBI taxonomy): domain Eukaryota; kingdom Metazoa; phylum Chordata; class Chondrichthyes; order Myliobatiformes; family Dasyatidae; genus Hemitrygon; species Hemitrygon akajei. The sequence goes on along the minus strand of NC_133150.1, from coordinate 42,190,278 downwards.
TGAGGGATAGCCGATGTTGTTCCACTATTTAAAAAAGGCTTTAAACAGAAACCGGGAAATTATAGGCCGGTGAGCCTGATGTCAGTTGTGGCAAAGTTATTGGGAGGTATTCTCAGAGACCAGATATATAAGTATTTGTAGAGACATGGACTGGTTAATGATAGTCAGCATGGCTTAGTGCGTGGTAGATCTTGTCTAACCAATCTTACAGAATTTTTTTGAGGAAGATAGCAGGTATTTGGGTGAAGGCAAGTCAGTAGATGTTATCTACATGGACTTTAGTAAGGCATTTTTTGAGGTCCTGCATGGGTAGCTGGTGAAGAAGGTCCAGTTGCTCGGCATGCTGGGATTGACCTAGAATGGTAGGGCACTGAGGAGTGTGGTAGACAAAGTGATCTGGGAATACAAGTTCATAATTCATTGAAAGTTGTGTCACAGTTAGATAGGATCGTAAAGAAAGCTTTTGACACTTTGCCCTTCAGGAATCAAAGTACTGAGTCCCCAACATGGGATGTTGTGTTGAAGATGTATAAGATATTGGTGAGGCCTGAATTTGGAGTATTGTGTACAGTTTTGGTCATCTACCTACCGGAAAGTTATAAATAAGGTTGAAATAGTGCTGAGAAAATTTACAAGGATCTTGCTGGGTCTGGAGGACCTGAGTTATAAGGGAAGATTGAATAGGTTAGCATTGTATTTTTTAAGAATGTAGAAGATTAAGAGGAGATTTGATAGGGGTATACAAAATTAGGAGGGGTAAATGCAAGTAAGCTTGTTCCACTGAGGTTGGGTGGGACTACAACCAGGGGTTAAGAGTGAAAGGTGAGAACTTTAAGGGGAACAGGAGGGGAATCTTCTTCACTCAGAGGGTCGTGAGAGTTTGGAATGAGCTGCCAGCACAAGCAGTCTATGTGATTTCAATATTTAAGAGAAGTTTGAATAGGTACATGGATAGTAGGGATATGGAGGACTATGGTCCCAGTGCAGGTTGCTGGAAGTGGGCAGATTAAATGGTTTTGGCATCATCTAGATGGATCAAAGGACCTGTTTCTGTGCTGTACTTCTCTATGACTCTATGATGTACAGTACTGTGCAAAAGTCTTGGGCACATGTAAAAAAATTCTGTAAAGCAAAGATATTTTAAAAATAATGAAATCAAAGTATTATGAATATCAAAAAAATTATGAAAAGCTAAATCACATCAATATTTGGTGTGATCACACTTTGCCTTTAAAGCTGCATCAGTTCCCTAGAGGCACAGTCGTGCAGCTTTATAAGGAAATTGACTGGTGGGTTCTTCCAAGGATCTTGGAGAACTTGCCACAGTTCTTCTGAAAGACTTTGACTGTCTCAGTTGCTTCAGTCTCTCCAGGTTATACCAGATGGCCTCGATCATGTTGAGATCAGTGCTCTTTGGAGGCCATATCATCAGTTGCAGAACTCCTTGTTCTTATTTTTTGCTGAAGATAGTTCTTTATGACCTTGGCCGTGTGTTCGGGGTCATTGGCATTCTGCAGAATGAAGTTGGGACTGATCAGACACCTCCCTGATGGATGAGAAGTTGCTTGTGCTTCTCAACATTGAACATTCCAGTAATTCTGACCAGACCATCAAATCTATTTGCAGAAATGCCGCTGCAATCCTGCAGGGGACCCCTGCCATGCTTCACTGTTGGCTGCAGACACTCATCCATGTCACACTCTCTAGCCCTTCTACAGACAAACTGCCTCCTGTCTGAGTCAAAAGTTTCAAATTCTGACTCACCGGTCCAGAGCGCTTACTGCCATTGTTCAACACCCTAGTCTTTATGTCTGTAGATGAGCCTCTTGGCTTTGTTTCCACTTTGGAGGAATGCTTTTTGGCAGCAACTCTTCTATGAAGACCACTCCCGACAGTATTACTTTGGACTATAGAGGGTTGTACTTGGGTTCCATTTGTTTCTGTAAGTTCAGAGCTGATAGCATTTCTGATCATCTGCTTGGGAGAAACCTTACTGATGCAAGATATCGCACTGTGTCTTGTTGCTATTGACTACTCTTGCCATGGTTTAAGAATTGATGATTTGGAGGTTAAACTGTCAGACCTGCCACACCCTCTCCTTTTAGTTTGTTTGTCCTTTGCCCAGTTTGATTCCTTCTACACCCGTTACTGTTTCAGTTAAATCAGTTTAGTTCATTCAACTCATTATGTCATTGGTCATTAGCACTTGTTTGTCATCATTGTTTAATCATGCACTAGATGATATACTGTACTTACATGGTAATCAAGTTTTATTTGAAAAGTGGTCTGTTACTTAATATGTTACTTTCTTTAACAAAATCCAAAAATTTCTCTGTAACATTTAATTTTTTTGGGAGAATGAACGTTGGGAAATCTAATCTTGCTGTTTACTACTGACACACTATGGAGAAATGTTAAACATCGAAAACAAACTTTATATAAAAAAATCTAGGAAGCCTAAGACTTTTGCACTGTATTGTATTGCCAGGAAAAAGGGCCTTTGGCCACTGTGTTCACTCAGTGGGTGGGAGACTGATAGTTTCCCCATGAAATGCTCTCTTGGAAGAAGGTAAGAGAATGGGGCTCAGAGGGAAAATAAATCAACCAGGATGGAATGGCAGAGAAGTTTTGATAAGTTAAATGTTCTAATTTTGCTTCTGTGTCTTTTTGTCTTATGGAAGCCCGGAGTCGGACGGTGTTTCGGCTCTCTCTTCCCTTGTTTACATGCTGTACAGAACCCTGTGCCAAATCCATCAGGACAGATGACAGCATGGAGAGGGGTGTCATTGCCAGGTATTTTGGACACATTTGAAAATCTCCCTGCAACAGGATAATGTTGCAATCATCTGCTCAGATCCCCAGTCAGTTCTCAGATTGATCAGCATCTGTAAATGGTCTGAGTTGGCATCCTGGGTCAGAATGAACCACAGGAAGAGCGAGATCATGCTCTTCGGTAACGGGCCCAACCTTTCAATGACCCCCTTCGCTGTCAGACTGGACTACCTGAACTGCTGAGTTCCTGCAGTATTTTGTGTTAATTCCAACCAATTTACTAATTTCTGTATCAGAAACCATTCTCTTCCCTCTCATTGATGCAGGGTCTGAATCTGACTTGCACCTTTCACATCTACAGCTGCAAAGTGACCTCCTCAGTCCTTTTAGTGTTTCATGTCTTGTTTCAGTGTCTAGAATCTGTTGTCTCTTCTGTCTTCTCTGATAACACTTTGGGAAGTGAAGGTTACATCATAATCAATGTGTTCATTATGGAACTACAGTCCAGCTGCAACCCTGCCTTAAAACTAAGCCTTACCTGTGGTAACTTTGAGCAATACAATGTCTGAATGATGAACAGTGCGCTGATCATCTAAATATCCACATGAGTATATCCCTGAATCGCTCTTCACAAGTTCTGTCATAGTTACAAACACAGATCCATTCTGTCTTTTGATTGATGTTCTTCCATTGTCTTTATGGGTGACAGTTCCCACTATGATAGTGCAGCCTTTTGAGGAGTATTCGTTACACCAGGCTGTGTTTCCCCTTTCTTGTGCATGTGGACATTCCATTGTGACTGTTTCTCCCACTCCTGCTCGTATCACCATTGTGGAAACTTGCGCCAATGAATCTGTCAGTAAAATTTAAAGTCAAGATATTAATATTTATTTATTGATTTTGTTTTATTTACAGATATAGCACAGTAACAGGCCCTACTGGCCCAATGAGCCTGCGCAGCCCAATTGCACCCATATAACCAATTAACCCTCTAACCTGTACGCCTTTCGAATGTGGGACAAAACCAGAGCACGTGGAGGAACCACACAGTCACAAGGCGAATGAACAAACTGTTTGCAGACAGTATCGGGAATTGAACCTGGATCACTAGTGCTGTAATAGTGATACGTAGAATATAAAATACTACAGCACAGTAGAGACAGCGGCGGAATTGACCCTGGATTACTAGCATTGTAGTAGCATTACATAGAACATAGAACACTACATCAGCTTACAGATACTTTGGCCCATGATGTTGAGCCAATATTTTAATCTACACTCAGATCAATCTAACCCCACACAGCCCTCCATTTTTTCCCTATCATCTCTGTGTCTATCTAAGGGTCTCTTAAATGTCTCTTATGTACCTGCTCTACCATCAACCCTGGCAGGGCATTCCATGCATCACCCAATTTAAGTTTAAAAATAATCTACCCCCATCGTCCTCCCTATTCCTTCCACCAATAACCTTAAATTATGCCCCTTTAATTAGCAAATTCACATTGGAAAATGTCTCCAACTGTCCACTTGATCAACACCTCTTATCATCTTGTACACCTCTATCATGTCACCTCTCATCTTCCTTCAGTCCAAAGTCAAGAGCCCCGACTCACTCGACCCAACTTTTTACAACACGTCTAATCCTGGCAGGAGCCTGGTAAATCTCCAATAACCATAACACCTCCATGCTGATAACTTATAGAATCTGAGCAAAATATTTCCATAAACACGTTTCATGTAACTTAATCTCTGCTCACTTCTCCAAATCAACGGCTAATTATTATTACAACATAAAATGAAGCCATTTCAGCCCTTTGGGTCTATGCAGTTTCATTTCCCACCAGTCCTTACAAAGAGCTGCTATAGACTAGATGGACCAAATAGCCTCCCACCATACCGACCCAATTCTATAATCTCATTTTCTGACGTGATGGCCCTCAGTTCTTAACGGACTAGACAGTCATTACTGTGTTGCCTATTGTGGAAGATTGCAATGCACAAATTGGCTGTTGGGTTTTCTGCATACCTTCACACTTCAAAAGTACTTCGTTGTTTGTGAAGTGTGCTGTGGAATTTTCACAGACCTGTAGATCAAGTACCATAGAAACAGGTCCTTCAGCTCACTGAGTCTGTGCAGACCATGAAATACTCACTTCCATGAATCCCTTTCTCTTCCCCTCACGCTCCCATCAACACCCCCTAGATACCATGGACAATTATCCTACCACGCTGTACATCTTTGGGATATGGGACGGTGGGGTAATTCGAACACCCGGAGGAAACTCACACAGGGAGACATACCACGCCAAAGAACTGGAGGACAGATTGGGCCAAAAGCAAACCCTCTGTGCTGCACGTACTCCATAGAATATCTTTGTGAATCCACCCCTCCACTATCTTTGTCTCAGCTCACTATATCTCGTACTAAAAAGTAAAATTGATTGTAACCTTTCCTGATCCCTGTTGCTTATTCTCAGCAGTAGTGTTTCATCCCATGTCTGGTTATCATTGACAATTTTTAAGGTTATATATAATCAGATGCTATAGCTCAATATATGTGAAAAGAAATTCTTATTTGAAATCACATAGATTAGTAGCAGAGCAACAAACAGCATTGTTCCAGTGATGGTCCTCTGTTTCCAGTGACTGCGTCTACAATATACATTTCTTCCTCTTTTTTTAAAAGATCTGTCATGGCTTGCATCATTTCCTCTTAAATTAACAAATGTCTTTGCAATGTCAAACAAAAAATGGGACATTAACAAATGTCCTTTTTCTCATGTTACTGTGTATATTGTTAATAGTTTCCATTTTGGGGAAACTGGAGGATGAGTCTTAACTGAATATAACTACACACAGAGAGTAGAAGAGCTGCTAAAAAAGCAGCATTACTTTCATCCTCCACAAAATGCTGTAAGAACTCATCAGACCCGGCAGCATCCCTGGAAAAGAGTAAAACGTTGATGTTTCAGGCTGAGACTCTTCATCCAGACTCAAGATTAAGGGTCTCTGATGGTTTACTCTTTTCTCTGGATGCTGCCTGGCCTGTTGAGCCCTCCAACAATTTCTGTGAGCTGCTTGGATTTCGAGCATCTGCATGTTTTCTCTTGTTTGTGGTTATCTTCATCCTTACTGTTTCAGTGGCAGGATGGACAATATTCAGCATCTGAGTCACTGCCATCAGGAAGAAGGTACAGTGGCCTTAGGTCCCACACCAGCAGGTTCAGGAACAGTAATTAACGCTCAACCATCAGGCTCCTGAACAAGTGTGGATAACTTCACTCACCAAAACACTAAACAATTCCACAACCTACTGACTCACTTTCAAGGACTTTACTATCCGTGTTTTCAATATCATTTATTTATCAAGGACCTTACAAACTATGTTCTATCTATCTATCTATTTTATATCTACATATTTATTTTTTATTTGCAGTTTGATTGTCTTTGAGTGTAGATTTTCATTGATTCTATTGAGTATCTTTGTATTTACTGCAAATGGCTGCAAGAACATGAATCTCAGGATGGGAAACATTGAAATATTCATACTTTGATCATAAATTTACCTTGAAGTTTGATATATTGCAAAGATGGAACTGAAGCAGGACATATGACTCACAGTATGTCGTCTATATCAGTAACCCTGATATCTTGTTGACAGTGGCACAGATGAATTTTGTGGGGAATGTGTGCTTGACCCACTGCTCTATTCTCTCTAGGCTTATGTATGTGCGGCTAGACACAGCTCAAATGTCATCCGTAAATTTGCAGACTACACTCCTGTTGATCTGACTTGACAGAGGTGTGCAAGATGATAGGAGACATAGATCGAGTATCCACAAGGGTTCTCCACTCCCCCGAGCTATCCTATCATTTGCTGAAATATATTAAATTTTATTAGTTTATGAAAACCGTCTGAGTTCCCTCTGATACTACCTCCCCCACTTTCACTTTGCGTGTTATGCTTTATGTCGTCCTTCACCGCCAATTTCTATCCTTTGTGCATTCCTTTTGCAATCTGTTCCAAAGATGAGGAATCCTATCCCAGTTTGCAGTCCAATTATCATTCTTCCATCAATATCTCTAGAACAGATTTCTGACCGTCGAACCATAAGACATAGCACAGAATTAGGCCATTCAGCCCATTGAGTAGGCTCCACCATTCAACATGTTTAGTTATTATCTTTTCCAACCTATTTTCCTGCTTTCATCCCTAACCTTTGACACCCTTACTAATCAAGAACCTTTCAACTTGCACTTTAAATATACCCAATGACTTGGCCCCGAGAACCATTTGTTCTAAGGCTATTAAAAGGCCTCCCACTACAATCAAAAGGACTCTGGATTTCACAGTTCCACCATCCTCTAGCTAAAGAAATTCTTCCTCATATCCATTCCAAATGGACATCCGTCTATTTTGAGGCTGTGCCCTCTGGTCCTAGACACCCTCATTATAAAATAAACAATTCTTCTTATCTTCAGTAAAGAGGCACACAGACATCAAATGCTCTTCATATATTAGAAATATAGAAACATAGAAAACCTACAGCACAATACGGGCCATTTGGCCCGCAAAACTGTGCCAAACATGTCCTTATCTTAGAAATTACCTAGGGTTACCCACAGCCCTCCATTTTTCTATGTACCTGTCCAGGAGTATGTTAAAAGACCCTATCGTATCCACCTCCACCACCGTTGCTGGCAGCCTATTCCACGCATATTAACTCTTTGATTCCTGGGATAATTCTCATCAACCCTCTCCAATGGACAACCTTAGATAAGGTGCTCAATTCTAAGTCTTTATTGAAGTTTGTGGGAGCTTGTTGTGTGCAACGCACTCAAAATGCTGGTGGAACACAGCAGGCCAGGCAGCATCTATAAGGAGAAGCTCTGTCGACGTTTCGGACCGAGACCCTTCGTCAGGACTAACGGAAAGGAAAGAGAGTAAGAGATTTGAAAGTAGGAGGGGGAGGGGAAATGCGAATGTTAGGAGAAGACCGGAGTGGGTGGGGTGAAGCTGAGAGCCGGAAAGGTGATTGGCAAAAGGGATACAGAGCTGGAGAAGGGAAAGGATCATGGGACGGGAGGCCTAGGGAGAAAGAAAGGGGGAGGGGAGCACCAGAGGGATGGATAACAGGCAGAGTGATGGGCAGAAAGAGAGGAAAAGAAAGTGAGGGGGGAAAGAAACTAAATATATCAGGGATGGGGTAAGAAAGGGAGATGGGGCATTAACAGAAGTTAGAGAAGTCAATGTTCATGCCATCAGGTTGGAGGCTACCCAGCCGGTATATAAGGTGTTGTTCCTCCAACCTGAGTTTGGATTCATCTTGACAGTAGAGGAGGCCATGGATAGACATATCAGAATGGGAATGGGATGTGGAATTAAAATGTGTGGCCCGACACAGACTGGGAAACCGTTTCGATGAACACCTACGCTCTGTCCGCCAGAGAAAGCAGGATCTCCCAGTGGCCACACATTTTAATGTCTTCTCTGATAACACTTTTGGAAGTGAAGGTTACATCATGATCAATGTGTTCATTATGGAACTACAGTCCAGCTGGTACCCTGCCTTAAACCTAAGCCTTACCTGTAACCTTGAGCAATACAATGTCTGAATAATGAACAGTGCGCCGATCACCCAAATAACCACATAAGTATTTCCCTGAATCGCTCTCCACAAGTTCTCTTATAGTTACAAACACAGATCCATTCTGTCTTTTGATTGATGTTCTTCCGTTGTCTTTATGGGTGGCAGTGTCCACTATGAAATTGCAGCCTTTTGAGGAGTATTCTTTACACCAGACTATGTTTACCCATCCCGGTGCATGTGGACATTCCATTGTGACTGTTTCTCCCACTCCTGCTCGTATCACCATCTTGGAAACTTGCGCCAATGAATCTGTCAGTAAAATTTAAAGTCAAGATATTAATATTTATTTATTGATTTTGTTTTATTTACAGATATAGCACAGTAACAGGCCCTACTGGCCCAATGAGCCTGCGCAGCCCAATTGCACCCATATAACCAATTAACCCTCTAACTTGTACGCCTTTCGAATGTGGGACAAAACCAGAGCACGTGGAGGAACCACACAGTCACAAGGCGATTGAACAAACTGCTTGCAGACAGTATCAGGAATTGAACCTGGATCGCTAGTGCTGTAATAGTGAAACGTAGAATATAAAATACTACAGCACAGTAGATACAGCGGCAGAATTGACCCTGGATTACTAGCATTGTAGTAGCATTACATAGAACATAGAACACTACATCAGCTTACAGATACTTTGGCCCATGATGTTGAGCCAATATTTTAATCTACACTCAGATCAATCTAACCCTACACAGCCCTCCATTTTTTCCCTATCATCTCTGTGTCTATCTAAGGGTCTCTTAAATGTCTCTTATGTACCTGCTCTACCATCAACCCTGGCAGGGCATTCCATGCATCACCCAATTTAAGTTTAGAAATAATCAACCCCTGATGTTCCCCCTCTTCACTCCACTAATAACCTTAAATTATGCCCCTTGAATTAACCAATTCAGCACTGGGAAAAATCTCCAACGGCCCACTTGATCAACGCCTCTTATCATCTTGTACACCTCTATCATGTCACCTCTCATCTTCCTTCAGTCCAAAGCGAAGAGCCCCGACTCACTCGACCCAACTTTGTACAACATGTCTAATCCTGGCAGGAGCCTGGTAAATCTCCAATAACCATAACACCTCCATGCTGATAATTTATAGAATCTGAGCAAAATATTTCCATAAACATGTTTCATGTAACTTAATCTCTGCTCACTTCTCCAGATCAACGGCTAATTATTATTACAACATAAAATGAAGCCATTTCAGCCCTTTGGGTCTATGCAGTTTCATTTCCCACCAGTCCTTACAAAGAGCTGCTATAGACTAGATGGACCAAATAGCCTCCCACCATACCAAACCCATTCTATAATCTCATTTTCTGACGTGATGGCCCTCAGTTCTTAATGGACTAGACAGTCATTACTGTGTTGCCTATTGTGGAAGTTTGCAATGCACAAATTGGCTGTTGTGTTTTCTGCATACCTTCGCACTTCAAAAGTACTTCGTTGTTTGTGAAGTGTGCTGTGGAATTTTCACAGACCTGTAGATCAAGTACCATAGAAACAGGTCCTTCAGCTCACTGAGTCTGTGCAGACCATGAAATACTCACTTCCATGAATCCCTTTCTCTTCCCCTCACGCTCCCATCAACACCCCCTAGATACCATGGATAATTATCCTACCACGCTGTACATCATTGGGATGTGGGACGGTGGGGTAATTCGAACACCCGGAGGAAACTCACACAGGGAGACATACCACGCCAAAGAACTGGAGGACAGATTAGGCCAAAAGCAAACCCTCTGTGCTGCACGTACTCCATAGAATATCTTTGTGAATCCACCCCTCCACTACCTTTGTCTCAGCTCACTATACCTCGTACTGAAAAGTAAAATTGATTGTCACCTTTCCTGATCCCTGTTGCTTATTCTCAGCAGTAGTGTTTCATCCCATGTCTAGTTATCAATGACAATTTTTAAGGTTATATATAACTAGATGCTATAGGTCAATATATGTGAAAAGGAATTCTTACTTGAAATCACATAGATCAATAGCAGAGCAGCAAACAGCATTGTTCCAGTGACGGTCCTCTGTTTCCAATGACTGCGTCTACAATATACATTTCTTCCTCTTTTTTTAAAAGATCTGTCATGGCTTGCATCATTTCCTCTTAAATTAACAAATGTCTTTGCAATGTCATACAAAAAATGGGACATTAACAAATGTCCGTTTTCTCATGTTACTGTGTATATTGTTAACAGTTTCCAGTTTGGGGAAACTGGAAGATGACTCTTAACTGAATATAACTACACACAGAGAGTAGAAGAGCTGCTAAAAAAGCAGCATTACTTTCAGGTTGGAGGCTACCTGTGCAGAAGTTCGCTGATGACACGGCCATAGTGGGGTGTGTCAGGAATGGACAGGAGGAGGAGTATAGGAAACTGATACAGGACTTTGTGATATGGTGCAACTCAAACTACCTGCGTCTCAATATCACCAAGACCAAGGAGATGGTGGTGGACTTTAGGAGATCTAGGCCTCATATGGAGCCAGTGATCATTAATGGAGAATGTGTGGAGCAGGTTAAGACATACAAGTATATGGGAGTACAGTTAGACGAGAAGCTAGACTGGACTGCCAACACAGATGCCTTGTGCAGGAAGGCACAGAGTCGACTGTACTTCCTAAGAAGGTTGGCGTCATTCAATGTCTGTAGTGAGATGCTGAAGATGTTCTATAGGTCAGTTGTGGAGAGCGCCCTCTTCTTTGTGGTGGCGTGTTGGGGAGGAAGCATTAAGAAGAGGGACGCCTCACGTCTTAATAAGCTGGTAAAGAAGGCGGGCTCTGTCGTGGGCAAAGTACTGGAGAGTTTAACATCGGTAGCTGAGCGAAGGGCGCTGAGTAGGCTATGGTCAATTATGGATAACTCTGAACATCCTCTACATAGCACCATCCAGAGACAGAGAAGCAGTTTCAGCGACAGGTTACTATCGATACAATGCTCCTCAGACAGGATGAAGAGGTCAATACTCCCCAATGCCATTAGGCTTTACAATTCTACCGCCAGGACTTAAGAACTTTTTAAAAGCTATTATTAATGCTTTTTGAGATAGTGATTTAGATGCATATCATATTTTTTACTGAGTTAAGTATTGTATGTAATTAGTTTTGCTACAACAAGTGTATGGGACATTGGAAAAAAAGTTGAATTTCCCCATGGGGATGAATAAAGTATCTATCTATCTATCTATCTATCTATGCTCTGTCCGCCAGAGAAAGCAGGATCTCCCAGTGGCCACACATTTGAGTTCCACGTCCCATTCCCATTCTGATACGTCTACCCATTCCTGCAGATTTCCTCATGTTTGCTTTGTGTAAGTTTGTTGTTGAGTTTCTTGTGTTACAATTTGTGAACTATTTTAGTAACATTCTGAAAGGGATGTAGAAGGTAAAATAGAAATAAAAATCTTAATTTTCCTTTATCATTTCATCTCACTCATTGATGGCTTCTCATGAATTAGAACTCTGCTGGGAATTAAAATTGCAAGCGAACTCAAACATGGCCATTCTGATCTCCATCTAAACTCAGAAGAAAATATTTCCACACCTGATCAGGAAGCGTTTCGAGAAAATTGGAGGGTAAACCTCATAGGCTGAGCGATATCGGTTCTGACAAAAAAAAAAGACATCTGACTGACACATATCATGCAGATTGTATCAAGTACAACCATGCCTAAGCCTAACCCAAATGTTTTAGCAGAAAATACACCAACTCGACTTGTACCTAGCTTACATAGTCAGGTATGCATCAAGTAGGCATAATCTGATCTGGAATTCCAATCTTATCCCCTTGTCATTATTAGCTTTTAATAATGCATTAAAACTCATCTTTTTAATAGGTTCACATCAGGACATTGTTCCTTTGTCTTACAACCAGATTTGCATCACTGCTTTTCAGTGAAGAACAACCACTTCATAATTTAGTATCTGTGTGCTGTCTATCCATGTAGATGAATATACAAATTTGAATTCACAGTGAGTAACATTATCGAGGAGAAGTTCAGTATTCCAGTGATGGGTCTTTGGATTAGTGATGGATCACCAATTTGTACTGAGAACCCATTCCTACGACAGTCCAAGGATGTGCTGGGGGCAGCCTGCAAGTCACGCCATATATCCGGCACCAACATAGCATGCCTACAACTTACTAACCCTAACTCATACATCTTTGAAATGTGGGAGGAGGCTGGAGCAGCCAGAGGAAACCCAATTGGTCATGGCGAAAACATATAAACTCCTTACTGGCAATGACAGGAATTGAAAGCAGATCGCTGGCCTTGCGGAGTGTTACACAAATTGCTACATGCAATGTCAGCATTTATTTCAAGAGGACTGGAATATAAAGGCAAGGATGTAATGTTGAAACTGTATAAAGCACTGGTGAGGCCTCTCTTGGAGTGCTGTGAGGCCATTACCCTCAAAAGGATGTGCTGAAACTGGAGAGGGTTTTAAGGTGGTTCACGAAAATGATTCCAGGATTGAACAGCTTGCTATAATGTAAAGATTTTTACTCCTCATGTATGTGAAGGATGTAAGAAATAGTGAATTCAATTCATATGAAGAGTGTTTGGTAGCTCAGGGCCTGTATTCACTGGAATTCAGAAGAATGAATGGTGACCTAATTGAAGTCTATCGAATATTTAAAGGTTTTGATAGAGTTGATGTGGAGAGGATGTTTCCTATGGTGAGAGCATCTGAGACCAGAGTTTACAGCCTCAGAATAGAGGGGTGTCCTTTTAGAATGAGCATGAGCAGGAAATTCTTCAGCCAGAGGGTGGTGAATCTGTGGAAATGTTGCCACAGGCAGAGGTTGATAGATTCTTGATTGGTCAGGGCATGAAGAGATATGGGGAGAGGGCAGGAGACTGGGGCTGAGAGGAATAATGCATCAGCCTTAATGAAATGGTAGAACCATCTTGATGGGCTAAATGGCCTAATTCTGCTCCTATATCTTATTGTTTTGTTGCCGTGCTGCCCTTCAATGCTACTGTGCCACTCTTCACTTGGTGCCCTTGTTGACATCAAGGAATTTAAAACTACAGCCCCTCTCTATTTCTGTTCTGTTGAGACTGGCTCATAGACCTCAAGCTTCTGTCTCCTGGACTGGGTCTCTCACTTCCTCACAAGCGAACAAATATCTTTGCAACATGGCGTAGAGTACAAGGCATTGACATACATCCTGCTTCACAACTTGCTGCAGGATGTCAACCAAGTTCCATTTTAAGCACATTAACTGTTGCTGACTGATGCTTGACAGTTTGTCTGAAAGTCAACACATTCACAGAGAAAGGATGCTGCACACAACAGGAACTAACTCAAAGGCTTCAACTGGAAACATATTTTTTCAATTTGTTATTCGAAATTTATTTTCCATATTCACCTCTATTAAAGTGGAAGAAAGCTTTTAGGTTCTAAACACAGAAAATTGATGCTGGTGCAGCTGGTATCTTGGATATTTTGTGTAGTCCTATTGCAGTTGTGGAAGAAAAATAGGGGGTATGGGTAACCCTAGATAATTTCTAAAGTAAGTACATGTTTGGCATACCATTGTGGGCCGAAGGGCCTGTATTGTGCTGCAGGTTTTCTATGTTTCTATGTGGTGGTTAGTATAAAACTACTTGTGGCACCGTGAAGTACAGATTGAAAGGGCCATCTATATTGTTGCAGATCTGGAGTTAATTGTGGATAAGATTCAATGCTGAAATTAGTTTTGTTATTTGTTAAGCACATGTTTCCCTCTCTACCCCTCTCCACTTTTTGCAGGGATTGTTCCCTCCGCAACTGCCTGGTCCACACGTCCCTCCCCACAGATCTCCCACCTGGTACTTATCCCTGCAAGCGGAAGTGCTACACCTGTCCCTACCCCTCCCCTCTTTCCACTATTCAGGGCCCCAAACAGTCCTTCCAGGTGAGGCAACACTTCACTTGTGAGTCTGTTGGGGTCATCTATTGCATCCGGTGCTCCCGGTGCGGCTTCCTCTACATCGGCGAGACCTGACGCAGATTGGGGGACCGCTTCGTCGAGCACCTCCACTCCGTCCGCCATAACAGAACGGATCTCCCGGTTGCCACCCACTTCAACTCAGCTTCACATTCCCATTTGGATATGACCATACATGGCCACCTCTACTGCCATGAGGAGGCCAAACTCCGGTTGGAGGAGCAACACCTCATATACCGTCTTGGTATGAACATTGAATTCTCCAACTTCCCGTAATTCCCTCCCTCTCCCTTCCCCCATCCCACTTTCACTCTGCCTCCTCTTCCAGCTGCCTATCACCTCTCTCATGATTCTGCCTTCTACTACTACCCATAGTGCTTTCCCCTTACATTCCTTATTCACCTTTCCTGCCTTTCGCCTCCCTGCTTCCCCACCCCCACCCCTTGATCTATCCTCTGATTGGTTTTTCACCTGGCACCTACCAGCCTTCTTCTTCCCACCCTCCCCCGACCTTCTTTATAGGGCTCCTGCCCCCTCCTTCTTCAGTCCTAATGAAGGATCTCGGCCCAAAATGTTGACTGCTCGTCTCAACGGATGCTGTCCGACCTGCTGAGTTTCTCCAGCGTGTTGTACGTATTGATTTGAACACAGCGTCTGCAGTGTACTTTGTGTTTAGTTTTGTTATTGTCAGTTGTACTGAGGCATTGTAAAAAAAAGACTTTCTTCCGCATTCCATCTGCACAGATCATTTAATTCACACATTGCATTGAGGGAGTACAATGGAAAGGCTTTAACATTTTGCAGAATACCTCGTTACAGTTCCAGAGAAAGTGCAGTGCAGACAATGAAGTGGAAGGCAACAGTGAGGATCTTGCTGACCCATGTGTGGTTGTCGGAGAACAAAACTGAGGATCTGAGGACAAGACTGCTGTATCAGAGATGAGAAAAATCTCAGTTGTTTGTTGTATCGGAACTTGGACAGGCCAGCTGCAGCAGTCAGACCAGAAGGATTTATGATTTACAGAATGGACTGAAGTGCGGACTCACGTAAGGCAAAGGGAGGAGGTGTGTGTTTCATGGTCAGATCTTGTCAGTGCTCTGACTTGGCAATTCTGTCAAACAGTGTACAATCGTCTTGGAACACCTAAAGATCAATTGCAGACCTATCTATTTGCCTTGGAAGTTATCATCTGTGATCTTGACAGCAGCTTATGTATCACCAGTGGCCGACAATAAACAAGCACTCACAACACTGCATGACGTCTGCAGACAAGAAACAGCCCATCCCGTCACTTTTCAAATTGTAGCCGGAGACATCAACCAGCACTGTTTGAAGAAGACCCTGCTCAGTTACCACGGTAGCACCAGAGGTCCCAGCATTCCAGACCACTGCTGCACTATGTTAATGAATGGCTGCTGTTCCTTGCCCAGACCGCAGTTTGGTAAATTGGATCACTTGGCTGTCCTTTTCCTCGCTGTATACAGGCAGAGCCTAAAAAGCAGGGTGGCAGAGAGAAAAAAAAAGAAATAAGGTGGATGATCTTGTTGCACTGCTGTCGATTGTCAGGTATGATGTTGTGACTGATTGACTGGAGGCAGTGAATGGGAATAAAATGATCTTTTTCTGGTTGGCTGCCGAAGACGAGTGATGTTCAGCGGGGGTTGGTGTTGGCTCTGCTTCTTTTTATGCAGCATATCAATGATTTAGATGATGGAATAGATAGGTTTTTGCCAAATTTGCAGAATATACAAAGACTGGTGGAGGGGCAGGTAGTGTTGAGGAAGCAGGTAGGATGCAGAGTGACTTAGATAGATTTGGAGAATGGGCAAGAGAGAGGCAAATGAAATACAATGTTGGAAAATGCATGGCCACACACATTGCTAGAAGAATAAATATGCAGACTATTTTCTAAATGTGGAGAAAATCCAAAATCTGAGATGTAAAGGGACTTTGGAGTCCTTGTGCAGAACACCCTAAAGGTTAACTTGCAGGTTGAGTCAGTGATGAGGAAGGCAAATGCAATGTTAACATTAATTTCAAGAGTTCTAGAATACAAGAGCAGGAATGTGATGCTGAGGCTTTATAAGGCACTTGTGAGGCCTCACCTTGAGTGCTGTGAACAGTTTTGGGCTCCTCATCTACGAAAGGATGTGTTGGCATTGGAGAGGATTCGGAGGAGATTCACAAGAATGATTCTGGGAATGAAAGGGTTATCATAAAAGGAATGTTTGATAGCTGTGGGTCTGTACTTGCTGGAATTTAGAAGGCTGAGGGGGATCTGATTGGAACCTTTTGAATGTTGAAAGGCCTAGACAGAGTAGATATGGAAAGGATGTTTCCCATGGTGGGTGAGTCTAGGAATAGAGGGTACTTCCTTAGGATTGAGGAGCATCTATTTAAAACAAGAATGAGGATAAATTTTTGGTGGTGAATTTGTGGAATTTATTACCACAGGCAGCTGTGGAGGCCAGGTCATTGGGTGTAATTAAGGTAGAGGTTGATAGGTGAATGGACATGGCATCAAAGATTTTGGGGAGAAGGCTGGGCAGTGGGGCTGAGAAGCCTTGACTTCTTCTGCTATCCTGTGAAGTAACTCTCTTTAGCAGTTTTCTAAAAACCTGGTAAGATTGTGTGCTTCTGGTAAGTGTTTTGGTTTGGCTAAAGATAAGGAGCAATGTGTCCAATTTAGGAATGTTGTATCAGCCAGTCAGGATTGTGGGATTTAGTGAAGGTTCTAGACAGCTGGGCAGAAAGGGATTTCTGAAGGACAGTAGTCTTGTTTGGGGTGCATTAGGGTGGGAACTACAAAGCTGCGCAGGAGGGAAGATGCCTCAGAATGCTGTTGGAAGGATACTCTCCATTGCAAGAAGTGCTTTGGCCAGTACTCATAAGAGAGCCAGTTCATTTGAGACGTCTTTGAGGGAAACTCGGACGATGGGAGTTGCTTTCATGCAGACCGTGGGTCCAGCGAGTTAGTAAAGTGATACACCCACAACTAGTCCAGAAATGAGTTCCGATGTTATTGTGCACATTGGACTGGTTTAACTGTAATGGGCCCTTTTCTTTTTTCTCTTCTTAACTGTAATTTTAGTAAATATACTTTGTTATAATTTTCTGCTGATGTACGATCTGTTATTTCCGGGTATGGGCTGTATTTACACTCATTCATTCACATTGAAGTTTCTTAAATTGGAACATTCCAGTGCTCCTGTCTGGTTGAACACCAAATCATTCAGACACTGGACTTGTATTGCTTATGAAAGGCAGACTTCCCACCGCTGAGTCATGTGGCTGTCAGCAGAATTAGATAATGTGCCAAGTTGGTGCATGAGCCCCGGTGAGAGGGTTACATTTGTGGGGAGCTCATCCCAGATATCAGATACTGTGTGAATGCTGCTTTAGGATTGATTAAGTGGTTTATTTGTGAGTTTAAGCTGGTGTTGGGGGAAGTGAGGTGTGTCCTAATGAAGTTACTTTAATATGGATGCTGTGAGGATTAAGGTTTGGTGCAATTTGAAGAGGTCATCCACAAATAATGCTTGTATTCTGAGTGGCGTATATATTTGAATTCCAAATAAACTGTTACTGAGAGTGCTGAGTTTTGTAAAAGTACCTGGAAAAGTTACTCTGATTGAATGGCATTTTGTCCAATCAGCTGGTAAGGATGTCATAATAGACGAGGCTACCACTGACGTGACCTATACTGAGCTTCCTGATAGGATCGGGACACCTGGAGAGGCGGGGCTCTGGGCAGTCCATAGTTTTAGAGAAGGTGGGAATGCAGCTGAGGGTGAAGACTTTAAGGATAAGTTGTTCTCGCTCT
Organism: Hemitrygon akajei; assembly: GCF_048418815.1. Lineage (NCBI taxonomy): Eukaryota > Metazoa > Chordata > Chondrichthyes > Myliobatiformes > Dasyatidae > Hemitrygon > Hemitrygon akajei. The sequence goes on along the minus strand of NC_133150.1, from coordinate 42,172,090 downwards.
GTGAAGTGAGGGAAAGAAATTGTCTGATGTGAGAAGTCTATCTGGTCCTCCAGCAGTTGATTTAAGCTCTGAGTTGGTTTTGCCTATTGCATCACTGGTTGATGAATGTCAAAGTGTACTTGTGGAGAGCAAAAGTTATCGTAGGCTTAGAATGTTGTCTGGAGTTAAGCCCACACCCGATGGGGAAGACGACCATGAGGCTTGGGCTGAGCAGACACCTCAGTCACTGGTTGTATGGCAGTGCTCAGATAATGTGAAGTAACTGAGTCTAGTAGAGAGTTTAAAGGTTCCGGTGGGTGATACAGTGATTTTTCCTAAAGGCAGAAAACCCATTAGCCACTTCAGCGAATTCCCTGCAAGCTCTGGAGGATGCTTTTGGCACAGCTGAAAGTACAACCGATTTTAGGATGAAGTGTAGGTGCACATTCCAGGAGGAAAGAGAGTTGTTGTCTGCCATGACACAATTGCTTAATGTATTCAAAAGACCCACAAGCTGCACTCTCCTCTGTGTTTTACTGAATTTCTTTGAGAAGTTAGATTGGAGGAAAACATGATTGAGAAGTGGAGAATTTCCAAAAGCAGATTAGTGTCTTCAGTGGTAGCCTCTGCTGTTAAAAGGGCCCCAGATGCCACGAAGATAGATCTTCTGAGGAATGAGTCGAAAACCCTTTGAGCTGAGCTGACTCGATGGATGCCTGCAAATGTTTCAGCTAAATGTGACACGTCTGTTTGGAAACCCGACAAACCTGTAGGACGTGCTAAGCAGAGGATTGCTGCTGGAAAGTGCCTTTGACTGGAGAGTTGACTGGTCTTTTCTGTTACAACAGTGGAGAAGGTGGGTATTTCGAGTGATACTGTGAGTGACAGGAAATTCTTCAAAAAGTAAGTCAGCAGTTAGTCAAAGAAGGAAGAAATCTACAGAGGGACACAGTAAAGGAATGTTCTGGCACTTCAGAGAGAATACGTTCCAATCAGTGTATCAAGGCAAATACTAAAGTGTAAAACAGTGTTCCCGATGATTTAGTGGGACCAAGCTCTGATGTATCCATATAGATTGAAGGTATTTATCTTAGAGCCATACTGGACACTGGTTCTCAAATTACATCACTTTACAGATCCTTCAACAACCAGTATTTGATGCATTTAGCATTGACACCACTCAGTTCCCTTGTGATTTGGGGGCTTAGTACTGATGATTACCTGCACGATGGTTACTTATCGTTGAAACTGCAATTTTCAGAAGCAGGTGTTGGAGTAACTGAGGCTTTTGATATCCCTGTGTCAGTCTGCCAGGAACTGGTTGAAAAAGGGGAAGCTTCATTCTTGTGGGAACAAATACTCCAACGATGAGAAGGCTCGTGGGAGCATTCAAAAAAGATGAGAGAAGTTTTTGAAAAACATGTCCATGCACCCAGTGTTCAGAGCTGCTTTTGAGGAAGTGCAAGTTCCTCCTTAGCTCATTGATGAGCATAAATAAGAAACTGTGTTGTAAACCCAGTCCAAAGCTGACATGTTACATCCTGAAAAAACAGCTGAAGCAACTGGATAGCCCAAGTTCCCTGGAGTGCCTGATGCGAGACCCTCCTGATGGATGCTCTAGAGGATCTCGAAGAAGAGTCATGCTTAGCTGCTGAAGTGCTGGTGAGACCTGAACTGCAGAAACCTTTGGCTGTCCATGCAAACAGGATGACAGTATTGGTGGTGGGGTTGCTCCAAGTGTACTCGCCACACTATTAGAGTGACGGAGGACACCCCTTTCCAAGAGAGGTCGCACTGTTTAGGACCAGCGGAGGTTGAACACATTCAGCTGCCCCAGTTTAAACTGGGCTCCAGAATAATTGTGGATGAAGCTGAGTTTAGTCAAGTGGCAAGGGGACCGGAGTGACTGGAATGAATGAGTGATAGACGGGGGAGGCATCACCGAGAAAACAGGAACAGTACTGAGCAGTGGCTGAGGCTGAAGAAGCTGAAGATGAAATAAGATGGTCTCAGAGAGTCAGGAAACCCCCAATAGGCTGGCATATGATGTACCAGGAAAACAGTGTCCTGTCCATCCAATGGACTGCCAATATGTTATTGCCAATTACAAATGGATTGGGGAACCTGAGATCACAAACTGCATTTGAATACCATGTTATTAATAATGGTTCAATAAGTTCCAAAGTCATGAGAATGTGACTATTTTTGGTATGGGAGGGGAGGAGTGGGGAGAGTGTAATGCTCTAGTTAAGATCTCTACTGCTACGCTGAGTGGAATTTATTTTATCAGTGTTTCATAAGAGCAGTGTGTGCCACTGGTAAGAGCATTTTAGCTTCAGCTACAGGCAAGGAACCATGTTTTCCAAGACAGGAATGTTGTGTCAGCCAATCAGGATTGTGGGATGTGAAGAAGGTTCTAGAGAGCTGTGTGGGAAGAGATTTCTGAAAGACAGTCGTCTGTTTTGGGCTCCTTTAGGGCTGGAGCTGCGGAGCGGGTCAGGAGGGAAGATGCTGCAAAGTGCCTTTGGATGGAGAGTCCCCATTGCAAGAAATGCTTTGTGCAGATGAATAGCTGGAAGAAGGAAGGGCCAATACTCATGAGAGATTCGGTTTGTCTGAACTGCCTTTGAGGGAAATTCTGACAGTGGCAAATGGTTTCATACAGACCATGGTTCGAGCACGTGAGGAAAGCAATACACCCCCTGACTACCACTGAAATGAGCTCCAGCGTTTATGTGCACATTGGACTGGTTTAACTGTAACGGGCCCTTTAATTTATCTTAGCAGATTTCTGTAACTATAAATCTGGTAAATGTACTTTCTTTATAATTTCATGCTGGTGTACGATCTGTTAGTTCTGGGTTACCGATAATTGTGTATGGGAAGTGCTTACACAGCATTCGCTGAGATTGAGGTTTCTTTCATTGGAACATTGCAACATTCCTGTTTGGTTGAACCCCAGATCATACTGACCTGAGACGTATTTTGCTTATGAAAGTCAGCCTCCTCATCAATGAGTCACCTGGCTGTTAGCAGAGTTAGAAAAAGAGCCAAGTTGGTGCACAAGCCCCAGTGAGAGGGTTACATATAGACTTGCCTTGGTAGCCCACAGGAAAATGCATCTCAGGGCTGTATGTGTAGACATATATGTACTTTGATAATAAATTTACTTTGAACTTTGATATCTAAAGCAGAGACTGATTGGTTATTGATAAGTATGGTCATCAAAGGTTACAGGAAGAAGGGAGGAAAATGGGGTTGAGAAGGAAAATAAATCAGACTTGATGGACTGAACAGCAGAATTCTACCCAATGAGTTTGTCTTTACTACAGAGATCTACATCAAGGGAGATGTAGATGCTGGAAATTTTAAACAATACACACAAAATGGTGTAAGATTTCAGAAGGCCAGGCAGTGTCAATGGAGGGAATTGAATAGTTGACATTTCTGGTGGAGAACCTTCATCACAACTGGAGGGAAGGGAGCAGAAGCCAGAAGAAATAGGTGTGGGGAGGAGCACGGACTGGCAGGAGGAGTCCAGGTGAAGGGGAAGTAGGTTTGAAAGGGAAAGATGTGAGAAGCTTGAGGGTGATAGGTAGAATAGATAAAGGACTGAAGGAGAAGGAATCTGATAGGAGATGACAGTGGACCAACGTATTAAGGGCAACGGCTGGAGACTCAGGGGGAGATGATGGGAAAGGGAGGGAAAGAAAAGGGCTAAGAGGGCTGCTGGAGTGAGAACATGGCCTTCCAGTATTCAATAGTGATCCCATTTGGAGTCTTCCATTGAATCCTGAAACTTCTGTTCAGCTTCCTCACTGAAAGGTTCAGGTCTGTACAACACAGATTTACCGATTCTTGCTCCTGATTCTGGCCTTCTAGTTCTTCCATCTCCCCAGTCCCTAAGGTTGTCTGGACACCTCTCCGCCAACACGTCTGATACTTGCTGGTTCCTGTGGTGGTGCATTAATGGGCTCCTAGAGCGGGCGGTGCTCCATAGGTGCAGTGTATTCACAGCGTGGTAAGCCTTTTGCAATATCAAGATTCAGCGTCTATGAGCTCTGTGAGAATTTAAGTTTGGGTACTTTGTTGTATTATAATTACAAAAATATATTTACTGCAAGTTTATAATTCTATAATACTACAAAACTGAGACAATGCAATGAGTAACTTGAACTAAATTAAAATGTTTCCAACACAGTCTATGATATATTTATCCCCTGCAGTGCTGAATAATCCCAGAACCCCTCCATGGTACCCGAGGACACTGAGCGGCTGTTCTCCACGGATACAGATATACCCCGGAAGATTGTCATGTCGTCAGCCTGGGCAGAGCCCTCTGCTGCCCACCTCAAGAACCCATGAATAGCTATCTTTGCCAGACCCAGGTACTAGCTTATGAGAATATCCTCCTCTCTCCCTACAGTGGAGTTCACTGTATGTTTCACCAGCTCTGTGCAGTTCTGCTTTTAGTTTATTATGTACACGGGTAAGCTTTCTATCTGGGAGTCTATGGGGTTGTTGTTAGGCTGGTAACCAGGCATCAGTTTCCTGTGGTTCAATTTCAGGCTGCAGCTCATGCTTTGGGTCAAATTTCAACTTTCAGGATTTAAGTTATTTGTCACATGTACATCAATGCATAGAGTGAAATACATTATTTGTGTTAAGAACCAACATAGTCGAGGTTGTGCTGAGGAGGGAGAAGTTGGCAGTGTGTTAGGGAATTGGAAAGGAGACGCTAGCAATGTGTTGGGGTTTGATGAAGAGATTAAGCACAAAATGTTGATTGTCTACTCCTCTCCATAGATCCTGCCTGTCCTGCTCAGTTCTTCCAGCATTTTGTGTGTGTTGCCAGTGCATCCTTTCCCCTTCCCAAACTCACTATCTGCCACTTCCAAATATACTGACAACTTCCCACCAATACATTGAATACTTCTCACTAATATACTGACAACAACTCCTTCTCCCTTTCACAACCCTGTGAACTCCCTCCTCCCAACACACTGACAACTTCCACTATCCCTTCCCCAACACACTGCCAATTTCCCTCACCCCTCCCCAATACATCGCCTACTCTCCTTTTCTTTCCCCACATGTTGCCGACTCCTCTCTTTCCATCCCCATCACACAGCCAACTTACAACTCCCTGGAACTTGGCAACTCCCTCCACCACAACATCACCAACTTCCCTCCCCCCAACACACCACCAACTTCCAATTCCCAGCAGCCTGGCAAATTCAATTTCCCCCTCCTCAATGCCAACTACTCCCTCCCCAAGACATCATGATCTTCTCTCTGCCCCACTTCCTCAACACTTTGTCATCTCCATGATCCTGAATGCATTCTGTCAGCCCATTACACTACCCCAGCCCCCGGCAACTACCAACTCAACCCCAAGCACCAGTTACCAGCTGTCCCTCCACCCAAATCAACATTCCCCCAGCACTGGGCTCCATGCCACCTTGTCTTGCGCATAGATTTCATCAAGTCTATGGTTGCTGAACACCTCTGAGCTTGTTCAGGGACAAGGAGGGATGAAGACCAAAGTGGCCACCAGCTGCTTGCTCCTGCACCAGGCCAACACAGCCCCATAGAATGCTGTCATGGTTGGGGGTTTGTGGGAAACAGCTGCACAAAAACAAAGAAACGTTTACCCGACTTTATTTGTGATGTTTTCTAGGTTTTCTTTGGAGCTTGAATTAATTATTATTAGTGAGCAACCACTGAATACACTACAGTTTCTGAGTAATGTTGTGTTCAGGCATTTCTAGGAGCATCTTGTACTGGAAGATTGATGTGCGTGTTTTCCACGTAATCTCTACATTGCTTTCCACTGGCATACGCCACAGGCTTTTCCTGTATTTTGAAGTGTGAAATATAGTTAGTGGTGGACTGTTGACGGGGGGGGGGGGGGGGCTGAACTCAGAAAATGGCAGAGGAGAGCATTAGTGAGAAGAATTGGAGAGTAAGTAAACAAACCTCAAGAGCTTTTCCTAGGTCTATAAAGAGAAAATAAATCTATGTGAACATAGAAAGTGAGCCTAGGGAAATGCCATGGGGAATGAGTAAATGTCATCCAGGAATGGCCTCTTCTTTTTACTACAGTCGAGCATCCTGAAGACCCACCCTCAAAAATTTAGGAACAGTTTCTTCCTCTCTGCTTTCTGACTTTTGGGTGGTTCATAAACCCTTGACCACTCCCTTGTTACTAATACAAGAGGCTCTGCAGATGCTGGAAATCCAGAGCAACACACAGAACATGCTAGAGGACCTCAGCAAGCCAGGCAGTATTGACGGACAGGAAGAAGGTGTCAACTTTACAAACTGAGACCCTTCATCAATACTGGAAACTCAGATCCATCTTCTTCAGATCACCATAAAAACAAAGAAAGCCATGGAGTTTGTTCAATACCCGTGCCATCCAACCAAAATGTTCAACTGAATTAGTCCATTTGCTTGCATTTGGCCCATATCCCTTCAGGCCTTTTTTATTCATGTATCAGTCCTAATGTTTTTTAAATGTAATCGTATCTGCCTCTACAGCTCCCTCTGGTAACTTTTTCCATATGCCCGCCACCCTCTGTAAGAAGAAGTTGTCCTTCAGTTCCCTTTTAAACTTCCCTTCCTCTCACATTCAACCTATTCTTTGGTTCACATGACAATGAACTTCACTTGGAGTTACAAAACAAAGTAAAATTGTGTAAATGTCAGAACCTATTGAGAAACAGGATGGCTTCGTCTGCTTTTGAACTCCTTCAGTTAGCTCCTGGTTTGCTGCTTTCATTACTTCCTTTGTACCACTTTCAAAGAAACACTTTCTTGTTCATTCTAGGTATAACCATAACACTTGTATCATCTTACTGGAATTTCCAACCATCCGATACAGGTATTGATTTTGTAGAGACCTGCAGCATGCAACAAACAAGCTATTGGGATCTCAATGTTGTGCCAACTTTTTAACCTACTCCAAGACCATTCTAACCCTTCCCCTCCCACACAGGCCTCCATTTTTCTTTCATCCTTGTGCCTATCTAAGAATATCTTGAACGTTCCTGATTTATTTGTCTCTACCACCACCCCTGGCAGTGCATTCCACTCCCTGTATGAAAAACCACCTCTGATATACCCCCCATACTTCACTCCAATCACCTTAAACATATGCCTTCTTGTATTAGTCATTGCCATCCTGGGTAATAGGCTCTGGATGTCCACTCTATCTATTCCTCTTGTCATCTTATACATCTCAATCAGGGTATTGTCTAACCAGTGCTTTCCAAATGTATAAACCGGTTGCTTTGGTAAACTAGGTGAATGGTCTGAATTTGTGAAAGGCGTCTCAGAGAGGAGATGAATTTTTAAGCCATCATTTGACATTTAATATCATCTTGCTACTTAACTGAACTGAACTTATCAGTCTTGTCTTCTACCTGAGTATTATACAAATAATGATGGCAGTTAATGAGCAGCAGGAAGAGAGCTGACAAGGCAACTGCAAGTACAACATGCCATTGGGATGGTCTTGGCTTCCTGCAGAATATGACAAAGACATTGACAGATCTAGTCTAATGGGCACATTCACACTTTCTCCTTCTCCAGTATTGCCCTCTGTTTTCTTGATCTGATAAGTTCAAATATGATGTAGACGTGAACACATGTGCCTCTCACTCAATATCAGCAAGATCAAAGATATTATTATTGACTTCAGTAGAGGAAAACTGGAGGTCCATGAGCTGGTCCTCATCAGGGGTGTTACAAATTTCTTGTTGTTACAATTTCAAAGGATCTGTGCCATTACAAAGAAAGTATGGCAGCACCTTTACTTTCTTAGATGTTTGTGAAGGTTTACATGTCATTTAAAACTTCACAAGGATGATTTTGGGAATGGAAGTGTTATCATACAAAGAACGTTTGATAGCTTTGGGTCTGTAGTAGCTGGAATTTAGAAGGGCGAGGGGGATCTGATTGAAACCTTTTGAATGTTGAAAGGCCTAGACAGAGTAGATGTGGAAAGGATATTTCGAATAGTGTGGAAGTCTCGGAAGAGAGGGCACAGGATAGAGGGGCGTGAATTTAAATCAAAGGTGGCATGTGACAGGTGAGACCAGTTGATCACCTTTTACCTCTTCCACCTATCCCTTCCCAGACTGTAACTTCATTCCCCCTGTCGCTCACCACATCTGATTTCTCCTTCCCATTCCCTCCACCTTCTTATTCTGTCTTCTTCCTCTTTCCTTTACAATCCTGATGATGGTTCTTGCTCAATAAAGTCAACTGTATATCTCCCCACCTGCCAAAGATTTTCAAACACGAGGAAGTCTGCAGATGCTGGAAATTCAAGCAACACACACAAAATGCTGGTGGAACGTAACAGGCCAGGCAGCATCTATAGGAAGATGCACTGTCGACATTTCGGGCTGAGACCCTTCATTAGGACTAACTGAAAGAAGAGATAGTAAGGGATTTGAAAGTAGGAGGGGAAGGGGAAATCCGAAATGATAGGAGAAGACAGAAGGGGGTGGGGTGAAGCTAAGAGCTGGAAAGGTGATTGGCAAAAGGGATTCAGAGCTGGAGAAGGGAAAGGATTATGGGACGGGAGGCCTAGGGAGAAAGAAAGAAAGGGAGGGGAGCACCAGAAGGAGATGGAGAACAGACAAAGTGTGATGGGCAGAGGGAGAGAAAAAAAAGGGGGAAATAATTAAATCAGGGATGGGGTAAGAAGGGGAGGAGGGGCATTAACAGAAATTAGAGAAATCAATGTTGAAAGGTGAAAAGTTTAAGGAGAGATATTGTCTTTATGTTGGTTCTTTTTCTGCAGCCTCCCCAGCGGTCCACTGGGTCAATAGCTGTGAAATCACTGGTCACCTATATTATGGAGCTATAGCTGTCCTGGGGATACTGAGAGCTGTCACGCTGGTTCCACAGTAGAATTTACACAATGCTGACAAAATCCCATTCAGGTTCTAATTATCCCGTTCCATATGGGACTCTTGGCATCTCTTGAAGCTCTGAAATACGTGGAAACTTCCAGTTCTGGACCCTGAATCACCCCTGACATTAACTCTTATTCCTCTGGTGGCCGTACCTTCTGTGGCTCAGATCCTGATCTGTTGGAATTCCTTCTCTACAGCTCTCTGGCCCTCTCTTTCATTCTCGCTCTAAAGGCTTGTTAAATCCCACCAATTGCTGAGGTTTTTGGTCACATGTACCTTCTCCCTCTACATGTGACTCAATGACAAATGTCAGATAATGTTGCTGCACATGGCCTTTGGCCCTATCAATCAACTTGAAGCTGCTGTGGAAATGAAATTTGTTGTTGTTTTATTACAATAGATTGCTCAATAAACTTTATAAAATCTATCTGTTTTTATTCACTTCTGGATTATTTTAACTAACATAATTTGGAATAGTTGTGCTGGGTTTTTAAGCAGTATTTCATACATTAAAAAGCAAAATATTGCATAATTTTGAGAGCAATTTATGAGTTTAATCAAAACATACACAGAATGCTGGAGGAATTCAGCAGGTCAGGCAGCATCTAGGGAGAGGAATAAAGAGTCGACATGTCTGGCTGACACCCTGCATTGGTCTCAACCTGAAATGTTGAATCTTTATTCCTCTCCGTAGATGCTGCCTGACTTGCTGAGTTCCTCCAGTATTTTGTGTGTGTTACTCTGCATTTGCAGCATCTGAAGAATCTCTTGTGGTCAAGTCAAAATACTATTGGATGCTTGGGTGAATTTTGGAATCTTTAGTAGGGTCTGCAACTGTTGTACGGATTCATTCGTGGATTTACAGCAGGCAGTAGATGCTGGAAGCTGGAGCAATAAGCTGTTTACTGGAGGCACACAGTGGGTTGAGCTGCATTTGTGGTGTGGAAAGATGCCGTCGACATTTCAGGTTGAGACGTTGCACAAGGACCGATCCGTCTGTGTTGTGGGTTCTGCTTCGTAACAGCCTGTCTAGAAAAATAGAAAATCCAATGTTAGGAATTGAGAGGCGAGAGGAAGCAGCAAAGATGATGATATTTCTCTCCAGAAAACACCAGTGATAGTTTTTAATGTGGGTGCTGGAATAGTGCAGTAGGGACTCTACAGTGGTGGGTGTTGGTGCTGTGAGTGTTAAATAGGGTTATATCTTTCTGTATTTGTCTGGGGGAAACTGTCAATGTCCATGACTGTAGACTAATGGTATAGTGGGTATTGACTGAGCTGGAAGTAGGGCACAGGGGTGGAGGATTGTGATTGGTTGCTTCAGTAATTGAAAGTGAGGTGCCACCAGCAATGAAAGATTTCCTTTATTTGACACACGTACATCAAAACATTAAAAACATATTGTGAAATGTGTGATTTGCAGCAATGAACAAGACAGTCCAAGGACAGTGCTGTGGGCATCCCACGAGTGTCGTCATGATCCTGGAGCCAAAGTAGCATCCACGCTCCTCACTAAAACTGACACGTGAGAGAAAACAGTTATGTCTTGTAACTCTGAAACATAAAAACATTTGAAAGGAAACTTAGAAGTTTTTGCTTTAAAGGAGGCATTCAGTCATGACCTGGTGGTGTGATGATGTAAGCCATTCATGTACTTTTATATATAACCTGAATATCAATTACTTAATGAAACAAGAAATGCATAATCAAACATATATTTACAATATTACTCAAAAATTACTGAAATATTAAATACACAACACTCCTCCCTGCTTAGCTACAAACTCCAACTTGATATAGAGTGAACCTCAGCATACACATATATATATATACTGTATATTTACTTACTGCCGCTGGCACTTAGGGTTCTCCGGGTCATTGAGGCTTGCAAGCCTCCTAACTCTGACTATGATATAAACATCCACAGCTTGTCCCATTCAGGTCTAAGGATTTAATTGCTGCTGAGGATTTCTTACCTTTGTGGGATAACAACTTTCCTGACAAAGGAGGTCACTCTGCTTGGCAGGAGAAGCTTGCGGCTGTGAAACAATCTCAGGTTCTTGCACCACATCCATGGTGGTTGTAGGAGTTGACTCTGGGACTACAGGAAGTGGTTCTGAACAGCTCCAACTACCTTTCTTCTGGATGCATTGGTGTTCCGAACAGTGAATGGCTATCTGCTCGAGCATATGTAATATGTAATGGACTAGAGGCGATTAGGGAGCTTAAGGTAAAAGAACCCTTAGGAACCAATGATCACAATATGATTGAGTTCAACTTGAAATTTGATAGGGAGAAAGTAAAGTCTGATGTAGTGGTATTTCACTGGAGTAAGGGAAATTACAGTGGTATGAGAGTGGAGTTGGCCAAAGTAAATTGGAAGGAGCTGTTGGGAGAGATGTCAACAGAGCAGCAATGGTGTGCATTTCTGGGAAAACCGAGGAAGGTGCAGGACATATATATTCCAAAAATGAAGAAACACTTAAATGGTAAAATAGTACAGCCATGGCTGACAATGGAAGTCAAAGCTATTGTAAAAGCAAAAGGAAGGTCATACAACAAAGCAAAAATTAGTGGGAAGATAGAGGATTGGGAAATTTTTAAAAACCTACAGAGAGCAACTAAAAATTCATTAGAAGGGGAAAGATGAAAGCAAGCTAGCAAATAATATCAAAGTGGATAGTAAAAGATTTCTCATGTTAAAAATAAAAGAGAAATAAGAGTGGATATAGGGCCACTAGAAAATCAGGCAGGAGAAATAGTAACAGGGGATAAGGAGATGGCTGATGAACTAATAAGTATTTTGCATCAGTCTTCTCTGTAAAAGACACTAGCAGTGTGCCTGATGTTGTCGTGTGTGAAGGAAGAGAAATGGGTGCAGTTAATATTACAAGGGAGAAGGTGCTCAAAAAGCTGAAAGACATAAAGCTATATAAGTCATAGAAAACATTGAAACAGAGAAAACCTACAGCACAATACAGGTGCTTTGGCCTACAATGCTGTGCCAAACATGTACTTACTTTAGAAATTACCTTTGGTTAACTATAGCCCTCTATTTTTCTAAGCTCCATGTACCTATCCAGGAATCTCTTAAAAGACCCTATTGTAAGTCATCCAGACCAGATGAACTCTACCCTAGGGTTCTGAAAGAGATAGCGTTAGAGATTGTGGTAGCAATTTCAAAAATCATTGGACTCTGGCATGGTGCCAGAGGACAGGAAAATTTCAACCATTACTCCAGTCTTCAAGAAAGGAGGAAGGCAGCAGAAAGGAAATTATAGACCAGTTAGCTTGACCTCAGTGGTTGGGAAGATGTTAGAGTCAATTGTTAAGGATGAGATGATGGAGTACTTGGTGACACAGGACAAGATAATACAAAGTCAGCATGGCATTGAGAAATTATGAAAGGTTGATGATCTTCTTATACTATTACAAATTGCCAGGTATGATGTTGTGGCCATCACTGAATCTTGGCTGAAGGATGGCTGTAGTTGGGAGCTGAATGTCTATGGTTATATGTTATATCAGAGGGATAGAAAGGTAGGCAGAGGGGGTTTTGTGGCTCCACTGATTAAGAATGGCATCAAATAAGTATGAAGATGTGACATAGTATTGGAAGATGTTGAATCCCTATGGGTTAAGTTAAGAAACTACAAGGGTTAAAGAACATTGATAGCAGTCATATACAGGCCTCCCAGCAGTAACTGGGAGGTGGACCACAGATGACAACAGGAAATAGAAAAGGCGAGTCAGAAGGGCAATGTTCTGGTAGTCATGGGAGATTTTAACATGCAAGTCGATTGGGAAAGTCAGGTTGGTAATGGATCTCAGGAGAGTGAGAGAATTATGAAAGCAAGCTGGAAACTATTATCAGGGAAGATACGAAAAGTATATAAAGGGTAAAAAGAGGGACGAGGGTAGATATAGGACCAATACAAAATGAAGCTGGAGATATTGTAATGAGAGATGTAGAGCTGGCAGAGGAACTGAATGCATATTTTGCATCAGTCTTCAGAGTGGAAGATACTGGACATTCAAGAGTGTCAGGGAAGTGAAGTTTGTGCAATGAAAAATATGATTGAGAAGGTGCTCAGCAAGCTTAATGGTCTGAAGGTTGATAAATCTCCTGGAGCTGATGGAATGCATCCTTGGGTTCTGAAGGAAGTAGCTGGAGAGATTGCAGAGGCATTAACGATGATCTTTCAAGAATCAATAGACTCTGGCATTGTACCGGATAATTGGAAAATTGCAAATATTACTCTGCTATTTAAGAAGGGTAGGAGGCAGCAGAAAGGAAATTATAGACCTGTTAGCCTGACATCAATGGTTAGGAAGTTGCTGGAATCAATTGTTAGGGATGAGATTACAGAGTACCTGGAGCACATGACAAGAAGTGCCAAAGCCAGCATGGTTTCCTGAAAGGAAAATCCTGCCTGACAAACCAACTGGAATTCTTTGAGGAAATTACAAACAGTGTAGACAAAGGAGATGCAGTAGACGTGGTGTACTTGGATTTTCAGAAGGCCTTTGGCAAGATGCTGCACATGAGGCTGCTTAGCAAGATAAGAGCCCATGGAATTACAGGGAAGTTATTAGCACGAGTGGAGAGTCGGCAGAAAAGAGAGGGAGGGAATAAAGTGATCCTATTCTGGCTGGCTGCCAGTTGCCAGTGGAGTTTCACAGGGGTCATTGTTTGGATCAGTGCTTTTTACGTTGTATGTCAATGATTTGGACTATGGGATTAATAGATTTGTGATTAAATTTGCCGATGATACTAAGGTAGGTGGAGGAGTGGGTAGTGTTGAGGAAACAGAGAGACTTAGATAGTTTAGTGGAATGGGCAAAGAAGTGGCAAAAGAAATACAATGTTGGAAAGTGTATGGTCATGCACTTCGGTGGAAGAAATAAACAGGCAGACTATTATTTAGATGGGGAGAGAATTCAAAATGCAGAGATGCAAAGGGACTTGGGAGTTCTTGTGCAGGATACCCTAAAGGTTAACCTCCACGTTGTGTCAGTTGTGAAGAAGACAAATGCAATGTTGGCATTCATTTCTAGATTTATAGAATATAAGAGCAGAGATGTGATGTTGAGGCTCTATAAGGCACTCGTGAGACCACACTTGGAGTATTGTGTGCCGTTTTGGGCTCCTTATTTTAAAAAGAATATACTGACATTGGAGAGGGTTTAGAGAAGATTCACAAGAATGATTCCAGGAATGAAATGTTTACTGTATGAGGAATGTCTGACTGCTGTTGGGCTGTATTCCCTGGAGTTCAGGAGAATGAGGGCGGATCTCAGAGAGGCATTCCAGATGTTGAAAGGCCTGAACATATTAGATATGGCAAAGTTATTTCCCATGGTAGGGGATTCTAGGACAAGAGAGCACGACTTCAAGATTGAAGGACGTGCATGTAGAACAGAGATGTGGAGAAATTACTTTAGTCAGAGGATGGTAAATCTGTGGAATTTGTTGCCACGAGTGGCTGTGGAGGCCAAGTCATTGAGTGTATTTAAGGCAGAGATAGATAGGTTCTTGATTAGCCAGGGTATCGTAGAGTATAGGGTGAAGGCAGGGGAGTGGGGATGACTGGAAGGATTGGATCAGCTCAGATTGAATGGCAGAGCAGACTCAATGAGCTGAATGACCTACTTCTACCCCTATATCTTATGGTCTTATAGTTTCCTTCAGGGAAATCCTGCCTAACAAACCTGTTGGAATTCTTTGATGGGATTACAAGTAGGATAGATAAACGGGATGCAGTGGATGTCGTACATTTGGACTTCCAGAAGGCCTTCGACAGGGTGCCACACATGAGGCTACTTACCAAGTTAAGAACCTGTGGTATTACCAGAAGGTTACAAACATGGTTAGAATATTGGCTGATTGGTAGGAGACAGCAAGTGGGAATAAAAGGATCCTTTTCTGGTTGGCTGTCAGTGACTAGTGGTGTTCTGCAATGGTTGGTGTTGCGAGCGCTTCTTTTTATGTTGTATATAAATGATTTAGATGATGGAATAGATGGCTTTGTTGCCAAGTTTGCAGATGATACGAAGATTGGTGGAGGGGTAGGTAGTGTTGAAGAAACAGGTTGGATGCAGAAGGACTTAGACAGATTAGGAGAATGGGCAAGAAAGTACAAATGAAATACAATGTTGAGAAATGCATAGTAGTTGAAATAAATGTGAGGACTATTTTCTAAGTGGAGAGAAAATCCAAAACTCTGGCAAGCAAAGGGACTTGGGAGTCCTTGTGCAGAACACCCTAAAGGTTAACTTGCAGGTCGAATTGGTGGTGAGGAAGGCAAATGCCATGTTAATATTCATTTCAAGAAGTCTGGATTACAAGAGCGGGGATGTGATGCTGAAGCTTTATAAGGCACCGGTGAGGCCTCACCTTGAGTATTGTGAACAGTTTTGGGCTCCTCATCTTAGAAAAGATGTGCTGGCATTGGAGAAGGTCCAGAGGAGATTCACGAGGATGATTCCAGGAATGGACGGGTTATCATATAAGAAACGCTTGATTGCTCTGGGACTGTACTCACTGGAATTCAGAGGGATGAGGGGGGAATCTCACTGAAATCTTTTGAATGTTGAGAAGCCTAGACAGAGGAGGTATGGAAAGGATGTTTCCCATGGTGGGAAATTCTAGGACAAGAATGCACAGCATCAGGATAGAGGTACACCCTTTCAAAACAGAGATGCGGAAAGATTTCTTTAGCCCAAGAGAGGTGAATTTGTGTTATTTGTTGTCACATGCAGCTGTGCAGGCCAGATTGTTGGGTGTATTTAAGGCAGTGATTGATAGGGTCTTGATTGGACATGGAATCAAAGGTTATGGGGAGAAGGCCGGGAACTAAAGTTGAGGAGGGGAAAGAAAAGGATCATCCATGATTGAGTGGCTGAGTAGGCTTGATGGGTCAGATGGCCTAATTCTGCTGCTATGTCTTATGGTCTTATCTATAATAAGTGAAATGTCATTGCAAGAGAATGTTACCTTAAATTCTGTATTAGATTCTAATGTGTGTCCTCTGAACGATACTTTCAGCCACATTTTGGCCATTTATCCATGTGTCTCTCTGTTATTTCCCTCAACTCATTGCTTTGCAGTTACAGACACTTATGAGACATTTTGAATGAATTAACCTGGACTAAACTTGGGCTTCCACTTTTATTTGTGAATCACATGACATGGAAGTGAAGAGATTGGAAAAAAATATACCTTTGAAAAGCTGTCATGTAATGTATCGAAACAGTGCAAAGAAACAGAGCTCCAAGGAGTATCCAACGGGTCAGAGTCCAAACTTTATGAATTATCAACTCATAGTTCCTAACGAATCAAGAAGATATCATTCGTCACAGATAAAGTAATCAATACATGACACCGAGAAATACATTTTATCTAAGTACACATTATCAGTGACACTGAGAAATACATATTATTAAATGCAATTCATCAAAATGCATTTTATCAGCAAGTGACATTGAGAAATGCATGTTATTGGAACAGTCGTAAGAACCAGACCTCTGAAGAGTATTCATTGGATCACAGTCGATATATGGTGAACTTACACCTCATGGTCACTGATGGACAAAGGAAACCTAATTAACAACGCACAGAGAAATCTGTAACAGACACTATGAAATGCCATTACACATGAAATCATCATTCAATGTGATGTAGCGTTGTGGCATGGAATATCGAGCAGTCTAATAGTTGAGTGCTGATTCTCCAACTTATGCCCACACCTTGGAACTGTCGCACCACCAGTGAAAGTGAGTGAAATTAATGTTGTATGCTCCAAAGCACTCTGTAAAGAAGGAAAGAAAGAAATCTGCAAACTACGTCCATTCTATTGGATTCAAGTTACAGATGTTCATCAGTATTTCAGTTTGATTTTGATTCATTCATCTGCAGTTCCTATATAATCCATGTGGTCTAGAGGGACAAGGGCAGTAGACGCATGACACCAGAGCTACTCCTGAATCCCTTGAAGGACAGACAGTGTTGTTCAGTCGTTATCACCAGATCAGAATGGTGGAATGCCCAACATTTCATTATTGTGGGAGATTGCTCGCTGGGTGAGCTGCAGCCATTGAAGTTTTCCTGGCTTGAGAGGGTAATCATCAGTTGGAGCCAGACAGATGTCAGCACATTCACCAGTGAGTCTCCCAAACTCCTCATTCACATGGGAAATTAGGAGCTGTGTGCAGATGTTGGCCTTGTCCTTGATGCTTACATCCAATAAGTAAATACGGTAACACTTGAGACTTAATGCTGATAAAATGATTTACAGAGCAAAAAGTTTCAATGTTTATTACAGTAACAGAAGTCCATTTATGTTAACTGTTTATGTGGCCTTCATCCTAATGATCATCAACTATGGATTTAACTCAGGGTCCTGTATTCATTACCCTTTTCTATTTTGTTCCCATGTTACACTTTAACACGTCACAGTAACTGCAGCTTTTCCCTTATCATCAGTCTGTTTTCCCTTAAATCTCACTACACATTGCATCTACTTGTATACCAAATGCCCCATCCTCTGCTCTTTCATTCCAGTTCCAATTCCCACTGGCAAGCTAGATTAAATCCTTCCCAAGAGTTGTGGCAAACATTCCCGCAAGGATATTAGTCCCCCTTGAGTTCAGGTGAAACCAATCCTTTTTGTTCAGGTCATTCTGTTCCTCAGAGGAATCCCACTGATCCAACAAATCCGAAAATCTGCCTCCTGCACCTCTTCCTCAGCCACTCATTCATCTGCCAAATCTTTCTATTCTTACCCTCACAGGGGCGCGGCACAGGCAGCAATCCAGATTTACTACCCTGGAGGTCCTGCTTTTCACCTATCTACCTACCTATATTATCTCTTCAGGACCTCCTCCCTTTTCCTCACTATGTCTTTGGTACCAATATGTACCACAACTTCTGGCTGCTCACCCTCCGCACGTAGAATATTGTGGGCCCAATCCGAGATGTCCCTGACCCTGGCAACTGGAAGGCACAATCCATCTGGGTGTCCTTTTTATGTCCGCGGAATCTCCTGTGAGCTCCTCTGGCTATGGAATTCCCTATCACTACTACACTCCTCTCCTTTACATTTGACCTACCAAGGTGCAACACTTCACAGTTGGCCGGGTTAAACTCCGTCTGCCAGTTGCCCACTCATATCTGCAACTGAAAGCATTCATGGACTTGCGGCTTCTTCCTGCTGCAGATGATAATCAGCTCTTTGGTTTTCTGTAGCCCTGGCACCACTCAACCAGATTTTCAGTTACCCTTCAATAAGCCAATTCATCATCACTTTTGACCATCAAACCTGCAGACAAAGGTGGTGCCGTAGTAGTCTGGCGGACGGACCTCTACCTCACTGAGGCCAAACGGCAGCTCTCCGACACCTCCTCGTACTTACCCCTGCCACAGGACGCCACCAAAATACATCAATCCACTGTCTCCCGCATCATCTCCACCCTCATCAACTCTGGACACCTTCCTCCCTCAGTCAAAAAACTCATAATTCCCACAGCCCGCACAGCTCGGTTTTACCTCCTCCCCAAGACCCACAAGCCTGACTGTCCCAGCAGACCCATAGTTTCAGCCTGCTTCTGCCCCACCGAACTTGTGTCTGCCTACTTGGACTCCATTTTATCCCCCATAGTTCAGACTCTCCCCACCTACATCCAGGATATATCCCATTCCCTTCACCTCTTCAATAACTTCCAATTCCCCGGCCCCGACCACTTCATTTTTACCATGGATGTTCAATCCTTATACACCTCCATCCCACATCAAGAAGGCCTCAAAGCCCTCCGCTACTTTTTGGATAACAGACCCCACCAGTTCCCCAGCACCACCACACTTCTCTGGTTGGCAGAGCTTGTTCTAACTCTCAATAATTTCTCCTTTGGTTCTTCCCACTTTCTCCAGATCAAGGGTGTAGCCATGGGCACTCGCATGGGCCCCAGCTATGCCTGCCTCTTTGTGGGTTATGTGGAACAGTCTATGCTCCAAATCTATACTGGCACCACTCCCCAACTTTTCATCCGCTACATCGACGACTACATTGGTGCTGCTTCCTGCACCCATGCTGAGCTCGTCAATTTCATCAACTTTGCTTCTAACTTTCACCCAGCCCTTAAATTCACTTGGTCCATCTCGGACACTTCTCTCCCCTTTCTTGATCTCTCGGTCTCCATCTCCGGAGACAGACTATCCACTGACATCTTCTACAAACCCACTGACTCCCATAACTATCTGGACTATACCTCTTCCCACCCTGCCCAATGCAAAAATGCCATTCCCTATTCCCAGTTCCTCCGTCTCCGCTGCATCTGCTCCCAGGATAAGGCTTTCCGTTCCAGGACTTCTCAAATGTCCTCTTTCTTTCAGGATCATGGTTTCCCTTCCGGTGTCATCAAAGATGCCCTCACCCGCATCTCCTCCACCTCCCACACTTCAGCCCTTAACCCATCCTCCCGTCACCACAACAGGGACAGGGTTCCCCTTGGCCTCACCTACCACCCCACCAGCCTCCGGATCGAACACATTATCCTCCGCAACTTCCGCCACCTTCAACAGGACCCCACAGCCCAGCACATCTTTCCCTCCCTACCCCTCTCAGCTTTTCGCAGGGATCGTTCCCTCTGCGACTACCTGGTCCACACGTCCCTCCCCACAGAACTCCCACCCGGCACTTATCCCTGTAAGCGCAAATGCTACACCTCTCCCCACACCTCCCCCCTTACCACCATTCCGGGCTCCAGACAGTCCTTACAGGTGAGGCAACACTTCACCTGCGAGTCTGCTGGAGTTTTCTATTGCATCCGGTGCTCCCGGTGTGGCCTTCTCTACATCGGCGAGACCCGACGCAGATTGGGGGATCACTTCGTCGAGCACCTCCGCTCCGTCCGTCACAATAGACAGGACCTCCCGGTTGCCACCCACTTAAACTCTGCCTCTCATTCCCATTTAGATATGTCCATACATGGCCTCCTCTACTGCCATGATGAGGCCAAACTCAGGTTGGAGGAGCAACACCTCATCTACCGTCTGGGTAGCCTCCAGCCTGGTGGTATGAACATTGAATTCTCCAATTTCCGGTAATTCCCTCCCCCTCCCCCTTCCCCTATCCTAGGTCCCTCTCTGCCTCTCTCCCCTTTCAACTTTCTGCTCCTTTACCTCTACAGTTCTTTCATGCTTATCCCCTCCCCTCTTTAACCTTCCTCTGATTGGTTCTCCACCTGGCGCCTCTAGCCCTTCCCCCTCCCCTATCTCTATTACTGGGCTTCATCCCTCTCATCCCCCCCCCCCATTCCTGATGAGGGGTCTCGGCCCGAAATGTTGGTTACTCTTTTCTCACGGATGCTGCCTGACCTGCTGAGTTCTTCCAGCATCGTGTACGTATTCTTCTATCATCACTTTTGATCCGGCCAACAAACAGCTGTGAATTCTGTAAGCTTATAAATGGTAGTGGAGCTGTACTTAGCCTCACTCTCATAAGTATAAAGTGATTCAAGCAGGAGATAAGCATCCTCAGACAAGGGGAAATCTATAAGAGCCAAATAACCTTCCACCAACTCGCAGGTCTTTGATGTGGGGAGCAACTGGAGAACATCAGGTGAAGACAAGGTAGACTCCACACAGAAAGCATCGGAGATCAGGAGTAGATCCAGGTTGGTGGAGCTGTCAGTCCACAACTGTACGAGCTGCTCCATTGTGCTGCTCCCAACACCTGAAGTCCTTTGGCATAATTGTGATGGTGAGCTAAGACAGGAATCTTAGTCTGCATGGGCCATTTGAGTTGAAGGGCAGGTTTCCATATCATATTAATCTCTGATACTATGATATCCCCAACTGACATATTATTTACCTCCAACCTTTATGTTGATCAAATTAAATGAAATATATAATGTCGATTCAAGACACTTGCATTACAGCAGAATTATCAAACTGTGATCTTAATCAGACAATAGTTATTAATTTGAAGATGACAGTTGAAATCTCACCTTTTGCTGTCATTAGAATCTTCTGGTGTTTTTATCGTTGCTGGGGAGAGATGTTAAAATAGACACATTAAACCAATTTATAAACAATTACAGCACAAAATAACTTTAATTTTTGTCAACCTATGGGTTGGGCATTGTGGTGGAGCAGCAGAACATTCGGATCTATTTACGGCATGTGCCGTGCATGGAAACAGACAGTGAATTGCATCGTTTGCATTAACAGGCAGCACACCACAGGATAGGCTGAGATCCAGCCCACAAGGGTTGCCACACATTCTTGCTCTAATACATCACACCCACAATGTTTAGCAGAACAACACAGGACATAACAAGCAGACAAGCAACACGTAAAGCAAGTCAGAAACACACAACATCAACAGTAATATTATTTTGTGCCGGAGCAGTGTGAAACTCTGAATCGCTTATAATTCCTGCTTCTTCGCTCCTTAAGTCAACTTATCTAGATCAGGAAGCAGACAGTGATACAACACGGAGACAGATACCTCGGCATGCAGTCTGGTCCTATTTAATTCTCCCTCTCTTTTCCATCAATTCATTCCAAATTCTTACAAGGGAAATTTTACAAGAGCCAATTAACCTTCCACCTACTCCTATGTCTTTGGGATACTGGAGGAAACTGGAGCAATTGGAGGAAATAAGGTGAAAGCAAGGAAGGCTCCATGCAGAAAGCACTGGAGTTCAGGATTAAATCCAGGTTGATGGAACTGTGAGTTCACAGTTTATGAGCTGCACTGTTTTGCTGCTCTCAACTCATTAAGTACATAGAACACAGAACATCGAGCAGTACAGCACAGTACAGGCCCTTCAGCCATGGTGCGGCCAACGTAATCTCTGATCCTTCCATCCCTGGCCATTCCCTCTTCTCTCCTCTCCCATCAGGCAGAAGATGTAATAGGTTCTGAGCATGTGCTACCAGGCTCAAGGACAGCTTTTATTCTGCTATTATCAGAATCTTGAGCGGACCTCCCGTATACTAAATGATGAATTCTTGATCTCTCAATCTAACTCATCATGGCCCTTGTAATCTATCCTGACTGCCTTTTCTCTATGACTAACACTTCCCTCTGTTTTCTTTTACAACCTTGACGTGCTTATGTATGGAATGATCTGCCTGGATGGTGTGTAAACAATGTTTTTCACTGTCTCTTGATACACGTGACAATAATAAACCAATACCGATATTAAACCAATATCAATCTCAAGAGTCATAGATGCAAAGATCAATAAGAAGACAAAAAAGATTCTGCAGGTGCTGGAATTATTTAGTAATGCACACAAAATGGTTGAGGATCTTGGCAGATCCCTCAATGGAGGGAAGTAAACAGTTGATGTTTCACGCTAATACCCTTCACCCGTCCCAATGAATCATCTTGGCTGGAAACGTTGACATTTATTCCTGTCCATAGCTGCAGCCTGACTTGCTGAGTTCCTTCAGCATTTTGTGTGTGAAGATGAGGAAGAAGATAGAGTTCAACCTAAAAGTGGTGAGTAGTCTGGACACAAAATAGGGAAAACTGTGAACTATGAGGAGAAGGAAGATGCGTAGAAATAGAATGGAGGAAGATATAAGACTGTGAGACAATAGGAACACAATTATGCCATTTGGCCCATCAAGTCTTCTCCACCACGCTATCACAATTATTACCCTTCCCAACCCCATACTCCTGCTTTCTCCCCATAACCTTTGACAACCAAGAACCTCCACTTTAAATATATCCAATGATTTGGCCTCCATAGTCTTCTGAAACAAAGTATTCCAACTGGCTAAAGAAATTCCTCCTCATCACTATTCCAAAGGGACGTCCCTCTATGGAGTAGAAAGCCTGTAAAGACTGAAGATTTGCATGTTTGTAAGCGCTAAACCACAGAAATTTTAGGTTGATTCGTACCTTCAAAAATCTCCAGGATTTTAATCTGCACAATCTCAAATTTAACCGTGTCTGTTGCTCCACACCAGTACTCTCCTTTATCTCCTTCGTTGGTCTGCTTTATGGTGACAGCAAAATCAGTGGAATTGTTTATGATGTTTGTTAGGTTTCTGCTGCCATATTTAGAGCTAGCTATCAGACTGCACCTATTCACAGAGGTTACTTTACACAGGAATTTCTCATGTGATTTAAATTGTTGCTCATAGTGGCAGTGTAGGCTGGTGGCATTTTGCATCACACCCTTCACCGTGGTATTGTCTGCTGTCCATGAACCTGCTGGTAAATGAGAAAAGGAAGAAATGAGAGGTCTAAAATATTGGGAATCGTGCTGACAGAACCTTCAGTGCTGCATTTAGCTGGGGCTGTGTGAAAGGACTACTAACCATGAATGGGAGGGACCCCAGGCCTTGCCAAGTCTGAGAGATAATTCAAGAAGTTACGAAGGCTAAACGAAAGCATGAAATTGCGGTAGCAGACAGGCTGTAGGAGAATCTCAAGGGAATCTACAGGTATGCTAAGAGCAAAAGAATTGCAAGGGACAAAATTGGTCCTCTGGAAGACCAGAATGTGTGGAGCCAAAACAGATGGGGGAGATTTTAAATGCATTCTTTGCATCTGTATTTTCTTGCGAGACAGATACAGAGTTTATAGATGTGAGGCAAAGTGGTATTAACTTCATAGACCCTGTAGAGATTACAGAGGAGGAGGTGTTTGCTACTCTTTGGCAAATCAGGGTGGATAATTCTCCACAGCCTGACAGAGTGTTCCCTCGGAGCCTGTGGGAGGGAAGTGCAGAAATTGCCAGGGCCCCAGCAGAGATATTCAAAACATCTTTAGTGCCAGGATAGTTACCATAGGACTGAGGGATAGCCGATGTTGTTCCACTATTTAAAAAAGGCTTTAAACAGAAACCGGGAAATTATAGGCCGGTGAGCCTGATGTCAGTTGTGGCAAAGTTATTGGGAGGTATTCTCAGAGACCAGATATATAGGTATTTGTAGAGACATGGACTGGTTAATGATAGTCAGCATGGCTTAGTGTGTGGTAGATCATGTCTAACCAATCTTACAGAATTTTATGAGGAAGATAGCAGGAATTTGGATGAAGGCAAGTCAGTAGATGTTATCTACATGGACTTTAGTAAGGCATTTGTTGAGGTCCTGCATGGGTAGCTGGTGAAGAAGGTCCAGTTGCTCGGCATGCTGGGATTGACCTAGAATGGTAGGGCACTGAGGAGTGTGGTAGACAAAGTGATCTGGGAATACAAGTTCATAATTCATTGAAAGTTGTGTCACAGTTAGATAGGATCGTAAAGAAAGCTTTTGACACTTTGCCCTTCAGGAATCAAAGTACTGAGTCCCCAACGTGGGATGTTGTGTTGAAGATGTATAAGATATTGGTGAGGCCTGAATTTGGAGTTTGTGTGCAGTTTTGGTCACCTACCTATAGGGAAGTTGTAAATAAGGTTGAAATAGTGCTGAGAAAATTTACAAGGATCTTGCTGGGTCTGGAGGACCTGAGTTATAAGGGAAGATTGAATAGGTTAGCATTGTATTTTTTAAGAATGTAGAAGATTAAGAGGAGATTTGATAGGGGTACAGAAAATTAGGAGGGGTATAGATAAGGTAAATGCAAGTAAGCTTGTTCCACTGAGGTTGGGTGGGACTACAACCAGGGGTTAAGAGTGAAAGGTGAGAACTTTAAGGGGAACAGGAGGGGAATCTTCTTCACTCAGAGGGTCATGAGAGTGTGAAATGAGCTGCCAGCACAAGCAGTCTATGTGATTTCAATATTTAAGAGAAATTTGAATAGGTACATGGATAGTAGGGATATGGAGGACTATGGTCCCAGTGCAGGTTGCTGGAAGTGGGCAGATTAAATGGTTTTGGCATCATCTAGATGGATCAAAGGACCTGTTTCTGTGCTGTACTTCTCTATGACTCTATGATGTACAGTACTGTGCAAAAGACTTGGGCACATGTAAAAAAATTCTGTAAAGCAAAGATATTTTAAAAATAATGAAATGAAAGTATTATGAATATCAAAAAAATTATGAAAAGCTAAATCACATCAATATTTGGTGTGATCACACTTTGCCTTTAAAGCTGCATCAGTTCCCTTAGAGCAGGGGTGTCAAACTCATTTTAGGTCACGGGCCGGATTGAGCAAAATGCAGCTTCATGCGGGCCGGATCAGTCGGACGCGTGCGAACGCAGCTTTCGTTGCCTCCGTTTTTTCAGCCTGCTCTCATGTGTCTCAGTCTCTGCTATAACTACAAAGTGTTTCACTTTACAAATTCCATTTCTTATGAAGAAGACTGCCGAATAAACACTAAAAACCCTGAAAACCTGGTACCTGAATAAACTCAGCATTAGCCATATCATATGCCATAGGCGCTTCGATTACTGGGGCCAGCTTTAATAGGAATTAGATATTATCTGGCGGGCCAAAGATAATTCCACCGCGGGCCGGATTTGGCCCGCGGACCTTGAGTTTGACATATATGCCTTAGAGGCATGGTCGTGCAGCTTTATAAGGAAATTGACTGGTGGGTTCTTCCAAGGATCTTGGAGAACTTGCCACAGTTCTTCTGAAAGACTTTGACTGTCTCAGTTGCTTCAGTCTCTCCAGGTTATACCAGACGGCCTCGATCATGTTGAGATCAGGGCTCTTTGGAGGCCATATCATCAGTTGCAGAACTCCTTGTTCTTATTTTTTGCTGAAGATAGTTCTTTATGACCTTGGCCGTGTGTTTGGTTTTATTGCCTTGCAGCAGAATGAAGTTGGGACTGATCAGACACCTCCCTGATGGATGAGAAGTTGCTTGTACTTCTCAACATTGAAGATTCCAGTAATTCTGACCAGACCATCAAATCTATTTGCAGAAATGCCGCTGCAATCCTGCAGGGGACCCCTGCCATGCTTCACTGTTGGCTGCAGATACTCATCCATGTCACACTCTCTAGCCCTTCTACAGACAAACTGCCTCCTGTCTGAGTCAAAAGGTTCAAATTCTGACTCACCGGTCCAGAGCGCTTGCTGCCGTTGTTCAACACCCCAGTCTTTATGTCTGTAGATGAGTCTCTTGGCTTTGTTTCCACTTTGGAGGAATGCTTTTTGGCTGCAACTCTTCCATGAAGACCACTTCCGACAGTATTACTTTGGACTATAGAGGGTCGTACTTGGGTTCCATTTGTTTCTGTAAGTTCTGATCTGATAGCATTTCTGATCATCTGCTTGGGAGAAACCTTACTGATGCAAGATATCGCACTGTGTCTTGTTGCTATTGACTACTCTTGCCATGGTTTAAGAATTGATGATTTGAAGATTAAACTGTCAGACCTGCCACACCCTCTCCTTTTAGTTTGTTTGTCCTTTGCCCAGTTTGATTCCTTCTACACCCGTTACTGCTTCAGTTAAATCAGTTTAGTTCATTCAACTCATTATGTCATTGGTCATTAGCACTTGCTTGTCATCGTTGTTTAATCATGCACTGGATGATATACTGTACTTACACGGTAATCAAGTTTTATTTGAAAAGTGGTCTGTTACTTAATATATTACTTTCTTTAACAAAACCTAAAGATTTCTCTGTAACATTTAGTTTTTTTGGGAGAATGAATGTTGGGAAATCTAAACTTGCTCTTTTCTACTGACACACTATGGAGAAATGTTAAACATCGAAACTTAATCTCTGCTCACTTTTCCAGATCAATGGCTAATTATTATTAGAACATAAAATGAAGCCATTTCATCTCTTTGGGTCTATGCAGTTTCATTTCCCACCAGTCCTTACAAAGAGCTGGGAGAATGAATGTTGGGAAATGAATGAATGAATGTGCAAATTTTGGGAGAATGAATGTTGGGAAATATAAACTTGCTCTTTTCTACTGACACACTAATGCAAAAGACAAATATTAAACATCTAAAACAAACTTTATATGAAAAAGTCTAGGACGCCTAAGACTTTTGAACTGTACTGTATTGCCAAGAAAAAGGGCCGTTGGCCACTGTGTTCACTCAGTGGGTGGGAGACTGATAGTTTCCCCATGAAATGGACACACATTTCAAAATCTCCCTGCAACAGGATAATGTTGTAATCATCTGCTCAGATCCCCAGTCAGTTCTCAGATTGATCAGCATCTGTAACTGGTCTGACTTGGCATCCTGGGTCAGAATGAACCACAGGAAGAGCGAGGTCATGCTCTTCGGTAACGGGCCCAACCTTTCAATGACCCCCTTCGCTGTCAGACTGGACTACCTGAACTGCTGAGTTCCTGCAGTATTTTGTGTTCATTCCAACCAATTTACTAATTTCTGTATCAGAAACCATTCTCTTCCCTCTCATTCCTGATGCAGGGTCTGAATCTGACTTGCACCTTTCACATCTACATTTGCAAAGTGACCTCCTCAGTCCTTTTAGTGTTACATGTCTTGTTTCAGTGTCTAGAATCTGTTGTCTCTTCTGACTTCTCTGATAACTCTTTTGGAAGTGAAGGTTACATCATGATTAATGTGTTCATTATGGAACTACAGTCCAGCTGGTACCCTGCCTTAAACCTAAGCCTTACCTGTGGTAACCGTGAGCAATACAATGTCTGAACGATGAACACTGTGCTGAACATCTAAATATCCACATATGTATATCCCTGAATCGCTCTTCACAAGTTCTCTCATAGTTACAAACACAGATCCATTCTGTCTTTTGATTGATGTTCTTCCTTTGTCTTGATAGGCGACAGTTTCCACAATGATATTGCACACTTCAAGGGAGCTTGCTTTACACCAGACTATGTTTCCCCATTTCTGTGCATGTGGACATTCCATTATAACTGTTTCTCTCACTCCTGCTTGTCTCACCATCATGGAACCTTGCACCAATGAATCTGTCAGTAAAATTTACAGTCAAGATATTAATATTTATTTATTGATTTTGTTTTATTTACAGATATAGCACAGTAACAGGCCCTACTGGCCCAATGAGCCTGCGCAGCCCAATTGCACCCATATAACCAATTAACCCTCTAACCTGTACACCTTTCGAATGTGGGACAAAACCAGAGCACGTGGAGGAAACACACACAGTCACAAGGCGAATGAACAAACTGCTTGCAGACAGTATCAGGAATTGAACCTGGATCGCTAGTGCTGTAATAGTGATACGTAGAATATAAAATACTACAGCACAGTAGATACAGCGGCAGAATTGACTCTGGATTACTAGCATTGTAGTAGCATTACATAGAACACTACAGCACCTTACAGATACTTTGGCCCATGATATTGAGCCAATATTTTAATCTACACTCAGATCAATCTAACCCCACACAGCCCTCCATTTTTTTCCCTATCATCTCTGTGTTTATCTAAGGGTCTCTTAAATGTCTCTTATGTACCTGCTCTACCATCAACCCTGGCAGGGCATTCCATGCATCACCCAATTTAAGTTTAGAAATAATCTACCCCTGACATCCCCCCTCTTCCCTCCACCAATAACCTTAAATTATGCCCCTTGTATTAACCAAGTCAGCACTGGGAAAAATCTCCAACTGCCCACTTGATCAACGCCTCTTATCATCTTGTACACCTCTATCATGTCACCTCTCATCTTCCTTCAGTCCAAAGCGAAGAGCCCCGACTCACTCGACCCAACTTTGTACAACACGTCTAATCCTGGCAGGAGCCTGGTAAATCTCCAATAACCATAACACCTCCATGCTGATAACTTATAGAATCTGAGCAAAGTATTTCCATAAACACGTTTCATGTAACTTAATCTCTGCTCACCTCTCCAGATCAATGGTTAATTATTATTACAACATAAAATGAAGCCATTTCAGCCCTTTGGGTCTATGCAGTTTCATTTCCCACCAGTCCTTACAAAGAGCTGCTATAGACTAGATGGACCAAATAGCCTCCCACCATACCAAACCCATTCTATATTGTCATTTTCTGACGTGATGGCCCTCAGTTCTTAACGGACTAGACAGTCATTACTGTGTTGCCTATTGTGGAAGTTTGCAGTGCACAAATTGGCTGTTGGGTTTTCTGCATATCTTCGCACTTCAAAAGTACTTCGTTGTTTGTGAATTGTGCTGTGGAATTTTCACAGACCTGTAGATCAAGTACCATCGAAACAGGTCCTTCAGCTCACTGAGTCTGTGCAGACCATGAAATACTCACTTCCATGAATCCCTTTCTCTTCCCCTCACGCTCCCATCAACACCCCCTAGATACCATGGACAATTATCCTACCACGCTGTACATCATTGGGATGTGGGACGGTGGGGTAATTCGAACACCCTGAGGAAACTCACACAGGGAGACATACCACGCCAAAGAACTGGAGGACAGATTAGGCCAAAAGCAAACCCTCTGTGCTGCACGTACTCCATAGAATTTCTTTGTGAATCCACCCCTCCACTACCTTTGTCTCAGCTCACTATACCTCATACTGAAAAGTAAAATTGATTGTCACCTTTCCTGATCCCTGTTGCTTATTCTCAGCAGTAGTGTTTCATCCCATGTCTGGTTATCAATGACAATTTTTAAGGTTATATATAACCAGATGCTATAGCTCAATATATGTGAAAAGAAATTCTTATTTGAAATCACATAGATTAGTAGCAGAGCAGCAAACAGCATTGTTCCAGTGACGGTCCTCTGTTTCCAGTGACTGCGTCTACAATATACATTTCTTCCTCTTTTTTTAAAAGATCTGTCATGGCTTGCATCATTTCCTCTTAAATTAACAAATGTCTTTGCAATGTCATACAAAACATGGGACATTAACAAATGTCCTTTTTCTCATGTTACTGTGTATATTGTTAATAGTTTCCAGTTTGGGGAAACTGGAGGATGAGTCTTAACTGAATATAACTACACACAGAGAGTAGAAGAGCTGCTAACAAAGCAGCATTACTTTCATCCTCCACAAAATGCTGTAAGAACTCATCAGACCCGGCAGCATCCCTGGAAAAGAGTAAAATGTTGATGTTTCAGGCTGAGACCCTTCATCCAGACTCAAGATTAAGGGTCTCTGATGGTTTACTCTTTTCTCTGGATGCTGCCTGGCCTGTTGAGTCCTCCAACAATTTCTGTGAGCTGCTTGGATTTCGAGCGTCTGCATGTTTTCTCTTGTTTGTGGTTATCTTCATCCTTACTGTTTCAGTGGCAGGATGGACAATATTCAGCATCTGAGTCACTGCCATCAGGAAGAAGGTACAGTAGCCTTAGGTCCCAAACCAGCAGGTTCAGGAACAGTAATTAACGCTCAACCATCATGCGCCTGAACATGTGTGGATAACTTCACTCACCAAAACACTAAACAATTCCACAACCTACTGACTCACTTTCAAGGACTTTACTATCCATGTTTTCAATATTATTTATTTATCAAGGACCTTACAAACTATGTTCTATCTATCTATCTATTTTATATCTACATATTTATTTTTTATTTGCAGTTTGATTGTCTTTGAGTGTAGATTTTCATTGATTCTATTGAGTATCTTTGTATTTACTGCAAATGCCTGCAAGAACATGAATCTCAGGATGGGAAACATTGAAATATTCATACTTTGATCATAAGTTTGATATATTGCAAAGATGGAACTGAAGCAGGACATATGACTCACAGTATGTCGTCTATATCAGTAATCCTGATATCTTGTTGACAGTGGCACAGATGAATTTTGTGGGGAATGTGTGCTTGACCCACTGCTGTATTCTCTCTAGGCTTATGTATGTGCGGCTAGACACAGCTCAAATGTCATCCGTAAATTTGCAGACTACACTCCTGTTGATCTGACTTGACAGAGGTGTGCAAGATGATAGGAGACATAGATCGAGTATCCACAAGGGTTCTCCACTCCCCCGAGCCATCCTATCATTTGCTGAAATATATTAAATTTTATTAGTTTATGAAAACCATCTGAGATCCCTCTGATACTACCTACCCCACTTTCACTTTGCGAGTTATGCTTTACGTCGTCCTTCACTGCCAATTTCTATCCTTTGTGCATTCCTTTTGCAATCTGTTCCAAAGATGAGGAGTCCTATCCCAGTTTGCAGTCCAATTATCATTCTTCCATCAATATCTCTAGAACAGATTTCTGACCGTAGAACCATAAGACATAGCGCAGAATTAGGCCATTCAGCCCATTGAGTAGGCTCCACCATTCAACATGTTTAGTTATTATCCTTTCCAACCTATTTTCCTGCTTTCATCCCTAACCTTTGACACCCTTACTAATCAAGAACCTTTCAACTTGCACTTTAAATATACCCAATGACCTGGCCCCTAGAACCATTTGTTCTAAGGCTATTAAAAGGCCTCCCACTACAATCAAAAGGACTCTGGATTTCACAGTTCCACCATCCTCTGGCTAAAGAAATTCTTCCTCATATCCATTCCAAATGGACATCTGTCTATTCTGAGGCTGTGCCCTCTGGTCCTAGACACCCTCATTATAAAATAAACAATTCTTCTAATCTTCAGTAAAGAGGCACACAGACATCAAACGCTCTTCATATATTAGAAATATAGAAACATAGAAAACCTACAGCACAATACGGGCCATTCGGCCTGCAAAACTGTGCCAAACATGTCCTTATCTTAATAATTACCTAGGGTTACCCACAGCCCTCCATTTTTCTGAGCTCTATGTACCTGTCCAGGAGTATGTTAAAAGACCCTATCGTATCCACCTCCACCACCGTCGCCGGCAGCCCATTCCACGCATATTAACTCTTTGATTCCTGGGATAATTCTCATCAACCCTCTCCAATGGACAACCTTAGATAAGGTGCTCAATTCTTGGTCTTTATTGAAGTTTGTGGGAGCTTGCTGTGTGCAACGCACTCAAAATGCTGGTGGAACACAGCAGACAAGGAAGCATCTATAAGGAGAAGCTCTGTCGACGACTCGGACCGAGACCCTTTGTCAGGACTAACGGAAAGGAAAGATAGTAAGAGATTTGAAAGTAGGAGGGGGAGGGGAAAATGCGAATGTTAGGAGAAGACCGGAGTGGGTGGGGTGAAGCTGAGAGCCGGAAAGGTGATTGGCAAAAGGGATACAGAGCTGGAGAAGGGAAAGGATCATGGGACGGGAGGCCTAGGGAGAAAGAAAGGGGGAGGGGAGCACCAGAGGGATGGATAACAGGCAGAGTGATGGGCAGAAAGAGAGGAAAAGAAAGTGAGGGGGGAAAGAAACTAAATATATCAGGGATGGGGTAAGAAGGGGAGGAGGGGCATTAACGGAAGTTAGAGAAGTCAATGTTCATGCCATCAGGTTGGAGGCTACCCAGACGATATATAAGGTGTTGTTCCTCCAACCTGAGTTTGGATTCATCTTGACAGTAGAGGAGGCCATGGACAGACATATCAGAATGGGAATGGGATGTGGAACTAAAATGTGTGGCCCGACACAGACTGGGAAACCGTTTCGATGAACACCTACGCTCTGTCCGCCAGAGGAAGCAGGATCTCCCAGTGGCCACACATTTTAATGTCTTCTCTGATAACACTTTGGGAAGTGAAGGTTACATCATGATCAATGTGTTCATTATGGAACTACAGTCCAGCTGGTACCCTGCCTTAAACCTAAGCCTTACCTGTAACCTTGAGCAATACAATGTCTGAATAATGAACAGTGCGCCGATCATCCAAATATCCACAAAAGTATTTCCCTGAATCGCTCTCCACAAGTTCTCTCATAGTTACAAACACAAATCCATTCTGTCTTTTGATTGATGTTCTTTCATTGTCTTTATGGGTGGCAGTGTCCACTATGAAATTGCAACCTTTTGAGGAGTCTGCTTTACACCAGACTATGTTTCCCCATTTTTGTGCATGTGGACATTCCATTGTGACTGTTTCTCCCACTCCTGCTCGTATCACCATCTTGGAAACTTGCGCCAATGAATCTGTCAGTAAAATTTAAAGTCAAGATATTAATATTTATTTATTGATTTTGTTTTATTTACAGATATAGCACAGTAACAGGCCCTACTGGCCCAATGAACCCGTGCAGCCCAATTGCACCCATATAACCAATTAACCCTCTAACCTGTACACCTTTCGAATGTGGGACAAAACCAGAGCACGTGGAGGAAACACACACAGTCACAAGGCGAATGAACAAACTGCTTGCAGACAGTATCAGGAATTGAAGCTGGATCGCTAGTGCTGTAATAGTGATACGTAGAATATAAAATACTACAGCACAGTAGATACAGCAGCAGAATTGACCCTGGATTACTAGCATTGTAGTAGCATTACATAGAACACTACAGCAGCTTACAGATACTTTGGCCCAGGATGTTGAGCCAATATTTTAATCTACACTCAGCTCAATCTAACCCCACACAGCCCTCCATTTTTTCCCTATCATCTCTGTGTCTATCTAAGGGTCTCTTAAATGTCTCTTATGTACCTGCTCTACCATCAACCCTGGCAGGGCATTCCATGCATCACCCAATTTAAGTTTAGAAATAATCAACCCCTGACATTCCCCCTCTTCCCTCCACCAATAACCTTAAATTATGCCCCTTGAATTAACCAATTCAGCACTGGGAAAAATCTCCAACTGCCCACTTGATCAACGCCTCTTATCATCTTGTACACCTCTATCATGTCACCTCTCGTCTTCCTTCAGTCCAAAGTGAAGAGCCCCGACTCACTCGACCCAACTTTGTACAACACGTCTAATCCTGGCAGGAGCCTGGTAAATCTCCAATAACCATAACACCTCCATGCTGATAATTTATAGAATCTGAGCAAAATATTTCCATAAACACGTTTCATGTAACTTAATCTCTGCTCACTTCTCCAGATCAACGGCTAATTATTATTACAACATAAAATGAAGCCATTTCAGCCCTTTGGGTCTATGCAGTTTCATTTCCCACCAGTCCTTACAAAGAGCTGCTATAGACTAGATGGACCAAATAGCCTCCCACCATACCAAACCTATTCTATAATCTCATTTTCTGACGTGATGGCCCTCAGTTCTTAACGGACTAGACAGTCATTACTGTGTTGCCTATCGTGGAAGTTTGCAATGCACAAATTGGCTGTTGTGTTTTCTGCATACCTTCGCACTTCAAAAGTACTTCGTTGTTTGTGAAGTGTGCTGTGGAATTTTCACAGACCTGTAGATCAAGTACCATAGAAACAGGTCCTTCAGCTCACTGAGTCTCTGCAGACCATGAAATACTCACTTCCATGAATCCCTTTCTCTTCCCCTCACGCTCCCATCAACACCCCCTAGATACCATGGACAATTATCCTACCACGCTGTACATCATTGGGATGTGGGACGGTGGGGTAATTCGAACACCTGGAGGAAACTCACACAGGGAGACATACCACGCCAAAGAACTGGAGGACAGATTAGGCCAAAAGCAAACCCTCTGTGCTGCACGTACTCCATAGAATATCTTTGTGAATCCACCCCTCCACTACCTTTGTCTCAGCTCACTATACCTCGTACTGAAAAGTAAAATTGATTGTCACCTTTCCTGATCCCTGTTGCTTATTCTCAGCAGTAGTGTTTCATCCCATGTCTAGTTATCAATGACAATTTTTAAGGTTATATATAACTAGATGCTATAGGTCAATATATGTGAAAAGGAATTCTTACTTGAAATCACATAGATCAATAGCAGAGCAGCAAACAGCATTGTTCCAGTGACGGTCCTCTGTTTCCAGTGACTGCGTCTACAATATACATTTCTTCCTCCTTTTTTAAAAGATCTGTCATGGCTTGCATCATTTCCTCTTAAATTAACAAATGTCTTTGCAATGTCATACAAAAAATGGGACATTAACAAATGTCCTTTTTCTCATGTTACTGTGTATATTGTTAACAGTTTCCAGTTTGGGGAAACTGGAAGATGACTCTTAACTGAATATAACTACACACAGAGAGTAGAAGAGCTGCTAAAAAAGCAGCACTGCTTTCAGGTTGGAGGCTACCCAGACGGTATATAAGGTGTTGTTCCTCCAACCTGAGTTTGGATTCACCTTGATGGTAGAGGAGGCCATGGACAGACATATCAGAATGGGAATGGGATGTGGAATTTAAATGTGTGGCCCGACACAGACTGGGAAACCGTTTCGCTGAACACCTACGCTCTGTCCGCCAGAGAAAGCAGGATGTCCCGGTGGCCACACATTTTAATTCCACGTCCCATTCCCATTCTGATATGTCTATCCATGGCCTCCTCTACTGTCAAGATAAAGCCACACTCAGGTTGGAGGAAGAACACCTTATATACCGGCTGGGAAGCCTCCAACCTGATGGCATGAACATTGACTTCTCTAACTTCTGTCAATGCCCCATCTCCCTTTCTTACCCCATCCCTGATATATTTAGTTTCTTTCCCCCCTCACTTTCTTTTCCTCTCTTTCTGCCCATCACTCTGCCTGTTATCCATCCCTCTGGTGCTCCCCTCCCCCTTTCTTTCTCCCTAGGCCTCCCGTCCCAGGATCCTTTCCCTTCTCCAGCTCTGTATTCCTTTTACCAGTCACCTTTCAAGCTCTCAGCTTCACCCCACCCCCTCCGGTCTTCTCCTATCATTTTGCATTTCCCCTCCCCCTCCTACTTTCAAATCTCTTACTATCTTTCCTTTCAGTTAGTCCTGATGAAGGGTCTTGGCCCGAAACGTCGACAGAGCTTCTCCTTATAGATGCTGCCTGACCTGCTGTGTTCCACCAGCATTTTGTGTGTGTTGCTTGAATTTCCAGCATCTGCAGATTTCCTCGTGTTTGCTGTGTGTAAGTTTGTTGTTGAGTTTCTTGTGTTACAATTTGTGAACTATTTTAGTAACAGTCTGAAAGCGACGTAGAAGGTAAAATAGGTGTTGTTCCTCCAACCTGAGTGTGGCTTCACCTTGACAGTAGAGGAGGCCATGGATAGACATATCAGAATGGGAATGGGACGTGGAATTAAAATGTGTGGCCCGACACAGACTGGGAAACCGTTTCGCTGAACACCTATGCTCTGTCCGCCAGAGAAAGCAGAATCTCCCAGTGGCCACACATTTGAGTTCCACGTCCCATTCCCATTCTGATACATCTACCCATTCCTGCAGATTTCGTCATGTTTGCTTTGTGTAAGTTTGTTGTTGAGTTTCTTGTGTTACAATTTGTGAACTATTTTAGTAACATTCTGAAAGGGATGTAGAAGGTAAAATAGAAATAAAAATCTTAATTTTCCTTTATCATTTCATCTCACTCATTGATGGCTTCTCATGAATTAGAACTCTGCTGGGAATTAAAATTACAAGCGAACTCAACCATGGCCATTCTGATCTCCATCTAAACTCAGAAGAAAATATTTCCACACCTGATCAGGAAGCGTTTCGAGAAAATTGGAGGGGAAACCTCATAGGCTGTGCGATATCGGTTCTGACAAAAAAAAAGACATCTGACTGACACATATCATGCAGATTGTATCAAGTACAACCAAACCTAAGCCTGACCCATAAAGACAAGAGATGTTTCAGAAGCTGGAGATCCAGAGTAACATGCACAAAAGTTAGAGGAACAAAACAGATTAGGCAGCATCTATGGAGAGGAATAAAGACTTGACGTTTCAGGCGAGACCCTTCATGAACACTGATGAAGAGTGTTGGTCTGAAATGTCTTTTTATTCTTCTGCATAGAAGCTGCTTGACCTGCTGAGTTCATCCAGCATTTTGTGTGTATTGCTAAGCCTAACCCAAATGTTTTAGCAGAAAATACACCAACTCGACTTGTACCTAGCTTACATAGTCAGGTATGCATCAAGTAGGCATAATCTGATCTGGAATTCCAATCTTATCCCCTTGTCATTATTAGCTTTTAATAATGTATTAAAACTCATCTTTTTAATAGGTTCACATCAGGACATTGTTCCTTTGTCTTACAACCAGATTTGCATCACTGCTTTTCAGTGAAGAACAACCACTTCATAATTTAGTATCTGTGTGCTGTCTATCCATGTAGATGAATATACAAATTTGAATTCACAGTGAGTAACATAATCGAAGAGAAGTTCAGTATTCCAGTGATGGGTCTTTGGATTAGTGATGGATCACCAATTTGTACTGAGAACCCATTCCTACGACAGTCCAAGGATGTGCTGGGGGCAGCCTGCAAGTCACGCCATATATCCGGCACCAACATAGCATGCCTACAACTTACTAACCCTAACTCATACATCTTTGAAATGTGGGAGGAGGCTGGAGCAGCCAGAGGAAACCCAATTGGTCATGGCGAAAACATATAAACTCCTTACTGGCAACGACAGGAATTGAAAGCAGATCGCTGGCCTTGCGGAGTGTTACACAAATTGCTACATGCAACGTCAGCATTCATTTCAAGAGGACTGGAATATAAAGGCAAGGATGTAATGTTGAAACTTTATAAAGCACTGGTGAGGCCTCACTTGGAGTGCTGTGAGGCCATTACCCTCAAAAGGATGTGCTGAAACTGGAGAGGGTTTTAAGGTGGTTCACGAAAATGATTCCAGGATTGAACAGCTTGCTATAATGTAAAGATTTTTACTCCTCATGTATGTGAAGAATATAAAAAATAGTGAATTCAATTCATATGAAGAGTGTTTGGTGGCTCAGGGCCTGTATTCACTGGAATTCAGAAGAATGAATGGTGACCTAATTGAAGTCTATCGAATATTTAAAGGTTTTGATAGAGTTGATGTGGAGAGGATGTTTCCTATGGTGAGAGCATCTGAGACCAGAGTTTACAGCCTCAGAATAGAGGCATGTCCTTTTAGAATGAGCATGAGCAGGAAATTCTTCAGCCAGAGGGTGGTGAATCTGTGGAAATGTTGCCACAGGCAGAGGTTGATAGATTCTTAATTGGTCAGGGCATGAAGAGATATGGGGAGAGGGCAGGAGACTGGGGCTGAGAGGAATAATGCATCAGCCTTAATGAAATGGTAGAACCATCTTGATGGGCTAAATGGCCTAATTCTGCTCCTATATCTTATTGTTTTGTTGCCGTGCTGCCCTTCAATGCTACTGTGCCACTCTTCACTTGGTGCCCTTGTTGACATCAAGGAATTTAAAACTACAGCCCCTCTCTATTTCTGTTCTGTTGAGACTGGCTCATAGACCTCAAGCTTCTGTCTCCTGGACTGGGTCTCTCACTTCCTCACAAACGAACAAATATCTTTGCAACATGGCGTAGAGTACAAGGCATTGACATACATCCTGCTTCACAACTTGCTGCAGGATGTCAACCAAGTTCCATTTTAAGCACATTAACTGTTGCTGACTGATGCTTGACAGTTTGTCTGAAAGTCAACACATTCACAGAGAAAGGATAGTGCACACAACAGGAACTAACTCAAAGGCTTCAACTGGAAACATATTTTTTCAATTTGTTATTCGAAATTTATTTTCCATATTCACCTCTATTAAAGTGGAAGAAAGCTTTTAGGTTCTAAACACAGAAAATTGATGCTGGTGCAGCTGGTATCTTGGATATTTTGTGTAGTCCTATTGCAGTTGTGGAAGAAAAATAGGGGGTATGGGTAACCCTAGATAATTTCTAAAGTAAGTACATGTTTGGCATAGCATTGTGGGCCGAAGGGCCTGTATTGTGCTGCAGGTTTTCTATGTTTCTATGTGGTGGTTAGTATAAAACTACATGTGACACCGTGAAGTACAGATTGAAAGGGCCATCTATATTGTTGCAGATCTGGAGTTAATTGTGGATAAGATTCAATGCTGAAATTAGTTTTGTTATTTGTTAAGCACATGTTTCCCTCTCTACCCCTCTCCACTTTTTGCAGGGATTGTTCCCTCCGCAACTGCCTGGTCCACACGTCCCTCCCCACAGATCTCCCACCTGGTACTTATCCCTGCAAGCGGAAGTGCTACACCTGTCCCTACCCCTCCCCTCTTTCCACTATTCAGGGCCCCAAACAGTCCTTCCAGGTGAGGCAACACTTCACTTGTGAGTCTGTTGGGGTCATCTATTGCATCCGGTGCTCCCGGTGCAGCTTCCTCTACATCGGCAAGACCTGACACAGATTGGGGGACCGCTTCGTCGAGCACCTCCACTCCGTCCGCCATAACAGAACGGATCTCCCAGTTGCCACCCACTTCAACTCAGCTTCACATTCCCATTCGGATATGACCATACATGGCCACCTCTACTGCCATGAGGAGGCCAAACTCCGGTTGGAGGAGCAACACCTCATATACCGTCTAGGTATGAACAACGGATTCTCCAACTTCCCGTAATTCCCTCCCTCTCCCTTCCCCCATCCCACTTTCACTCTGCCTCCTCTTCCAGCTGCCTATCACCTCTCTCATGATTCTGCCTTCTACTACTACCCATAGTGCTTTCCCCTTACATTCCTTCTTCACCTTTCCTGCCTTTCACCTCCCTGCTTTCCCACCCCTGCCCCCACCCCTTGATCTTTCCTCTGATTGGTTTTTCACCTGGCACCCACCAGCCTTCTCCTTCCCACACTCCCCCGACCTTCTTTATAGGGCTCCTGCCCCCTCCTTCTTCAGTCCTAATGAAGGGTCTTGGCCCAAAACGTTGACTGCTCGTCTCAACGGATGCTGTCCGACCTGCTGAGTTTCTCCAGCGTGTTGTACGTTTTGATTTGACCACAGCGTCTGCAGTGTACTTTGTGTTTAGTTTTGTTATTGTCAGTTGTACTGAGGCATTGTGAAAAAAAGACTTTCTTCCGCATTCCATCTGCACAGATGATTTAGTTCACACATTGCATTGAGGGAGTACAATGGAAAGGCTTTAACATTTTGCAGAATACCCCGTTACAGTTCCAGAGAAAGTGCAGTGCAGACAATGAAGTGGAAGGCAACAGTGAGGATCTTGCTGACCCATGTGTGGTTGTCGGAGAACAAAACTGAGGATCTGAGGACAAGACTGCTGTATCAGAGATCAGAAAAATCTCAGTTGTTTATTGTATCGGAACTTGGACAGGCCAGCTGCAGCAGTCAGACCAGAAGGATTTATGATTTACAGAATGGACCGAAGTGCGGACTCACGTAAGGCAAAGGGAGGAGGTGTGTGTTTCATGGTCAGATCTTGTCAGTGCTCTGACTTGGCAATTCTGTCAAACTGTGTACAATCGTCTTGGAACACCTAAAGATCAATTGCAGACCTATCTATTTGCCTTGGAAGTTATCATCTGTGATCTTGACAGCAGCTTATGTATCACCAGTGGCCGACAATAAACAAGCACTCACAACACTGCATGACGTCTGCAGACAAGAAACAGCCCATCCCGTCACTTTTCAAATTGTAGCCGGAGACATCAACCAGCACTGTTTGAAGAAGACCCTGCTCAGTTACCACGGTAGCACCAGAGGTCCCTGCATTCCAGACCACTGCTGCACATGTTAATGAATGGCTGCTGTTCCTTGCCCAGACCGCAGTTTGGTAAATTGGATCACTTGGCTGTCCTTTTCCTCGCTGTATACAGGCAGAGCCTAAAAAGCAGGGTGGCAGAGAGAAAAAAAAGAAATAAGGTGGATGATCTTGTTGCACTGTTGTAGATTGTCAGGTAAGATGTTGTGACTGATTGACTGGAGGCAGTGAATGGGAATAAAATGATCTTTTTCTGGTTGACTGCCAAAGATGAGTGATGTTCAGCGGGGGTTGGTGTTGGCTCTGCTTCTTTTTATGCAGCATATCAATGATTTAGATGATGGAATAGATAGGTTTTTGCCAAATTTGCAGAATATACAAAGACTGGTGGAGGGGCAGGTAGTGTTGAGGAAGCAGGTAGGATGCAGAGTGACTTAGATAGATTTGGAGAATGGGCAAGAGAGAGGCAAATGAAATACAATGTTGGAAAATGCATGGCCACACACTTTGCTAGAAGAATAAATATGCAGACTATTTTCTAAATGCGGAGAAAATCAAAAATCTGAGATGCAAAGGGACCTTGTGCAGAACACCCTAAAGGTTAACTTGCAGGTTGAGTCGGTGATGAGGAAGGGAAATGCAATGTTAACATTCATTTCAAGAGTTCTAGAATACGAGAACAGGAATGTGATGCTGAGGCTTTATAAGGCACTTGTGAGGCCTCACCTTGAGTGTTGTGAACAGTTTTTGGGCTCCTCATCTACGAAAAGATGTGCTGGCATTGGAGAGGATTCAGAGGAGATTCACAAGAATGATTCTGGGAATGAAAGGGTTATCATACAAGGAATGTTTGAAAGCTGTGGGTCTGTACTTGCTGGAATTTAGAAGGCTGAAGGGGATCTGATTGGAACCTTTTGAATGTTGAAAGGCCTAGACAAAGGAGATGTGGAAAGGATGTTTCCTATGGTGGGTGAGTCTAGGAATAGAGGGTACTTCCTTAGGATTGAGGAGCATCTATTTAAAACAAGAATGAGGATAAATTTTTGGTGGTGAATTTGTGGAATTTATTACCACAGGCAGCTGTGGAGGCCAGGTCATTGGATCTAATTAAGGTAGAGGTTGATAGGTGAATGGACATGGCATCAAAGATTTTGGGGAGAAGGCTGGGTAGTGGGGCTGAGAAGCCTTGACTTCTACTGCTATCCTGTGAAGTAACTCTCTTTAGCAGTTTTCTAAAAACCTGGTAAGATTGTGTGCTTCTGGTAAGTGTTTTGGTTTGGCTAAAGATAAGGAGCAATGTGTCCAATTTAGGAATGTTGTATCAGCCAGTCAGGATTGTGGGATTTAGTGAAGGTTCCAGAGAGCTGGGCAGAAAGGGATTTCTGAAGGACAGTAGTCTTGTTTGGGGTCCATTAGGGTGGGAACTACAAAGCTGCGCAGAAGGGAAGATGCCTCAGAATGCTGTTCGAAGGATACTCTCCGCTGCAAGAAGTGCTTTGGCCAGTACTCATAAGAGAGCCAGTTCATTTGAGACGGTCTTTGAGGGAAATTCGGACGATGGGAGTTGCTTTCATGCAGACCGTGGGTCCAGCGAGTGATACACCCGCAACTAGTCCAGAAATGAGTTCCGATGTTATTGTGCACATTGGACTGGATTAACTGTAATGGGCCCTTTTCTTTTTTCTCTTCTTAACTGTAATTTTAGTAAATATACTTCGTTATAATTTTCTGCTGATGTACGATCTGTTATTTCCGGGTATGGGCTGTATTTACACTCATTCATTCACATTGAAGTTTCTTAAATTGGAACATTCCAGTGCTCCTGTTTGGTTGAACACCAAATCATTCAGACACTGGACCTGTATTGCTTATGAAAGGCAGACTTCCCACCGCTGAGTCATGTGGCTGTCAGCAGAATTAGATAATGTGCCAAGTTGGTGCATGAGCCCCGGTGAGAGGGTTACATTTGTGGGGAGCTCATCCCAGATATCGGATACTGTGTGAATGCTGCTTTAGGATTGATTAAGCGGTTTATTTGTGAGTTTAAGCTGGTGTTAGGGGAAGTGAGGTGTGTCCTAATGAAGTTACTTTAATATGGATGCTGTGGGGATTAAGGTTTGGTGCAATTTGAAGAGGTCATCCACAAATAATTCTTTTATTCTGAGTGGCGTATATATTTGAATTCCAAATGAACTGCTACTGAGGGTGCTGAGTTCTGTAAAAGTACCTGGAAAAGTTACTCTGATTGAATGGCATTTTGTCCAATCAGCTGGCAAGGATGTCATGATAGACCAGGCTACCAATGACGTGACCTATGTTGAGCTTCCCGATAGGATAGGGACACCTGGAGAGGCGGGGCTCTGGGCAGTCCATAGTTTTAGAGAAGGTGGGAATGCAGCTGAGGGTGAAGACTTAAAGGATAAGTTGTTCTCACTCTGTGAAGTTAGGGAAAGAAATTGTCTGATGTGAGAAGTCTATCTGGTCCTCCAGCAGTTGATTTGAGCTCTGAGTTGGTTTTGCCTATTGCATCACAGGTTGATGAATGTCAAAGTGTACTTGTGGAGAGCAAAAGTTATCGTAGGCTTAGAATGTTGTCTGGAGTTAAGCCCACACCCGATGGGGAAGACGACCATGAGGCTCGGGCTGAGCAGACACCTCAGTCACTGGTTGTATGGCAGTGCTCAGATAATGTGAAGTAACTGAGTCTAGTAGAGAGTTTAAAGGTTCCGGTGGGTGATACAGTGATTTTTCCTAAAGGCAGAAAACCCATTAGCCACTTCAGCGAATTCCCTGCAAGCTCTGGAGGATGCTTTTGGCACAGCTGAAAGTACAACCGATTTTAGGATGAAGTGTAGGTGCACATTCCAGGAGGAAAGAGAGTTGTTGTCTGCCATGACACAATTGCTTAATGTATTCAAAAGACCCACAAGCTGCACTCTCCTCTGTGTTTTACTGAATTTCTTTGAGAAGTTAGATTGGAGGAAAACATGATTGAGAAGTGGAGAAT
Source organism: Hemitrygon akajei (assembly GCF_048418815.1). Taxonomy (NCBI): domain Eukaryota; kingdom Metazoa; phylum Chordata; class Chondrichthyes; order Myliobatiformes; family Dasyatidae; genus Hemitrygon; species Hemitrygon akajei. The sequence goes on along the minus strand of NC_133150.1, from coordinate 42,128,861 downwards.
TTCCAAAAGCAGATTAGTGTCTTCAGTGGTAGCCTCTGCTGTTAAAAGGGCCCCAGATGCCACGAAGATAGATCTTCTGAGGAATGAGTCGAAAACCCTTTGAGCTGAGCTGACTCGATGGATGCCTGCAAATGTTTCAGCTAAATGTGACACGTCTGTTTGGAAACCCGACAAACCTGTAGGACGTGCTAAGCAGAGGATTGCTGCTGGAAAGTGCCTTTGACTGGAGAGGTGACTGGTCTTTTCTGTTACAACAGTGGAGAAGGTGGGTATTTCGAGTGATACTGTGAGTGACAGGAAATTCTTCAAAAAGTAAGTCAGCAGTTAGTCAAAGAAGGAAGAAATCTACAGAGGGACACAGTAAAGGAATGTTCTGGCACTTCAGAGAGAATACGTTCCAATCAGTGTATCAAGGCAAATACTAAAGTGTAAAACAGTGTTCCCGATGATTTAGTGGGACCAAGCTCTGATGTATCCATATAGATTGAAGGTATTTATCTTAGAGCCATACTGGACACTGGTTCTCAAATTACATCACTTTACAGATCCTTCAACAATGAGTATTTGATGCATTTACCATTGACACCACTCAGTTCCCTTGTGATTTGGGAGCTTAGTACTGATGATTACCTGCACGATGGTTACTTATCGTTGAAACTGCAATTTTCAGAAGCAGGTGTTGGAGTAACTGAGGCTTTTGATATCCCTGTGTCAGTCTGCCAGGAACTGGATGAAAAAGGGGAAGCTTCATTCTTGTGGGAACAAATACTCCAACGATGAGAAGGCTCGTGGGAGCATTCAAAAAAGGAGATGAGAGAAGTTTTTGAAAAACATGTCCATGCACCCAGTGTTCAGAGCTGCTTTTGAGGAAGTGCAAGTTCCTCCTTAGCTCATTGATGAGCCTAAATAAGAAACTGTGTTGTAAACCCAGTCCAAAGCTGAGATGTTACATCCTGAAAAAACAGCTGAAGCAACTGGATAGCCCAAGTTCCCCGGAATGCCTGATGCGAGACCCTCCTGATGGATGCTCTAGAGGATCTCGAAGAAGAGTCATGCTTAGCTGCTGAAGTGCTGGTGAGACCTGAACTGCAGAAACCTTTGGCTGTCCATGCAAACAGGATGACAGTATTGGTGGTGGTTGATCCAAGTGTACTCGCCACACTATTAGAGTGACGGAGGACACCCCTTTCCAAGAGAGGTCGCACTGTTTAGGACCAGCGGAGGTTGAACACATTCAGCAGCCCCAGTTTAAACTGGGCTCCAGAATAATTGTGGATGAAGCTGAGTTTAGTCAAGTGGCAAGGGGACCGGAGTGACTGGAATGAATGAGTGATAGACGGGGGAGGCATCACCGAGAAAACAGGAACAGTACTGAGCAGTGGCTGAGGCTGAAGAAGCTGAAGATGAAATAAGATGGTCTCAGAGAGTCAGGAAACCCCCAATAGGCTGGCATATGATGTACCAGGAAGACAGTGTCCTGTCCATCCAATGGACTGCCAATATGTTATTGCCAATTACAAATGGATTGGGGAACCTGAAATCACAAACTGCATTTGAATACCATGTTATTAATAATGGTTCAATAAGTTCCAAAGTCATGAGAATGTGACTATTTTTGGTATGGGAGGGGAGGAGTGGGGAGAGTGTAATGCTCTAGTTAAGATCTCTACTGCTACGCTGAGTGGAATTTATTTTATCAGTGTTTTGTAAGAGCAGTGTGTGCCACTGGTAAGAGCATTTTAGCTTCAGCTACAGGCAAGGAACCATGTTTTCCAAGACAGGAATGTTGTGTCAGCCAATCAGGATTGTGGGATGTGAAGAAGGTTCTAGAGAGCTGTGTGGGAAGAGATTTCTGAAAGACAGTCGTCTGTTTTGGGCTCCTTTAGGGCTGGAGCTGCGGAGCGGGTCAGGAGGGAAGATGCTGCAAAGTGCCTTTGGATGGAGAGTCCCCATTGCAAGAAATGCTTTGTGCAGATGAATAGCTGGAAGAAGGAAGGGCCAATACTCCTGAGAGATTCGGTTTGTTTGAACTGCCTTTGAGGGAAATTCTGACAGTGGCAAATGGTTTCATACAGACCATGGTTCGAGCACGTGAGGAAAGCAATACACCCCCTGACTAACACTGAAATGAGCTCCAGCGTTTATGTGCACATTGGACTGGTTTAACTGTAACGGGCCCTTTAATTTATCTTAGCAGATTTCTGTAACTATAAATCTGGTAAATGTACTTTCTTTATAATTTCATGCTGGTGTACGATCTGTTAGTTCTGGGCTACCGATAATTGTGTATGGGAAGTGCTTACACAGCATTCGCTGAAATTGAGGTTTCTTTCATTGGAACATTGCAACATTCCTGTTTGGTTGAACCCCAAATCATACTGACCTGAGACGTATTTTGCTTATGAAAGTCAGCCTCCTCACCAATGAGTCACCTGGCTGTTAGCAGAGTTAGAAAAAGAGCCAAGTTGGTGCACAAGCCCCAGTGAGAGGGTTACATATAGACTTGCCTTGGTAGCCCACAGGAAAATGCATCTCAGGGCTGTATGTGTAGACATATATGTACTTTGATAATAAATTTACTTTGAACTTTGATATCTAAAGCAGAGAGTGATAGGTTATTGATCAGTATGGTCATCAAAGGTTACAGGAAGAAGGCAGGAAAATGGTGTTGAGAAGGAAAATAAATCAGACTTGATTGCATGGTGGAGCGGACTTGATGGACTGAACGGCAGAATTCTACTCAGTGAGTTTGTCTTTACTACAGAGATCTACATCAAGGGAGATGTAGATGCTGGAAATTTTAAACAATACCATATATAACCATATAACAATCACAGCACGGAAACAGGCCATTCCGGCCCTCCTAGTTCGTGCCGAACTCTTAATCTCACCTAGTCCCACGTACCCGCACTCAGCCCATAACCCTCCACTCCTTTCCTGTCCATATACCTATCCAATTTTACCTTAAATGACACAACTGAACTGGCCTCTACTACTTCTACTACAGGAAACTCATTCCACACAGCTATCACTCTCTGAGTAAAGAAATACCCCCTCGTGTTTCCCTTAAACTTTTGCCCCCTAACTCTCAAATTATGTCCTCTCATTTGAATCTCCCCTACTCTCAATGGAAACAGCCTATTCACGTCAACTCTATCTATCCCTCTCAAAATTTTAAATACCTCGATCAAATCCCCCCTCAACCTTCTACGCTCCAATGAATAGAGACCTAACTTGTTCAACCTTTCTCTGTAACTTAAGTGCTGAAACCCAAGTAACATCATAGTAAATCGTCTCTGCACTCTCTCTAATTTCTAATCTCTAATACACACAAAATGGTGTAAGATTTCAGAAGGCCAGGCAGTGTCAATGGAGGGAATTGAATAGTTGACATTTCTGGTGGAGAACCTTCATCACAACTGGAGGGAAGGGAGCAGAAGCCAGAAGAAATAGGTGTGGGGAGGAGCACGGACTGGCAGGAGGAGTCCAGGTGAAGGGGAAGTAGGTTTGAAAGGGAAAGATGTGAGAAGCTCGAGGGTGATAGGTAGAATAAATAAAGGACTGAAGGAGAAGGAATCTGATAGGAGATGACAGTGTACCATCGTATTAAGGGCAACGGCTGGAGACTCGGGGGAGATGATGGGAAAGGGAGGGAAAGAAAAGGGCTAAGAGGGCTGCTGGAGTGAGAACATGGCCTTCCAGTATTCAATAGTGACCCCATTTGGAGTCTTCCATTGAATCCTGAAACTTCTGTTCAGCTTCCTCACTGAAAGGTTCAGGTCTGTACAACACAGATTTACCGATTCTTGCTCCTGATTCTGGCCTTCTAGTTCTTCCATCTCCCCAGTTCCAAATCACACCATAGTATAGTTATGGCTGCACCCTCTCACATGCCCGTTTGTCCCTAAGGTTGTCTGGACACCTCTCCGCCAACACGTCTGATTCTTGCTGGTTCCCATGGTGGTGCATTAATGGGCTCCTAGAGCGGGCGGTGCTCCATAGGTGCAGTGTATTCACAGCATGGTAAGCCTTTTGCAATGTCAAGATTCAGCGTCTATAAGCTCTGTGAGAATTTAAGTTTGGGTACTTTGTTGTATTATAATTACAAAAATATATTTACTGCAAGTTTATAATTCTATAATACTACAAAACTGAGACAATGCAATGAGTAACTCGAACTAAATTAAAATGTTTCCAACACAGTCTATGATATATTTATCCCCTGCAGTGCTGAATCATCCCAGAACCCCTCTATGGTACCCGAGGACACTGAGCGGCTGTTCTCCATGGGTACAGATATACCCCGGAAGATTGTCATGCCATCAGCCTGGGAAGAGCCCTCTGCTACCCACCTCAAGGACCCATGAATAGCTATCTTTGCCAGACCCAGGTACTAGCTTATGAGAATATCCTCCTCTCCCCTTACAGTGGAGTTCACTGTGTGTTTCACCAGCTGTGTGCAGTTCTGCTTTTAGTTTATTATGTACACGGGTAAGCTTTCTATCTGGGAGTCTATGGGGTTGTTGTTAGGCTGGTAACCAGGCATCAGTTTCCTGTGGTTCAATTTTAGGCTGCAGCTCATGCTTTGGGTCAAATTTCAACTTTCAGGATTTAAGTTATTTGTCACATGTACATCAACGCATAGAGTGAAATACATTATTTGTGTTAAGAACCAACATACTCGAGATTGTGCTGGGAATGGAGAAGTTGGCAGTGTGTTAGGGAATTGGAAAGGAGATGCTAGCAATGTGTTGGGGTTTGATGAAGAGATTAAGCACAAAATGTTGATTGTCTACTCCTCTCCATAGATCCTGCCTGTCCTGCTCAGTTCTTCCAGCATTTTGTGTGTGTTGCCAGTGCATCCTTTCCCCTTCCCAAACTCACTATCTGCCACTTCCAAATATACTGACAACTTCCCACTAATACATTGAATACTTCTCACTAATAAACTGACAACATCTCCTTCTCCCTTCCACATCCCTGTGAACTCCCTCCTCCCAACACACTGACAACTTCCACTATCCCTTCCCCAACACACTTCCAATTTCCCTCACCCCTCCCCAATACATCGCCAACTCTCCTTTTCTTTCCCCACATGTTGCCGACTTCTCTCTTTCCATCCCCATCACACAGCCAACTTACAACTCCCTGGAACTTGGCAACTCCCTCCACCACAACATCACCAACTTCCCTCTCCCCAACACACCACCAACTTCCAATTCCCAGCAGCCTGGCAAATTCATTTTCCCCCTCCTGAATGCCAACTACTCCCTCCCCAAGACATCATGAGCTTCTCTCTGCCCCACTTCCTCAACACTTTGTCATCTCCATTATCCTGAATGCATTCTGTCAGCCCATTACACTACCCCAGCCCCCGGCAACTACCAACTCAACCCCAAGCACCAGTTACCAGCCGTCCCTCCACCCGAATCAATATTCCCCCAGCACTGGGCTCCATGCCACCTTGTCTTGCGCACAGATTTCATCAAGTCTATGGTTGCTGAACACCTCTGAGCTTGTTCAGGGACAAGGAGGGATGAAGACCAAAGTGGCCACCAGCTGCTTGCTCCTGCACCAGGCCAACACAGCCCCATAGAATGCTGTCATGGTTGAGGGTTTGTGGAAAACAGCTGCACTAAAACAAAGAAACGTTTACCCGACTTCATTTGTGATGTTTTCTAGGTTTTCTTTGGAGCTTGAATTAATTATTATTAGTGAGCAACCACTGAATACACTACAGTTTCTGAGTAATGTTGTGTTCTGGCATTTCTAGGAGCATCTTGTACTGGAAGATTGATGTGCGTGTTTTCCACGTAATCTCTACATTGCTTTCCACTGGCATACGCCACAGGCTTTTCCTGTATGGTGAAGTGTGAAATATAGTTAGTGGTGGACTGTTGACAGGGGGGCTGAACTCAGAAAATGGCAGAGGAGAGCATTAGTGAGAAGAATTGGAGAGTAAGTAAACAAACCTCAAGAGATTTTCCTAGGTCCATAAAGAGAAAATAAATCTATGTGAACATAGAAAGTGAGCCTAGGGAAATGCCACGGGGAATGAGTAAATGTCATCCAGGAATGGCCTCTTCTTTTTACTACAGTCGGGGAGGAGATGAGCATCCTGAAGACCCACCCTCAAAAATTTAGGAACAGTTTCTTCCTCTCTGCTTTCTGACTTTTGGGTGGTTCATAAACCCATGATCACTCCCTTGTTACTAATACAAGAGGCTCTGCAGATGCTGGAAATCCAGAGCAACACACAGAACATGCTAGAGGACCTCAGCAAGCCAGGCAGTATTGACGGACAGGAAGAAGGTGTCAACTTTACAAACTGAGACCCTTCATCAATACTGGAAACTCAGATCCATCTTCTTCAGATAACCATAAAAACAAAGAAAACCATAGAGTTTGTTCAAAACCCATGCCATCCAACCAAAATGTTCAACTGAATTAGTCCATTTGCTTGCATTTGGCCCATATCCCTTCAGGCCTTTTTTATTCATGTATCAGTCCTAATGTTTTTTAAATGTAATCGTATCTGCCTCTACAGCTCCCTCTGGTAACTTTTTCCATATGCCCGCCACCCTCTGTAAGAAGAAGTTGTCCTTCAGTTCCCTTTTAAACTTCCCTTCCTCTCACATTCAACCTATTCTTTGGTTCACATGACAATGAACTTCACTTGGAGTTACAAACCAAAGTGAAATTGTGTAAATGTCAGAACCTATTGAGAAACAGGATGGCTTTGTCTGCTTTTGAACTCCTTCAGTTAGCTCCTGGTTTGCTGCTTTCATTACTTCCTTTGTACCACTTTCAAAGAAACACTTTCTTGTTCATTCTAGGTATAACCATAACACTTGTATCATCTTACTGGAATTTCCAACCATCCGATAGAGGTATTGATTTTGTAGAGACCTGCAGCATGCAACAAACAAGCTATTGGGATCTCAATGTTGTGCCAACTTTTTAACCTACTCCAAGACCATTCTAACCCTTCCCCTTCCACACAGGCCTCCATTTTTCTTTCATCCTTGTGCCTATCTAAGAATATCTTGAACGTTCCTGATTTATTTGTCTCTACCACCACCCCTGGCAGTGCATTCCACTCCCTGTATGAAAAACCACCTCTGATATACCCCCCATACTTCACTCCAATCACCTTAAACATATGCCTTCTTGTATTAGTCATTGCCATCCTGGGTAATAGGCTCTGGATGTCCACTCTATCTATTCCTCTTGTCATCTTATACATCTCAATCAGGGTATTGTCTAACCAGTGCTTTCCAAATGTATAAACCGGTTGCTTTGGTAAACTAGGTGAATGGTCTGAATTTGTGAAAGGCGTCTCAGAGAGGAGATGAATTTTTAAGCCATCATTTGACATTTAATATCATCTTGCTACTTAACTGAACTGAACTTATCAGTCTTGTCTTCTACCTGAGTATCATACAAATAATGATGGCAGTTAATGAGCAGCAGGAAGAGAGCTGACAAGGCAACTGCAAGTACAACATGCCATTGGGATGGTCTTGGCTTCCTGCAGAATATGACAAAGACATTGACAGATCTAGTCTAATGGGCACATTCACACTTTCTCCTTCTCCAGTATTGCCCTCTGTTTTCTTGATCTGATAAGTTCAAATATGATGTAGACATGAACACATGTGCCTCTCACTCAATATCAGCAAGATCAAAGATATTATTATTGACTTCAGTAGAGGAAAACTGGAGGTCCATGAGCTGGTCCTCATCAGGGGTGTTACAAATTTCTTGTTGTTACAATTTCAAAGGATCTGTGCCATTACAAAGAAAGTATGGCAGCACCTTTACTTTCTTAGATGTTTGTGAAGGTTTACATGTCATTTAAAACTTAACAAGGATGATTTTGGGAATGGAAGTGTTATCATACAAAGAACGTTTGATAGCTTTGGTTCTGTAGTAGCTGGAATTTAGAAGGGCGAGGGGGATCTGATTGAAACCTTTTGAATGTTGAAAGGCCTAGACAGAGTAGATGTGGGAAGGATATTTCAAATAGTGTGGAAGTCTCGGAATAGAGGGCACAGGATAGAGGGGCGTGAATTTAAATCAAAGGTGGCATGTGACAGGTGAGACCAGTTGATCACCTTTTACCTCTTCCACCTATCCCTTCCCAGACTGTAACTTCATTCCCCCTGTCACTCACAACATCTGATTTCTCCTTCCCATTCCCTCCACCTTCTTATTCTGTCTTCTTCCTCTTTCCTTTACAATCCTGATGATGGTTCTTGCTCAATAAAGTCAACTGTATATCTCCCCACCCCCCCAAAGATTTTCAAACACGAGGAAGTCTGCAGATGCTGGAAATTCAAGCAACACACACAAAATGCTGGTGGAACGCAGCAGGCCAGGCAGCAGCTATAGGAAGAAGCACTGTCGACGTTTCGGGCTGAGACCCTTCATTAGGACTAACTGAAAGAAGAGATAGTGAGAGATTTGGAAGTAGGAGGGGGAGGGGAAATCCAAAATGATAGGAGGAGACAGAAGGGGGTACGGTGAAGCTAAGAGCTGGAAAGGTGATTGGCAAAAGGGATTCAGAGCTGGAGAAGGGAAAGAATTATGGGACGGGAGTCCTAGGGAGAAAGAAAGAGGGAGGCGAGCACCAGAGGGAGATGGAGAACAGGCAAAGAGTGATTGTGATTGTGTGGAGGGTGGAGTAATTGTAAGTGAGGTGCCACCAGGAATTAATTTCCTGTATTTGACACATGTACAGTACACTAAAACATTAAAAAATACAGTGAAATATGTCATTTGCACCAATGAACAAGACAGTCCAAGGATTGTGTTGTGGCCCCCCATGAGTGTCGTCATGATTCTGGGGCCAACATAGCATTCGCGCTCCTCACTTGAACTAACATGTGGGAGGAAACAGTTATGTCTTGTAACTCTAGAACATAAAAATATTTGCAAGGAATCATGGAACCGGGAATGAGTGTCTTCATTTAATTTTTGCTTTAAGGGAGGCATTCAGTCATGACCTGGTGGCGTGATGATGTAAGCCATTCATGTACTTTTATATATAACCTGTAATGTCAATTATTTTCAATCAATTATTTAAAGAAACAAGGAATGCTTAATCAAACATATATTAATCAAACACACACACACACACATACACACACACACACACACACACACACACACACACACACACACACACACACACACACACACACACACACACACACACACACACACACACACACACACACACACACACACACACCCTTATTAACTTACTGCCCATTATGCTGCTGGCACTTAGGGTTCTCTGGGTCATTGAGGCTTGCAAGCCTCCTAACTCTGACTATGATATAAACATCCACAGCTTGTCCCATTCAGGGCTAAGGATTTAATTGCTGCTGAGGATTTCTTACCTTTGTGGGATAACACCTTTCCTGACAAAGGAGGTCACCCTGCTTGGCAGGAGAAGCTTGCGGCTGTGAAACAATCTCAGGTTCTTGCACCACCTCCATGGTGGTTGTAGGAGTTGACTCTGGGACTGCAGGAGGTGGTTCTGAACAGCTCCAAATACCTTTCTTCTGGATGCTCTTCTGACTCCTGAACAGTGCGTGGCAAGCTGCTCACTGATCTATTCAAAGCCTCCAGACAAAGCTTTGAGCTAACACTTTCATTTTGACCACACCTAGATAATGGGAATGTAGCTGCTCCAACACTTTATCTGCCAGCTTAGATGGTACAACAACTCTCAATCCCACAAGACAACCCCTTTTGCATGTATTACTTTGATATATTTCAGTTTTCCAGTGCCAGCCTTGAACTCTGCTGTGGCATCAATCCAGTACCTTTTTTAAAATTTGTTTTTGGTTGACGCTATTGTAGGGGATGTGCCACGCAAATGATGGATGGATCTCCAATCAAGTTGCAGTTGTCTCAACAGGTCATGCCCCCATAGTGTTGGATCTCCTACTGTTAACCACATATAAATTCAATATGGCTTGTTGGTTGTTGTATTTCACAAACTAAACAATTTCTCATCATTTACTCCACCAGTGAACTGACAATGCTCAGAAAATCTCTTCAATTCAGTAACATATGCTGAAATGGGCTCCTCTTCCTTTTGAATCCATTAATGAAACCTAAATTGTTCTGCAATCAAAAATGGTTTCAGTTCTAAATGTTCCTGGATTACTTTCATGATACTTGAAAGCCCATTTGAAAAGCCCACTTGAAAAGCCCATTTCGGTTGGTTTGGTTGGAGCAGTTAAACCTTTAAACAAACTGTATGCTCTTCCTCCTAAAATACTCTGCAAAACTGGGTTGCATTTCTCATTGAATATTTCAATTCACTCAGTATGCATATTGCAGTTATTTATTCTGCAATTGAATGTGTCTATCTTTCCAACACAACCAGTTGTTTCTGCACTTTTAAAAAGACTTATGATTATTATCACTCAGTACTCACTATTTCTGAACCCATGAACTTTTCTATTTTCTGTCTTATTTAACACAACCATGTCTGTCTCTTTAGGAAGAAGCATGTGCTGTGCTTCTTGTGGATAGTTGTGGATAGTGTGGAGGGCTGTCAGAGGTTACAGTGGGACATTGATAGGATGCAAAACTGGGCTGAGAAGTGGCAGCTGGAGTTCAAACCAGATAAGTGTGAAGCGGTTCATTTTGGTAGGTCAAATTTGATGGCAGAATATAGTACTAATGGTAAGATGCTTGGCAGTGTGGAGGATCAGAGGGATCTTGGGGTCCGAGTCTATATGATGCTCAAAGCAGCTGTGCAGGTTGACTCTGTGGTTAAGAAGGTGCATGGTGTTTAGGCGATCATCTATCGTGGAATTGAATTTTGGAGCCGAGAGGTAATGTTGCAGCTATATAGGACCCTGGTCAGACCCCACTTGGAGTACTGTGCTCAATTCTGGTCACCTCACTACAGGAAGGATATGGAAGCCATAGAAAGGGTGCAGAGGAGATTTCCAAGGATGTTGCCTGGATTGGGGAGCATGCCTTATGAGAACAGGTTGTGTGAACTCGGCCTTTTATCCATGGGGCAACAGAGGATGAGAGGTGACCTGATAGAGGTGTATAAGATGATGAGAGGCATTGATCGTGTGGATAGTCAGAGGCTTTTTCCCAGGGCTGAAATGGTTGCCACAAGAGGACAGAGGTTTAAGGTGCTGGGGAGTAGGTACAGAGGAGATGTCAGGAGTAAGTTTTTTACTCAGAGAGTGGTGAGTGCGTGGAATGGGCTACTGGCAACTGTGGTGGAGGCAGTTATGATAGGGTCTTTTAAGAGACACTTGGATAGATACTTGGAGCTTAGAAAAATAGAGGGCTGTGGGTAAGCCTAGTAATTTCTAAGGTAGGGACATGTTCAGCATAACTTTGTGGGCCGAAGGGTCTGTATTGTGCTGTAGGTTTTCTATGTTTCTATGTTTCTTTTTAAAAAACTCGAACATTTCATGCAGTTCTTTTTAACTTGAGCATCTTGCTGCACTTCACCAGTTAGGTTGTCATCTTGAGTTTGTATAAAACTTCCTTGTCACCTACTGTTATGATTTGTAATTCCAACACATGAAACTAATTGAAAGGAAACACAGAGCTGGGAATACGTGTCTTAGCTTAGTTTTTGCTCTGAGCAAAGTGCACACATATGACATGGTGATGTGATGACTTACAGAATGCTATTCTTGCACTTTTACATATAACCCATAATATGAATTATTTTAAATTATTATTCAAAGAAAGAAAGAAGGCTTAGCCAAACAATTCATTTACAATTTCACTGACATATTAAATATACAACAGAAATCAATGCAGTCACAGGGAGAATGTACAATCGCTTCATAGACAGCAGTGGGAATCTATTGCTGATCGCTGCTAATGTAAAACGTTGCACTAACTGCTATGGAACTCTGCCAATGTACTCCACCGAGCTGAGGGAGAGTCTTGAGGGTAGGTGAAGTTATGTTCGGTATAATTGGAGATGTGTGTTACTGGAGATGTATTTGGAGATGTCTGCAGAGTTACTGGTGCATGTGAAGAGATTTGTACACCTTGTAGTTCCTGAAAATTACTGATGCATTGAAAAGCTAAACATACTTTCTTACTTCTCTTCTAATATTTGTATATCTGTGCACTTGTAATGCTCCTGTGACAGTGTAATTTCCTTTGGGATCAATAAATTATCTATAATATGTGAGGTGTCATTACATGAGAATGTTAACTTAAATTCTGTATTATTGTTTTAATGTGTGTCCTTTGAATGTTACTTTCAGCCATATTTTCACTACTGAACCATTAGTGTGTTTCCTCTGTTATTTTACTCTAATCACTAGTTTGCAGTTACAGACATTTTGAATATAACAGACAATATAACATTTTGAATTAGCCTGGACTAATCTTCAGCTTCCATTTTTAATTGTGAATCACATGACATGGAAGTGGAGAAATTGGAAACAATATTCCTTTGAAAAGCTGTCATGCAACGTATCGAAACAGTGCAAAGAAACAGAGCTCCAAAGAGCACCCAGCGGGTCAGAGTCCAAAAATAATGAGTTACCAACGCAGCTCCTAATGGGCCAAGAAAATATCATTAGTTACACACAGTGTAATCAATAAATGACACTGAGACATACATTTTATCTGAATATGTTTTAGCTAAATTCATTTTTATCTAAGTGCACATTATTAGTGACTCCAAGAAATGCATTTAATCAAATGCAATTTATCAAAATGCATTTTATCAGCAAGTGACATTGAGAAATGCATTTTATTGAAACAGTTGAAAGAACCAGAACTCTGAAGAGTATCCATTGGATCACAGTCGATATATGGTGAATTTTCAGCTCATGGTCACTGATGGACAAAGGAAACTTAATTAACAACGCACGGAGAATACTGTACCAGACAGTGGAAAATGCCTTGTTCTCACATTGCACCTGAAATCATTCAATGCGATGCAATGTTGTGGAATGGAATATCGAGCAATCTAATGGTTGAGTGCTGATTCTCCAACTTATGCCCACACCTCGGAACTATCGCGCTGCCTGAGAAAGTGAGTGAAATTAATGTTATACGCTCCAAAGAAATCTGCAAGTTAAGTCCCTGTTATTGGATGCCGGTTGCAGATGTTCATCAGTATTTCAGTTTGCATTTTCATTATTTCATCTGCAGTTCCTATGTAATCTAAGTGGCCTAGAGGGCATAGATGCATGACAACAGAACTACTCCTGAATCCCCTTGAAGGACACACAGTCATTATCACCAGATCAGAATGGTGGAATGCCCAACATTTCATTATTGTGGGAGGTTGCTCGCTGGGTGAGCTGCAGCCATTGAAGTTTTCCAGGCCTGAGAGGGTGATCGCCAGTTGGAGCCAGACAAATGTCAGCACATTCACCAGTGAGTCTCCCAAACTCCTCATTCACATGGGAAATTAGGAGCTGTGCGCTAAATGCTGGCCTTGTCCCAGATGCTTACATCCAATAAATAAATAATTATATAAATAAGGTAACATTTGAGACACAATGCTGATAAAATGTTTTACAGAGCAAAAAGTTTCAATGTTTGTTACAGTAACAGATGGCCATTAACTGTGCTCGTGGCCTTGATCCTCAAAATAAAGCATTAAACTTGGGAACAGCTTAGGAGGCATGATGGTCAGATCACCATTCAACATCTGTGGCTGTTACTAAGTTAATCATTTTCAAATAGAGAAAATAGTGAGAAAAGGATCCAGTGCTTTCTCAGCATATATGACGGATAAACTCTTCCCCAGCTGATCTGATCTGTCCAATGCGGATACAGGGAACAGGCCTGGACTCCAATTTCCACTGCTGGCAAACTGGAGCATCTCAGGGGGAAGAGATCTGTGATGCACTATTGGTTTCCATGGTGACAGATTCAAAATTCTCCAACGGATCGCTCACTCCCTTCTGAGAGGATGGGTCTCTTGATGTGCCCTGATGGGTTGGACCTCTGCAAATGAATTCCCAGCCTTTTGATGGGATGATGAACTGAGTCATAGTCAGAGCTGAAGGAGGGAGTTCCTAAGTTGTGATTTTCTAATATGGGAGTTTGAAGGGAAATTGTAAACACACCTTCACAAACCTCCAGTGAAATGGTAAACCTTGTATTTGGTATGTATATTACCCTCTCCATTATACACTGGTACAGCCCTTCATCACTCTTCATTGCATTGTCCACTGTTACTGAAAGTATCCCTTTTGTTTTGTTATCAGTCATCGATGTTCACCCTTATTGTGGCTCCTGACTTGAAACCACAGCGGAACAACTAATGAAAGGATCATCTCTACACTATTTCTTCACATAGTCCTTGTATTTCTGATCCTACTGACATTCCCACTACTCCTCTGACCTTCTCAGGTCCAGTTAGTGTACTAGAACCTGTTAGCACATGAATAATGAAAGGTTACCCACATGTCACCAGCTCAAGGTGCATTTAGTAACATAAACTCA